>NC_044031.1:210608169-211218591 GCF_901765095.1 Microcaecilia unicolor
CCTTCACTAAATCCATATTGATTTTGTCTCATTAATCCATGCTTTTTGAATATGCTCTGTAATTTTGTTCTTAATAATAGTCTCTACCAATTTGCCCAGCACCGACGTCAGACTCATCGGTCTATAGTTTCCCGCATAGGTGCCCCATATAAGAGGCTAGGGGAGGCTAAGCCTCCCCAGCCCAGCTGTGACCTTCCCCGCGGCCCCGCCTACCTGCTTCTCTAAATGCAGACTGAGACGACTCCCGAGTTCAAATCTTCTGCTGCCGCGTGCCGCCACTTCTGTTGAGCAGCGCAGCGGCAGCCAGGAACAAGACGTACAGCCAGCATAAAAGAAGAAGAAAAAGAAGCACGGGGCCGCCCGCAGCAGCGTTCAGACATGCGCTGTCGGCTCTGCCGGTCTCTGCCCCGTGACGTCAATTTCCCGTTCCGGGGGGCAGAGGACCGGCAGAGCCGACAGCGCATGTCTAAACGCTGCTGCGGCCCCGCGCTTCTTTTTCTTCTTATGTCAGCGCTGCAGAAAAGAGGCCCGGGCCGGAGGGTGAGAAGAGAACGTGGTCACTGGCGGGAAATGGTAGGAGGAGAGAGACAGAGGGAGAGCAGAGGAGAGCCAGGGGGCATGGATAAGAGCAGTCGAGAGCCAGAAAGAGATGGGGAGAGAAAGAGGGGCCATGGAAAAGAGCAGAAGAGAGCCAGGGACATGGAATAAAGCAGGAGAGAGCCAGAAAGAGATGGGAAGAGAAAGAGGGGCCATGGGAAGGAGAGAGAGAAGCTGCTGGGGAGAAACTGGGGGAGACCCTAGCTGTCAGACTGAGAAATGCTGGCTGGATGAAAGGAGGGAGAAAGAGGAAAAATGCTGGAAGGAGGGGGCAGAATGAGGGAAGACGCTGGTAGGGAGGGAAAGAGTAAAGACACTGGAAGGATGGGGTGAGAGAGGACATGCTGAATGGAAAAGGGTCAAGAGAGAGAACTGTCTAGAAGGAAGGGGAGATAGAGGGAGACAATGGACGGAAGGATTGGGAGAGGGTAGTGGGTGGAAGGATGGAGAGAGAAAGAGGGATGACACTGGATGGAAGGGTAGGAGAGAAAGAAGGAAGGTGCTGGACATGGATGGAGGGAAGGGAAGTATATGCACATGGATGGAGGGGAGTGAGGAGAAATGCTGGATATGGATGGAGGAGAAACTGATGAATTTAAGAGCTGGATCAGGATACTGAAGGATAGGGACAGGGCTACATATGGTAGACAGGACGCATAAGGACACAGGAGGATGGTGGACATGGTGAGAGAAAAAAATATCAAATGGAAAGAAGACGCTGCATAAAACAGAACACACTGGGACCAAAGCGAATAGAAAAACTAAATGATCAGACAACAAAGGTAGAAAAAAGTATTTTATTCAGAATTTATTAACTGGAATATGTCAGCTTTTGGAAATTTGCATCTGTGATGTTTTGCATGTAAGTTTCAATTTTTCTAGTATTGCTGCATGCTGAGTCTGACTTGTTGAGGTAACTTTCCAGTTTAGTATTTTGTCTTCATATCTGTTTAAAAACATATGTGTTTTTCATGTGATCAAGGTGCAGTATTCTGCTAGCATGTAGTATTTTCAGCCCTTTTTGGGGTTTTTTTGTTTCACTAGGTTGTGCACTGCTGTTTTAGAGCCCGGTGTAATTACAGTGCTGCCTTTCCATGCATAAGGTTGTAGCTTGTCCTGTCCTTGGAATTAGTACTGTTATGGTTTGGTAAGGTTATGAGTGTGCTTTTGCACAAGTTTGTGTATAGTGTTTTGCAGTGGAGAGATTGTGTATTGGCCTTACTGAGGTGGCACCAAATCATCAGAAAGGGTTTTAGAGCCAAAATCATGACACACTACCTCTTGAAGGATCTACTTATAGTCATTCATAAAAGGAGCTAATTGTGAGCACTTTCCACCCTAAAAGGGTGTTTTGTGGCTCTACATGAGAATTGTGATATTATGATCCCTTGTTTCATATTGTTGATGGTCTGCATTTTCCGTATGGGTGGTATATTGGTTTATTAGGGTCTGCCCAGTGTTATGGTACAGTAAGGTTTCTGAGTGTGTTTTTGCAGAAATTTGTGCATTGTGTTTTGCAGTTGAGCAATTGTGGTTAGTACATGCTTTGAGCAACCACTTTATTTTTTGACATACAATACATATTTAATATCTAAATTTAATAAAAGGTATTAATTGTGACTTATTTTTTACTTTTTTTTTCTATGTTGTCAGACAATTATGAATGCAAGCCCCGCCCCTGGCCCCACCCCTAACCCCGCCCCCTTTAGCCTCCCCAAACAGTTGGGCCACCGACCGCCTATGGTTTCCCGGATCTCCTCTGGAACCTTTTAAAAAATCGACGTTACATTGGCCACCCTCCAATCTTCCGGTACCATGCTGAATTTTAAGGATAAATTACATATTACTAATAATAGCTCCGCAAGCTCATTTTTCAGTTCTGTCAGTACTCTGGGATGAATACCATCCGGTCCAGGAGATTTGCTACTCTTCAGTGGGTGTATTTCTATGAAAAAGATAGATAATTCAGTAAATAATTTGTTTGGTGAGGTCCAGATGCTGTGGGATGTGCATTAAGGCAGTGCGTCTCAACCCAATCCTTAAGGCACACCTAATTCCATCAGGTTTTCAGGATATCCACAATGACTATGCAGGAGATAGATTTACACGCACTGCCTCCTTGGTATGTAAATCTATCTCCTGCATATTCATTACATAAGTACCAGTGCTTTGTAAAACACCCCCTTAATAAAGGGCTGTGAAGCACTCAGATGAATACAGAACAACCCATTATTATGCAACATGTTAACTTGAATTTAAGCATTATAAACTGCATTATTCATTGAAAGTTAATAACACCTCTAGAGCAGTTGCTAGCTTTTTCCTGGGATCATCGGCCAACTGTGACAGCCAATGATTCCGGGGATGCCCTGAAAGAATCTGAATATTTAAAAATAGCTCCCCCACCTACCTCTGATCCTTTTTTAAAATGTTGGTGCCCCCAGACTCACCTTTAATCCCCCCCCCCCCCCCCGCCAATTCCTTCATTCCTGCAGAAACCTGCAGAAACCTGCAGAAAAGAAGCAGGGATCAGAGTACAGGTGAAGATGCACCAATATGTTTACTTGTCCCAGTTATTAAAATGCCTTCACATGGCTGTTTTGCTCCCTGCCCCCCATGATCACTGCCATTGGATCTTGCACCCGCCTGTGTTACCACCATGATCACTACCTATCTGGACTGGAAATGCTCTCCTATGACCAAAGTCTCCACCGCCAGCCTGGCACAGAAATGTGGAGTCCTGCTCTCTCTCCCATGGCTGTGATCACTGCCACTGCTGGTTGCAGGCAGGGAGAGAGAAAGATAGAGGTTTTTCATCCTCATAAAATTATTGGATGTTTTCTGAATTGTCTGCTATGTAGAAATATTTTATTTGGCATTTAAAAAAATGTTTTATGAGTATTTAATAATTGGTGGTAGTTGCATTTATCAGTTGTTTTATTACTCTACGTTATGATTCTTGATTTTATTCTTGATTTGTCTATGATAATACTATTCAATGTTAGTTTTAAAAGGTAGGTGTGTGGAGGGGGAGAACATGATTGAAGATTCACCTAGAGAATCCAATACTCTTGCACTGGCCCTGGATTTGTTGCTGGCCTAACGTATGTATTGCCCCAGTATCCATATAACTAGGGTTACCATATGGCTCCAGAAAAAGGAGGACGGATTGAGCCAGCCGGGTTTTACTTCCATTGCTTTCAATGGAAGTAATTGAGCCAGCCGGGTTTTACTTCCATTGCTTTCAATGAAAAGCAATGGAAGTAAAACCCGGCTGGCTCAATCCGTCCTCCTTTTTCTGGAGCCATATGGTAACCCTACATATAACATTGTGGCTGGCTTCTAGCCCAGAGCAGGCGTTGGAGAGGTGGGTCATACAGGGCAGCTGCCCTGGGCTCTACAGCTCCAGGGGGCCCCCTGGTACAGGCATCTCTTCTCCTCCTCCCTTTCCGATCTTCTTTACATATTCATTTCCCTTCTCAGAGGGGCCCCAGCGCAGCAACCATTCTCACAAGGTGCCTGCAGCTGCCCCAAAGCTTTCCCTCTCTGCCACAATCCACCCCCCTCTGACGCAATTTCCTGTTTCCACCTGGGCATATCATGGCAGAATGAGAAAGCTTCGGGGCAGCCGCAGGCAGCTTGTGAGAATGGCTACCCTGCCGGGGCCCCTCTGAGAAGGGAAATAAAAATTTTAAAGGGAGAGAGGGAGGGAGGGAGATGGACTGTGATGGGGAGAAGGGGAAGAGATACCCAGACTGTGTAGTAGCAATGCAGGTGGGGAGATCAGGAGCCCCCTCCTTAATTTCTGCCCTGGGCCCCACCATGTCTAAAACTGGCCCTGCCTAACTCTACTCCCAGTTAGAGCATAAATTTTAAATATATCTAACCCACATAAAATTATGTATATAACCAGGGAAATTTTTTTAAATACTTACGTGGTCGGCGTGAATAAGCATGTGGATAAAGGTGAGCCAGTTGATGTTGAGTATCTAGATTTTCAGAAAGCTTTTGATAAAGTCCCTCATGAGAGACTCCTGAGAAAACTAAAGAGTCATGGGATAGGAGGCAAGGTTCTGGTGCGGATTAGAATTGGTTTTGGACAGAAAACAGAGGGTAGGGTTAAATGATCATTTCTCTCAATGGAGGAGGGTGAACAGTGGAGTGCCACAGGGATCTGTACTGGGACCGGTGCTATTTAACATATTTATAAATGATATGTAAATCGGAATGATATGTAAATCGGAATGAAGCATGAGGTGATCAAATTTGGACAAATTCCTGGAAGAAAAGTCCATAGTCTCCTATTGAGACAGACAAGGGAAGCACCTGCTTGAACTGGGATTTGTAGTATGGAATGTTGCCATGATTTGGGTTTCTGCCAGGTACTTGTGACCTGGCTTGGCCACTGTTTGGAAAATAGGATACTAGGATAGATGCCATTCCTGCTGGAGTGGCATGTGCTAGAATACTCTCCTAGGCAAATCTATCTCAGATTTCTCATTTGCATTCCCTAAGTGAGGAGTGACTCTCTGACATCTAACTGCAGTGTTTTAGTGCTAGAAGCACAAGATTTGCTTTTCTACCTGTCTCTGAGGGTGTCAGCCTTTCCACCTTCTGCTGGGTGTGGAAGCTTACTCCGCCCACCCTGTTGACATCAGGTGCTCTGCTCTATTAGAGCACTGCGCCTAGTGGTGTCCCGCCACTTGGTATGCCGCCAAAGGTGCAAGCCAAAAACGTGCTCTTTTGCTCAGCAACAAGCTTTGAGTTCTTCTCAGTTACCTGGAAGAGTTGTTTTTCATCTAAGGAGCATGTTCTGCTCTTTAGTGTGCATTTTTCTGGGCAAATGTGAGAAGGTATTCTTTGCATGCCTATTGGATTAGATATTGTTTTAGGAGCTCTTTTCCAATACAATTTGTAGTTTAAACATTTTAATCCTCATTTTAGTGTAGAACACTTATTTTATCTGTTCAGTTATATTAAGTTTTACATAAATGTTCCTGGTTAGAACTATTAGATAAATTTTGGAAGGTTTGGCTTTGCAATATGCCATCATGTACTGGTTATTTTTATACTGTAGTTTGACTGGTAAATGTTGTAGAGGATCAGCTTGAGGGCACTAGAATTCCCATTTTAATTTCAGGTTTCTGTATGAATAGACCTAAATATGGAGATATAGAGGGAGAACTTTGATAGATTGTTCTCTAATAATGAGATGGAGTATAAAGGTTATCTCTAGTTATTATTCTTATTCTAAATCATTTGTAAGGTCTGTAAACAGATCAGGTTTAAGGAAAGTTTGCTTTTAGTCTTATGTTATAGCCATCTTCAATATCTACACCATGCTGTTACTTTAATGCCAGATCTGTGTGCAATAAAACACATATTCTATAGGATTTGATAGGAGACTCGGATATTGGGATAGCATTTATAACAGAGACATGATTAACTAATAATTCACATACTCTTCTATCTGAACTGTGTCCTCCTGTTTACAAGATTTTGCATATTCCTAGGGAATCTAAGGGGTGTTTTTACTAAGGTGCGCTGAAAAATGGCCTGCGGTAGTGTAGACACATGTTTTGGACTGGTGTATACTAATGCCCTCTACCACGTCCCCTTTGTTTGCTAGTCCAGCAGATAGGATCTGGTTGCCCTTTACAGAGGTTTCTGAGAACAAGGTATCTGCTACAGTTAAGGTTAACAGTTTCTAATTGCATTTTAGATAAACATCCGACCTATCTCTTCTCAGAACTTCCAGTTTTTGACAGATTTGTAGGGGTATTTTCGAAAGAAACGTCCAAGTTGCGATTTGGACGTCCTTGCAAAACGGTGAAATCCTGGGGCGGAAAAACCCATATTTTTGAAACAAGATGCACGTCCATCTTTCGTTTCAAAAATACCATCAGAGACATCCAAATCCTTAAATTTGGACGTCCCTAGACATGGACTTTTGGCAATTTTCGAAACCAAAGACATCCATGTCAAAAACGACCAAATGAAAGTCATTTGGTCGTGGGAGGAGCCAGCATTTGTAGTGAACTAGTCCCCCTGACATACCAGAACACCAACCAGGCACCCTAGGGGGCACTGCAGTGGAGTTCATAAAATGCTCCCAGGAACATAGCTCCCTTACCTTGTGTGCTGAGCCCCCCAAACCCCCCCAAAACCCACTACCCACTACTGTACACCACTACCATAGCCCTTACAGGTGAAGGGGGCACCTATATATGGGTACAGTGAGTTTGTGGTGGGTTTTGGAGAGCTCGCTGTTTCTTACACAAATGTAACAGGTAGGTGGGGTATGGGCCTGGGTCCGCCTGTCTGAAGTGCACTGCAGTACCCACTAAAACTGTTCCTAGGACCTGCATGCGCTGTCATGGACCTGAGTATGACATCTGAGGCTGGCATAGAGGCTGGCACGACATATTTTGAAACATGTTTTTTGAGGGGGAGAGGGGGTGAGTGACCACTGGGGGAGTAACAGGTCATCCCTGATTCTCTCCGGTGGTCATCTGGTCATTTCAGGCACCTTTGATCCTGGGGAACTGAGTTCGATTCCCACTGCAGCTCCTTGTGACTCTGGGCAAGTCACTTAACCCTCCATTACCCCTGGTACAAAATAAGTACCTGAATATATGTAAACTGCTTTGAATGTAGTTGCAAAAACCTCAGAAAGGTGGTATATCAAGTCCCATTTCCCTTCCCTTTGCTTATTCGTAATAAAAACACGTCTGGGTGAAAACGTCCAAGTGTTCGTCAGGGACGCCCTTGTTTTTTTCGATTATGGGTCAAAGACATCCAAGTGTTAGGCACGCCCAAGTCCCACCTTCGCTATGCCTCCAACACGCCCCCTTGAAATTTGGACGTCCTTGCGACAGACTGCAGTTGGAGACATCCAAAATCGAGTTTCGATTATACCAATTTGGACGTCTCTGGGAGGACGTCCATCTTCCGATTTGTGTCGAAAGATGGACATCCTTCTCTTTCGAAAATGAGCCCGCTGGTGAACTTAGTTTTAAGTCATGGTTATTTTTCAGAGTCAATGGGAAATATTGTGTTAACTCTTATCCCTAAAGCTACTGGTCTTGATCTTTCCTTACCAGCTAGCTTTAGGAACATTGCAAGCATTCCCTTATTGACTAAGTTAATAGAATTTTTGAAAGCTGTTAATTATCAGATTATATATTGCAATTTGATCTATTAAGCTCTTCCCAACATGGAGTCTGATGCTTTTATAGTACCAAAACTTTACTAATAGCTTTAGCATCACAAATCAGGAAATTATTGGGTAAAGGGCTTCAAGTAGTTTTGCTGCAATTTGACATCTTGGCAGCATTTGACACTTTAAATTATTAAATATTGCTTTGTAAGCTTTCTGAATTGAGTATTTAAGGTAGAGTTTTGAACTGGTTTGAAGATTTTTTGAAAAAAAGATGCTATCAGGTTCTTAAGGATGGTGTTTTTTCTTAGGCCTGGTGTCCAATTTCTCCTCTTCTTTATAATCATTTTGTGAGTACTTTGGACATGATCACTTTTAATAATGGAGAATTAATTCTTTCCTAAGCTAATGATATTTTTGTTTTAGTTCCCATTGAATTTAATTCATCTTTCTCTTTTTCAGTTATCTATATAAATAAATCCCACCTCGAACATTCTGAAGCTCACTGCACGGCAGTGAAGCACAGAACTCCTATAGTCTTCAACTCCTGTAGTCATCTTAGGCTAGGCTATCAGGACCACTCACCCTAGCTCATAGACCCGCCCTCAGCCACGCCCCAAGCCACGCCCCATCTGGACATAAAATGCTACCTCAACATTCTGAAGACAACCTGCTCAAGTCATCTCTAAACAGTTCGTAAGTTCATGGTGGTGAAGCCTTCCAAATCACTGTCTCTATGCCCCGCCCTTGCGTCAAACGTCATGACGTCGAGGGCGGAACACAGAGAGTGAAGGAACTGCAACCCCCTCCAACAAACAACGAACCAGGCAGGGGGGGGAGTAGGGAAACACGTGCAGCATGTTTCCCTATTCCTCCCCCTGACTAGGAATCGCTACACAACCTCCATTGCCCCAAGTAAAAATAAGTACCAGCCTGCCATAAGTGGGACACTGCAGGGTAACAAAAATTTAAAAAAAAACACCTTCCATAATGAAGGGCAGGGGGGGTGCCTGCGAGAAACCTCTAACTGCCCCCCTTCACCTGAACAACCCCCGCGCGACGCAACATCACGAAGCCCCGCCCCTACTGAGGCCACAAACTCCATCACTTCCGTCAGTCATCTTCCAGATATCCGGATTTCCACACTGTAGCTCTTCTCCACCCTCGCATCAAAACACGATGACGTGGAGGGCGGGGCAGGAAAACCGCCACCCACACAGAGCTATGACAACGGAAACAACAGCGGCGCACGAACCAGGTAAAACCGCGATGAGCCACGCAGGGCTAACAAACCGTGTCGCTCCTGCCCCTCACCAGAAATGAGCCACCCGCCGCCAGAACCACATCGGCCCCCCCCACCCCAAGGAACAACAGCGGCGCGGATGCCAGTCCTGCCCCCTCCCCCCGCCACAGACGACATGCACAAACAACATGACCCCGCTGCTGCAAAAAACAAACACATCTTCCCCCTGAAATGGAGACATCCAAAAGGTGAGAAGAAGGTACGGAGGGAGGCAGGCAGCCAGCCTCAACTTCTGAGGGAGCCAGCCAGCCAGCCTCAACGTGGTGCAAGGGAAGAAGGGAGGGAGCCAGATGCATCATGGTGGCAGCGGCAGCAGGGAGGGAGCCAGATTGAACAACAAAATGCAACAGATGACCCTGAAAGGCGAAGGGAGTGGGACTCACCACCCTGAAGCAGGGAAGGGGGGAGGGGAGGAAAGGGTGGGGGGAATGATGGGGGGGGGGAACACAGGGGGGAAAAGGAAGGAGAGGGAACCCTGCCACACACTCTCATTCTCACACACACAGAGACTCACGCTATGTCAAATAACCACACACACTACCGCATTCACTCTGTCTCTCTCTCTCTCATACAGTCACTCACACACACACTCTCCCAAACATACACACTACCATGAAACCCTTGCTAGCGCCCGTTTCATTGCTCTCAGAAATGGGCCTTTGTTTACTAGTTAGTAATATTGTTGAGAAGATTAGAAATTGGTCTCTGAGTGCTCATCTTAAAGTAAATACAGATAAAACCAAACTTCTCTGGTTTAGCCTTATCCAAGACCTGTTCCCGAAAATAGTGTCCTGTATAGATGGAATATCTTTGAAGGTTGAGACTACCTCTAGGGTTTTATGGATGCTTCTCGATTTCTGCTTGAGTAAAGAACCTCAGATTAGCATCATATTGCAAAAGGGTTTCCTTAAATTTAGGCAGCTGAAATAATTTCATTCTTATTTTCTTCAGGACCATGTTAGATTGATGGTGCAGATGGTAATTTTGTCTTCTCTAGATTATTGCAACTCCTTATACTGTATTTAGGAATCTTGTTTAAATTGCAAAGGAAGCTATGCTTAATTCACAATATGGCTGCAAAATTGATATTTGGTAAGACGAAATTTGATCATGCTATTCCTCTGCTAGTAAAGCTTCATTGGCTTCCCCTGGCAGAACAAGTTGAGTTTAAGATCTGTTGCTTGGTATATAAATCTCTATTTGGCCAGACTCCTGAGGTTTTTGCTTCCTGGATTTTGTTACTAGGATCATCCTTTACCAGCAGAAATTCTGCCCGGTTGCTTTTGACTTTTCTTACTATTAAAGGTCTAAGATATAGGTCTATGTATGAGAAACCTTTTCTCTTTTATGCAGTGAAAATTTGGAATGATCTGCTATTAAATGTCCGTCTTGCTCCTACATATATTAGTTTTTGGAAGTTATTGAAATTTTATCAGTTTAAGAAATTCTATGAAGTTGTGGGATGATAATTCTTTGTGTGTGTGGGGGGGTCTTTTCTTTTTATGTATCTGCAATATTTGTTATCCACCTTTAACCTATGTTGTGGAGATAATGTGGGCTAGAAGCATTTTAGGGGCCCGTTTACAGAGCAGCGGTGAGACCAACGTGGGCTTACCGCTCAATCTTCCGGGACTATCACCAGCCCAACACAGCCGCCAGTGGTAGTCCTGCCCTGAGCACGCACCATTTCTGGGGGGAAAAGAAAACCCCCAGAAATGGCTTGCGCAGTGATAACCCAGTTGTAATCGGGCATCACCGCGTGCTACCTGGTTACTGCTGGGTTAGCACGTTAGCCCTTATCACCATCTCAAAAGGTGGTGGTAATGGCTCCCGCTGCATGGTCATGCAGTAAGAGTTCTCTTACTGCATGGCCAAGTGTGTCTGGGGGCTTTTTTACCTGCTGTGCTAAAAAGGGCCCGGGCGCATGGGAAAATGGCCCCTGCCACTAGCGCAGGGCCCTTTTTCCGGAAGCTTGGTAAAAGGACCCCTTAGTATTGTATTGTATAGTATAGATTATAAATCCATGGAAGCAATGGGTTTAACTCTGTAGGGCAAACCTGCAGCCAGTTAGTAACCCTAAGCCTTCTGCTTACCTCAGCTCAGTCCTTATCATGCGATGCCTATCCCCCACCTAAGCCGGACAATGAGGCCCAAAGCTTTGACCCTCTCTGCCTATTTCACATTCATCTTGCACTACAGGCTGTCTAGTTTCTGCTGATTTACATGGCTGATTCCTGATGTCCGAGGAACACCTGAGCTTCAAAGAAGTAATCCCATATATTTACACTATAATAATAATTTCAATTACCCCAATATTAACTGGAAAAGTGTGATATCAGGAAACGCCATGGAGGTAAAGTTCCTAGGTGAAATACATGACTGCTTCAAGGAACAGCTGGTTCAGGAAAGGGGAACTATTTTAGATCTAATCCTTAGTGCAGGAGTTCTCAACCTAGTCCTTGGGACACACCAACTCAGTCTGGTTATCAAGATATCCATAATGAATATGCATGAGATACATTTGCATGTACTGTCTCCATTCAAAGTCGCCATCAACTGGACTGTGCAATCCCTACAGAGAGTTCTGTCTTTTTTTTCTGTTATTTTTTTCAGCCTCTTTTCGCTACGAGCTGTTTGTCATATAATAATAGCACTATAAAGTTATGCTATTTGAAACTAATTTGAATGTGCTATATTAATGTCTGCTTAATGATCAACCTGATCAGTATTTTCTTCTAAATACCTTTGTATGCTACAGTGTACAGTACAATTAAAAAGCATATACCAGCGAAGCGTGTGTTGTTGAACACTTCTATGATAAATTCTGGGGTACAAAAGGGAATTGTCACAGAGCTCAGGGAGCAATTGTCTGGTTTGAAACCAGTAATCCACAGTTTGGTAGGCACAAGTACCAGAACCCCAGTTCCAGGTACTGAATTCCAACCCCACAAACTCACTCTAGAAACCTGAAGGTGTGCCAGGGCTGCCTCCAGCAGGTCATAAGAAGCTGCAGAGCAGATAAGGCAGGTTCTGGGATTACATCTATAGGATGTAGACCTGAAGACAGCAGAAAGTCTCAAGAACTAGAGCAAGATTTCAGATCATAAACATACTCCCTATCAAACTAAAAGTATTCCTGTTAGGGGAGAAGTACTGCAGGCAGTGGTGTGCTGGTAAATTTTTAACAACAGGCTCTCTCCCCGGTCCACCTCGGCGCCCTCCCCCCTCCCCGATCCACCTCTGCGCCCCCCCAAAATTGCAGAGCTGGCTATAGCCGGGGGGGGGGGGGGGGTTCCAATCTAATTCATGTTTAATGTGGGATAAAATGCCATGAATAAGTAAATAAATATAAACTTTTAATGTTGAGCACCTGATTTTCAAAGTGAACATATTCCAAACACTATAATGAAAATAAAATGATTTTTTTTTCTACCTTTGTTGTCTGGTGACTGTTTTTCTGATCATGCTGGCCCAATATCCGATTCTGCTGCTATCTGTCCTCTTAACTCAGTTTCCAGGGCTTCCTTTCCATTTATTTCTTTCTTCCTTTCTGGTCCTCAGCTTCTGCCTATTTTCTTCATCCATGTGCAGTTTTTCTCCTCTCTTCCTTTTCCCTCATCTCATCTCCTTCCTCACTCTTCTCTCCCCTCCATCCATGTCCAGCATTTCTTCTCTCTCCCCTCCTCTCCCCTGCTGTCGCGTCCCTCACTTGTGCCGCTCCTCCGTCGGTCGTGCCGCGCTGTCGGGGTGCCGCAGGGAGTGTTGGCCAGGAGAGGCGGTCGGGCGCCAGGCCCCTGCGTCGCACCGCTGGAGTCCTGTCTGCGGTCTGGGCTGCTCCGGCCCTCCGGTCCGCTTCGGTGGTGGCGGGGAGACGCCGGCCAGGTGGACAGGGCCGGCGTTCCCCGAGAAAGGGATCCCTTGCAGGCGCGGAGCCTCAGAGGAATGATGTCACTCCCCACAACATCTGGATTGGCCGATCGCGGCTGACTCCGCCTCCTGCTTCTGGCCGGCCAATCCGGGGCTGTTGAGTCACGGTTGTGGGTAGCTCCGCCTCCTTTCAGCTGTTACCGGTCCTCCTGATGGGGAGGGCTATTTAGGAGCAGCAAGGTAGAACTCTCATTGCTTCGGCTTCTACTTTTGTGGATTCTGTGGCGTTGGGTTTTTCTCGGACTGCTCCTGCCCTGAAACTTGCCTGGACCTGGACTCTGCTTTTGTTTGCCGCCTGCCTTGAAACTTGCCTGGACCTGGACTCTGCTTTTGTTTGCCGCCTGCCCCGAAACTTGCCTGGACCTGGACTCTGCTTTTGTTTGCCGCCTGCCTTGAAACTTGCCTGGACCTGGACTCTGCTTTTGTTTGCCACCTGCCCTGAAACTTGCCTGAACCTGGACTCTGCTTTTGTTTGCCGCCTGCCTTGAAACTTGCCTGGACCTGGACTCTGCTTTTGTTTGCCGCCTGCCCTGAAACTTGCCTGGACCTGCACTCTGCTTTTGTTCGTCACCTGCTCTGAGAATTGTCTGGTCTTGGACTTTGCTCCTGCTTTCCATCTGCCCTGGAAGTCTCACCTGTGTCTACACACCCCTGACCTCCTGAGGAGTTGCTGCTCCACTCTTCAGGTAAGATCAGGATTGTCCAGCTGCCTAACTCTGTTCGGCACAGGGGCTCACTTTCTGAGGGTTACTAGGCGTGACAATAAGCCGAAGCCATGAGCTCGCCGGATAAGCCTGATTTGACCGACCTGGCCCAAGCTCTTCAGCAACAGCAGGCCCAGCTTAATAGACTTTCGGGAGTCCTTCAAGATGTATGCTCACAGATGTCGGCCCAGCGTAGTCCGACTACTGGTGCCAGCCGGACAACTCCACCCCAGCTTGCCTTCCGCTTACCTGAGCCTCCCCGGTTTGACGGTACTCCTGCCGCCTGCCGCGGGTTTTTGAACCAATGCCAAATGCTCTTTGACATGCAACCTGCCTCATTCCCTACAGACAGATCCAAGATTACGTATATCATCTCGCTACTGTCCGGGTCAGCCTTGGCATGGGCTTCACCCTTGTGGGAACAACAAGATCCTCTTCTTTCTGATCTGGGAGAGTTCCTGCGAAGGTTTCGCATGGTGTTTGACGTCCCGGGACGCCCCTCTTCCGCAGCTAGTGAATTGCTGCGTATTCAGCAAGGGAGCAGTTCAGTCGGAGCCTATGCTATCCAATTCCGTACTCTAGCGGCAGAGCTGAAGTGGAATCAAGAGGCCCTCACGGCGATCTTTTGGCAAGGCCTGAACGGGCGTATCAAGGATGAGTTGGCTGGCCGGGAGGTTCCTAGTACGTTGGATGCACTTATTTCCCTCTGTGTCCGGATTGATGTTCGATTCCAGGAGCGAGCACGAGAACAGGGTACTTCACGTCCGCCTCGGAGAACCTCTCCTCCTAGGCGACAGCCCATGTCTCCTCAGGGTGCTGCAGGACCGACCGCAGAGGGGTCTGAAGAGCCTATGGTGATTGGCAGACATCGTCTTTCAGCTGTTGTGGTAAACCCGGTCACTTTGTGAAGGAGTGTCCCAATAAGCCGGGAAATGCCTAGACCCAAGCCCTGAGGAAGGGGTGGCGTTGGGTTACTCGAATTCCCTTCCAGATAACTTGATTTCTGTGCCTATAATTCTCCTTTGGCGTGACTTCAGGGTGAACACTTTAGCTCTGTTGGACTCTGGGGCGGGAGGTAATTTTATTGATGCATCTCTTCTTAAGAGGCTGGGGGAACCTTCAGTTCCTTGTAGGCCCGCGCTGCAGGTAATGTCCATTCATGGCTCGGCTCTGCCTCATCTTGTTACTCAGCTCACCCCACCTCTGAAGATGCAAGTGGGCCTCTTGCATTATGAAGAGATCCAATTTTTTATTTTGCCCCATGCTATCCATCCTGTTATTCTAGGTTTACCCTGGTTACATCTTCATGCACCCAGCATCAACTGGCCGGCTGGGGAGATCAGTCAATGGAGTAAACGATGTTTTGAGGTCTGCCTGACTCCTGTGGAACCTCCTCCTAGAAGCATTGCCGCCTTACCTGGGATTCTTCGACCTTGTGAAGCTTGTCTTCCTGAGGAATATAGTGATTTTCGAGATGTTTTTGATGCACGGGAGGCAGACTCCCTCCCTCCCCATCGCCCCTTTGACTGTTCTATTGATTTACTGCCGGGCAAGATGCCTCCTAGGGGACGATTATATACTCTGTCCAGAGCTGAGTCGGCTGCTATGCGGAAATACATTCATGAGAATCTTACTAAGGGATTTATTCAACCCTCCTCCTCCCCGGCTGGTGCGGGGTTTTTTTTTGTGTCCAAAAAGGACGGGTCGCTGAGACCTTGTATTGACTATCAAGGACTGAATACTATCACGATTAAGAACCGCTATCCTCTTCCTCTGATCCCTGAGTTATTTGATCGTCTTCAGGGAGCGGTTATCTTCACCAAGTTGGATCTCCGAGGTGCTTACAATTTGATCCGCATTCGTGAGGGGGATGAGTGGAAGACAGCGTTTAATACTCATGAAGGCCACTTTGAATACCGAGTCATGCCTTTCGGCCTGTGTAATGCTCCAGCTGTTTTTCAGGACTTTATTAATTTCATTTTCCGGGATTTACTGTATTCATCCGTCATTGTCTATTTGGATGATATCCTAATCTTCTCTGCTTCTCCTCAGGACCATCCAGGGCACGTGCGCACGGTGCTCCAACGCCTTCGGGCTCATCGACTGTTTGCCAAGTTGGAGAAATGTGCATTTCACCAGTCGACTATTCCTTTTCTGGGACATATTATCTCCGCCGATGGCCTTCAGATGGACCCTGCTAAGCTTCAGGCTATCCAAGATTGGCCCCTGCCTCAAGGACTCCGGGCCTTGCAGAGGTTCCTTGGTTTCGCCAATTACTACAGACAGTTTATTCCACATTACTCTTTGATTACGGCTCCTTTGACAGCTTTGACCAGAAAAGGGGCTGATGTGCGGAATTGGTCCCCCACTGCTCTGGAGGCTTTCTCTACTTTAAAGACTGCTTTTGTGTCTGCTCCAGTACTCCGTACTCCGGATATTGCGAAGCCTTTTGTTGTTGAAGTGGATGCATCTGCTCTTGGAACTGGAGCTGTCTTATCACAGGTGGCTTCTTCTGGTAAACGGCATCCTTGTTTTTTCTTTTCTAAGAAGTTTTCCCCAGCGGAGCGTAATTATATGGTGGGGGACAGAGAATTGCTAGCCATGAAGCTTGCCTTTCAGGAATGGCGTTATCTTCTTGAGGGGGCCGCACATCCCTTTACTGTGATCACTGATCATAAGAATCTTCTTTATTTACAGGATGCCAAGCATCTCAATCCACGGCAAGCCAGATGGTCTCTTTTTTTTGCCCGTTTTGACTTTCACTTGATCTTCCGACCTACTGAAAAGAACGTCCAAGCTGATGCGCTCTCCCGAGCCTTTGAGGTGCCCGAAGAACCTGATAAGGTTTCTCCTATGCTAGATCCGGCTTGTCTTCCTGCGTCTGTGGTGGCTGCTGCTTCTCTGCGGACCCCGGTTCCTCTCCGCTCCAGACGCAAGGTGTTACAGTGGGGTCATTCTTCTGCTTTTTCTGGACATTTTGGGTTCCGGAAGACTTATCATCTCATCTCCCGTTATTTTTGGTGGCCTCATATGGCTCAGGACATTCTACAGTTTGTTTCTACCTGTCCCACCTGTGCTCGCACCAAGTCTCCTAAGGGCAAGTCCTGGGGACCTCTGCAACCCTTGCCCATACCTCAGCATCCGTGGCAGGACATTTCTATGGACGTTATTACGGATCTTCCTCCCTCCAAGGGTAACACTGTCATCTGGGTGGTGGTGGATCGTTTTTCCCGCATGGCACATTTTGTTCCTATGCGAACCCTACCGTCTGCTGCTGTTTTGGCCTCCCATTTTGTCCAGCATGTTTTTCGATTACATGGATTTCCTCAGCGTACCATCAGTGATAGAGGTTCTCAATTCACGTCTCGATTCTGGAGGTCCTTGTGCTCAGCTTTTGGTGTCGCCACACTTTTTTCTTCAGCCTATCATCCGCAGACGAATGGCATGGCTGAACGGACTAATCAGACGCTTAAGGCTTTCCTCCAGGCTTTTACTAACGCCTGTCAGGATAATTGGACTGATCTTTTGCCTTGGGCTGAGTTCGCCTACAATAATAGTGTGCACTCCGCCTCCCAGACTTCACCCTTTTTTGCTGTTTTTGGACGTCATCCTTGTCTTCCTCCTCCGCTTCCTTTGGATCACGCTCCTCCACTAGTTCAGCCGACCCTCTCCACTATCCAGGACACATGGAGAACAGTACAGCGCCACTTGCAGCGGGCGGTTTGCTGATCGCCATCGTCGGGCCGCTCCTGTGTTCCAGCCTGGGCAACGGGTGTGGCTCAGCACCAAATATCTGAAGCTTCGTCTTCCGTCCTTGAAGTTTGCTCCCCGATTTATTGGTCCATTTGCTGTTCAAACCAGAGTGGGGACGGTAGTCTATCGTCTTCACTTACCTAGTAACCTGCATGTCCACAATGCTTTCCACATCTCGTTACTCAAACCTTTCCGGGCCTCACAGTGGCATCCTGAACCTAAGCGGATTACTGTTCCTGATTCTGAGCTGGATCCTGAGTTTGAGGTACAGGAAATTCTGGATTCCAAGCTCCAAAGGGGAAGACTTTTTTATTTGATTTCTTGGACGAATTTTGGTCCTGAAGATAATTCTTGGGAACCAGCAAAGAATGTCCATGCACCCGACTTGGTTCGAGAGTTTCACTCTCGTTATCCTTCTAGACCTGGGCCAAGACAGAGGAGGGGGGCTTTCGGGGGGGGGGGGTACTGTCGCGTCCCTCACCTGTGCCGCTCCTCCGTCGGTCGTGCCGCACTGTCGGGGTGCCGCAGGGAGTGTTGGCCAGGAGAGGCGGTCGGGCGCCAGGCCCCTGCGTTGCACCGCTGGAGTCCTGTCTGCGGTCTGGGCTGCTCCGGCCCTCCGGTCCGCTTCGGTGGTGGCGGGGAGACGCCGGCCAGGTGGACAGGGCCGGCGTTCCCCGAGAAAGGGATCCCTTGCAGGCGCGGAGCCTCAGAGGAATGATGTCACTCCCCACAACGTCCGGATTGGCCGATCGCGGCTGACTCCGCCTCCTGCTTCTGGCCGGCCAATCCGGGGCTGTTGAGTCACGGTTGTGGGTAGCTCCGCCTCCTTTCAGCTGTTACCGGTCCTCCTGATGGGGAGGGCTATTTAGGAGCAGCAAGGTAGAACTCTCATTGCTTCGGCCTCTACTTTTGTGGATTCTGTGGCGTTGGGTTTTTCTCGGACTGCTCCTGCCCTGAAACTTGCCTGGACCTGGACTCTGCTTTTGTTTGCCGCCTGCCTTGAAACTTGCCTGGACCTGGACTCTGCTTTTGTTTGCCACCTGCCCTGAAACTTGCCTGGACCTGGACTCTGCTTTTGTTTGCCGCCTGCCCTGAAACTTGCCTGGACCTGGACTCTGCTTTTGTTTGCTGCCTGCCCTGAAACTTGCCTGGACCTGGACTCTGCTTTTGTTTGCCGCCTGCCTTGAAACTTGCCTGGACCTGGACTCTGCTTTTGTTTGCCGCCTGCCCTGAAACTTGCCTGGACCTGGACTCTGCTTTTGTTTGCCGCCTGCCCTGAAACTTGCCTGGACTTGGACTGTGCTTTTGTTCGTCACCTGCTCTGAGACTTGTCTGGTCTTGGACTTTGCTCCTGCTTTCCATCTGCCCTGGAAGTCTCACCTGTGTCTACACACCCCTGACCTCCTGAGGAGTTGCTGCTCCACTCTTCAGGTAAGATCAGGATTGTCCGGCTGCCTAACTCTGTTCGGCACAGGGGCTCACTTTCTGAGGGTTACTAGGCGTGACACCTGCCCTCCATCCACCCATGTCCAGTGACCCTCCTGTCCCCTGCCCTGCATGCACCTATACCCAGCGATCCTCCTGTCCCCTGCCCTGCATGCACCCATGTCCAGCAGTGACCCTCCTCTCCCCTGCCCTCCATCCACCCATGTCCAGTGACCCTCCTGTCCCCTGCCCTGCATGCACCCATGTCCAGCAGTGACCCTCCTCTCCCCTGCCCTCCATCCACCCATGTCCAGCAGTGACCCTCCTGTCCCCTGCCCTGCCTTCCATCCACCCATGTCCAGCAGTGACCCTCCTCTCCCCAGCCCTCCATCCACCCATGTCCAGTGACCCTCCTGTCCCCTGCCCTGCATGCACCTATACCCAGCGATCCTCCTGTCCCCTGCCCTGTATGCACCCATGTCCAGCAGTGACCCTCCTCTCCCCTGCCCTCCATCCACCTATGTCCAGCAGTGACCCTCCTCTCCCCTGCCCTGCATGCACCTATAGCGACCCTTCTCTCCCCTCCCCTCCAGTCACAAATGCCCAGTGACTCCCTTCTCTCCCCTGCCACCCCCTCCCGAGTTCGGCGAATTCAACTCCCTCCCTCCTCCCTCCCTCCGGATCTGGTCCCTTACGTCAGCGACTTCACGAATTCTTCGGGGTTGCTGCAAGCGCTGACTCTCCCCCGCTGGCGCTGCAGGTTTGCGATTCAAAATGTCCACCGAGACTTACAAGGGTGGCCTCCAAGACTTCGGCAGAAGTCTCGCGAGGCCGCCTCTGGAAGTCTCAGCGGCCATTTTTAAAATGCGAACCTGCAGCGCCAGCGTGGGAGAGTCAGCGCTTGCAGCGACCCCGAAGAATTCGTGAAGTCGCTGACGTAAGGGACCGGATTGGGAGGGAGGAAGAGAGCCGGCTCACGCAATTCAACAACCGGCTCACAAGAGCCGAGCAAAGTTAACAACCGGCTCTTGCGAGCCGATGCGAGCCGGCTCCAGCACACCACTGACTGCAGGGGACACAAAATGATTGGGGAAAAGGGAAAGAGTATATGAGGCAGCAGGTAACCACAGAGGGAACTTGCCCACTTTCACCTACCTTTCCCTACCTCCTACCTTCCCCCAACCTTTGAAAACAAATTGGTTCTAACTCTATCGCTGGTAGGAAAAGGTTTAACACTGGCCAGACCATTTTCAAAGTTCAAGGTTGCACTTATTTGATTGATCGCCTACAGTAATGTCATCAAAGTGATTTACATATATTAAAATCTCTAACATACAATAGAATACAGTGTGTCTAGGAAAATTATAATATAAACAAGAAAAGCAGAGACAGGTAAATAATAAAAACAAACCCACTGAATCTCACAGGATCCTAAGACTAAAACAGTCCAACAATTAGAAAAAAGGTTCAACTAATAAAAGCTGACTGAAACAGGTGTGTTTTAAATAAAACCTTAAATGAAGAGAGGGAGGGCTCTGTGCATAAAAGTATTGGCATTTTTACATACACTGAAACTAAAATAATTTATTTTCATTCAATATACTTCACTATGGTGTTTAAGAAAGAGTAGCTAAGTCTACCCAATCCTGCTGTTTATTGAAAAAAGCATCAAAGAGTGGTGCAGGATGTTGAAGGCTGTGAATAGATGCAAATATAGAAAATGTCTTATTCAGGATTCAAGTTCCAGAAAAGAATATTGAGATGCAACAGATGTTGATTAAAGTAAATTTACCATTACATAATAAGATTGAGAGTTCAGACAATGTTCAAAGATGTAAGATACTCCACTTTATTAACTTTCCAAAGTTACTCTCAGTGGCACCTTTAATTACTTTTAAGAGCTATCTCTCTGAAATACTCAAGGTTCCAGAACAATCCTGTACTCCAATATCGAAGATATACTACATTCCACCGTTATTAAGAAAGAATTAGTTTATCCTGTTGCAGTGGGTGCAGATGTCTCTTTTGATAATTTAAACTTGACTCAAACTATTGAGAATGAAACTTTGGGCGTCAAGCGTGCAACATTTATTGTTAATTTTATTCTAACCCAGACTGGGATTGGATTCTGAAACTATTTTTTTCATCACTGTGATGTTTGTTTCCGAATTGCAAGATAAGGGCTTTTCCTGACATATCAAAACTAACATTCCACTAGACCGCCATGGCATTGAGGGCCCCTTTTACCAAGCTGCAGCAAAAGGGGGCCTGCACTGACATTGGCATGTGTTTTACTTGCGTTCTGAGGTCCATTTTTACTGCAGCTGGTAAAAGGGAAGTCTCACTTTCCTACAGGAAATGGCCGTGCGGCAAACACTTGCCGCATGGCCATTATGGGGAGAATGCTTACCGCCACCCATTGAGGTGGTGGTAAGGGCTCCCACATTAACCCAGTGGTAACTAAGCAGCGTGTGGCACTGCCCAATTACTGCCTGGTACATTCCGGTGCTACAAAAATAAATACATTTTTGTAGCGCAAGAAATGACAGCGCGCTAGGGGTGGAAAGTACCGCCAGGCTGCTTCAGTAGCCCTGCAGTACTTCCTGTATAGTGAGTGGTAAGCCCACAGCTTATTAAAAGAAGCCCTCAAGTAGGCAAGCTGGCCAAATAATACAGAGAGAATATTTGGTGCAGAACAATATCATGCAAACCTATGAGAGATGGGCAAAAAGGGGAGAGGGCATCTGGTTCCAAGAAAATGGTTGTAGATGTTGCTGCTTTGATGTTTGTAAAGATTTTTCTAACTTTAATAAAAACTTGGTTTTAAAAAAATGGAGAAGAGGTGGTTCAGTTGGGAAAGATTTTCAAAATCAAGCATTTGTCTAGGTAATTCCAGAGAAGAACTTGGCAATAATCCTGACCCATTAGTGGTCCAAATAATGGTGGAACAAACTAGGTATACATTATCCCCTGGCATTAAGATACTGGGGTTTTATTTCAATCAAAATTTATCCCTTGAATTTCAACTTAATGCCTTAACTAAGAGTGCTGTTTTCCTTTTGAGGTATTTAAGAAGCATAAGAAAGTTCTTTGAATTTGAACAGTTCAGATTGTTGGTCGAGGCGTTGCTTCTGTCTAAGTTGGACTACTGCAATGTCATCTATTTAGATGCACCTAGACAAATTATTCAAAGATTGTAGGCAATCCAGAATACTGCAATAAGTCTAATATTTTCATTGCAGAAGAAGGATAAAATCTCTTTATACTTAGTTGAACTGCTCTGGTTACCTATAGAGGCAAGGATTGTGTTTAAATTCTTTTGTTTGTTTACAAGATTGTAAGTGGTGACTGCCCAACCTATATATTAGATCATTTAGAATTTACTTCTAAAACTAAGGATAGAAGATTTTGTTATAATTCACTCTTTGCTCCTCCCTCTATTGAGGGAGTGAAGGGATTTAAACTATTTGATAGACTTCTCGCAGTCCAAGCACCAAGGCTATGGAATTATTTTTATCCTTGTTTTGACTCTCAGCTTTTTCCTCATTTAAGAAAAATGTAAGAAATTTGTTTAGCTCAAACTTCCCATGAGTTTGTTGTGGTCTTAATTATTATAGACTGCCAAAAACCTGGAGGATTCAGCGGTATAGAAACGCACTATAATGCAGTGGCTTAGCTATGGGGGGCCTGCCCCCCCCCCAAAAAAAACTGGAACTGTGCCCCTGGTTTGGCTGGCAGGGGTACCCACCAGCTGAAGTGATTTTTCCAGCACTGGTCTTTGGCGCCGCCGTATTTCCTGCCCTGCTCTCTCTTCCCCTCACATCTGGCACACTTTTTTTTTTAGTGAAACTGAGCATTCATTTTAAATTTACTACTTTGTAGCTTCATTATGAGCCCCCTAGTCCTAGTATTTTTGGAAAGAGTAAACAAGCAATTCACGTCTACCCATTCCATTCCACCCATTATTTTATAGACTTCTATCATTTCTCCACTCAGTCATCTTTTCTCCAAGCTGAAGAGCCCTAGCTGCTTTACTTTTCCTCATAGGGAATTCATCCTATCCCCTTCATCATTTCCGTCACCCTTCTCTGTACCTTTTCTAATTCCACTATATCTTTTTTGAAATGCGATGACTAGAATTAAACACAATATTCGAGGTGCGGTCGCACCATGGAGCGATACAAAGGCATTATAACGCCCTCACTTTCTCACCAGCAGTCTTTGGCCATTATCGGTTGATAGCAATGACTCCATATGTTTCCAAAACTCTAAGTATCAACAAATGATGTGACAGGCTTCCAAGTTCCCTCCAGCCCCCCTACTTGTACCTGACCCACTACTATCTTCCACTAGCCATAACATCCTTGCCTGTGACTCTCATGCTAGTGCCATTCCAGCTGTTATTTACAGAGCAAATTCCCCCTCCCTCTATCTGCTCTCAATTACCTCATTCAGCTTTCATTACAGTGAAAAAGTCTTATGATTTTTGGAGGCCTAGCTCTTAGCTGTAAGCCTGAGCCCTTGGCCTGTATTTCACTGAGAGCAAGTGACAGCATATTTCTACAATGGCCACCATTTAGAACCATGGAGCCAGAATGGGAAGCAGTGATTGAGGGATTGCTGCTGCCCAACCTACCCTAGACCACCAGGGCATTGTTTGGGTAAGTTCAGAGACTCAAATGCATGAAAGGAGGGGACTTTGGCATGTGAGCTGGAGTCTGGGGCCGAATGCATGTGTCACATGCTAAATGCGTGTGACTTGGTATGTCTGTGGCAGCAATGCAGTACTTCCACTTAGCTTAGAGAGAACAGTGCCTAGGGTCTTATAAATTCCTAGGGTTGCTTATTGAGATGATGGAGGAGGAAGGAATACAGTAATGGAAGCAGAAAGCAAAAGAAAGCCAAGTGTGAATATTCTCAGCTACTCCAGAGCTGCAATATTATCCAGAGAACCTGACAGAAGGGTAAAAGCCAAAAGACAGAACAAACTCCCTCCAGGCAGCCAAAGATAACCTGCATAGATTATGTACACTGACTGGAAAAAGCTTCAGTCCAGGGAGAGGTGAAGAGACACTGAGCAACAGAACAAACCAGAGCAGGAAATAAACTCCCATCATATCCAGACACTGCTGTAACAGCCTTCATTCTCATTTAGAAGAATTAGTTGAATGATACTATCAATTATAGTAGGGAAGGACTGTCATTTACACTGACATAGGAAATGTCAACAACACATACCATCTTTGGAAAAAGAGCAGACTCTTTTCCTGATAGTGCACCATTGAGTTGAACCATCGCACATGCACAAATCACTGTGCATGTGAGAATAGCGTGCACATATGCATACTCTCAATAAAAGAGTGCTCCCTTTGTCCAGATAGGATGAACTCTTTCAAAAGAGTGTGTACTTACGCCTTTTCTCCAGTGACAAAAAATGGCCAAATGAAACGATCAAAATGAGTATTTCCAGAAACAACAAGGGAAACAACACAAATAACAAAAATATTCTGGCTTCCCATCTCTACTAGGTGGCTGATACTGGCTAGGGTTTATTATGCATAGCAGGCCTTTGGGATTTTCTTGTTCTGTCTTTTACAGCTAATTTAAAAGCAGGAAGGGGTTGTGATATGGTAGTGGACATGATGTGCAGAAATGTCTCTTTGACTTCCCCCTATTGTCACCCCAAACACTTCCATCCAGAGACACCACTGGTGTGCTGGCAGCTCCATCCCCACCTTGACTGACAGATCATCTGTCCACGACATGTCCTGGGAGAACCAGTGTTATTGCTCCATACAATATCACATGATTCCACCCTCAAAACTAATGCAAGTTCAAATTTTAAGAAAGAAGGAAGGGATGGTATAATTTTGAATATCTGCCCAGGTGCAGGAAAGGCTAGTCCCAGTTCTGTTTCCCTTTCCGCCCACAAACATGCTCCCCACTTTGGACAGGCACCAGGAACAGCAGTTAATGGTATTTTAGCTCATGCTGCCCAAAGCCAGTCTTGCATTATGAGTGAACCTTGCAACTCATACCATGAAACTGGCTCTATATTGGTATGAAGTGACATACATTTAAGCCCTGCTCCTTATGCCAGCCTCAGATGGAAAATCACTGCTTATGATTGGGGGAAAGCAGCATGACTTCTGCCTCCTTTTTGGGATCCTGCCAAGTACCTGTGACCTGGATTGGCCACATTTGGAAACATGATAATAGACTTGATGCACCTTTTGGTCTCACGCAGTAAGGCAGGTTTTATGCTGAGACTACCAACAATGGTACCATTCAATGCCAGGTGATGGTGATTTTTAGTGGTCATCAGTTCATTTATTTTTCTTATAAGTCACTCTTTTAAAGTCCTTGCAAACCTACGTAGGAATTCAACTGGTGATCTAGAGGTAAAAGGCTCCATAACATTGACATGTCCCTTGAACCATTCAGTCTTTCAATAAGTAAATAACAATTTTAAAAAATACAGATTTTCAATAATGCTGTGGTTTGTACTCCTTCCACTTCCAGGATCTGTTTAAAAATTGTTTCTGTTGATCAAGTTAGCAGTACCTTTTGCAGTTCTAAGTTTTTCATTTCAATTTGCCAGGGATGTCTCTGATGTTCATAATTTGACCTTTATTGGAGCTACTGCTGTCCCTGCTTTATCCTTATGGGAGCAGAATTACAGTTCCAGGCTTTAACATGTTTGTACATCATACAATTCATGAGGCTCTAGTTCAAGTTTTATAGTAACACAGGAGCATGTCCTGCCTATCTACGGACACGCTTTATCTGTTTAATGCACTGAAACATACAGTACCATATTGTGGAAATATCTTCTGTCCCACAAAATTTCACAAATTTTTGCAAGGTCAGAACCCCAACTCCCCTCAGTCCCCTATGTAAAATTGCTCAATGTTTTTTCACAATTAATATTAATATTTATTGGTTTGCCTTTCTGTTTCTTCACTGAAATTTTGGAAGGGAATACTTGCATTAAGTATGAGCACTTACATATCAGTATTGTTAAATCTTTGATGAATTGTGTTGCTCTCTCTAGTTCTTATGTTCTAACTAGGTAGCATACAATATCATCTACAGAGAATAAGGTCTACACTTCAGCAGTTTCTTTTTCTTTTCACCTGCATTGTAATGGTGGGTTTCCACTACGTATTTCTGTGGAGCTGAGGGGGGGAGAGAGGTGCAAGAATAATGGAATATACCATGGAATGCTTTCTAGTCCTCAGGAAAAAGATCTGTGTTCTAGCTTAACACTCGCAAATGACCCAAAAGCATAAAATGGAAGGGAATGCGTTTGAGAGTGGGAGTCTAAATACACAGAATATCTAGCCTGCTGAAAAATTCAGTGCACAACTTGTTTACCAGAAACATCTTCAAAGCAGACTGCAGTAAAATGTCTGAAAACTCTCACGATTGCTGAGGGAGCCAGGTGTCAGACTTGTGAGTTCTTGTACCAAGTAGAGCGCTGCTGAGCCCGGTTCTCAGACCAGGTTCTGCTTGGTGGCTGGACAACCCCGGGTTTCACCTGCGCTGACCGCCGTTCCCCAAAGGTTGAGCCCCTAGGTGTGGGTGGCCTGCAGGACTTACGGGACGGAGCTGGAAGCAAGGTGATGAATGTATCGGCCAGGCAGGCAGCAGGTCAAGAGAGTAATCCAGGTACAAGTGAAAGTCAGTAGGCAGGCGGCAGGCAAGAGAGTAATCCAGATGCAGGCGAAAGTCAGTAGGCAGGCAGCAGGTCAAGAGAGTAATCCAGGTACAAGCGAAAGTCAGTAGGCAGGCGGCAGGCAAGAGAGTAATCCAGATGCAGGCGAAAGTCAGTAGGCAGGCGGCAGGCAAGAGAGTAATCCAGGTACAGGCAAAGTCAGCAATGAGAGACCAGTAGATAAGAAGCAGACTACAGAGTTAGAAACACCTACCAAAGTAGAAGCCAAAGCATGGAGTCCAGGGAGAGCTCAGCTGATAAAGTGCTGGCGTATGACATCAGCAGGGAGAAGGGGCACAGCCATAGGACAAGAGCAGGGGAAGGAGGAACCGGAAGAACAATAGGAGAGAAGCAAGGGAAGCCAGGCAGAGGAAGAGCAGACCCAGGTGGGTGGAAGCAAACCAATCAAGGAGCCTGGAAGCCAGGCAGAGAGAGCAGAGCCAGGTGCATGGAAGCAAAGCAATCAAGGAGCCTGCAGCCAGAGAAGAACTACACACACATGGCTCGGCTGTGCCAGTCAAGTGTGTGTGTCAACGGGACCCTGCACAGCCTGAGGACGCCGCTTGCATTCAGGTAGGGGACATGACACCAGGAAACACCAAAGGATATACCAGTACCAGAGAGAATTCTCGCTTCACAACAGAAATAACTTAGGTTTTCCTCTGGGGTATGAACACTGGGAATCAACTTCGAGCTCTGATAAATTAACTATTTCTGAGAGTTATGATGTCAGAAAGGTGAAGATTAATAAACTTGTTTTTCTTATATCTTGTACTTTTGTGAAATTACAGCCAATGAGATTGACTTTAGGCAGCAGCCATTAAAATATTACAGTGCTTTTTGTTTTCTAGAGTTCTGCCAGCAAAACCAAACATGTCCAAATGGAATACTCTCTGAACTCCCTACCTGTGATTGGCTTTAAACCCAAAATAATATATATATGATATCTGGAGCTGATATCTGGTCATGTAAACAGAATATAGGGGCTCTTTTATTAAAGTGTGTTTAAGTGTTGGACTTAAAGCGCTATAACACAGGATTTTAACGTGCAGCAAGCCCAAACTAATGCTACATCAGGAAGGGCCATTCCCAGTATTTGTTATTGCAGGTCATGCATCAACATTTATATTAATACATGGAATACCTGCTTCAAGTTAACATTGAAGCACTTAGCGCCTCCTATTTATGAGATGGTATTTGGTCCCATGTTAACTCTGCATTAGCCAGTTAGAATATGGTAAGTGTATTACGCTAGGAGCTATATTCTGTATATGACAGTGAAAATGTAGGGACGTTGGAATAACATGCGTAGCACTATTCTATAAACCACATCTATAGTAAAATGCGGTTTATAGAATAGCGCATAGGCCGGGGGAACATGCATATAAGTACATAAGTACATAAGTAGTGCCATACTGGGAAAGACCAAAGGTCCATCTAGCCCAGCATCCTGTCACCGACAGTGGCCAATCCAGGTCAAGGGCACCTGGCACGCTCCCCAAACGTAAAAACATTCCAGACAAGTTATACCTAAAAATGCGGAATTTTTCCAAGTCCATTTAATAGCGGTCTATGGACTTGTCCTTTAGGAATCTATCTAACCCCTTTTTAAACTCCGTCAAGCTAACCGCCCGTACCACGTTCTCCGGCAATGAATTCCAGAGTCTAATTACACGTTGGGTGAAGAAAAATTTTCTCCGATTCGTTTTAAATTTACCACACTGTAGCTTCAACTCATGCCCTCTAGTCCTAGTATTTTTGGATAGCGTGAACAGTCGCTTCACATCCACCCGATCCATTCCACTCATTATTTTATACACTTCTATCATATCTCCCCTCAGCCGTCTCTTCTCCAAGCTGAAAAGCCCTAGCCTTCTCAGCCTCTCTTCATAGGAAAGTCGTCCCATCCCCACTATCATTTTCGTCGCCCTTCGCTGTACCTTTTCCAATTCTACTATATCTTTTTTGAGATACGGAGACCAGTACTGAACACAATACTCCAGGTGCGGTCGCACCATGGAGCGATACAACGGCATTATAACATCCGCACACCTGGACTCCATACCCTTCCTAATAACACCCAACATTCTATTCGCTTTCCTAGCCGCAGCAGCACACTGAGCAGAAGGTTTCAGTGTATCATCGACGACGACACCCAGATCCCTTTCTTGATCCGTAACTCCTAACGCGGAACCTTGCAAGACGTAGCTATAATTCGGGTTCCTCTTACCCACATGCATCACTTTGCACTTGTCAACATTGAACTTCATCTGCCACTTGCACGCCCATTCTCCCAGTCTCGCAAGGTCCTCCTGTAATCGTTCACATTCCTCCTGCGACTTGACGACCCTGAATAATTTTGTGTCATCGGCGAATTTAATTACCTCACTAGTTATTCCCATCTCTAGGTCATTTATAAATACATTAAAAAGCAACGGACCCAGCACAGACCCCTGCGGGACCCCACTAACTACCCTCCTCCACTGAGAATACTGGCCACGCAATCCTACTCTCTGCTTCCTATCTTTCAACCAGTTCTTAATCCATAATAATACCCTACCTCCGATTCCATGACTCTGCAATTTCTTCAGGAGTCTTTCGTGCGGCACTTTGTCAAACGCCTTCTGAAAATCCAGATATACAATATCAACCGGCTCCCCATTGTCCACATGTTTGCTTACCCCCTCAAAAAAATGCATTAGATTGGTGAGGCAAGACTTCCCTTCACTAAATCCGTGCTGACTTTGTCTCATCAGTCCATGTTTTTGTATATGCTCTGCAATTTTATTCTTAATATATATCTTAATATATCTAGGCTTGGCCATTTAAACCACTGAAAACCTGGTGTGAATGCCTGTGCCTAAATGTACGTGCGTTCCCCTGAATTCTATAATAGCACTCGTAAATGTAATTGACACGCCTGACATGCCTACGCTCCTCCAATGGCCATGCCCCCTTTTCAGCTACGTGGTTGGAATTCCCATATGCCTCTTTTTAGAATACACCTAAAAAGAAGCGTACGTAAATTGTAATTATTGCCAATTAGTGATGATAATTGGTTGCTATTAGCCAATTATCATTAATTGGCTCATTACCCAATTGAGTAGCTCGCATAAATTGGCCACATATACAATTTAATACACACTACTCACCCCACCTTAGATTCTTCACCCATAATACACCCCTGACAGGAAAATTCTGAAAAATTTGGTAATGCGTGGTTTAACATGTGGATGGATACATGCAAACTACTGCAAAACCCCTTAATGTGGTACACGGTTGCCTGTTTCCATGCATTAACTGTGTATTAAGTGCTTAAAGCCCTTTAGTACAAAAGGCCCCATAGTAACATAATAAATGACATCAGACAAAGATCAGTATGATCCATGTAGTCTGTCCAGTAAAGTGGTCACAGTTGTAACTGTCACTTCATGCAGGTTACTCCCCATGCCTTGGATTAGAGTTGTAATTGCTGCTCTGTGAAAGTTACCCCCCCCCCCCTCCCAATCATTCCTTTGTGTAGGGTTTTTAAGCACCACTCTGTGCAGGTTAGCTTGTTTCATATATAAAGTTCAAAAAGTCATTTAACTTTTGCTTTGAGTGAATAGTCTCTACACTTGGATTCTATCTTCTTGCCATTTAGAGATCTTCTGTGTTTATCCCATGAATATTTTGAATTCCACCACAGGTCTCGTCTCCATTACCTCCACCAGGATGGAAGGTACAGGGGCGGGAGAGCAGAGATAGAGGGCAATGTTGGAACCCAAGTAAGGTTCTGAAGCAGAGAGATCATGATGCTAGGACCCGAGGGGAATTGTGGGTGGTTGGGAACAAACAGAGTATGATGTTGGGACCTGGGGGTGGGGGAGCAGAGAGAGAGAGAGCATTGTTGGGACCCAGAGGGAGAGATGTTGGAACGTGAGGGCCTTTATCTACTACCATTTACATTGCATAAAACGGATTCATCCTTTTCCTGAATCCTATGCTGCTTCTCTGAGTTCTCATTGATAATATTTTTTATTTATTGGTGAATGCAATAGTTCTTTCCAGGTGATCTTTGCTGCTGTGTGTTCAGGAATATTGCTCACTGTGTAAGTAAATTCTGTTCCGTGATATTACTGTGTGGTTATGAACTCTGGTTGGGGCCTGAGGGGCTAAAGGAAGGGTAGCTCTCTGAATGGTGTTAAAGTTGATCATCTAGTAGAAGGCATCACAGCAATGTAGGTCCCATTTTGTCCCAGAACTCAGATCCTATTGCTATGTGTTCAAAAAGTATGTCAGGTTCAGCCTCAGAAGTGTGTACCCCTGATCTCCCTTCTGGGTGGGAGTTCTGCAAGTGGTATATTACAAATTACATATAATATTGTACAGATAAAGTATTGCAGTGACTGGTTAAAGGTATGTTAATATATGGCCTGGCTTTAGATCTACCACTGGAATAGTGATGGGTAAAGCTAAGCAGCCTAGAACAACTGAAAAAGTACTGACTAGGCCAAAGAACAAGCAAGTGATTTAATATTTGAGAATCTGCAAAAAGCAGGTCTGAATAATGAGTCCTGACACAAATTGGTACAATTTTTAAATCAAATATAGCACCTGTAATGAAAGATCAGATGAATAAAATGGAGCTTATTAGTTTTGGTATACAATGATACAGAGGTAATACAGAGTTCATGAGATGGTATGAAAGGTATGAAAAGTACTGCAGCAGGAAGATGTGAAACTGTTATCTCAACGCTTCCCAAAACATGTTGATAATTAGCAGTAGCTGAGAACGGAAGGAGTTGGGTACATCAGATAGCAGATCGCATGGGAAAGTATGATCTCAGAAAGTGAGAAAGATTAGGAGCAAGGTATCTCACCATTCACTTCTATGGAGAAGATAGAGTATAAAAGAGGGGAGATTTTGCCTTAGTTTGGAACTCCTCCCCAACGCTTCTCTCAGACGGCAGGGCGCTGTGCAGATAAACCCAGAATCTGATGTCTGTATTTGTATCAACTTGAAGACTTGTGTTTGGGTAAGGAATAAAATGTACCTATCTATCTAAACCTATCTCTGTCTCTATTTTTATTGATTCTATCTTCTCTTTACCTAACATTTAGCCTAAGGTAGATCACATACAAGTGACACTCAGTTTTGGACAGAAAGCTGTAGTTATGGGAATTAGTTTTCAATTACGGCTCCTAATGCCACCCCAGAACAGACCCCCTTATGAGTGGGTGACAATGGAGGTTAGAAAAACTATGCAGAACCTGATATATGAAATAAGTACCTTTAGTCCCCCGTGTGACGGAGTCAGAAAGAGGTCTATAAAGGGGGGGATAAAAACAGGTATTATATTTCTATATGCTATGCTATTTCTGTATTATATGTATTATGCTTTTTCATAATACAATCAAAGCTTTGAGCTCAAAGAAGCAGTACCAGCCAATGTTTTAAGTAATTCAATTATCCTGATTTTTATTTAGACAAATATCAATTTGAAGAATTTAATGGAAATAGTCATCATTTAACCATTGCCACTAATAGAAATCTAAATACTGTTGTACTGATCCTTGTCAGAAGATCATGCAGGATCGTACTGGATACATAAATACATTAGGGATGTGTTCTTTTGTTTCTTGTAATTTGGTTTCCATTTAGTGTGTACATTACATAACACATGCTATTTCATATTAGTTTATATTTCATTTAGGGTCCCTTTTAATAAGTGATGGTAAGCCCAAAGCGGGTTTACCGCTCACTAAACAGGAAGTACCACCGGGCTACCTCAGCAGCCCAGTGGTACTTCTCACCCCTAGTGTGCCGTCATTTATTTTTGTAGTGCCAGAGTGTACTCAGCGGTAATCGGGCAGTGTGCCACCAGGTTAGTGCGGGAGCCATTACTGCCGCCTCAATGGGTGGCGGTAAGGGTTCTCCTCCCCCCTCCCACACACACACAAATGGCTACACGGCAAGTGCTTTCCTTACCGTATGGCCATTTCCTGCAGGAAAGAGATATTTCCCTTTTCCCCCACTGTGGTAAAAGGGAGCCTTGGCGCATGTGAAAAACACGTGCCGATGCCAGCGCAGGCCCCCTTTTACCGCAGCTTGGTAAAAGGGGCCCTTAGTGCACAAAACTCAATGAAACTACATAAAGCAAGTAGAGAATTCTTTCCTGAGCCTCTGTATGTGTGTGTTGTTTCTCTAACATAGGGGAGGGGGTAGTTGGACGGCTGAACGAAACAATATCCAACCATTCCATTGGTTTGGGAAAGAATAATAATAAAGTGAAGTCAAGTGTGATATGCAGATGTCAACAGATTTCAAAGGATGGATTATTCAGTTTAACTTGCATGGTGCCACTATCCCAAGGCAACAGGTATTGCCATGCTTTTTCACCAGTAGAAGGCTGCATGGAGGGGCATTTTGCATATGATGTCTGTCTGAATTGAGATGCTTTGCTGAAGACATCTAAAAATAAAGTCTAGATCACAGCCATAATCAAACCAGAAAAATGTCTAAATTTCTGGTTCAATTATAGATTTGAGCTAGACATTTTCATGCTCAACACCTCCACCTGTAACATTTTCTAAATAAAAAAAAAAAGTCTCAAAAAAAATGTAGAGAAACAAGCCATAGTGACGTCTGCTGGCAGCATTCCTAGTGCAGTGGTCACACAGACATCCCAGCAGTGTAGAGGCGCAACCTAGTGGTCAGTGCAGTGGACATCTCACAAAGGGACTCGGGTACAAATCCCACCTAAACCTCTTCATATTGTAAGCTGAGCCCTCCAGGAACAGAGAAAACCTACTGTACCTAAAGGTCCACCACTACAATAGCCCCCATTCTTCCAGGTCTCTTATATTTAAGTACGGGGGGGAGGGGTATTTCTATGTTCCAGAAGGGCTCACATACTTGTACTGAAATGAAAAAGTTAAAGTGGGAATTGAACTTGGGTCCCGCTGTTCACTGTCCACTGCACTGACCAATAGGCTACTCCATCCACTTGCTGCTTTCTTAGGAATGGCCATAATATCTGGAGCTGTCATGGAGCCTGTATCTAGCGTCACTGTCACATCTATGGGGGATGGGAGGGGATCAGTGACCACTGGAGGGATTACGAGGGGGCCATGCCTTAATCCCTCCAGTGGTCAGCTTGTCAATCAGTTAGGGCACCTTTTTCTGACTTAGTCATGACTGATACAGGTCTAGATAAAAACGTACTTCTTTTTTGCCCTGGACCTTTTTTCCTGTTCCATTATCGCTGAAAAAGTCCAGATTTGAAGCCCGTCCCAAGTCCTACCCAAAACATGCCTCCAACATGTGATTTAGGTGACTTCCAGAGTAAAATGTCTTAATTCTATGTTTTGAAAATTGCAACTTAGACATTTGTGGAAGAAAAACATCCATCTGCCTCTTTGTGCCGCTTTTGAGATATTTTTCTCTTTTGAAAATGAGCACCACAGCAAACAGCAGCAAACTACAAAGTTCAAGCACAGGTATCACCATACTTAGCAACCATTAAGAAGGCTAACAGGCTTATTTTTGAAAGAGAAAGGCACCCATCTTTCGACACAAATTGGAAGATGGGCGTCCTTCTCACAGGGTCGCCCAAATCGGCATAATCGAAACCTGATTTTGGGCGTCCTCAACTGCTTTTCGTCGTGGAGATGACCAAAAATCACGGGGGGGGGGGGGGGGCGTGTTGGAAGCATAGCGAAGGTGGGACTGGGGCGTGCTTAACACATGGACGTCCTCGGCCAATAATGGAAAAAAGAAGTGTGTCCCTGACGAACACTTGGGCAACTTTACTTGGTCCTTTTTTTATGATCAAGCCACAAAAATGTACCCTAAATGACCAGATGACCACCAGAGGGAATCGTGGATGACCTCCCCTTACTCCCCCAGTGGTTACTAACCCCCCTGCCCCCCCAAAAAAAAAATTAAATATTTTTCGAGCCTCTATGCCAGCCTCAAATATCATACCCAGCTCCATGACAGCAGTATGCAGGTCCCTGGAGCAGTTTTAGTGGATACTGCAGTGCACTTCAGGCAGGCGGACCCAGGCCCATCCCCCCCTCACATGTTACACTTGTGGAGGAAACAGCAAGCCCTCCAAAACCCACCAGAAACCCAATGTACCCACATCTAGGTGCCCCCCTTCATCCCTAAGGGCTATACAGTTGTGGGGAATGGGTTTTCGGGGGGGGGGGGTTGGGTGGCTCAGCCCACAAGGTAAGGGAGCTATGCACCTTGGAGCTTTTTCTGAAGTCCACTGCAGGGCCCCCTAGGGTGCCTGGTTGGTGTCCTGGCATGTGAGGGGGACCACCAGTGCACTACGAATACTGGCTCCTCCCACGACCAAATGGCTTGGATTTGGTCGTTTCTGAGATGGGCGTCCTCAGTTTCTTTTATCGCCGAAAACCGGGGACGACCATCTCTAAGGACGACTATCTCTAAGGTCGACCTAAATGTTGAGATTTGGGCATCCCCGACCGTATTATCAAAACGAAAGATGGACGCCCATCTTGTGTCCATAATACAGGTTTCCCCGCCCCTTCGCAGGGACATCCTGTGAGGACGTTGTCAGGAAAATTGGGGCGCCCCGTTCGATTATGCCCCTGGTTCACTCACCAGGATTCACAGTACAATTTACAACAAATAAAACGAAATGCAAATCTGAATAACTAAAAAACAGCCTGGCAAGGATAGCTGTGTGGTAGCAGTGGGCAGAAGCAAAGCATGCAGAGCACACCCCACGGAATTGTTTCCAATCCATCTGTTTGTGTGTGTATTGGTGTTGTGTTTGTATGTGTGTGTGCTTATGTTTTGTTTGTGAGCCTGCTTTTCATTTTGCTTTTAAAAACAAATTTTTTAAAAAATATCACAACTACAAATTTGACAAGCAATTACCAAGGCAAAAAGTAAATAAAGATTTTGTCAATAGTACCCAGAATACATAAGAAAAAGGCTGCTATCTTGCAAATCATCAAATCCTTGCCTTTGATACTTAAAGTCCACTATTACAAGGCAGGAAGATAAAAAAAGAAAAAAGAAGAGAGATAAAGCAAAAGAGGGAAAAAACGAAATTCACAAACTGCTGATGAATAACCTAACTATGTATTAATGCAGATATCCAAGCACTTAACCACCTAAGTTTAGCAGTTAAATTGAACTACATAAAAATCAGTCCATACTCTCTGCAGTTGGATTATGCAGTTAAGTGCTGAATATCGCACTTAACTGCATAAGAGATAGCCGGACACTTAAACCCAGATATTCAGTTCCAGAGCCCAGACATGACCCCGTATTAAATATCCAGGGATGATGCTGGCAACGACTATAAAAATGCTCACTGCCACCGGCTGACCTTTGATCCCAATATGTCTTTTCACTTGTTTTTTCCTCTACACCAGATCTGGTGTTTGCTTGTTTGTTTGTAATTTTGTTATACTGTATGATTGTGCTCTGTCTGATTGATTATGTAGTTAGGTCTTTCCTATCTTAATTGGCATTCTTTTTCAATTTTATGTTGTTGTTTTTTTAAAATAGTATATTTTATCTGTAAACCACTTTGATTTGTTCACAAGTAAGGTAGTATAGTAAATTTTAATTAACGATAAATGATCTGGTACTTTTCTGTTTAATTTTCAGAGTTATTTTGTCCCCAGACACACAGAAATTATCATAAGTACATAAGTATTGCCATACTGGGACAGACTGAAGGTCCATCAAGCCCAGCATCCTGTTTCCAACAGTGGCCAATCCAGGTCACAAATACCCGGCAAGATCCAAAAAAAGTACAAAACATTTTATGCTGCTTATCCCAGAAATAGTGGATTTTCCCGAAGTCCATTTTAATAATGGTCTATGGACTTTTCCTTTAGGAAGCTGTCCAGACCTTTTTTAAACCCCACTAAGAGGGTCTTTTACTAAGGCACACTCACGTTTTTAGCACACGCTAAAATTGTGGGCGCGCTAAACATTAGAGACGCCTATGCATTCTTATGGGCATCTCTAACGTTTAGCGCACCCCCAATTTTAGCGTGTGCTAAAAAGGTGAGCGTACCTTAGTAAAAGACGCCCTAAGGTAACTGCTTTTACTACATTCTCTGGCAATGAATTCCAGATTTTAATTACACATTGAGTGAAGAAACATTTTCTCCAATTCGTTTTAAATGTATCACTTTGTAGCTTCATTGCATGCCCCCTAATCCTGTATTTTTGGAAAGAGTAAACATGTGATTCACATCTACACATTCCATTCCACTCATTATTTTATAGACCTGTATCATATCTCCTCTCAGTCATTTTTTCTCCAAGTTTAAGAGCCCTAGCCGCTTTAGCCTTTCCTCATAGGGATGTCGTCTCATCCCCTTTATCATTTTCATCACCCTTCTCTGTAGCTTTTCTAATTCCACTATATCTTTTTTGAGATGTGGTGACCAAAATTGAACTCAATATTCCAAGTGCAGTCGCACCCTGGAGTGATACAAAAGCATTATATAACATTCTCATTTTTGTTGTCCATTCCTTTCCTAATAATACCTAATATTCTATTTGCTTTCTTAGCTGCCACCACACACTGAGCAGAGGGTTTCAACATATCATCAACGACGACGCCTAGATCCCTTTCCTGGTCGGTGATTCCTAATGTAGCTATAATTCAGGTTCCTCCTTCACACATGATTCCCTCCAGTGGTCATCTGGTCATTTAGGGCACCTTTTCGTGCCTTATTCGTAATAAAAACAGGTCTAGTTCAAAACGTCTGTTTTAGTCCTGGATGTTTTTGTTTTGTTCCAGTCTTAGAAATGCCCAAGTCCCGCCCTGAACACGCCCCTGAAATGCCCCTTTGAGATTTGGACGGACTTCAGAGAAAAACATCTAAAAAGAGGTTTTGAAAATACTGATTTGGACTTTTTTGTGAGAAAAACGTCCAATTGCAGACATGTCACTTTTTAGACATTTTTCTCTTTTGAAAATGAGCCTGATAGTAAGCTATAGAACTTTGTAAGTCTAAGTGCTTTGAAAATGAGCCTCATGAATCAACTAGCTGACCTTTACAATGCATCTGGATCCTCAGAAAGCTTTTGACAGAGTTCCTCATGAGATTCTCCTGAGGAAATTAAAAGGACATGGGTAGGAGGCAATATCCTGTTTTGGACTGGAAACTGGTTAAAAGATAGAAAACAAAGAGCAGGGTTAAATGGATAATTCTCTCTTTGAAGGAAGGTGAAAAGTGGAGTACCGCAAGGATCTGTAGTGGGACTGGTGATTTATGAATGTTCTGGAAATGGGAACAAAGAGTGAAAGAGTAGAGGAATAGCCTAATGGTTAGCTCACTGAGATGCAAACACGGGGAAGCGGGTTAAATTTTCACTGTAGCTCCTTGTGACAATAGGCAAGTCACTTAACCCTCCATTGCTCCAAGTACAAAATAAGTACCTGTATATAATATGTAAAACTGCTTTGATTATAACCATAGAAAAACAGTATATGAAATTCCTTGCCCTTTAACACAAATGCAGATGACACAGAATTATTTAAAATTGTTGAATCACATGTGGACTATTAGAAATTGCAGTAGGGCCTTGGGCGGTTGGAAAACTGGACCTCCAAATAGAAGATGAAATTTATTGTGGACAGTGCAGCAAAGTGATGCACTTTGGGAAGAATACCCAAATTATAGATACATGATGCAAAGTTCTACATTAGGAGTCACCATCCAGGTAAATGATTTAAGTGTCATCATGGACAATTTATTTATTTAATTTATTTTGAAAATTTCTAGCTCACGGTATCCTACCATTCTAGGCAATTAACAATAAAAACATACATATTCAAATATTGCAAACAATAATTAAAAACAAATAGTATAATACCAAACTTTAAACATGAAAACATTAAAACAGCAGATGTGAGGAGTTTCAATAATCATTCAGCAGCATTTTGGCACCTTGCTTCCATTATAATGCTTTTCCACACTGAAACTCAGCACAGAAATAACACTTGACGTTGTCCACCATATATAGAATTCCTTAGATAGTGGAATTAGAAAAGGTACAGAGAAGGGTGACCAAAATGATTGAAAGGATAAAGCTCATCCCATGTGAGAAAAAGCTAAAGAAGTTAGGGCTCTTCAGTTTGAAGAAGAGACCGCTGAGGGGAGATAGGGTTAAGGTCTATAAAATCCTAAATGGAATGGAATGGGTAAGTGTGAATCAACTGTTTGCCCTTTCGAAAAGTACAGAGTCTAGAGGACTCTCCATGACATCACATAGTAGTACTATTAAAATAAATAGGAGAATTTCTTTTTCACTCAATGCATAGTTAAGCACTGCCACAGCAAGTGGTAAAAGCAGTTAATGTAGGGGTGTTTAAAAAAAGATTTAGACAAATTCCTGGAGGAAAAGTCCACAAATTGTTATTAAAGTAGACATGAGGAAAGTCACTGCTTATCCCTGAGTTAAGAAGTATGAAATCTTGCTGATTTTTTAGATTCCACCAGCTATTTGTGACCTGGATTGTCCACTGTTAGAAACAGAATGCTGGGCTAGAGCAACCTTTGATCTGACCCAATAGAGCAACTCTTATGTTATTATGTTCTTATAATTTCTTTCCAACATCCAATGGCTTCAGAAGAGTACAAAAATAGAAACAATAAAAAAAAGTCAAAGAAAATGTATCCCCTATGCAATCCTAGAATATATCACAAATTGCTAAAGGGCTGATTCCATGGCAGGGATGTTTTAAAAATAGAGGTCATCCTCCAAATAAAAGGTGCAAGTTACTTTTCCCAAAAATAACATGATAAAAAAAGAATTAAAATATATTAGGAGCAAAATCATGACTGGGCTAAGGCAGGAACAATTAAACTAAGAAATGTATAACCTGATTTTTAGAAAAAGCTATTGTAGTTAGCAACTTGGTATACTAACAGAATGAAAGTCTCTTTTTGGAAGCAACAGATTCCCAGGAAATGAAATAAAAGAATGAGCTGTCATAACCAAGAAGCCAAAGTCTACAAAATACCAGAGGAACAATGTAGAGCACTGCAGCAACCACCAATGTAAGTAAAGGTTTGGTATTCTTACACCAGTGAATATTTAGTCGGTGGCTGCCAGCGACCAACTTAAATACGGATATTCACTGTCAGGCACCAGTACTGAGCATCCAGGTAAGCAGTGAGGGGCCCTTTTACTAAGTCGCGTAGGTGCGTACATGCATCCTACGCATGTCAATTTGGAGTTACCGCCCAGCTACTTTGTGGCCTGGGTGGTAATTTCATTTTTTACGCATGTCCGCTACGTGCACCGGAAAATAATTTTTTATTGGAAGTGTGAAGAAATTGGAAGTTCTTATATTATTAGGACAAGCTATTTGGAAACAGAGCAAACATTCCACAGGGCATATAAGAAAGGCAGAGAAGAAGAGGAAAGGAGAGGAACAGAAATAAGATTAAAGACATTATGATGTGACATGCAAGGGTAGGGTCAGAGTTGATTTTGAGGACTATGTTTGGGATTTATATCCCCAGCAGAGAGCAGGAGAAGGAGCAAGAGAGTACGGAGAATGAGTATCAGAGGCATGATGACAACAACAAAGAAAAGATGCACTCAGACAGAATGGAGATGACTGAATAAAAGGAGGAGAATATTGAAGCTTGAGAGCTGAGAAAAAGGTAGAAGACAAGAAGGATGGGAAGGTGATGGAAGCAGAAAGTGGTGTTCTGCCCCCATATTCACAGAGGCAGGGTGCATTGTTGTATATATTTAATATGAGTATTATTATTCAGTTGTATTGTCTGTGTAATGGATAGCACTGTGTATTAGGATTGCTTTTTCTATAGTTTGCAGTATCCTGAGATTGACTCCTTGTGAGCTTTCCCTATTGGCTGTTAGCTCTGAAATAGGGCCAGCCCTCCCTCTCTGCCCCTGTGGGCAGTGTGAGAGAGCCCAGTCATGCTAGCATGCTTTGTGATCAGTAGCTGTTCTAGGGCTGATCCCTCCTTAATCTACTGTAATTCCATCAAGGTTTTTCACCACCTCCCCAAGTCATGCCCCTTTTATTTACCCTGTGTTTCTCCCCCTTATTTCCTTTGAGAGCCATGGCTTTTCCTCTCGGCTGGGCTGAGGTTCTGGCCATCTCCTTACCTCTGGAGTGGCTAGATACAGATTCTATATGCAGAAGGCAACAATTCTCTTCTAAGCAACTAAACTGTAAATTGGATTTTCTTTGTTTATTATGAGTGCTACAATAAAGATTTGCTTAAAAATTGAGAGTCTACTGGTAAAGCTTCTACTTGGGGATGGTTTAAGCTGGCTGTTGAGCAACACTGTATTTTGCCTAGAAGAGTACAATGTGGTCTTGAGGTATGCAGTGGTTTGAGATGGGGAAAGAAATTGGGAAAAGTCAATATGAAGAGGACAAAGTGTAGTAAACCACTGGAAATAGGAAAAAGGAAAATAAAAGCCTGTAGAGATAGGTTTCAGTGCATGCCACTTGGTAGGCAGCTTGTGGGAGTGCTAGGCAGCAGGATTGGAGGCCCTGAGTGGATTGAGTGAACCTGGGTATCACCCTGAAGAATGCTGGTAGGAATATGCAGATGGACTGCAAGACCTCCTCAGCACCTGGTGGGTAGCAGGTGTGAGTGCTGGGGAGCAGGAGCTCAGTAGCTAATAATTACTCAGGTTAGAGTATGATTTTGTTCTAAACTGGTCCCAAAACAAAGGGTTCTCATGAAAGTTTTGCTGGCAATATAAGAGAAGAATGCCACACTTTGGAAATATATTACAATTTATTAGTAATATAAAAATATATATATTATAGGTACATTATTATGGTAAAGCAATTTCAAAACTTAGCAGCAAAACTTATCAGTACTTGTCAGAACAGTGAGATAGCAATAGCAGTGCAACTAATACTTATTCCTGATACAAAACTAACAGATAAACAGTAAGAACCTAAGGGACCATATGCCAAAGGTCAGGACTCATACTTGGAACTTAGCAATACTCTCAATCTAGCCCATTGGATCATAGCAAGAATAACAGTGTCCTCACCCTTTGAATGCACTTGGAAAAGTCCAATGCTTCCCCAGTGTGGAAGGTCTCACTCCTCCCTCTAGGACTCCACACTATTTCACAGCTGGCTCCTGGACAAGGTCGTGTAGATTGGATGTCTCTGCTCTATGGTGTCTCTGTTCTTAGTAGAAGGCTGTTTCAGCAATGAGGCTGGAATGCATAGAGCCCTTCTCTGGAACCAGTGTTAGCTGTGACTGAGATGCTACCCTGTACTGGTTGTTATACAGTACGGCACCTACTTGTAGTTCAGGTTCATTAATAAGCTCTGAGGGGCCGATATTCAGACTACGGGAGGTAACCGTGCTGCCTCCCACAGTCAGCTTTGAGCCCAGTTATTCAATGCTGGGCCATTTCCGGTGACCAGCATTGAAAATCTGATTTATTTTTGGCTGGTTTGAGCTTAACCAGCCACGCCGATATTCAGCACTGGTTCAAACCAGCCAAAGATATTCTACCTATTTCCACGGCCACGTATGGCCACTTGATTGACGCTGAATGTTTCCTGCTAGCCACTTATATCGTGTGATATAACCAGCTAGCCGCTATCCATTGACCGTGGATATTTAGCAGAAGGCAGCCAACTATCTCCTGTTGAATATCTCTATATAGCCAACTAAGTACCATTTAACTGTACAGGTGCCGTTCCTGACCAGTTAAATGCTTTTGAATATCGGAGGAGAATGTTTAAGCACTCAGAGGTTCCCAGATGAACTACATTTTGGATGGTAAGATACCCATCAGAGAAAGGTGTCTCTTGTCCTTCCTGATAGTCTGCCTGAGTAACCTCAAGCTCTCCACAGGAGTCCACGATGTAGAGGACATCATATCATGCATAGAACAGTTTTCTGAATGGATGAGCTGGCGATACAAAGTCTTGCTTACATTAGGTGTGCACGTAAACAGTAGGTGAGGTAAGGCCTTGCCTAATAAGGACCACTGAGCTGCTAGATGGTGATTGTTATCAGTTTAGTCCAGGATGCCTGTGTGTAGATGATATATTGAGGCCCAAGGCATTGCAGATGGCTCACCTTATCAGAGCTGGTATTGCTGGCACCTCTAATGGGGGGCTTCATTCCTAAGTCATTATAAATCTCCTCCCTGCAGGCTTTACACCATAGAAACAACGCACATGTTCCTTGAAATGACCAGTGCACAAAGGAAGTCTTGTAGTAACCATGACAGGATAGTTATGTTGCAGATAGAGTTTGGCTCATTTATCCCAGTTAGGCTAATGCAGGCCTTATTCATACAAACAGGTATGGGCAGCATATACTCCTACAAAAGAACCATGTTCTCCACCACTTAATGCCTGGTTGGTAAGACTTTGGTATATATATAACAAAGGGAAATTAAGTGGCTATTGAAAAAAATGGGAGATACATTTTTGATTTAGTGTGGGATCCATTTGTTTGCAGGTATGCATCTGGGGGAGGTAGAGACATGAGATATATGGGCAGAGGTTAGCTGTGGGCAACCAAACTGGTGTGTGAGTAATGGGAAGACTAAGGTAACCTATTCAGAAAAGGTTTTGCTGCACCATATGCCTGGAATAGTCTTCCTGAGCCGGTACGTCAAGCTCCATCTCTGGTCGTCTTCAAATCTAAGCTAAAAGCCCACCTTTTTGATGCTGCTTTTAACGCCTAACCCTTATTCACTAACCCTTATTTTATCATCCTCACTTTAATATTCCCTTATCTCTTGTTTGTTCTGTCTGTCTGTCCTAATTAGATTGTAAGCTCTGTCAAGCAGGGACTGTCTCTTCATGTTCAAGTGTACAGCGCTGCGTACGTCTAGTAGTGCTTTAGAAATGATAAGTAGTAGTAGTAGTAGTATAGTGGGGGTAGTTAGGATATTGTATAATGGCTTGACACTAGTTCTAATTTTAGAGTACATTGACTTTATATTATATTCTTTTTAGTTGCCAAATGTTTTGAACCATGTGAAATAAACAAAAGAGAAAGAAAGAAGAAAATAGCTTCTGGAAGTCTGTTTTCTTGCTGTAAGAGTTCATGAAAACAGACACTACAGATTTAATAAAAAGTTTTAGTGCTTGGTCAATGTTTTTTCATCTAGAATTTTCTGTAGAGCAAAAGAAAGTAGAAAGAAATCTTTTCATCTCTGCTGGCAATTCAAGATGAAACTGCATGCTTGTTTCTGAGGAAAGGTTAATGGAACCTGATGCCATCATGCCAAACAAGTCATGCAAATGGCCAATAAACAGCTCCATTTGTTACCATGTGACATTTTAGTTAATCTGAAACCTTATTAAATAGCTACTTATTTCATATCAATTTTCCCAGTACATAAATATATTCAATACATAGTATAAAAATGTGATATTACCAGAATATTGAATATAAAATACATTGAGGTCAATATTAAGTAGCATTTACATGAGTAGCGGCAGCAGCAGCTGAATCTAGAGCACTTACACAAATAACTGTCTGTTTAAATTGCTATTGAACAAATATATTATCTCAGGTAGTAAATTATAATGTTCTGCTGTACCCAACTCAAAATACAATATCACTAGTACAGACCATATAGTTCAAAATTCCAAATACACATAAATAAACACAGAGATCTCGTGATGCATTGACAGGGACAGACACATGTCAGTCCCTCTCCAGGGTCCTGCAGACACCTCCACCCCCCGAAAAACAGTTCTTCCCCGAAGAACTGAGTATCAGCTATATGGACAAATTTGTGCAGAAGGTGGGTGGAGAGATGACAGGGGAAAACAATAGAAAAGAGCCACTGAAAATGTGGAGCACTGAAGACAAGATGGCGGCAGCAGATTCACAAGGGTTGCAGGCTTTTACGGAGCAACAACTTACCCAAATTACGGTAGCAGTAGAAAAGGTGATGGAGCCAAGACTGGCAGAACTGGCAGCTCAATGCATTTGGAATCATTGTTGGCAGACACAACCCGCTAGATGACAGATTTGGAGCTGTGAGTGTCAGATGTGGAAGACACGATGGGAAGCATGGAAGGTAAAATGGAAGCCCTGGAATGTAAATTAAGGGCTCAGGCAGAGCAGCTAGATGACTTAGAGAATAAATCGCGTAGATCTAACCTTTGAATCATGGGACTTCCTGAATCACTATCTGAGAGCAAGTTCGGGACTATATTAGAAACTTGGCTTAATAAAGAAGTTGCGCTCTCAGATAACATGGGCCTATTATGCTTAGAGCGTGTGCATAGACTGGGACGTCCACAGACTACCAACAGACAAAAACCAAGAGTGATGATCATAAAAATACACAATTATATCCACAAACTAGACATTTTGAGAGGATTCAAGCAAAAAAGGGATTCCTTGAAATTTAAAGATGCACCCATTTTAATCTTCCAAGATTATTCATTGGCGCTTCAGGAGCGCTGAAGGAAGTTTACGCCCATATGTGCAAAATGCCAAGATCTGGGCCTCCGGTTTATGTTATACCCAGCGCTTTTGAAAATTAATATCAGTGGACAATGGTGAGCGTTTGATATACCCATTGCAGCGCAGGACTGTCTCAATAAACACTCTGAGTCCTCTACACAAGGACAGATTACTTAAAGTATCTCATACGGATATATACTTGGTAAAGGTTTACTGTTGCTGTAAAGTTCTCACATCTAACCATATGTTATATTTGTAAGGTGTTGTTTAAGGTACAGTTTGAAAGGGCAGGGGGACTGGGACCCCTTGCAAAATATGTGATCTGCTATTTACTGTGCTTGGTACAGGACAGATGTATAGAGTTGAATTGGGTGAGGTTATAGAGAAAGAGATGGGTGGAGGGAGATGGGTTGGATGGTTGGAAAGATATGAAAAGGAAAGAAAACAGAACATATTGAACTTTTATAATATTCAAAACTGGGGAAGAGATTGTTTTGAGACAGGAGGAAATAGCTCCCTCTGGTGTACATATTTGTGGAAGAATCATTGTAATGGAAATATTAGGAGACTGGGTGATGTTGAGGGTAGAGAACTGAGATTGATGCTGCTATACATGGATGATGTCGGTCCCCCATAGTGAAATAATTGCATGGAATGTGGACAGAATTTCCTCTTCTATTAAGCGGAGGAAAATTCTGTCTGCATTGCAAAGGTGGGGGGCTCACATTGCTTGTTTTCAAAAAAACCCGCCTTAGAGACAAGGAGCATTTGAAACTTAAGAGGACATGGGTGGAGAAGTACATTACGCCTCTTCCAGGGACCGAAGAGGTTGCATGTCAGTATTCTGAAATTGCTGATCTGCACCTCTAAAGATCTTCTGAAAGATGAAAAGGGGAGGTATATTTTGCTTAAATTATGGATACAGGGGGCGAGAACTGTATTTGTTGAAGCTCTATGGTTCAACTCACAACACTCTATGGTCCATCTCCCTATGCACGCCAGTTTTTTACCACCCTGATATCTCAAGATAAGGAATTGATGGTTGTAGGGGATATGAATACATTAGCTGATGCAAGCTTGGACAGAATGGTGCCACATGGGCAAGATAGGGGATGAGGTCTGGACAATGAGTTCTGAAGGCTTTTTGCAAGTCCTTAGCCTTGGTGGATACATGGTGATTGCTGAACCTGACAGAGAAAGACTACACACATAGATCTAGGTTACATGATTCATTCTCCAGACTAGATTACATACTAACCTCTGAACATTTTTTTTCCTTATTTAAGGAATCGATTAACACAGCACAACAACAAAATATTTTTCGTGTGCTACTGGGCAAAAACCATTTGTCCTATACTAAATTCAGTGTGTGTATTCCAAATCCGAAGTCAGAATTGTTGTAACACATCAGGAAATTTTGTTATGAATAAGTTTGCCCAAATGAATTAAGCACTTGGAAAGCATTCAATAATTTTTTACAGAACGAGTTTTACTCAAACAATTACCTGATCTACATCAAAGTTTTCGTAGTAAACAGTATATGAAAATGTAATGGAATAACAAAATTTCAAAAAAGTCTCGTATTCCAGTTTAAAAGTCTTACTTCAGCAAGGCCCAGTACTGTTAAAAGTGCAAAAACCAGCAGTAGTCCCCAATCATGTTGGGATTCCAGCGGCCTTGATATCTGTTCTCCATTGTAGAAATGTCTTTATGGAACCTCTCTTCACGTTCGTCACTTACGTGTCCCAAATTGGGTGGGAAAAAGTCAAGATGGGAATGTAAGAAATGCATTTTCAATGACATTCAGCAGCCAAGTTGTTCATATGCTTTAAGCATGTTGTCTACTAGTTCAGCATAGTTTACAGCTCGTCTGTTCCCAAGGACGTTTTGCACTACTAGCACAAATGCATCCCAAGCATTAGTATTATAAGTGAATGGGCTTTGCATGTATAACTTAAAATCTAGACGTGTCAGGCAAATTCGGAATTCATATTTGGAATCGGCAGAAGATGTGACAGAAAGTTTGGCGGAGGCGTATAATTTTGGATTGCAACAAGTAGTTCCTCTTACTTTTTATCATCAACACCTGAAAGTTATGACACCTGATTTGAACTTTGAGACCTTGACCACCCGTTGGTCTATGGACCTGCAGTGTGAGGTGTCAGGCAGACATCTAGAATGATACATCTTAGGGCTTCACAAACGGCTGGTGGCCATGGAGCTACGAGAACCATGGGATAGGAGGCAATGTTCTGTTTTGGATTTGGAATTGGTTATTGGACTGAAAACAGAAGGTAGGGTTATATGGTCATTTTTCGCAATGAAGTAGAGTGAATAGTGGAGTGCCGCAGGGATCTGTACTGGGACTGGTGCTACTTAACATATTTATAAATGATCTGGAAATCAGAATGACTAGTGAGGTGACTAAATTTGCAGATGACACAAAACTATTCAAGGTTGTTAAAACACATGCAGTCTGTGAAAAATTGCAAGAAGACCTTAGGAAATTGGAAGACTGGGTATCCAAGTGGCAGATGAAATTTAATGTGGACTAATGCAAAGTGATGCACATTGGGAAGAATAATCTGAATCATAGTTACCTGATGCTAGGGCACAGCTTGGGGGTCAGCACCCAAGAAATATATCTAGATGTTGTTATAGATGTTCTGCCGTGGTTTTACAGCCTGCCTCACTGACACAGACCTAACACAGACTACTCAGCAATTAATGTGGATTCTTTTGGATTCGTATTAGGTAAATGAGATTTTTATTAGAGGTTCTAAAATATACAATGATTAAGATATATACACAATGATTAAGCTACATACACACTGATTAAGCTATATAACTTGGGACTTGGGCATGCCTAACACTTGGACATCCTTGACCCATAATGGAAAAAAAAGAAGGACGTCTCTGATGAGCACTTGGACGTTTTCACCCGGACCTGTTTTTCTTACGACTAAGGCACCAAAAAGGTGCCCAAAATGACCAGATGACCACCGGAGAGAATCGGGGATAACGTTCCATTATTCCCCCAGTAGTCACTAACCCTCTCCCACCCTCAAAAAACATCTTTCAAAATATTTTGTGCCAGCCTGTATGCCAGCCTCAGATGTCATACTCAGGTCTGTGACAGCAGTACGCAGGTCCCTGGATCAGATTTAGTGGGTGCAGTGCACTTCATACAGGCAGACCCAGCCCCATCCCCCCCCCCCCCCCCCCACCTGTTACATTTGTGGAGGAAACAGCGAGCTCTCCAAAACCCACCACAAACCCACTGCACCCCCATCTAGGTGCCCCCTTCACCCGTAAGGGCTATGGTAGTGGTGTACAGTTGGGGGTAGTGGGTTTTGGGGGTTTTTGGGCGGCTCAGCACACAAGGTAAGGGAGCTATGTTCCTGGGAGCAATTTATGAAGTCCACTGCAATGCCCCCTAGGGTGCCCGGTTGGTGTCCTGGCATGTCAGAGGGGCCAGTGCACTACAAATGCTGGCTCCTCCCACAACCAAATGGCTTGCATTTGGTCGTTTCTGAGATGGACGTCCTTGGTTTCGAAAATCGCCGAAAATCAGAAACGTTCATCCAAACTTAACATCAGCAATGAACACGTGATTAATAACACGCGAACATCACATTAACCTACGACCAAATCTAGGGACGACCAAATTTAAGGATTTGGACATCCCTGATGGTATTTTTGAAATGAAAGATGGATGTCCATCTTGTTTCAAAAATACGGGTTTCCCCGCCCCTGGATTGGGATGTTTTGCGAGGACGTCCAAATCAAAACTTGGACGTCCCTTTCAAAAATGCCCGTCCACATGTGCTATCATGGTTTTATTTCAATTAGTCTCACGTTGTAGTGACTGCACTTTTGTGAACTGAGCATTTTAATCATATATCTTATTTTGTGTTTTTTTATGTTTAAGTCATTTTTATTAATAGAACAGTCAACCAAGTAGCCATAACACATAATGCACTTTTTAAATAAATTACAACCCTATTCCTAAACCGTCCCCCCAATCTTTCCCCTTCTCTTATCCCATCAGCTCCCTCTCTGACATATTTCCAATGGTCACATATTCAACAAACAGCTGAGGGCTCTGGATGTTAGAGTTAGCCAGAAGGGTTCCCAACTCTGTTGAAAACGCCTCCCCTGGAGGGAATCCAAAGAAGCAACTCATATCTTCACTCGCATTTGAAAGAGTAACAATGAACGCCATTGCTGCAAGGTTGGTCCTTTAGTCTCCAACCAATACAGCAGGATGGTCTTAATGCCAAACAAAGTAGCTTTATACAGTTTAAATCCTGGAGGAAGAGGTGCAATATATGTATATTGCACAAAAAGCATAAGTGCATCAAAAGTAATCGCATAGTTCCAGCATGCCAACAGTGAGTTTAACACGGCTTTCTGAAATTGACTTGTGAGCGGACAATGCCAGAACATGTGTCCCAATGTAGCTGTGACCCATCCACATTTTACACAGGCCATACTAGTGGCAAATGATGCTTGATATGCTTTATGCGGAGATATGTGTAGTCTTAAAGCAAATTTATAGAGCAGTTCTCATAGCTCCATGGCCACCAGCCATTTGTGAAGCCCTAAGATGTATCATTCTAGATGTCTGCCTGACACCTCACATTGCAGGTCCATAGACCAATGGGTGGTCAAGGTCTCAAAGTTCAAATCAGGTGTCATAACTTTCAGGTGTTGATGATAAAAAGTAAGAGGAACTGCTTGTTGCGATCCAAAATTATACGCCTCCGCCAAACTTTCTGTCACATCTTCTGTTAGGTCTGTCAAGTCAGTGATGCCACATAATGGTGGAGTTGCAAATATGCAAAATAATGTGTATTAGGTATGTTATACTCCTTTTTAATTGTATCAAATGCTTTAAGATGTCCTTCTTCATCTACAGCCTACGCCAAATATTGCAATCCTTTGTTCGCCCAACTTGTAAATGTACCCTGTCCCTGACCTGGGGGAAAAGCAGGGTTATTACATATAGACATATAGGATGTAACTTCTGGAGAAAATGTGATTGCCTACATACCCATCTCCAAACCACTCTTAGGGAACCCAATATGGGGTTGTTTACCAAACTGGAAGAAAGCAATTTTCTAGAAGAGTGAAGAACATGGCTAAAGTGAACTCCTGGGATAAGGGTGGTTTCTACCGGAGTGAGAGCGAATTGTTCTGTTCCTCTATACCAGTCATTAATATGATGCATATCACTGGCAACCATTAAATAACGAATGTTAAGTAGTCCTATCCCCACATGGAGCTTGGGTGTATGTACCAACACCAGCGGCAGGTGAGGCATTTTACTTCTCCATAAATAAGATTGTATATATTTGTTCAATAGCTTTCATCCCTTACTCTTAGATATAAGGGCAATTGTTGAAAAATATAGAGCCATCTGGGGGCTATAAGCACATTGAATAAATGGATACTGCCCCAATGTGACAAGGGATATGCTTGCCAAAGAGGCAATTTTATCTTAGTGTCCTCCAATAATGGTGTAATATTTATCTTATATAAAGCTGTCAGGTCATGGGGTTTAATATAGGTACCGTAGTGCAGCATCCTCCCATGCCAAAGTGTGAATGCCTACATTAATGTAATCTGGAAAGACTGATACTCTAGAAAGCATTCCATTTGTGGGAGGCAAGCTAACATATCCTGATGTATCAAAATAAAAATGTACTTCACATATGAACCTGATTTATACGTGATATGTTAAAGCAAAGATATAAAAGCTCTTTCACCTTCTTCTGAGGAACAAGTCATTGAAAATGAAGAGGACATCTGAAAACTGAGGAAATTGTTTTCAAAAGAAGTACTATAGAAGACTACTCTCAAGTACACTTTAAAAGTATTCACTCGAAAGGTTTTGTGCAGAACAATTTATTTCTGACTAAGATCAGAATTGTTTACAGTGTAGCTCCAGTGAATAATCGTTCTCAACTGAATCACCAGATAAGCCTACTTAATACAAAATCCCCAAAACACTAGTATAGAAAATTCATAATATAGGCATATTCAATACCATTCAAACCTTTTTTATTTTATAATATATCAGTCTATCATGCCATAACAGTTACAAAGCATAATTAAATATCTTTAAAAAAAAGTCGCTACGAAATCCAAACTTAACATCAACAATGAACACGTGATTAATGACACGCGAACATCACATTAACCTACTGAAAAAACCAAGAATATCCTGATTTTCACACTGAGCACATAAACTCATTTAAAATAAATTATCTGTTGGCGTTATGACTAGAGGCAGGGGACAGTCTGCTAAATGTAGACAATCTTACCAACACACAGCTTAGAATCAACAGTGATCACGTGAATCATAGCGTGCAAAATGGCAAACCTCACATCTTAGAAGTCTCTAGACATTCTAGTTTCTCCACTGATATTCTTGAGTTTATGTGCTTAGTGTGAAAATCAGGATATTCTTGGTTTTTTCAGTAGGTTAATGTGATGTTCAGGTGTTATTAATCACATGTTCATTGCTGATGTTAAGTTTGGATTTCGTAGTGACTTTTTTAAAGATATTTAATTATGCTTTGTAACTGTTATGGCATGATAGACTGATATATTATAAAATAAAAAAGGTTTGAATGGTATTGAATATGCCTATATTATGAATTTTCTATACTAGTGTTTTGGGGATTTTGTATTAAGTAGGCTTATCTGGTAGTCTGTCTAGTATATTTTGTGCACACTTAGATATGCATCTTACTTGATGACACTTTTATTTTTTGTTTTATGTTTTTGTATCTGTGTAGAACTAGATTTTTGGAATAATGGTTCTCATCCCACTATTAGTGAATATGATATAATTATATACACTTTTGATAGGTATGTATAAAGAAATTTCTTCCCCTCTTAATTGAATTGTTTTGATTCTAACTGTATTATCTTAACATTTCTTTATTGAGAGCTATAAATATGATGTGAGTAACTGTAGATGTTCTGATGAAATTTTACATGTGTTTTATGATTTTAGTGATGATTATAAATATTTGTCTTACAGATGATATAATGTATGTCTATACATGTTTTTTAGAATTTTTAAATGATTGTTTTATATATGTTGAATCAATTTTTAAATAATTGGTTTTTATTTGTTGAATCATGCTTATGACATTGTTATTATGTATGGCTATATATGTTTTTATACTTGTGTTTTGTTTTTATAGTTTGTACTCCTGATGCAGCCTGAGGGCGAAACGTGGCCACGTCGGGTATTGTTCCAATAAATGCATTTGATTCCACTGCTTTGTTGTTTTTTATATACTGTTTTGTATGCAGTTGTGTGCCTTTTTTGTTTTTTGTTTCGATAATGAGTGTGACTGTTGGGCAGACTGGATGTTATTATTTTAGTAAAAGGACCCCCATGGAGTGGTGCTTTCTTGAATTCATAGAAAGGTGTGTTTAATCATCTAAGTAAACCCTAGGGTTGCTCTTAGGCCAGTACAGTGATGATAGGAATGGGATCTCAATAAATATTTGCTTATAATACTGTAACACATGACACTTCATAACTTCCCAAATCACCAAATGTACTGTATGCTCTATTAGTAGTGCTTTACCACATGTGTGTGGCTACCAGGATGTTCTCCATTGATTCCTATATATTCATGACAAATGACTGTGTTTTTCAGAGTATATACTACCTCTACTTATCATTCCTATAGCACCACTAGACATATGCAGCACTGTACACTGAATACGTAAGAGACAGTCCCTGATTGACACAGCTTACAATCTAATCAAGGCAAACAAAAAGGACAAATAAGGGATAAGAGAATTACTTAAGGTGGGAATTATAAAACAGGCGTGGGTACTTAACGAGTGAATAGGAGCTAGGAGTTAAAAGCAGCCTCAAAAAGGTGAGCGTTTAGCCTAGATTTGAAGATGGCCAGAGATGGAGCTTGACATGCTGATTCACAAAGTCTATTCCAGGCATATGATGCAACAAGCTACAAGGAATGGAATCTGGAGTTCACAGTGGAAGAATGGGGTACAGATAAGAGAAATTTACCCGATGAATGGAGTTCCTGGGAAGGAGTGTAGGGAGAGATAAGAATGGAGAGATATTGAGGAGATACAGTGTGAATGCACTTGTAAATCAATAAGAGGAGTTTGAATTGTATGCAGAAGCAGATAGGAAGCAAATGAAGTGACTTGAGGAGAGGGCTGATATGAACATAGTGACAATGGCAGAATTTAAGTCGTGCAGCAGAGTTTTGAATAGATTGAAGGGGAGAGAGATGGCTTAGTGGGAGACTTGTGAGAAGCAAGTTGCAGTAGTCTAAGTGAGCAGTGACAAGAGTGTGGATAAGGGTTTTGGTAGTGTGCTCAGAAAGGAAGGGATGGATTTTGGTGGTTATAGAGAAAGAAACGACAGGTTTTAGCAGTCTGTTGGATATGTGCAGAGAAAGAGAGAGAGAGGAGTCAAAGCTGACCCCAAGGTTATGAGATGGGACAGGAAGGATAAGAGTGTTATCCACAGAGATAGAGAATGGGGGAAGAGGAGAGGTGGGTTTAGGGAGAAAGATAAGAAGCTCAATCTTGGCAATGTTTAGTTTAGGATGACGTTGAGACATCCAGGCAGAAATGTCAGACAGGCAGGCTGATATTGGGCCTGGATTCCTGCTGAAATTTCTGGTGTGGAGAGGTAGATCTGAGAGTTATCAGCATAAAGGTGATACTGAAAACCATGGGAGGAGATCAGTGCACCAAGGGAAGAAGGAGAAAAGAAGAGGTCCCAAGACAGAGTCCAGAGGAGGTACACCAACTGATAGAAGTGGAGGAGAATCCAACAGAGTATACAGTAAAAGTGCAATGGGAGAGATAAGAAGAAAACAAAGAAAGAACAGAGCCCTGAAATCCAAGTGAGGATAGCATATCAAGGAGTAGGTGGTGATCAACAGTGTCAAAAGCAGGAGATAGATCAAGAAGGAAGAGGATAGAATAGAGACCTTTGGATCTGGCCAGGAACAGGTCATTGGAGACTTTAACTAGGGCTGTTTCAGTTGAATGTAGAGGCTGAAAGCCAGATTGAAGTGGGTCAAGAATAGCTTGAGATGAAAGAAAGTCAAGACAATGGCAGTGAATAGATGTGGTAGCATGCGGATTAAAATGTGGACAGGCCTTTTTCGTTATTTGTCCTTAGATCATGCTAATATCATGGCCTGATTATGTTTAGTGTGGTTTTACCACTTTATCAACAGAAGGCCAGTGTCACTAGAGTGACTTTACAGGTCTGAAAGGGAAACATGACAGTTTAGCAGCATGCATATGGGCTTAGGGAAGTTAATGTGTTCAGTGGTGTGAGCTGTGTGGCCCACAAATGCTTCTTTAAATACCCTCTTTTGTCCCATTTGTTGCTATTCAACCATTCATACAGTCTGTGTTCTGACTTTAAACAGTAAAACTTTGTATTCATTAGCACACTTGGCTGATTTCCAATGGTGAAATGAGTGAATCCACCCCCCCCCCCCACACACACACACACACACACACATGAATTAACCTACACACTCTATATTTTAGCAATGTTATCATCTGTGTTTTAAGAATTTGTGAGATACCAAGAAATTGTTGCTAAGAAGAGATATATGCATTGAATGTGCAAATACATAAACCTAATCCACATCTCCTTTCCCATAAAGAAACAGCGATGAGATGACAGTAGATGAGTATTTTTCAAATACAATTAATGTTTGGAAACCACCACAACTACCTCAACACTGAAACAAATATATTCTGTAGTTTTTTTTCTTATTGTTATCTGTATCATAGTCTGCGTAGTAATGCAAGACTATAATATACTTGGACCCCCTGAATTGCATGGCTTCCCCCCCCCCCCCCCCCCCCCCCCCCCAAGCATAACTGCTGGATATATGAACATGAATTGTGTGGATTTTTTTTTTTAAACACTAGAATATCATAAAACTCAGCTATCATCTCCAAGGAATTTTCTTTAAAGTTCATCAGCGTTGTGTAAAGTCTGATAATACTGTACATGAAAAACTCAAAATTGTAGCTAAAGCATTTAATTTTACTTTTTTTAATGTAGCCTTGGATGACAGTTTTCTGAAAAGGTAAGCTATAATTTGTAGAGCCCAATAGTTCCTTAGATATTAAGGGTTGAAAATTTTTTAAAAAGTGGACCTCCTTCCCGCGGCTTCTGTTTCGCCGTTAGTGGACTCTTTGGATCGATTCCTCAAGCCCAGATTTTTTATTTATTTATTTATTTATTGCATTTGTATCCCACATTTTCCCACCTATTTGCAGGCTCAATGTGGCTTACAGAATAGCATCGGGAGCTGTGACTCCGTTGCCAGAGAGTGCGGGGAGAGGTGAGCCACCCCTCCGTCTGGAGACAGAGACATCGTTAAGCCCTGAACAACGGTTAGTTCCTCCCATGCCGGCGGACACGCCGAGAAGGGGCCGGGAAACCCCTGGTTCCCAAGTGGCGACGGGGCCTCCCGGCATGGGACCCAACCCGGATGGAAGCCTGCCGATGGTAGTCACACAAGGAGTGCTGGATTCAAGGGAACGAAGTGTTCTAACTGGGAAACACCTGATGAAGGATGCAGGGCTTATGGAAAAACCTTTGATACACGTAGATTTACCAAGTAAGTCTTTCTTGGGGGGAAAAAAACAGATAAAATTACTTTGGAAGCTGTTTGGGAAGCTTTAAAGAACCTGGAAACTTCATTCTCTCAAAAACTTTCCCCATTAATGGATAACTCTCAGACTCTACTGAGAAAAATACCAACATAAAATACAAGTTATGCACAAAACAATGGCGATTAATACGAAAGATATACAACATTTTCAACAGGTACAAGCAAATTTAATTAAGGAGAATTTATATCTTCAGAACATAATAGAAATTTTGGAGAATACACAGAGGTCTAATACACTTAGACTGATAAATTTTCCAAAACAGGCTTTAATAGCCCCACTAATAACTTTTAAAAGATGTATGAGTGAAGTTCTAAAGATACCAGAGAAGGCTGTTACCTTACAAAAAAAAAGAAGAAGGAACAAACGGAGGATCAGGGGACTGAAATACCATTTGATACTTTGGATTTAAATTTAACACAGACTTTGGAAGATGACAATTTAGGCTTAGTGCCAATGACTTTAATAGTTTCCTTTGTATTGCAACCAGATAGAGACTGGATTCTTAAACAAATTTTCCTTCATAGAGATCAGCTCTTTATGAATTACAAAATAAGAATCTTTCCGGATGTTTCTAAAGCAACTCAAAAGCGGCGTCAATAATTTCTTAAATTACGCCCAAAGATACAACAATTGGGTGCTCTTTTCTGGTTTAAACTTTTCGTGTAAATGTGTAGTAAAATTAAATTCTGTAAAATACGTGTTTTTTGATCCTAAACAATTTAATTCCTTTTTGGATTCTAAATTAGCCATGTTACCTTCAGCACAGTTAAGACCAATTATTACATCTACTCCGTGAGATAGTTAGGAATTCCCGGAACCTCCCCTCAGTCCTCGGTTTCCTAAAGGAATTATTCTTTGTAATTCCTCAGATATTGTGTTATGCCTCCCAAATAGTGGACTATAGATGAATATTATGGAAAATTTGGTGCAAAGTTTCATTTTATATTGTAATTTTTATTAGTTTTGTTAATTTTTTCCTTTTCTTCATATGTTGTCAATATAAGATGAAAGCATGTATAGAATCATATACGTATCTTTTGCTAATCATCTTTGCTAAATCAAGATGTATTCTTGAAATTAATGTAAAATTGTAAAATAAAATTTAAAAAAAAAAAAAAGTGGACCTCCAATAATGTCACTGGAAATAAATTAAAGCCTGAAAATTTACAGGAAGAAACTAGACATTACTCTTCAGGTGAGACTTTTTTGGTTTTTTTATTTTTGTCTCCTATCCATAGGTATAAAGTTTTAAAGAAGGTGTTTTTATTCTTTAAAGAAAGCTGTAAATATATTCAAGTTGAAAGCTTACACTTACTATAGATTGATTGATTGACTAGTTTATCAGTTTGGTACTTGTCTTTAACACGGAAGGTCAAGGATTCAACATTGACTGTGCTAAACTTTTTTTATTTTTAAAATTTGCAACAACAAATATAGCCCTAGATGAGAGCTTTCTGAAAACATATGTTGTACTTCCCAGAGCCCAGTGGTTCTTAGATATTAAGGTTTCAAAACTGGAAAATTAGATCTGGAATAAATAGTCACTGGAAAGAGATTAAAGTCTGAAATTTTCAAGGAAGAGACTAGACTCTACTCTTCATAGCATGTAATGAGGGTTTTCTCATTTATTTATTTATTTGTAGCATTTGTATCCCACATTTTCCCACCAATTTGCAGGCTCAATGTGGCTTACATTTGCAATAATGGCGGATGCCATTTCCGGGTAACAGAATTACAAATGGTATTGCAATAATGTGCTGTCGCGTTCTCGAGGGCCTTGGCATACTGTCAGGTCCTCGAGGCAGGACTGGAGTTCGTGAGCCCTTGGGCCACTGCCGAGGAGCGGCAGCGGTAGGCAAGGCCACCGTGGAGCTGGGCATACAGAAGGACCAGACTGGAACTCTGGATTGGAAGTAGGCAACTGGAACAGGCAGGACAAGATCCGCTTCATCTGCGCTTGGCCACCGTTCCGCTAGAGTTGAGCTCCAGCGTGCAGGTGGCTGGTAGGACTTGCAGGACAGGGCCGGAACTGGAGAACCAGAGGACCCACCCTGGGTCTAGGAAACACGAGGGAGACTAGACTAGGAACTAAACACAGACGGTGTGCTGCTGCACAGCCACTAGCAAGACCCAGAAGACAGACCAAGGAACACAAGGCGTACAGAAGCTAGCAGGAGCAAGGACTAGGGCAGCCAACACACTAGGCAGAGCGGGATCCGGGAATACCCACAGGGTAAACCCTCTAGCTAGGTGGAGACAGGATACAGGAATAATCACCCTGGAAATACACACTAGCTAGACAGATACAGGATACAGGATATACACTCAGGATATACAAGCACAGTAGGCACACAGGCTAGGCAAGGCAGGACTCAGGGTAAAGAGAGCAAACCAGGAATAACAGGCCAAGGGTCTTGGGCAGGCAGCACAGCAAGCAGAGTAACCAGGAAGAACAGGCCAAGGGTCTTGGGCAGGCAGCAGAGCAAACAGAGTAACCAGGACTAACAGGCCAAGGGTCTTTGGGCAGACAGGAGAACAGACAGAGTAAACTAGGAAGAACAGGCCAAGGGTCTTGGGCAGGCAGCCGAGCAAACAGAGTAAACCAGGAATACAGGCCAAGGGTCTGAAGCCACAGCCATTCCACACACTGACTGGGGAACTCACAAACGCTGAGGCTTCACATACAGACAGAGAACAAACCCGGACAAAGGCTTCACCCCAACCCCGGGTAAGCCAGGGACAGAGACTTCACCCCAACACAGGGTAAGCCTGGAGCAGAGGCTTCACCCCAAACACAGGGTAAGCCAGGAAGGACCCGCAGTCCACAGACAGAGGCTTCACCTCAACTCAGGGTAAGCCAGGAAGGACCTGCAGTCCACAGACAGACAGTGGCAGGGAAGACCCCCCCCCCCCCCCCCCCCACGGAAGGACAGCAGACACAGACACACAGACACAGAAAGAAGCTGGGCAGGAACCCAGAGAGAGGCTAAGCAGTAGTGCAGCAGACACTTACTAACCTGACCTGGCCTAAGAGCATAGCACTATGCAAAGGCCCCGACTGCAAGCACAGCACTTCCTTATGAAGGCTCTCACTGATGAGTCACCAGCAGCAGGACAGAAGCAGGAAGTATACTGACCCCCACTGACACACATAGGAAGTGAGCCCACAGGAAAGACAAGCAGGAGCCATCTTGGAAGCTGGAACAGAACAGATGGAAGCCATCTTGGAAACTGGCCAGGCAGGGAGGCATAGCCCACACAGGTGAGGTCTAGTGAGATTATCAGCGCAGAGACTAGAGACAAGACTAACACAAACACAGACAGAAGCCAGCAGAGCTGCTGACCCCCAGAAAGAAGGTAAGGCTGAGGGTGGTCACGGCCACAGACGTGACATGTGCAAACATACACGGTATGAAATATACCATGGAACATAACATAAATGGAACAGATCATGGTATATATATATCCATAGGTATACAGTTTGAAAGAAGGTATTTTATTGTCTATATAAAGCTAGTGGATAAATAGATTAGTTTGGAAAAGAAAAGAAAAGAGGCAAATCCTGGTACATTTATGTTAGTGGAAGAGGTTAAGAGACTCAGCATTAAGGGGCCCTTTTACTACCCAGCGGTAGGGGCTACCACCGGGTTTGTGCACAGGAAATCTGTATGCCCTAGGCTCGCTAAGAAGCCTGGCGGTAGTTCCAGGTTCTGGCATGCATTGTTTCCGGCTCTAGGAAATTTGTTTTTATTTTCTAGCAGCAGGGGAATGCCCAGCAGTAATCGGGCAGTGCCGCAAGTTGCCTGGTTACCGCCGGGTTACTGCCGGAGCCCTCGCCACCTCCTAAACAGGAGGTAGTAAGGATTCCCCCAGCAAATGGCTGTGTGCAAAAGTGTTTGGTTAGTGCATGGCCATTTACTGGCCCTTTAAAGAAAATTACCCATGGGCCACCTTTTACCGCCGTTTGGTAAAAGGATTCTAAGTATTTGACTTAGCAGGCTTCAAACTAGAAACCACAATAAGTGGAGTCTTAATGTAAAATTGTATCAAAAATTTCAGTGCTAAAAGATGGCTATGGGGCAGATCTATAACTTGGAACTTCCAGTGAGGCACACCAGTGCTGTACACACACTGGGCATCAGTTCTATATTGGCATCTGTGTTCCATGATGCCATTACAGAATGCTAGCATAAACTCAAATTGGAGCACATACCTTTAGGCATGACCATTTATGCCAGGTCAATGGCAAGCATAAATTGGCACACCTAAGTGCACCATGTGGCATGTGTAACTTATAGTATTCTCTAAGTTACACACACAAGGTGGAGGCATGCCCATGCCCCTCCCACACACCGCTCATTTGTATACCCCCTTGCAGTTACATACTAAGGCATTTACATACTACCTTATAGAATAGCATATGGAGCACTTACATGCACCACTACATTTTTGGGATCTTGCTGGGTATTTGTGACCTGGATTGGCCACTGTTGGAAACAGGATGCTGGGCTCGATGGACCTTTGGTCTTTACCAGTATGGCAATACTTATGTACTTATGTAATTGCCATGGCAGAGGTACTGAGAGTGCTGTATAATAAAAACGCTCCTGATGAAGCTAGGATGAAACAGCAGTGCTATAGAGCGTAGTATCGTTATTTTAGATAAGTACCTGAGAGAGTTTGAATATAAGTGGACTTTATGGAAAAAAGAAAAAAATTGTTAAAAAATTGAAAAATTATGCAATTAAATATCGGAGCCTTCTTATGTCTAGCAATTGAGAGGTCAGATCTAGTTAGGATGCTCTTTACATTTACGTTGCATGTCTTCAAAATTGGGTTTAATCTTGGTCTGCTAAAAGCTGCAAAATAAGAAACAGTAAAGTAGCAACAGCAACAAATAAGTATATAAAAAAGAATTGTTTCAAGTAAACAATGATTTCTCTTGGCCATAAATTTATTCCTAGGCCATGAAACAATACCTAACATAGATAAAACTGAAATTCTTTCATGAGTATTCAGGTCCATGTCACACAGCGTCCACTCAAAATCATCTACAGCAAATAAAACAGAGAAATATAAAACTGGCTGCAGACAAATGTCACCAGGTCAATCATTTGGGAAATAACCACTACCTATAAGAGGTCATCTCAAACCATAAACATAGCGGTGGCTGCCAAGTGGTGTTTATGACCCCATGAGGCAGAAGATGATCTAGAACAGCACTGCCTCCAGCTGATACCTTGCTGCTTCTTTTGTATTTTTGTATGGCTAATGTGCACAAAACTATAGACTCACACACAATCACCCAGGAAGTAGATACGATACATACTTTTAATATGATTCCAACAGAGTAAACAGTTACATTGCTTTTGGTTACAGGTAGAGGATCTTTATAGTAGTCTCTAGCCTCCGGTGTGCAGGGAGGGGGCATAAAGGTTCTGGACTGCAGAGACTTGCAGCTAAATTCCCACAGTACATAGAGTTGGAATAATGGATCAAAAACAAAAAGAAAAAAAACTAAAAGTACCAGTGCATAGTTCCAAATATACTCTTGCTCTGCCTGGCCCTAATGGGGTAGAACCTGGCCAAGGTAATCAATCACTGCATGTGCATGTACACAGAAAAGGAATGATTCTGCTTCCAGTTACTAACTGATAAGGCAGGTGAAGGCTCCTTTGTAAAGCCCTTTGCTTATTTCCGATCTGATGAAGAAAGGCAACCTTCGAAAGCTAATCAAGAAATGTATTAAGTTATGTCCAATAAAAAAGGTATCTTATTTTCTTTTCCATGTTTTATTTTGTTTGATTTCTATTGATAACCTAAAGCCCTTTAGAAATCTGTGGTAAAGGAAAAAGGGCATGTCAGATAAGAAAAACAGAACAGCTTTCCAGCACAGCCTTGTGAGCCCCGTTTCCAGTAATTGAAGCAGATTAGTTTAATTATGCATCAGAGGGAAGGGCAAGTAGATAAGAACAGAGTCCCAGATATTATAACTGAACAACACCATTAGGTGATGGAACTTGATATGCTACCTTTCTGTCATATGTATAGATACTTATTTTGTACCTGTGGCAATTGGGAGTTGGTTGATTGTCCCAGGGTCAGGGGAGCCGCAGTGCAAATTGAACCCAGTTCCCCAGGCTGCTGCACTAACCACTAGGCTACTCTTCCACCTATAAGTGGGATTCAGATTTCAGCAACATACTCATTGGCTGTCAATGATATGTTACTGTGATAAGTAGGTTAGAGAGAAGGACGCACAATGGAAGAAAAGTTCAGATGGAAGGAAGATGTAAATGATAGCTCATGGTACCATAGTCTTAGACAGTGTAGGGTTCAATTTAGCTGGAAAATCAAAATGAGCAGAAGGAAGCTGGTGGACCAAAATAAACATATATAATAAGTGTTCTCACCTATATGACCCGCATATTTGTAGCTCACAGAAGAATTTATTAGAATGGAATAGTTCCTTTAGTCAACAAGTTGATAATCCAAGCTTGGATATAAAAATGTCTTGTCTTTTCCATGTCAAGTTGTACATGCAAAAGCTCGTGCACAAAGCACAGTGGGACTTTTGCCTTGTGTGGCTAAAGTTAAAGAATGGGTAATTTATTTATTTATATGCTGCCCTATCTGATCAAAGACATTAATGGCAGTTTATAGATAAATATAATCACAAAAGGCACTTCAAATTAAAATTAAAAAAAACAACTGCATACTACATTTTACAAAAGTTTCAGTTTGCACAAATCTTTCTGTAATTTGTTTCGTCCATCTAGGAATGACAAGTAACATTATATTTCTGGCAAAAGAACTAGAGGCAATTGTACAACTAGGTGCTAAAATCTGGGTGTGGTGCTTTTTGATATATAAGTATTTAGAATAATGGCATATGCACGTATGTGCCAATATTTTGCCTCAGTGCTATTCTGCAAATACTAAACTTTCATAGTGTGTATTTGAAAGGGGGCATACATAGAGGCAGAGCATAGGCAGGAAGTAGATGGAGCTCCTATTTAGGCACCAGCAGTTTTGCCAGCTCTATGGCTGGTGGAAGTTTGGGTGCACAGATGTTAGACTTCGATACTTGGTTACGCTTGTATTCTTTAACAGAATATAGATTTCTAGGTTAGGCTCCAACCACACAGCTTCGGGATGCCATAGACTTCTAGACATTTTGCATTTATGTGTCTCTTCATTTTATCTGGCCCCTAAATCTAGTCCTTTGTGTCCTGCCTCAACAACCACTTAAATTTTCTCCTGTCAGAATGACTATTTCTGAGGCCTAGTTTCAAAACCCTTAGACGTCAACTGTTGATTTGTAAGCAATGACAATTTTGAGGGTTCATGTCCGATCTAAAATTCTACAACCACTAATTTCCAATTTTGGACGCTCTCTCTCCTTCCCCCTATCACTTCTACATACCATTCAGCCAGGATCTAGTCAGATCTAGCTGTGAGATTGAGTTTCCTGATTCTGAATTCAGTAGCACAAGCCTAAGGACATAAGAACCAAGCTGACACATTCTGTTGAAAAGAAAAAAAAAAGAGATAAAAGTATTTCACCTCTGAGACCATAGTTTGCTTTAGTTTGATAAATCATCATGAATGGCTTTGAGTTTGATTTACTCTGTTGTATTTGGGCCTGTATGGATCCCTTCTACATCTGCTAAACCTTCTAACTTTTATGCCAAAGGACTGAATGATCATTGTATTCAATTGGCTTGTGAAGCCATGCGAAGGACAAATCTATAATCTAGGCGCTCACATTTATGCATTCAGTGCACATGTAGTTGGGAAGTAGGACTGTGCCAGGCAGACTGCTATGGTCTGTGCCCCAAAATTGGCAGGGAGAGACAAAGATTAAGAGGGACATTTTTGATATAATGTCTAAGTCAGACATTTTCCCTGGGATTCTATATATGGCGCCTTAATTTCTGCACGGAAATCGAAGCATATTTTAAAACAATGCATATAATTTAATTGGTAAACTAGCTAATCAGTGCTGTTAATTGGATGTTAACAAGCAATTAGCACTAATTGGCAGTAATTAAGATTTACACACACAATTCGCTAAGTGTATTCTGTAATGTAGTTTTCTTTAAATTGTAAGACACATAGACGGGCATAATCGAACGCGAACGCCTATCTCCATGGGCGTCTATGTCCGAAAACGGGTACGTGAAGAGGCGGGACAGACCATATTTTCGAAAAAATGGACGTTTTTGAGCTGGGCGTTTGTTTTTTTTAGCGATAATGGAAACTAAAAACGCCCAGCTCAAAAATGTCCTAATCCGAGCCATTTGGTCATGGGAGGGGCCAGGATTCGTAGTATACTGGCCCCCCTGATATGCCAGGACACCAACTGCACATCCTAGAGGTCAGTGCGGTGGACTACAGACAACGCTCCCACATGCATAGCTCCCTTACCACGGGTGCTGAGCCCCCAACCCCCTCCCCCAAAACCCACTACCCACAAATGTACAACCCTACCATAGCTCTTGGGGGATGGGCCTGGGTCCACCTGGCTGAAGTGCACTGCGGTACCCACTAAAAGTGCTCCAATGACCTGCATACATGCAGGCCTCTAGGACTTGTTGCTGCTATATAACATTGGCACACCAGTTGACACCTGAAGACTAATCTCTCCGAAAACGTCCTTTATTGGAATAAGCACGCTTACTCACAGTTAACTGCAGATCAGAGGTTGTGCCCCACTGACAAAGAGTCTCGCTGGTACTGAGATTAGCAGTAGGTCAGAGCTGGCAGAATGCTGTACAATGCCCTCTTTCAGCCACATTCAAGGGAAGAACTAAGTTCTCTAACGTGGCTAACACGTGAAAGGGAACTAAAACTGGGTTACAAAAATGGCCACTACCTTATGGACTACTGGAAACAAAACAGGGCACACTCTGACCCAGTAAGCAGGGGGAAAAGCACCATGGGAGTAGAGCCTACCAACTACCAACATTGTGAGCATTTGCCACAAGCTAGTGGAATCACGGAGCCCAATACTCTACACCCACCACAATGCATTGCTGATGTGACTCTGCAGTGCGCATAACAGTGTCACACTCACCCGAGAGCCACATCAGAACCAGGGAAAGGCTGTCACAGGATAGAACACATTCTGCTGTCATAGAGGTGGGTACGGCATTTGAGGCTGGCATAGAGGCTGGAAAAAAAGTTTTTAAAGTGGGTTTTTTTTGGTGGGAGGGGGTTAGTGACCACTGGGGGAGTCCGGGGAGGTCATCCCTGATTCCCTCTAGTGGTCATCTGGTCAGTTGGGGCACTTTTTGGGGACTTGCTCATGAAAAAAAAGGGTCTAAAAAAAGTGACCCAAAATCGCGGTAAAAACGCCTTTTTTTCGATTATCAGCTAAAGATGCCCATCTCTCCTCGGCCAATAACCATGCCCCAGCTCTGCCTTCACCACGCCTCCAACATGCCCCCATCAACTTTACCCGTTTCCGCGATGGATTGCAGTTGGAAACGCCCAAAATCGGCTTTTGATTATACCGATTTGGGTGCCCACGGGAGAAAGACACCCTTCTCCCGATTTGGGTCGCAATATAGGCATTTTTCTCTTTCGATTATAAGCAGGATAGTTGAAAAGGGGGCATGGCCATAGGCGGGGCGTGGGTGTTTCTAAAATCTATGTGCATTGTTATAGAATACACCCACTCTGCGCCTAATTTAGGTGTCGGGATTTATGCCAAGTAAAACAAGGCGTAAATGCTCACTACTAAATTTGGTCACGTGGAAAGGCACTCAACGTATTCAATATACCGTGTAGAAATTTAAACCAATTCTATAAAATATAGGCATACTTTATAGAATATGCGTAGGTGTATTTTTTTCCGTATGGAATTTTCAGGCACTATATATAGAATCTAGCCCTTTGAGCTAAACATCCCAAATCCAAATAGGAAATATGGCCATTTTCAAAATAGCAAAACATCTTTTTTTTCAAAAATGGCCATATGCAAGATGTTTTTGTGCTCTGTGCATTTATCTTTTTGGGCCATTTTTGAAAAAAAAAACCCCATCCAAATGAAAAACATACAAAATCAAGCCACTGGGATGTAGGACAAGCCAGCATTCTTAGTTGACTGGTCACAAAGATATCCCAGGAGAACAATCGGACACCCTAGGGGGCACTGGAGTGGACTTCATATAAAAGCTCCCAGGTACACATCTCACTTTTACCCCCTTATACTGTATGCTGAGCCCTCCAAAACCCACCAAAAATACTATACCCAACCATTCACCACTACAATAACCCTTATGGGTGAAGGGGTCACCTATATTTTGGTACAATAGGTTTTGGGGGAGTGGGGAAGGGATCACACTTTCTACCACAAGTGTAACAGGTAGAGTGGGATATGGGCCTGGGTCTTCCTCATTATAATGCACTCCATTAACCACTACACTACTACTGGGATCTGCCTGCTGCTCTAAAAGACCTGGCTATAACATCTGAAGCTGTCACAGACGCTGGTAAGTAATATTTTTAATCATATCTTTTGGGGGGGTGGGAGAGGGTCATGACAACTGAGGTCATCTGGTCATTTAGGGTACCTTTTTGTGCCTTATTCTTTCTTAAAACAGATCTAGACCAACACTTTGAAGTTTCAGCCCTAGACATTTTCATTTTGTTCCATTATGACTGTAAAACGTTCAAATGTTAGGAATGCCCTAATTCTGCCCTAAGACCACCCCAACATAGCTGAACCAACTCTTCCCACCCCTCTTTATTTTTATTTACTTTTTAAGTAAGGGCCTCTTTTATCAAGCCAAGCTAGCATCTCCCGGTGCGGTAATGCAGATAAAGCCCAATCACTTTAAATGGGATCCATCAGCAATGCCGCAGGGGAACCAGTAGCATGGCTTAATAAAAGAGGCCCTTAAAAAGTAAATAAAAATAAAGGGGGGAGGGAATAGTTGGTTCAGCTATGTAAGGATCCACCCTAATTTTGGGGTGCTATTCCACAACATGGTGATGATTTTTAAAAAATTAAAGAAGGACTGAACATTAATTTTAAGGCATTGTGAAAATATATGCAGTAATGCATGGTTTGTGATGCTATACAGCAGAGGCGTAGCCAGACCTCATGGTGGGAGGGGACCAGAGCCTGAGGTGAGGGTGCACATTTTAGTCTGCCACCCCACTGCCTCGCCCTCCCCCACCGCCTCGCCGCACCCCACAGCTGCAAATTCCTTTGCTGGCAGGGGTCCCCAACCCCCACCAGCCGAAGCCTTCTTCAATGCTGATCTCCTTGCCCCCTGCCTCACCGCTCCCCCCACCCCACTGCCTCACTGCTCCCCCCGCCGCACCCCACAGCACCAAATACCTTTGCTCAGTTTCTTAAAGGAGCGTGCACAGGACATCAGGAGGAAGAAAGCACAGGGCAGCAAACGTGGCGTGCTGGAGACCGGCGCTAAAGAAGGCTTCTGCTGGTGGGGGTTGGGGACCCCCCGCCAGCAAAGGTATTTGGTGCTGTGGGGTGCGGCAGGAGGAGCGGTGAGGCAGTGGGGGGAGGCGAGGAGACCTGTGCTGAAGATGTTTTTGGCTGGCGGGGGTTGGGGACCCCGCCAGCAAAACCAGGGGCTCGGACGAAATCTGAGGGGGGCCAGGCCTTGCACCTAGCTATGCCACTGCTATACAGTCACTTAGAATATCGCCCTGCTTTTTACAAACAGAGTGAAGAACCAAGATAAATATTATAATGTACACAAGGTACAGTGCGCCCGTATATATTCCAAAAACATCACTCAGATTGGCAAATTCAAAGTTTCACAAAAGCATTAGATACCCTGCTCAGATGAGATTTCTGTCGGAATAAAGCATAAAATGTTCCCTAAACCCTCATGATATCAACCACTCCATTAGATACTTACAATTAACAAAGCTCTGTCAGAGGCCAAAGTCTGAACCCCTACTTTTATAGGGATTTGACTCTGATCTCTGACAATTCTATAAAGACAGACTGATCAATCAACGACAGAAGGATACTATTCTGTTATGTCTCTTCTTCTGGCATAATTTTTTCCCAGCAACCATTTGCAGGAAATCAAACTCAAAAAGTCCATAAATGGGTAATGTCTGGGTCTGTGAAAATCATATACTTTGGTAATTTTTAGAATAAGCTATTTTTCCCCCTAACATTGAAAATGCTTTCGTGATGTTGCCAGTAAAAGGTTTATAAAATTGAGATATTTTTCTTTTCCTAAAAAAAATGTTTTTGTCCCACAGCAGGTGTTCTATAAAGAGCCTTTTCCCATTTACCTAATAAAAAATATTCCATATTCTGGCCTGCCATTAAACTACTCAGCTGCATGACCTGAATGCTGTTTACTAAGTCCCTTTTAAAATCACTGCAATCTGTAAGAGTGCATTTTTTAAAAAAGTGTTTGAGGGATTGCTAACCTTGCATCATTTTGCCATTCCTCTTTTGATGTTAGAACTGCCTCTCTTGCTGTGCCCTTTTCAAAGTGTAAGCACTTTTCAAGTCATTTATAGGTAACCAGATGACCAGCCTTTGCATGGGAGCAAAACTAACTTTGCTGTAACACATGAACAGCAAAATTCTGCTTAGTTGTCTCTACAGCCTATTGCTGGCACAGTACTTTAGCCTTATCTCTGGGTTAATGCTCTATCCTGAGATCACACACGTTAAAGGGCTTGATTCACTAAGGGGCCTTTTTTACAAAGGGCTTACCGCGCACCAATTCGGAACTACCACAGGAGCCCAACAGTAGTTCCCACCCCCAATGTGCGCCATTTCAGGCGCTACAAAACTATTTTGAATTTTTATTATTTATTTGTTGCATTTGTATCCCACATTTTCTCACCTATTTGCAGGCTCAATGTGGCTTACATAGTGCCTTCGGCACCTAACCATTATACCTCTATTCAGGAAATCTAGACTGCCTCAATTGGATTGTCTGCACATTTTGCCCACTAGATTGTAAGCTCCTTTGAGCAGGGACTGTCCTTCTTTGTTAAACTGTACAGCGCTGCGAAACCCTAGTAGCGCTTTAGAAATGTTAAGTAGTAGTAGTACCGTGATGGCGATCGCCAATTCCGGTAAGAGAAATGCAAAGTGCTATTGCATTAAAGTTCATAAGTGATAGAGTAAATTAAGAATTCAAGGAGAAAGAGTTAAATTTTGTCCAGTTCTGGTATGAGTTTCGATTGTGTTGCAGGGTTCAGGTGTTTAGGTAGGATCATTCTGGTATGCCTTTTTGAACAGGTTGGTTTTTAATGATTTCCGGAAGTTTGTTAGGTCGTGCATTGTTTTCATGACGTTTGGAAGTGCATTCCATAGTTGCGTGCTTATATAAGAGAAGCTGGATGCATATGTTGATTTATATTTTAGTCCTTTGCAGCTAGGATAGTGGAGATTTAGGTATGAGCACCGGGCTTACCTTGTGGTAAGGTTACCACCGGGTTAGCGCAAAAGCCCTTACCATCACCTAAATAGGTTGTGGTAAGGGCTCCCCCTGGAAATGGCCATGGGCCAATCCCTGTGATTAGTGCAGGGCCATTTCCTTTTTTTAATAACAGCCTTTTACCCGTACTTGTAAAAGGGGGCTTCGGTGTGCGTCAAAAACACACACTGATGCTACTGCAGGCCCCCTTTTACCACAGCTAGGTAAAAGAGGCCCAAAGGCTTTTCTCCCATACACATAGAGGGCTAGATTCAGTAAATAACGCCCAAAAATGCAAGCTGAGTTCTGAGTTGGGAACTGTTTATAGAATAACATGTATAACTAGGATCCACCTGGTGTAAATCCTTTCACGTAAGTTAAGCATGGATCCCATGAATTCTATAATACAGTGCATATCTTCAGTAAACACCCCTAATCCTCCCATGCCCCTCCCTTCCTTTTCAGTTGCATGCTGAAAGATTTGCACGTGTATCTTTATAGAATAGCATTTAGCAAGATGCACGCAAATCCTAACTGGAGCCAATTAACTGCAATAATTGATTGTTAGCGCCCAATTGTTGCCAGTTATCAGCTCGTTACTCAATTAAATCGAATTTGTGTACACAATTTTGGGCACTATGAGGTGCAAACATTGAGTGGCAAACAGCCATTTTTGAACCTGAAAAACATCTATCATTTTGGTTCAAATATTGCCTTTTTCTAGATGTTTTCTATGCAGTGCATTTTTCTTTTGGGACCTGCTTGCTGCTCTAATAGGAATGGCCATCATATCTAATGCTGGCATAGGGCCTGGTATATAGGGAAAGGGAAATGGGACTTGATATACTGCCACTCTGAGGTTTTTGCAACTGCATTCAAAGTGGTTTACATATATTCAGGTACTTATTTTGAACCAGGGGCAATGGAGGGTTACCATCACATCTTAGGGGGGGAAGGGGGTCTGTGACCACTGGGAGAGTAAGGGGGTCATGCCTTAATCTCTCCAGTGGTTAGTTGGTCATTTAGGGCACTTTTTCATCACTTACTAGCCAAAAACCTCTTAATTTTGGCCCTAGTCAGTTTCATTTTGTTTCATTATTGCAGAAAAACATTTAATTTTTGGTGTCACCCATGTCCTGTTGAGGTTCCAACCAAAACACGCCCCCAGCATGCCCTTTGAAATTTGGATGAACTGTGGAAAAAAACACATAAAATCAGAGTGTTGAAAATCACAACTTGGATGTTTTTGAGAGAAAAACATGCATCTACAACCTTATGACTTTTTTAGACATGTTTTTGTTTTGAAAATGAGCCCCTCTATATATAGAATCTGGGGGAGAATGAGAGAAGCATTCTAGTGAATAAGGTACCTTATTTGCTGTGTTTTACTTTTTTTGTTACATTTGTACCCTGTGCTTTCCCACTCATGGCAGGCTCAATGTGGCTTACATGGGGCAATGGAGGGTTAAGTGACTTGACCAGAGTCACAAGGAGCTGCTTGTGCCTGAAGTGGGAATTGAACTCAGTTCCCCAGGACCAAAGTCCACCACCCTAAACACTAGGTCACTCCTCCATTCCTGTTTAAACATATAGTTTAATGATGATTAATTGTGATAATGTCTCTCTTTTGCTCTCCCCTGGTTACTCTGAAATTGCATATACTGTATTTTCAGTTTACATGTGCTAGCCTCATCCTTACAAAGAATTCTACAAAGAATCCACATAGCTATGCCTTAATTTCTTTACATTTATAATGGTGTGTGATGTTGATTGGGAGGGGCAGTCTTGCAAAAACAGTAAATGCTCATCTCATGAGTGAAATAACACTCTGAAAACAAGCAGAACGGTGAAGATTTTATTTAAATAAAATATACACAAATTACAACTGGTAGCCCTGTTCTTTAATGGTTCATGATTTATAAATGAATTGCTTGTGGCAGCCGAAATTCTTCAGATTCTTGCACACTTGCTAAAAAAAAGCAAAAACACAAAACTGAAGCTCTGTGCAGTTTCAGCTTATTTTATTTTAATGCATTCCTCTATTTATGTTGCGGGCAGTTTTAAATTAACGGAGCATTTAGGATAACTGTCTTTAATCTTCAATCTGTGCTTTTGATCTAGTGGTTAAGCTGGAACTCTCCTATGAAAGAACACTACCGGCAAAGAAAAAGTCTGTGGCAAATACCAATAGCTAATCTCTCTTTTGAAGAAATAATCCTGGGTATCACAAAGGTTTCACAGTTAATGATGAAACAAAAGGCCTGAGGCTATAGTGCTGTGTACCTGTAGCACTGTTGCACTTCAAGAAAACCACATGGATTAAGACCTGTAAACTGCTGATTCTGAGAGTCAGAAATTCGTGGCTGCTTTCTAAACTGTTGTCATTTACACTGTTTAACTGTTATTTAAATAGGATGCCCTTTCCCCCCTCTAGTTATGACAAATATACAGGGAACAATGACTTAATGTAAGCGTATTCCCGCTGTTATAATTGTGTTATAACAGGCAGCATCACCTAGATGCTATGCCAAGAAGGAATCACTCACTTGTCCATGAATGCATTACCCTATCAATAGTGTATGTGATACATGAGAATTACCCTTGGAGAATGCTTAAGAATCCCTGAACTTGTATAAACACATTATCATTTGTTTTTATGTGGGTTTTTTGGGTGGTTGTGGGGGCTGAAAAACTACTCAGTGTTAATGTGATGTTCAAACCATGTAAAATGCAGATTCGTATTCCTCCCCTTCTTGTTTCTTACACTAACGTCAAATAAAGTAGTGCGGTCACCATGTTAGTCCACTTTCAATGAAATAATTAGAAATAAAACAACAAAACTAGGGGGCCCTTTTACTAAGCTATGTAAGGCTCTACGCCCGTCCAACATGCACCAAAATGGAATTACTGACTGGCTACTGTGTGGCTTTTGCGGTAATTTCATTTTTGGCACGTGTCAGATATGCGCGGCTGAAAAATAAATTTTATTTTCGGACGCACGTATCAGACATGCACCAAGTGAAATTTGGCACGCGTAGGTCATTACCTCACAGTTACCGCGTGAGACTTTATCACTAGGTCAATGGCTGGCGATAAGGTCGCAGCCCCAAAATGGACGCGCAGCAATTTTGATTTTCCCATACGTCCATTTTTGGTAAAAATTTTAAAAAGGGCTTTTTTACAGGCGCGCTGAAAAATGGATTGGTGCGTGCCCAAAACCCATGGCTACACTACCGCAAGCCATTTCTCAGTGCACCTTAGTAAAAGGACCCCAAGGATAATAAGATGATATGTGTATTGTTAGTCCAATTTTAAAAAGTGCCATCTTAGTTCCTTTTTTAAACAAATTTCTATTTACTAAATCCATACACATCAAAAAACAAACTGTACAGTGGTCTAAGGAACAGAATGGAATTACCTGACTGAAATAATTCTTACGTATTATTTTCTCTGTATTTCCAGCAAGTTGTTTTATCGCTTGTAAAAATTTAAATGGTTATAAATAAAAAGATTTTTAAAAAACTGTACAGATGTGCACATACATATTTATTGTCTGCACTTATTTCTAGAGGGAGAGCAAGAGAGACATCTGTGTGTGTAGCTTGAGTAGACAGCTAGATAGATTTTAGTTTGGATAAGAAAAGAAAAAGGAAAAAGGACATATTGCTACACTTACAAGTTAGTGAAACAGAAAAGACAGGGGAGAAGATTTTAAGCTGCAAGGTAGAAGTCACAGTAAAAAAACCAGAAATGTACATTTAATACCAAAAGATTATTGTCTTACAGTTGAAAGATGGTGATATGTCCATCACTTCAGAGGTCATGTAGTGAGGATGTCTTAAAAGATGAACTCTCAAATCTGTATAACTGAGATCTTTGTTGTTTTAGGGTGTGGATAGATTAATTGGTTTTAATCTTAGGCTATAATAAACTGCAGAATGAGAAACCACACAAGCAGCAGTAACAGACACGGACAGAAAACAGAGCTAGGAGTCATTTTGTGTTCTGAAAACATCATTTTATTTAAAATGGGCATAAACCAGTGAATGGGATGTGAAACAATGTATAAAAGTAGAATTGTTTAAAATTAACACACACAAAAAAAAGTTAAAAGTAAAATCCAATTTCTTTCTTTTTTTTTTTTAAATTTTAGAACAGTTTCTACCATCACCTGCACATGCCAACTTTTGCCACAAGGGAAATGCAGAAAGAGAAACTGAGAGCAAAATAAAGAAAGCGAGGACCATGTGGTTTACCTATTTCCCTAACCTACAACAGAATCACTTCCTTTCTCTCTTTTATAAAAAAAATTTCCCACATATCAGTGCTAATTTTAGATTTTATTTATTTATTTTGCATGTAAACCTGAATTTTCTGGATAATTTATAACAGTGTGTCTGGTTTAATAGGACAAACAGGCATCTGCTTAGGTGCTATTTTACACAGATACATAGATGCACGTGTCTTCATAAAATACTAATATAAGCAGCAGAAATCACACCTGCCTTGAAGACATGGAAGAGGAAGGGGTAGGGGGGGGGGGTGTAGGATCTGGATGTCATCTATGCAAATGATGAAAGTGAAGCCAAGAGATTGTATCAGGAGGGACAGGGAGGAAAGAAAGACACTGAATAGGATTAGGCCAAGGACTGAACCTTTCATAGGAGCCAACTTTTCAAAATGATTGGGGGTGCTAAACATGGTGGAAATTAGTCCTCCCTGGACAAATTCAAGGAGTTTTCTCAATATTATGTCCTGCTCAAGCACCCACAGTGTTGGCTCCTATGCCTTCAGGGACACTAGAAGCCAAGGGGCAAGGCATAAAAGTTGTCTAAGACCAATGGATATAGAATATTCATTCAGAGAGATACAATGAGAACCATGAAAGAACTGTCCCTCATATACCCAAGTCTACCCATGTAGATTAACATATTTTATGACCTATACATGCTTCGGTCTTCACCGAGGAAGATTTGGGTGGGATACCGGTGTCGGAAAAGATATTTCAAGCGGACGAGTCAGAGAAACTTACTGACTTCACGGTAAACCTGGAGGACGTAATGGGGCAGTTCAGCAAACTGAAGAGTAGCAAATTTCCTGGACCGGATGGTATTCATCCTAGAGTACTGATAGAACTGAAAAATGAGCTTGCGGAGCTACTGCTAGTGATATGCAATTTATCCTTAAAATCGAGTGTGGTACCGGAAGATTGGAGGGTGGCCAATGTAACGTCCATTTTTAAAAAAGGTTCCAGGGGAGATCCAGGAAATTATAGACCGGTGAGTCTGACGTCAGTGCCGGGGAAATGGTAGAGGCTATTATTTAAAACAAAATTACAGAGCACATCCAAAGACATGGATTACTGAGACCGAGTCAGCACGGCTTTTGTGGGGGAAAATCTTGCCTGACCAATTTACTTCAATTCTTTGAAGAAGTAAACAAACATGTGGACAAAGGGGAGCCGGTTGATATTGTGTATCTGGATTTTCAAAAGGCGTTTGACAAGGTACCTCATGAAAGGCTACAGAGGAAATTGGAGGGTCATGGGATAGGAGGAAAAGTCCTATTGTGGATTAAAAACTGGTTGAAGGATAGGAAACAGAGAGTGGGGTTAAATGGGCAGTATTCACAATGGAGAAGGGTAGTTAGTCAGGTTCCTCAGGGGTCTGTGCTAGGAGCGCTGCTTTTTAATATATTTATAAATGATTTAGAGATGGGAGTAACTAGCAAGGTAATTAAATTTGCTGATGACACAAAGTTATTCACAGTCGTTAACTCACGACAGGATTGTGAAAAATTACAGAAGGACCTTACGAGACTGGGAGACTGGGCGGCTAGATGGAAGATGACGTTTAATGTGAGCAAGTGCAAGGTGATGCATGTGGGAAAAAAGAACCTGAATTATAGCTACGTCATGCAAGGTTCCACGTTAGGAGTTACGGACCAAGAAAGGGATCTGGGTGTCGTTGTCGATAATACACTGAAACCTTCTGCTCAGTGTGCTGCTGCAGCTTGGAAAGCGAATAGAATGTTGGGTATTATTAGGAAAGGTATGGAAAACAGGTGTGAGGATGTTATAATGCTGTTATATCGCTCCATGGTGTGACCGCACCTTGAGTATTGTGTTCAATTCTGGTCGCCACATCTCAAGAAAGATATAGTGGAACTGGAAAAGGTGCAGCGAAGGGCGACTAAAATGATAGCGGGGATGGGACGACTTCCCTATGAAGAAAGACTAAGGAGGCTAGGGCTTTTCAGCTTGGAGAAGAGACAGCTGAGGGGAGACATGATAGAGGTATATAAAATAATGAGTGGAGTGGAACAGGTGGATGTGAAGCGTCTGTTCACGCTTTCCAAAAATACTAGGACTAGGAGGCATGCGATGAAACTACAGTGCAGTAAATTTAAAACCAATCGGAGAAAATTTTTCTTCACCCAATGCGTAATTAAACTCTGGAATTCATTGCCGAAGAATGTGGTGAAGGCGGTTAGCTTGGCAGAGTTTAAAAAGGGGTTAGATGGTTTCCTAAAGGACAAGTCCATAAATCACTAATAAATGGACTTGGGAAAAATCCACAATTCCAGGAATAACATGTATAGAATGTTTGTACGTTTGGGAAGCTTTCCAGGTGCCCTTGACCTGGATTGGCCGCTGTCGTGGACAGGATGCTAGGCTTGATGGACCCTTGGTCTTTTCCCAGTGTGGCATTACTTATGTACTTATGTACAAACTCTGCCTCTGTACACACCTCCTGGCAAAGAACATGGTTACAAAAGAGGCCATTTACATGCATACCCATGTGTGTGGAAATGACTTCTCAAAATTACCTACTTTACATGCAGAAATAGGAATTTGTGAAACTGCCTAGGAGTGCACATGCTTAAAACGTACTCATGTTGCTGCATGGTGCCTACTTTTAACAGCGTATGTATAGGCATTCCTAAAGGCCACAGTTGGTCAGGATAAGGATGGAGCTGCAACATGATAAAAAAAATATGTGTCCACAGACACTTGGATAGAAAGGCTACATCTAACTCACAGCAGGTGCAGCTTTGCAGGGAGTTTCCGGGGAGACACTTTTATAGCAGCACATAGGAACAAATGTTGCATAAGTACTCACTTATATGATCCTCCCTAAGGCATCAAGGTGAATATATACATATATATCTATATTTGCATCTATATCTATTTATATAAAGCATGGGTTCTCAACCCAGTCCTCGGTACATACCTGGCCAGTCAGGTTTTCAGGATACCCACAATGAATATGCATTAGATAGATTTGCATACAACATAGGTGGTGCATGCAAATTTATCTCATGCATATTCATGGTGGATATTTCGAATATCAGACTGGCTTGGTGTGTCCTGAGGACTGGGTTGAGAACCCGTGATATAGACAGATATCTATGTCAATATGCAAAGGAACATATACATTTAGCAGCTGCTGCTACATAAGAAGTCTCCTCTCCATGGATTTTCAGCAGCACTATCCAGATAATGCCACTGAAAATCTCTCTAACTGATGAGGCACTGTGACAGTAATTCTATAACAGTGTGCCTAAATATAGGTGCCAAGAGGGTGCCTGATTGGAGCACTTATGCTAGCTATAGATCAAGTATAAGGGCTTGTGCCTAAATGCTGGCGACAGCGTGTAACTTATAGCATTCTATGAGTAAATATGAATCCTGCCCAAGCTCCACCCAGACTCATCTATGAGTACGCCTGCCTGTATAATATGCATGATATAAGATATGCAAGTATTTACAGAATAGCACTTAGGCATTTATGCACACATATGCATATATATGCCATAATTGTAATCATTTATACTTATAATCAGTGTGTAAGTGTTAGCACCCACTTAATAGACCTGCCCCCTCTATGGATAATGTTAGGGCACATTTAGGGTAGAGAAAGGGTTTTTCTTCCAGCTAGGTGGATATTGGTAATATTCAGGCCAGAGAAAAAGCTGTCCTAAATGAAACCCCTTAGCCATAGGTATAGCAGCCAAATATCGCCACTATACATATAGCCAGTGGTGGTGATCACCTTACATGTATATTTGATGCTGCCAGCTATCCAGATAGTGATTCTGAAAATATCTATTTTTCAATGCCATGACTGATGTTTAAAAAAATATATAATTATCACCACACTGATTATTAATCCTACATATACACATTGAACCTTATTCTATAAAGGTTATGCTCCTAAATTTATGTTCTGAAAATGTATGCTCCTAATTTATGAGCATAATTTACTCTCCTAAATTTATGCTCCAAAGTTACGAGCATAATCTATTTTGGAGCATAGATTATGCTCGTAATTTAGGAGCATAAATTTAGGAGCATAACCTTTTGTGGAATAAGGCCCACAACACCCAACAAGAAAATCAGGATGTTTACAGATATTTTTAATTTTAATTTGCAAGTTACATTCTACCTCTACAAGTCACAGCCTAATCAAGGCATCTTATAATAAAATCATTACATCAAGTTAAGGGTCCCTTTTATAAAGGGGCGTAAGAGCCTATGCACATCTAGTATGTGCCAAATCGGCATTACCAGCTGGCTACAACGTGCCCCAGACGGTAATTCTGAATTTGGCACATGCCGAAAACACGCGGTAGAAAATATTTTCTATTTTCTACCAATTGGTGCTTACCTAGCGGTAAATGACAGTGGATGTGCGCTGCGTGCCTACCTCCCGGGTAGCACGTGAGACCTTACCGCAAAATCAATGAGTGGCAGTAAGGTCTCAGGCTGAAAATGGACACGCACTGGTTTTTATTTTGCCAGACGTCCATTTTCTGGCCCTTTTTCTAGGATGTGGCAAAAATTGGCCCAGCATGCACCCAAAAGATGCAGTCACACTGCCGCAGGCCACTTTTGCTACAGCTTAGTAAAAGGGCCCCTAAATTAGCAGCAACAATACTGCCGTATTGTTTATAATTCTTATGCTATCGCTCAATAATTTATAACCATTTAAAACTGCAAATGAACTCATCAAACATACACAAGATGTACTTTAGAAGTGGATGGCCAAGAATCCTCTTATGTTTATTGCCTGTAGTGATCAGCCCCCTAAGCGGCTCCACTCTGCTCTCTGGATACTATCCAGCTTATTTTCGAAAGAAAAAAACGCCTATAGTGCGACCTAAATCGGGAGATAGTCGTTTGTCTCGCAAAGGCGCCCAAATCGGTTTAATCGAAAGCTGATTTTGGGCGTTTCCAACTGCACTCCGTTGCGGAAACGAATAAAGTTGACGGAGGCGTGTCGGAGGCATGGTGGAGGCGGAACTGAGGCGTGGTTATCAGCTGAGGAGAGATGGGCGTCTTTAGCTGATAATCGAAAAAAAAAAGGCATTTTGACCGCAATTTTGGGTCACTTTTTTGGACCCTTTTTTTTCACGAACAAGTCCCAAAAAAGTGCTCCAACTGCCCAGATGACCACTGGAGGGAACGGGAATGACCTCCCCAGACTCCCCCACTGGTCACTAACCCCCTCCCACCAAAAAAAACCCACTTTAAAAACTTTTTTTCCAGCCTGTATGGCAGCCTCAAATGCCGTACCCACCTCCATGACAGCAGAATGTGTTCGATCCTCTCACAGCCTTTCCCTGGGTCAGATGTGGCTCTCGGGTGCAGTACAGGGTCACATCAGCATTGCATTGTGGTGGGTGTAGGGTATTGGGCTCCGTGATTTCATTAGCTTGTGTTACAGTTTCACGATGTTGGTAGTTGGTAGGCTCTTCTCCCATGGTGCTTTTCCCCCTGCCTACTGGGTCAGAGTGTGCCCTGTTGTGTTTCCTGTTGTAGTCCATGCGGTAGTGGCCATTTTTGTAAGCCAGTTTTAGTTCCCTTTCCTGTGTTAGCCACGTTACAGAACTTAGTTCTTACCTTCAATGGTGTTGAAAGAGGGCACTGTACACCATTGTGCCAGCTCTGACCTACTGCTAATCTTAGTACCAGGGGACTCTTTGTCAGTGGGGCACAACCTCTGATCTGCAGTTAACTGTGAGTAAAGGCGGTTATTCCAATAAAGGATGTTTTTGGAGAGATTAGTCTTCAGGTGTCAACTGGTGTGCCAATGTTATATAGCAGCAACCAGTCCTAGAGGCCTGCGTGTATGCAGGTCCCTGGAGCACTTTTAGTGGGTACCACAGTGCACTTCAGCCAGGTGGACCCAGGCCCATCCCCCCCACCTGCAACACTTGTGCTGGTAAATGGGAGGCCTCCAAAACCCACTGTACCCACATGTAGGTGCTCCCTTCACCCCTAAGAGCTATGGTAGTGTTGTACATTTGTGGGTAGTGGGTTTTGGGGGAGGGGGTTAGGAGCTCAGCACCCGTGGTAAGAGAGCTATGCATGTGGGAGCTTTTTCTGAAGTCCACCGCACTGACCTAGGGTGCCCAGTTGGTGTCCTGGCATATCAGGGGGGCGAGTGTACTACGAATCGTGGCCCCTCCCACGACCAAATGGCTCGGATTAGGACGTTTTTGAGCTGGACGTTTTTAGTTTCCATTATCGCTAAAAAAAACAAACGCCCAGCTCAAAAACGTCCATTTTTTTCGAAAATACGGTTCAGCCCACCCCTTCACGGACCCGTTCTCGGAGATAAACACCCATGGAGATAGGCGTTTCCGTTCGATTATGCCCCTCTATTAGACCTTCAGAACAAAATTAGTGTCAGTGAAAAAGGATGCAATTGTAGCTAATTACTAGTGGCGGCCAAAAAAGCAAGCAGGATGCTAGGAATTATTAGGAAAGGGATGGTAAATAAGATCAAGAATATTATATTGCCTCGGCATTGCTCCATGGTGCAACCTCACCTTGAGTATCACATTCAGTTCTTGTCGCCGATATAGCAGAATTAGAAAAGGTTCATAGAAGGGTAACTAAAATGATAAAGGGGATGGAACTCCTCTCATATGAGGAAAGGCTAAAGTGGTTAGAGCTCTTCATCTTGAAAAAGAGACGGCTGAGGGGGGATATGATAGATGTCTGCAAAATCTTCAGTGGTGTAGAACAAGTAGAAGTTAATCGATTTTTCACTCTTTCAAAAAGTACAAGACTAGGGAACACTCAATGAAATTACATGGAATTACTTTTAAAACAAATAGCTCTGGAACTCGTCAGAGGATGTAGTAACAGCGGTTAGCATATCTGGGTTTTAAAAAGGTTTGGACAAGTTCCTGGAGGAAAAGTCTATAGTCTGTTATTGAGACTGACGTGGGGAAGCCACTGCTTGCCCTGGGATCGGTAGCATGGAATGGTGCTACTATTTGGGCTTCTGCCAGGTACTTGTGGTATGGATTGGCCACTGTTGGAAGCAGGATACTGGGCTAGATGGACCATTGGTCTGACCTAGTATGGCTGTTCTTATGTTGCAAATACTTTGTAGCTATTAATTCTAGAGTTATCATCAAGGAAAGTATATTCAAATGGTTTGAAAAAGAATTGCCACTGAAATTAAAATGTTTAACTCGAATTTAAAAATGCACACTTAGAAATCACTATAGACAGTATGGACCTGGAAAGAGTGTAAGAACATCACTGAAGCAGCATGTTATGTTAAAGCCAGAATAAATAACCATTGAAATTGTGTTGCTTATGTCTAAGGATGGCTAACTTTCCAAAGCATATCACTGCAAATATTTTTTTTCTATTTTCCTCTTCTCCTCCTGTCCTCCGAGCCACTGAAAATAAAATAGCTGTGGCCATGCTAGAGCAACATATTAATGTCTGAAAGTAGCTTATGGGCAAAACTCTTAGTGAAAAAGCAATCTGTACCAGTCTTGCATTTCTTAAATTTCGAGGTCATTTTCACAGCACTACTAAAACATAAGAGAAATGCATTTAGGGCTTAGAAATGCACACCAAACAAATATTTATAAATTCTAGTATATTCTAAGAAGGCTTTTTATCTAATTTCATGTTCATCTGGGCTTTTCTTTCTCAGCTAATTTATTATCCTCTGTTCTGATACATTTGCCGAAAGCTGGTGAACATATAAATGTGCAGCCAGCCTTGGCCCTCAGGCCTCTGGATCAAGATGGCAGGCAGGCCTCAGCTCCCTTGGGGACCACAGAGCCAGAAGGGGGATTGGACTCAGTGACCTGCCTGCATGAGATGAGGCAAAACAGGAGGAGTATAATGCTGATGAAGTAACCTGCCACTCAGAAGCTCAGGCCCACAAAAAAATGCACGCTATCAAGACAGAAGCCATGTAAAAAGAAAACCTATTTTAGAATTTGAACAATTAACAAACTAATGTAGTAACGAAGTAAAGCTACTTGGGAGGGAATGAGAGGTTTACTTGTTTTACGCACCACTTTTGCTTCATATGTGCATGCAAAAGAAATCAATGAGAACAGTTAACAGCACATTGTAAAGGATCAAGGTTTCATTCCAAATAGTCCAGTTATGAATCAGAAACTGCAGTGACATAGAAGCTACTAGATCTTGACATGCCATTCGAGCAGGATGCTCTTAGGAGAACTTAATTGCTTGCTTGGAGGGGTAGGGAAAATCCAAGGGGACAGTACATGAACAATTCTGCACCTGGGAGGCAAGGCATCCAGCAGCCAGATAATGGCTGGCATTAGAGCAGTGCCTAACCTCATCCTCACACCAGTGGGAGTCACGAGGTCCACTAGCCGTGAAAAACAAGAAACCCTAGATCAAAAGGAAGAGAAAATGAAAGAAAGAAGGGGTATTAAAAAAGAAGGCAAATTAGTCTGATAATGGCACCAAATCTGTTTTTAAAACAGGTCCTATGTCTCTCAAGCCAAAAACAAGTACTGCTGCTCGCTGAGAAAATTCTTCTTATGGGGAAAAAAAAGCACCGGCCCTTGCAGTAATTTCATTTTTGATGCACGTCCAAAAAATATTTTTTATTTGCTGACGCGCATAGTGGCATTCTACGCGCATAGGTGATTACCGCCACTTAATGGGTGAGACATTACCTCTAAGTCAATGGCTGGCGGTAAGTCTCAGATCCAAAATGGACGCACAACAATTTTTATTTTGCCGCACGTCCATTTTCAGCAAAAAGTTTACAAAGGCATTTTTTGCAGGTGTACTGAAAAATGGATCTGTGCGCGCCCAAAACCTGCGCCTACACTACCGCAGGCCATTTTTCAGTGCACCTTAGTAAAAGGACCCCATTAACAGTAGCTACTTGGATTGTTTTCTTTAGCAATATTAAATTAGCCTGTAAATTATTTTCATAAGTACTATACACTTATTAAAATATTCCCAAGGAAATAACACAATATATATTATACTTTAAGGTGTTTATGTACTAAACCACTTTGACATAATGTAGCACATCAACCGCTACTTCACCAGATGCAGAAATTTCTGTTGGGAGTGAGGGAAGGGAGGTGTTGGGGGTAGGGAAGGGAGGAGAGAATGGGCAAGGACTGCACTTTGCAGTTAACATGGATATTGTTAGCACATCCTAACAGCTAAATCAGCAGAAAAATGCATTGCATCCTACATTTTTGGCCATGATGCTAAGGTACATTAGCAATTATTTCTTTACATTAACTGTACAGCTCCCAAAGTGCTAGGAACATCCTCAGCATTTATCCCCTAATTCTATAAAAGTCGCTAAAAATTGCACGCACTAATTTGGACACCTGCCAAATTTGCAGTTGAATAGCGAGCTAATTAGCACTGATAACTGGCTTAACAACCAATTATTGGCACTAATTAGATTTAATATACACGCATAAATTTAGGTATGAGATCTGTGCCTAAATTTTATGCATGAGTTCAAAAAGGGGGTGCAGAAATGGGAGGATCATGGGCAGAACTGGGGTATTCCTAACATTTATGCATGTTGCTATAGAATGAGGGGGGATACAGGCCTAATGTAGGCATGAACATTTGCACCATGTTTCAGTTGGTGCAAATGGCCACACCTAAAGTTAGGAGTGATTCTCGGACATAAGCGCTATTTTATAAACTGAGCCTAACATTAAGCACAGCTTACAAAATAAAACTTCTTCAGTACCAATTTATTTTGGCGCCATATATAGAATTCACCCCTTAGCACAGAGGTTTTGTACCTCATGGGGGGATTCTATATATGGTGCCTAAAAAATACATGCGGAAAACATTTTCACCTAAGCATCTCTCTATATAAAACGCACCTCCAACGTTCGAATGAAGCCTCTGTTAGCCAAAAGTGAAGGGGGTGAGATCGCATTGTGTCTGCCCCGCCCACGCGTCAAACGTGATGACATCGAGGGCGGAGCAATGACACTCATCCAATCGCAACGCTCGCCAGCGAAGCGTCAGGGAAGGAGGCGGCGCTCTCAACGTCTAGCCTTCCCTTCGCTGTGTTCCGCCTTCTTCTGACGTCAAGGATGACGTCAAAAGAAGGCGGAACACAGCGAAGGGAAACCTAGACGTCGGGAGCACCGCCTCCTTCCCTGACGCTTCGCTGCCGGAACCGCCACGGAGGTACATTTAAAAACAAGAAAAAAAAATAAAAACCATGTTGGGGGGAGCGAAGAGGGTGGCCACAAAAGAAAAACAATGGGAGCGGGAGGGCAGGGGAGAAACGACACCATGGATGCGAGGGGGGGGGGGGGGAGAAGAGGGCGGCCCAGGCTGGGAGTGGGACATGGGAGAGAGAGGAGCATGGATGCAAGGGGGGGTCATGGAAGGGAGACAGGGGACTTGCTGGAAAAGGATGAATGGAGGCGGCAGGGGACAGAGGAGCATGGATGGGCATGGATTGGGAGGGCAGGGCTCAGGGAGAGAGGGAAATTGCTGGATAGGGATGAATAGAGGGGACAGATGGGCATGGATGGATATGGATTGCAGGGCAGGCCTCAGGGAGACAGCGCAGTTGCTGGATAGGGAAAAATGGAGGGGCCAGGTGACAGATGAGCATGGATGGGCATGGATTGGAAGGGCAGGACTCAGGGAGACGGGAATTGCTGAATAGGGATGAATGGAGGGGACAGATGGGCATGGATGGATATGGATTGCAGGGCAGGCCTCAGGCACAGAGGGGAAATGCTGGATAGGGAAAAATGGAGGGGCCAGGTGACAGATGAGCATGGATGGGCATGGATTCGAAGGGCAGGACTCAGGGAGAGGGGAATTGCTGGATAGGGATGAATGGAGGGCACAGATGGGCATGGATGCATATGGATTGCAGGGCAGGCCTCAGGCAGAGAGGGGAATTGCTGGATAGGGATGAATGGAGGGGCCAGGTGACAGAGGAGCATGGATTGGAAGGGCAGGACTCAGGGAGAGGGGAATTGCTGGATAGGGATGAATGGAGGGGACAGATGGCCATGGATGGATATGGATTGCAGAGCAGGCCTCAGGCAGAGAGGGGAAATGCTGGATAGGGAACAATGGAGGGGCCAGGTGACAAAGGAGCATGGATTGGAAGGGCAGGACTCAGGGAGAGGGGAATTGCTGGATAGGGATGAATGGAGGGGACAGATGGCCATGGATGGATATGGATTGCAGGGCAGGCCTCAGGGAGACAGCGCAGTTGCTGGATAGGGAAAAATGGAGGGGCCAGGTGACAGATGAGCATGGATGGCCATGGATTGGAAGGGCAGGACTCAGGGAGACGGGAATTGCTGAATAGGGATGAATGGAGGGGACAGATGGCCATGGATGGATATGGATTGCAGGGCAGGCCTCAGGCACAGAGGGGAAATGCTGGATAGGGAAAAATGGAGGGGCCAGGTGACAGATGAGCATGGATGGGCATGGATTCGAAGGGCAGGACTCAGGGAGAGGGGAATTGCTGGATAGGGATGAATGGAGGGCACAGATGGGCATGGATGCATATGGATTGCAGGGCAGGCCTCAGGCAGAGAGGGGAAATGCTGGATAGGGAACAATGGAGGGGCCAGGTGACAAAGGAGCATGGATTGGAAGGGCAGGACTCAGGGAGAGGGGAATTGCTGGATAGGGATGAATGGAGGGGACAGATGGCCATGGATGGATATGGATTGCAGGGCAGGCCTCAGGGAGACAGCGCAGTTGCTGGATAGGGAAAAATGGAGGGGCCAGGTGACAGATGAGCATGGATGGCCATGGATTGGAAGGGCAGGACTCAGGGAGACGGGAATTGCTGAATAGGGATGAATGGAGGGGACAGATGGCCATGGATGGATATGGATTGCAGGGCAGGCCTCAGGCAGAGAGGGGGAATGCTGGATAGGGAAAAATGCAGGGGCCAGGTGACAAAGGAGCATGGATGGGCATGGATTGGAAGGCCAGGACTCATGGAGAGGGGAATTGCTGGATAGGGATGAATGGAGGGGACAGATGGCCATGGATGCATATGGATTGCAGGGCAGGCCTCAGGGAGACAGCGGAATTGCTGGATAGGGATGAATGGAGGGGCCAGGTGACAGAGGACCATGGATTGGACTCACACTTTCACTCTGACTCTCAAACACTCACTCTCACATACACTCTCCCAAACACACACACTCCGAGGAAAACCTTGCTAGCGCCCGTTTCATTTGTGTCAGAAACGGGCCTTTTTTACTAGTATTCTATAAGTGGCATCTAGGTTTAGGCATGGTATATAGAATACACTAAGGGCCATGTTTACTAAGCTGCGTATATTTCTATGGGTGTCTCTAGCATTAGCACGTGCTAATTTTTAGTGCATGCTAAAAACACTAGTGCACCTTAGTAAACAGGGCCCTTAGTATCCCAGCACCTAAAACTATGTGTATCCATTTACGCCAAGGAAAAATAGTGCAAATCTCGGCACATAGATTTAGGCGCACTGGGCCATATTCTTTACTACTACATGTGTAAATTTTGCAATGCCCATGAAATTATTATTATTATTATTTATTGCATTTGTATCCCACATTCCCCCACCTATTTGCAGGCTCAATGTGGCTTACATAGATTTGATAACATTGTCATAACAGGATATCGGATACAGTTAGTAATGTGTAGCGATTAAGGAAGGGGAGAGGGAAGAAGGAAGAGAGTTGTTAGGGTAGTTATAGAAGGTGTGTGTTCATAATTGAGTGGACTTAGTGAGGTTATAGGTTCTCATTGTAGGCCTTGTTGAAGAAGAATGTTTTCAGAGATTTTCGAAAGATAGTTGTTTGTTTGATTGCTTTCAGGTCTGTAGGTAATGCATTCCATATCTGCGTGCTCTTGTAAGAGAAGGTAGTGGCGTGCATCAGCTTGTATTTAAGTCCTTTGCAGCTGGGGTAATGCAGGTCGAGAAATTTGCAGGATGATCTTGTGGCATTTCTGGGAGGTAGGTCCACGAGGTTTAGCATGTAGATTGGGGCGTCTGCATGAATGATTTTGTGTACAATCGTACAGATCTTGAATGCAATGCGTTCCTTAAGTGGAGTGCCCATTTCCCCACCCATAACCATGCCCCTTTTTGCCTGCGCTCATTAGAAGTTAGGCGCATAGTGTTACTGAATGCACTTAGGGGTCCTTTTACAAAGGAGCGCTGAAAAATGGCTTATGGTAGTGTAGGCGTGGGTTTTGGGTGCATGTCGATCCATTTTTCAGCACGCCTGTAAATAAGGCCTTTTAAAAATTTTTGCCGAAAATGGAGATGCAGCAAAATCAAAATTGGTGTGCGTCCATTTTGGGTCTGAGACCTTACCGCCAGCCATTGACCTAGCGGTAAAGTCTCACGCGGTAACCGGGCGGTAATGACCTATGTGCATCAAATGCCACTTGGCATGCGGGTGATATGCTCAGCCGACAATAAAAATTGTTTTTCAGACGCACACCAAAAATGAAATTACTGCTAGAGACACGCGGTAGCCGGGCAATAACTCCATTTTGGCGCACGTTGGGTGTGCGTAGACACTTGCGAGGCTTAGTAAAAGGGCCCCTTAGTGAGTTGTGCATGTAAATTCTAATTCTTGCCAATTAGTGCTCATTATTGCTTGTTAAGTGCTGTTATCAATAAGCTTGGATTTTGGCACGGATCTCTAGGTGCGCTATATAGTATCCAGGGACATGTGCCTTAACTTTGGTTGTTAATATGCGTTAGGTGGAAACCGTAGTGCACCTTAGTAAGTAGGACCCGAAGTAAACTAATAAAATGATGAGGATATCACTTTCTAGTTGAATAGTTTTCAGCAGTGAAATATTGCAAGAAAGCCAACATTTTGTTTCTGATTCCATGGACTTAACTTGCGATCAATGCTCTCTGTTGCATCTTTCATGTGCCCTTAGCTGCAATTTGTCAAAAATGAGTAACTCGCTAACTAAAACTTTAGCTGTTTAATAATTAAATACCACTACTGGCATGCATACACAATTTGTACATCAATAATCAATATTCATATGTGAATAGTAACAACCAGCTACATATGTCTACTGACATGTTTTGAGCAGCTTTGTGTTGTCTCTTGCATGGGCAGTGACTGTCCCTCCCAATGCTAATATTGCCACCCAGCCTACATTTATTTTATATATTCAGAAATTGTCATGTAGACTGTGCTGCACTGATCTGATGAGGTACTCTGGAAGGCTAGTCAGAAATGTGCCTGGGCTTTATAGTTAAATATTTGTATTGTTCCGCAACAGGAAAACAACATATATCATAGAAAACCATCCAGGTACTGCCAGAACTATCATTTTAAGTAAAGTGTAGAAACCACGCTTTATTTGGTGGTTTCTCTTTCACCCCAGAAAGAATCTTGTATGCTGATCTGACACAAATTTAACAGATCGTAGACAGGACTTTAAAATATCCTTCTCTATAACATGTACTGCTTCAGATATGTTCATCAGAAACATGTAAATATTTAAATAGTATTTTATATCTGCAGGTAGCTGAAACCTTTGAATTAATACAAATAAAAGCATAAATGTTAAATGTGCAAAACAGAATGTAAGTTTAGACATTTCAAATATTTCTTCCTTATAGGCCCTCAAAAACAACTTCACTGTACCTACTGCCATGTTTAAAGAAAAAGTTATACTTAATATAATGATCTGACTATCACGTGTTCTGCAGTGATTCATGCGTTCAAAACTAACATCTTTTCACATTGTCACAGACAGTGCTTAATGGTTGGCTAGTTGATATTTAATATATTTAACCAACACTGAATGGTTTTGTGCTGAAATGCAATTAAGTCAGCCCTCCAAATAAAATATACAGAAATAGTCTAAGGGTTTTATTTTTTTACTCCAATAAAAATCTATTCATTCTAAAGTGCTTTAAAAGGCAAAAATCTTATATATTTTCAAACAATACACTAAACATACCAAGCGATCTGAGTCCAAGAAAAGTGAGGCCATTAAATATTAGGCAATATCCATGCAGAGAAAGAATTACTGCATTTCATGTGCGTCTATTCCATACGAATTATGTGCTTCTTTATATGACTTTGTTTCTTGGGGGCAAGTAAGCTGAAAGCAGATCAAGATACATTTCTCCCTTTGCTGATTTTAATGAAATACACCAAAGAAATTCTGCCTCATGAGCTTGCCATCAAATTTGTACCTTGGTAAAAGTATGGAAATAATAACTTTTCCACTTCGTCTCTCTCTTTCCTCAGACCACTCTGAGTGAATGATTAATAGCTAACTATTACCTACAATCTTATTAGAAAAAAAAAAAGCAGACACTCCCCCTAGTTACCACTACATCCTTTAAAAAATATACACACACAACCTCCTTTCAGAGAGAGAAACTCAGTTCACTTTATGTCCTCATAGAGAAGCAAATGAAAGGCCAGTGACTCTTTTTGATTTAAATCAAAATTATATACATATATATACACACATACACACACACACACACACACACACACACACACAAACCTCAAATGCGAACGCAGAAGTATACTATGCATTCCACAGAAAATCTCAAAAGAGAAAGAGAAGGACTCACTGACCCATCTGGAAGACAAAGACGCCAAAAAGGAAAAGATCTGAAAAGCAGCTTGTGAGGCCTCTGAGAGATATTCTTCTGGCATTTCATCACAGCAGCTCTGGACCAGTTCACCTCCCTGGATACAGGGAGGGAGAACTAAATAGAGCTGTTTTATTAAAGCTGTTGTGCAGGATTGCATTAGGAAGCAGGAACGGACCACCTGGACCTTTCAGATTGTGGCAGTGTTTAATTTGCAGGCTGCCCCTCTGCAGCAGCAAAAACTACTACATTTGCCAAGCTCAGTCACACATCATCTAGGTTAAGAGTATAAAAGGAAGAAAAAATTATATCCCTATATATTATGAATATTATATTATATTATATATATATATATATATATATATATATATATATATATATATATATATATAAATATTCAGTAAGGGCATAGAAAAGAAATATTTCTTCAACACAGGAAATTTGATAATGCATTCCTTGGAAATGAAACCCTTTTTATCTCTTTCCCCTCATTACATTAAAAACCTCACAGATAAAGTACTACAGAAAAATACAAAAAGTGCTAAACAAAACTCAGATTAGATTATAAACAAGTCCAAGCAATGATTGCATTTCAAGTTCAAAAGCTGATGTTCCCTGGCCAGCTTAATAAGATCTGCTTTTATATCACTTTCGGTACTTTAGTTGCTGCTTGCAGAAGACAGACAGAAAGATGGTATTGTAAATATGAATTATGAGAATCATATGGTGAGACCCCTGTTGGAAAAAGAAAGAGGAGTTGAGAAATGGCTGACTTCATACCTGACCAATTACAGCTTGCATGGTCCTTGTGTCCTGCTGAGCTGAAAGATCGCAATCCATCATGTGTAGTCTTTGAAGAGGAGAATGGGGGTTTCTGGTGTGCATCTGTCAATCAACTTCTGAACTCACAACCATCACCAAAAGCAAGGGGGAGGGTGGGAAAGGGGGGAGAGGGTGTGGAAAAAAGTCAGACTGCTCCACCAAATAGGATGAAACAATCATGTGACCTTCAGCACAAGCAGGCACACACATAGACTACTACCCTACAATGCACGAAGGTTCTGCAGATATGAAACGACATTGACAAATAACTGATACCATGCAAAGAAAGTGAAACAGGCAGCTACTGGCCATAGAGAAAACATTTTCTGTAAATGTGCCAGCCTGAAGAGGTGAGGTTAAACTGATGCCTTTGTTTTAAACTAAACTTTCTCAAGGTGAAATTATCCATTCCTTCCATTATCCCCACTTTTTCCATCCTACCCTTTGGTGTGAGCTGTGTGGTTTGTGTTTTTTTTTCTTTTATTTGGGGATCTGGAGGCTTTCTGTTTGTGTTTTGTTCAGTTCTGTAATATGCTGTGCTTGAAAATGACTAGCAGCTCGAAACTCCTGCAGCTGCTATCTAAACTGCAAAATTGGTAATGGGCATCAATCAAGCCATTTTTATTAGCCACACTGAATTCCCCGATCATTTATGAGTGCCTATTTGTATTTTGTTAAAATGATATGGGAGAAATATCAGTGAACAACAGTGCATTTGGAAGACTTTCGCACAAAACATCAGAGGATTTGCATGCAAGAACTCTGTGTTCCCCTACATATTCTGCTCTCTGTTACAGCCACCTGCTGAAAGTCATGCTTTTTTTGCCATCTTTTATGTGTGCCTGCATTTTCATTTTATCACCTGCAAATCCAGATTCAGAAATATTCCACCCATTCTTCACTCCAATCATGATGCAGTAACACAATAAATGAAAGGCCCATCTAGTCTGGACATGGCCCGGCATTGAATTTACAGGTATTACGCTGTCAGCGGTCAGCAAAATGCTGATCTCCGTTAGCTGAATATTAGGCCCACTGTTAATAATAAGAATATGGCTTTCTTGCATATTTATTTATTTATTATTACATTTGTACCCCGCGCTTTCCCACACATAGCAGGTTCAATGCGGCTTACATAGAAAATGGAATTACAAAGTCTTGAAGGAGAATATTACAAGTTGTAGTAAACATAGTAATAGTGGGGTTTTAAGGATATGGAAATTGAACATGGAGAGGTAAACAAAGATAGGATAATCAAAAGGTAAAGAGATTGGGAGGGGTAAGGAGTAGGAAGGATGGAGAGGAAAAAATTGAGGGATGAGCATAAGGAGATTGGGAGACATGGTCTAAGGTATAATAATCACAAGTACAGGAATCATGTGGGTGGGCTTAAAAAGTTAAGTTGGGTCATTAGGGTAAGCTTTCTTGAAGAGATGGGTCTTCAACACTTTTCTGAAGGGTAGATGGTCGTTGATTGTTCAGATGGATCTTGGCAGAGCGGTGCAAAAAAAGCTACGAGGATGGTATGGGATTTGCGTTCCAAGACGTATGAAGAGAGACTTGCTGACCTGAACATGTATACCCTGGAGGAAAGGAGGAACAGGGGTGATATGATACAGACGTTCAAATATTTGAAAGGTATTAATCCGCAAACGAATCTTTTCCGGAGATGGGAAGGCGGTAGAATGAGAGGACATGAAATGAGATTGAAGGGGGGCAGACTCAGGAAAGATGTCAGGAAGTATTTTTTCACGGAGAGGGTGGTGGACGCTTGGAATGCCCTCCCGCGGGAGGTGGTGGAGATGAAAACGGTAACGGAGTTCAAACATGCGTGGGATATGCATAAAGGAATCCTGTGCATAAGGAATGGATCCTCAGAAGCTTAGCTGAAATTGGGTGGTGGAGCAGGTGGGGGGAAGAGGGGTTGGTGGTTGGGAGGCTAGGATAGAGGAGGGCAGACTTATACGGTCTGTACCAGAGCCGATGATGGGAGGCGGGACTGGTGGTTGGGAGGTGGGAAATACTGCTGGGCAGACTTATACGGTCTGTGCCCTGAAAAGGACAGGTACAAATTCAAGGTAAGTACACATATGAGTTTGTCTTGGGCAGACTGGATGGACCTTGCAGGTCTTTTTCTGCCGTCATCTACTATGTTACTATGTTACTAATGCTAGCTGCCCAAAAAGGAGAAACTGGATGCATAGGAGATCTTATATTTAATACCTTTGCAGTTTGGAAGGTGTAAATTGAGGTAAGTACGAGAAGACGATGATCTGTTTCTGGTTGGGAGGTCGATAAGGTTATTCATGTAGTTAGGGGAATCACCATATATGATCTTCTGAATCAGAGTGTGGATTTTAAAATTTATTCTTTCTCTGATGGGGAGCCAATGAATGCTTATTGTTTTATGTTACATATTAACAAGTTATAGGACATTTCCCCCCAAATTATGAATGCAAATTTGGACACATGCCCAATGTGTGCATGCAAATTAATTGAATAACAAGCCAATTAGTGTTGATAATTAAGTGCTAATGATCAATTATTGGCACTAATTGGCATGCATTAAAAATTTACGCGCACATTTGTAGTCACGGGGATCCACACATAAAACAAAAAGATGGCGCAGCCATGGGAGGGTCGTGGTCTGATCAGGGGCACTCCTTCAATTTATGCATGCTCTTATAGAATTAGGGAGGATCTGTGCCTAATTTAGGCACAAGGATTTACATCAGGGTTTACTTGGAGCAAATCATCACCTCTTAAGTTAGATGCTGATCCCAGCTCTAAGCATTGTATAAACGGCGCCTAACTTTCAAGACCCTCTTAGAAAAAAGTGCTTCATGTAGGCTTTTTTCGGCACCATTTTTTTGGTGCTATTTATAGAATTTGGTTCTTTGATTTGTTTGAATTTACAAGATCTTTTAAATGCAGGTTGGGTATGAGGATGGGAAAGAAAACTGTGGGGATGGTGAGGGAACAGTAGCAATATAATGGTGATGGAGTGGGGATGGATCAAAAATGGCTGGGAACAAGTGGAGATGAGGACCAGATTGCACCATGCACACCTCTACAGCAGTCCTCTTCCTAAGTTCTGTCCCCTATGGTTATAGGCTTCAGAGTAAGCTCAATAGATGAATATTTTCTTCCAAATGAAGATTTAATCCCCCTCAGTTTTCCTTACAGGTGAAAGGAGGCAGAAACTACTAAATTCTCATTGTTTTGTATGCTGGGCCTTAGTCTGCTCCACACTTCAGGAGTCCCAGTGCTCCCTCTTTTCTGTAGGCTGAAAAATCATGTAGAGCCCTCTTGAAGGAAGAAACTCCCTCACTGAGGTTGTAGTTTAGTCACCTTATGGCAAGTGGCACTAAACCTTCCATGTCAGAGGCTGAGTCAGAGGGGCAGGACTCAGGTAAGGAGGTAGTTAAATTCCCTGAGAAAAGAACAGTTCAGAGAGGCCCTGAAGCAAGAAATCTCTAGGAGAGAGATCCCAAGTGCAGAAATCACCTGGAGGGAGGCTCTAAGTGAAGGAATTCTCCCAAAAGTATTGGCTGGGCTACAGTACCTGTGGGGGAGTCCCAAGGAAGTAAGAAGTGGCCCTAGCTAAGAGGTTTGCATGAGAAGGAACAGAATTCTGCAGAGATAAAGGAGTATCTTTATTTTCTGTGAAGACCCATGTCCTGAGTGTCTTAGTTGGAGCCAGGCCTGGACTTATGTTTGAGTAAGTGGAATTGTACTGAAGAAGATAGAACTGCTAAGAGAGAAGCAAGTGAATGTTATTGGGGTTGATTACCAGGGTTGGAAACAGGGGAACAGACTGTATTGCTTTAATTATTGTTTACCATCAGTTAACGGAGACTGTATACTGTACATATACAGTACTGTACATATGTTTATCAGATGTCAAGCTTCTTTAGGTCACAATGGTTAAGTGCACGCTCCGGTTAACTGCATGTATTTGTTTGGTCCTAGACCCTTGCACTTAAGCAGATGGCACTGTACATAGACATACATACACACAAACAAACAAACAAACAAACATAAATGCACTAACAAACACATACAGAAGCATGAAGAGATACTAGCCAACAACTAAAAACCAAAAACAGATAAACACACACACACACACACACACACACACACAGATTGGAAAGATTTCTGTGAGCATACTCTGCATGCTTTCTGTGTTTGTTTAAAGTAAGTATAGATGGCTATGCTATTTTGTTATGAAAAACTTTATTTAATTGTTACAAATAGGGCACGTTTGTGAAGAATATTTTGGGTGTTTTCTGATCAAAACTAAGAGGAAGGTTTATTCTAGTTAAAATATCCTATTTTATCCTAAACATAAAAAAATGTTTCTAATGTGTCAAACTCATTCTCATTGAAAATAGTGGGTGGTATATGCCCACATCAGTATTCTAATCCTAGGTTTATTTATTTACAAATGCTTGATATACTGCCCCAAGTGGTTGTTATTTCTGCAGTGAGAAGGAGCAAATATATTTGGGCTTGAATACATCTGGATGTGAATAAAAGGTGTATATACAGTACAGAATTGGCTTTTGGGACATATTTGTACATGCAATATTTTTCTGAGCTGACACCCAGTACTTTCTTCATCATCAAATATCTGCTTTTCTGTTTTGATTCAGGTTTTTCTCACTATGTGCCCTTTTGGGTGAATCAAGATCACAATATTTTTAGCTTCTGGTAAATTTAGGGATGATACTCTCAAATATGCCTCCAGTTCAACTCAGGTTGGATATTTTTAACTTCCAAAATGTGTTGAAGTTTTTAAAAACTAAAAGGGCAGAAGTAATTTTTACAACTTCTAAACACATAAGAATATTTTAAAATGTAGACATAGGCTGCTTTTCAAGAGCAAAATTACACATTTAACTCACCTTCTCTGTCAGTTGTCTGTGCACATATGTTGATTTTCTTTTGCTTATCCATTCTATAGTTACTGCCGTAATTTCATTTTCTTCACACGCACAGTGCTTTCACTATACGTTTTATCCACTTCTGAATGAGAATGCTATGGCTGAAAACAATAAAAGTGCTGGTATAATCCACAAAAGTGTGAAGAGGTTTTCCTCTGGTAACCCCGCAACAGAACTATTTTCTGTTGTTTACCTCCTGAACAGTTTTTGTATATGTAGTTAGAACACAGGGTCATATCACTGGGAAAATGACACCACTTCAATGGACGTGAACTTATGAAGAAACCCTTCACCTATTCCAGTGAAAGTCCAAGTCTGTGCTACTTGGAAACTGCAAAAATATAACAATGACTTTCTCAGTTATGAAGAGTGCTCTTTATGTAACAATTTTACCTGAAATTGCTTCTGTTATCTAGCTAGCAAACAGTGGAATCAAACTGGCTTCTTTGTGAAGCTGTGTAGTATATTCTAGACATTGTACACAACACAAGAAACAATTTTGATGGATAGTTTAAATATACTGTTGCACTCATAGAGTGATATTAAACTGATTTTCCTGCAAAAATTGTTAAAGCAATTTGAAATGCATGAACACATATTTTAGAATGGTGCCTTCCTTCTTTACCTACAATCACAGGAGTCAACTTTTCAAAATGATTGGGGGTGCTCAACTCAGAACAGATTATTAAATCCATACAAAGGAAATTAAAGCATGGTGGGTTGTGAATACAACTGATGAGGCTGTCATTAAATGAAAAGCACAGCAGGGGGTGCTCACACAGGTAGGGCTTCTGGGTAAAAGAAATACTAGGGGTAGCACTGCAAATCCCACCAGTCTCTCTTCCTCCCCAACCCCAACTAAAAACCAGTTTACCATCCTACTCCCAGCCCATTTATACCACACTCACACTATGCCTTCCAGTTCACCCTGGCCCATCTATACAACCCATATTCTCCCCTCCCGACCAGTCCTCAATAGTCCCTCTTCCCTACCTAACCTGTGCACACCATACACTTTCTTTTCTCTCAGTCCCTCCCCGTCTTAATGTCTACTTCCTCTTCTTATCTTCTTATTCTGCTTTTCCCTCATTTCTTTCTCCGATTGCAGTTTGACTTTTGTTTTATGGTAGGATGCTTAATACTCCCCCATTCTATACTTCTCTGTTCTCTACTTCTTCTGACCTGCCTTGCCCCTTACTAATTCCTTTCCTCCCCCCCCATTAGGTTCCCTCTCACTGTACCTTGGTCAGTGCCCCTTCCCTGCAGGCTAGGCTCACCCATTCCTCATGCCTCCTAAGCAGGTTCATTGGACATTTACCCACACCCTTCCTGGCAAGGGTCATATTCCTACTCCCCCTTCTCAGAGCCCAGACACCTTTCACATCTAGAACTCACAGACTGAAATATAATAGCAGTTCCACATCCAGAAAGGCCCTATGAGCACAAACCTTGGAAGCTCAGCAATCAGTTGCTCCACAGCCCCTAGGGCCACATTTGCATGTGGTACTTCCTGCTCTCAGACCGAAAATCCCAAAGTTCACATGCTGAGCAGAAAAACAGTGAACCCAAAGGCATGTATTCATATCAGCCCACTGTGTGCCAGCCCACCTACCAAAGCTCTAGCGGTTACAGAGTAAATGGTTGGCTTTGGAAGCTGAGTTAACAATGACTCTAGTGCCTTCTTCAAAATGGAAGTTGGCACCTCATTTGGAGGTAACAGCTTTGGCATAATGTCCCCTCCTTTATCAGTGGTAACTCCAGCACTTTCTCTCTTTCTTCTTTCTCTCTCTTTTTACCAAACATCCTCTTCTTTCTCCTCCATTCACTGCCCAGCACCATTATCTCCCCACTTTCCTCTTTCCCTTGCCCATATGACGTGGAAGGATATGGTGGTGACACACCACTATATCAGACCCCCTCATTCATGGTGCCCTCCACTGTCACATAGATTACATACCCCAAAAGCTAGCCTGCAGCAGAGCTGTGCTGGGAGTGAGAATGGAAAGCCAGGCATAGTAGCTGAGCCAAGAGGAGAACCAAACCAAGAACCCCTTACCCTTTCCAAACTCCACCCATCATTCTTGTAACATCTTCCTGCTGCTGCCATGCTCTTTCTTTGGGATGATACAGCATAATGAGCCCACTTAGTCCAACACTACTGTCTCTCATAAGATGTAACAAGGGAATGACTGTTTTGTTTTTGTGAAAAAAGGGAGTACTTTCTTTTCCCCTTTCAATCTGAAATTCAATCAGGTATCTGCATTTTAGAACTGCCAAAGAGAAACAATTTTAAAGGAGTGGCCTAGTGGTTAGGGTGGTGGACTTTGGTCCTGAGGAACTGAGTTCAATTCCCACTTCAGGCACAGGCAGCTCCTTGTAGCTCTGGGCAAGTCACTTAACCCTCCATTGCCCCATGTAAGCCACATTGAGCCTACCATGAGTGGGAAAGCACCAGGTACAAATGTAACAAAAAAAAAAAAAAGATACTTTTCAGACTATGGCATCAAATGCTGGCACAGTACCCTCCTGCTCTCCCCATGTTCTTCCAGTAAAATAACATTAATTCTGGTGATTATAGGGATAGGCAGCCAAAAAAATGACATAGTTTTTTTTTTCACTCAGAACAAATGTTGTCAAAGAGTGTGCCTCTTTGCAAACAGGTGCACACTATGTGCAAAGAGGGTGCACTCTTCTTAAAGAACGCACATTCCTTTCGTGATAATGTGTGTATGTGAACACCAGCACACATGTGCACACTATCATGAAAGAATGCACTCTTTAAGACGTTATGAAGAGTGCCTCTTCTTTGCACTTGTTCAGTACTCATGTTTTATTGTTCCCACCTTAGTAATTTCTTTATCCCTTATTTGTCCTGTTAGTCTGTCCTAGATTGTAAGCTCTGTCCATCAGGGACTGTCTCTTCATGTCGAGTGTACAGCGCTGCATACATCTAGTAGCGCTATATAAATGATAAGTAGTAATAGTAATAGAGTACATCCAAAATTTAATTTTTATTTCCTTATTTCCATCTTCCAAAATTCCAGACAGCAGATGTACAGATCAGCAGGACCCAAAGAACTCCAAAACAAGTAAAGTCAGCCATAGGAGCCAACTTTTCAAAATGATTGGGGGTGCTGAATTTTATTTTTAACAGGTGGTGCATTCCCCCGCCCCCTCCCTTCCCGCCAAGTTCCAGGCCCCCCTCTCCTCCACGTGCCAGTCCAACCCCAGCCTGACCTCTTCTCCCACAACAGTCCTCGGCCAGTCCGTCCTCACCTTCCTGCATGCCACCCAGAATTTTAAAACTCATCTTACCTTGGGGTCCCGGTGGCAGCAGTGAAAGGCGAGCAGGCTCGGTGCTTCAGCCTTCCCTTCTCTCTCAGCTCTGGTCACGCCCTTGCGGAAACAGAAAATAAGAGCGGGACCAGAGCTGAGAGAGAAGGGAAGGCTGAAGCACCAAGCCTGCTCGCCTTTCAATGCTGCCGCCGGGACCTGAGGTAAGATGAGTTTTAAAATTCTGGGCGGCATGCAGGAAGGCAAGGACGGACCGGCGGAGAACTGAGGGAGAAGAGGGCAGGCACCGGGCAGGTAGGCTGGCTGGGAAGGAAACTTCCAATTTCTGGCGGGTGCAGAGCCGGTCCTAGGGTTTCTGGCGCCCTCCTGCAGCCTATTAGTCGGCGCCCCTACACATCCAGGGGTGGGATCACTATGGCTCCACCCCTACAGTAGTCACACCCCTTTTACCAGCCATGGCGTCATTGAAAATATTACACCAGTATAGAAGAAAAATAACTTGTGTTTTTTTTTGTACTCTAAATGACACAAACCAAATTGGCATACAGACCATGAATTATGAGAACAGACAGTCTTGTCAATTCTGAAAAACAATCTGTTAGCAAAATCTCAGAAGCTAACAAACAGATCCCTATTCAGACACTTGGCCTTGCAGTCACACATGCAGAACAGAGATAGCCCCTCTTCAAATTCTTGAAAAATTAACCTGAAATCCTAAGACGTTAGACCCTGCATGCAGCACAATACCAAACAGAAAGAAACACATTGCTATACATTGCAAAATAAGACAACAGATGTAGCAGATGTAAATTCTCAAAGTGGACATATTCCAAACACTAAAATGAAAATAAAATGATTTTTTTTCTACCTTTGTTGTCTAGTGACTTTGTTTTTCTTATCATGCTGGCCCAGTATCTGATTCTGCTGCTATCTGTCCTCTTAACTCTGTTTCCTGGGCTTCCTTTCCATTTATTTCTTTACTTTCCTCCTTTCTTCTTCATTTCTTGCTCTATATCCATAAGTAAAAGCTGGGTCCTCCACAGACTTGACTGTCCAGTGGATCCAGCTTCTGCCTATTTTCTCCATCCATGTGCAGTTTTTCTCCTCTCTTCCTTTTCCCTCATCTCATCTCCTTCCTCTCTCTTCCCTCCCCTCCATCCATGTCCAGCATTTCTTCTCTCTCCTCTCTATCCATGTGCATCTCGTTCCTGTCTTCCCTTCCCTTCCCTCCAACCATGTCCAACAATTCTCTCCCTGCCCTCCCTTCCATCCGCCCATGTCCAGCAACCCTCCTCTCTCCACTGTCCTTCCCTCCATCCATGTCCAGCAACTCTCCATTCCCCTCCATCCACCTATGTCCAGCAACTCTCCTCTCCCATGCCCTCCATCCACCCATGTCCAGCAACTCCACTGTCCTCCATCCATATCCAGTAATTCTCCTCTCTCCCCTGCTGCCCCCCTCCATCCATCCATATCAAGCAATTCTCCTTCCTCCCCTGCCCTCCCATCCATGTCCATCGATGCTCCTCTCTCCCCTGCCCCCCTCCATCAATCCATATCCAGCAATTCTCCTCTCTCCCCTGCCCTCCTCTCCATGTCCAGCAATTTCTCCACTCTCCCTGGGCCCTGCCCTCCCATGATCCATGTCCATGCTCCTCTCTCCCCACCTCCATCCATCCATATCAAGCAATTCTCCTTCCTCCCCGCCACTCCATGTCCAGCAATTTCTCCTCTCTCCCTGGGCCCTGCCCTCTCATGATCCATGTCCATCAATGCTCCTCTCTCCCCACCTCCATCCATCCATATCAAGCCATTTCCCTCCTCTCTCCTTGGGCCCTGCCCTCCCATGATCCATCAATGCTCCTCTCTCCCCACCTCCATCCATCCATATCAAGCCATTTCCCTCCTCTCTCCCTGGGCCATGCCCTTCCATGATCCATCGATGCTCCTCTCTCCCCACCTCCATGCTCCATCCATCCATATCAAGCCATTTTCCCCCTCTCTCCCTGGGCCCTGCCCTCCCATGATCCATCGATGCTCCTCTCTCCCCATATCCATGCTCCATCCATCCATATCAAGCAATTTCCCTCCTCTCTCCCGGGCCCTGCCTTCCCCTCCATCGATCAATGCTAGTTTTCTCTCCCCTCCCCTCCCGCTCCCATGGTCACCTGCCCGCCCTCTTCTATTTAAATTTACCTCCGTCGCAGCGTCAGTGAAAGCACTGGCCGCCCGCTAGCAGCCTTCCCTTCGCTTCGCTCATCAGTGTCCCGCCTTCTTCAGCGTCAGTGAAAGCGCTGGCCGCTAGCAGCCTTCCCTTTGCTTCACTCGACAGTGTCCCGCCCTCACGGAATTGATGTTAGAAGAAGGTGGGACACTGTCGAGCGAAGCGAAGGGAAGGATGCTAGCGGGCGGCCAGTGCTTTCACTGACCCTGCGACAGAGATAAATTTAAATAGACGCTCAGCTGCAGCCTGCGATGTCGGAGGGGTAAGTGGCAATCCACAGCACCCATGGAGTCGGCGCCTATGAAGTCAGCAACAACACAGTTTATACCTAATTGCTCAACTACCCTTAGGATTCACTTTTGGGTTTAAAAATCAAGCCATATGTACATAAGGTCTGGATAAACAAATTAAAACAATCAAAGTTCAAAGCAAATGCCCATAATTTCTAATACGTGCTAGCAATAATGAAACAATGATGGAATATTCACACAGCAGGCAGCCTGAGCCAACAAATTTATTTTCCACTGAACATAATTAACTTTGTATGAACTTGGCGGTTAATAGTGTGCTGAACTGGACAATGTTGGCACATTTAGACTGACTCTGGACTTCTGCATGAAGGTAGTTCTGCCCTCATTGTTCAATATCTGTCTTTTAAATAATAGTAATATTTTTATCAAGTGCATTTTTATAATATACCCCTACTTCAATATCTAAATAAGCAAGTGTTACTCTCAGTTTTTTGTTATGGAGGAAAAAGAATTCAGATGCTCAACGGCCTTTGCTCCTTTGAACAATGAACCATTGAATGCTTATATCCACTATTTGCTGGGAAATGCTCCCTTGTGGACTAGCTCCTCATTAGTCTTTAAAAACCCTCCAAATATGTAATAATAGCATTTGCTATATCTATTCCGATGACCTATATAAATTTACAGCTATAGTATCAGTCCCCTTCTCCACCACTGCCAACTCCAGGCTCCGCTCATTCTGCCTTGCCTCACCCTATGCCTGGAACAATCTTCCTCAACCCCTACGCCAAGCCCCCTCCCTATCCATCTTCAAATCTCTGCTTAAAACTCACCTCTTCAAAGCTGCTTTCGGCACCTAACCTTTTCGTGAAATATAGTATGCCCTATCAGACTGACTCTACACTTGTGTTTTGACTGTACACTTGTCTTTAGATTGTACACCTGTCTTTTAGATTGTAAGCTCCTTGAGCAGGGACTGTCCTTCCATGTTACATTGTACAGCGCTGCGTAACCCTAGTAGCGCTTTAGAAATGTTAAGTAGTAGTAGTATCAACAGTACTTATCTGGGCTTTTAAAGACCACTGCGGCTGGGCACGCTCTACAAAAAATTTCCGTTTCGCTACAGGCTTCTTAAGGAGCGAATTCCATACCCATGGTATAGCCCTGAGGAGCTCAAGCGCTGTCCACAAGGGAGCATTTTCCAGCAAATAGTGGATTTTGTACAGCGCTGCGTAACCCTAGTAGCGCTCTAGAAATGTTAAGTAGTAGTAGTAGTAGTATATAAGCTTTCAATGGTTCATTGTTCAAAGGAACCGTTGAGCGTCTTTTTCCTCTGTAAGAAAAAACTGAGAGTTAGACTTGCTTATTTAGATATTGAACTAGAGTTAACTAGCAAGTGCCATATCAAGTTTGAATTATAATATACCCCTGCAATCCAAAAAAAACAAAAGGAGCACGTTCCCACATGCTATCTTTTGAACTAGGCACACGAAAAACAAAGATTTAAAATGCTCCCAGGTTTCAACCTAATTAATGTTTAATATGGGGTATAAATATCATAAATAAATAAACAGACAGAAACTCTGACTGTACTGTTGAGCTTCTGATTCTCATAACATGATGTCTGTTTTACTGGCCCTTTACCAGGAGAAAAAAAAAATCTCTGCACGAATAAAACACGTGCTAGGGCGTCCCTATAACTATCCCCTTCAAATGACACACTGATTACGATTTATAACAAATTACTACTTCCTCTGTGTACATTCGTATACTGTACAAGCCAGCATGTTTGAAAATTTTAAGTAAGATTAAATACAAATGCTACCAACAATAAAGAGCGACAACGTCGACAACGTGGATGCCGCAGCTTATAGGTTTGCTTGCTTTGCTTTGAGAGTACGGCGACGATGGCTGCGCGGGGAAGGGGAAACTGAGACTGACCTAAGTGGTTTCAACGTTTTGACGTCACTTCGTCTCCTGTCTATTAAACCTCATTGCCTGCTTCGGCCCTGTCTGGTGCGACTTCCTATTTCCGGCAGGGCGGGACGCGGCCGATAGAGAGAAGTGCGTCAGAGGGGGCGGGGCGTTGCAGAAGGAAAACTGCGGTGCTGGGCGCGGGCCTGGGGTGATTCAGTCAGACATGAGTTTAGAGGTAGGATGGTCACTGGGGTGATGGTGGGGAAGATTTGGTTTGAGGGAGGGGTGCCGGATAGTCGAAGAGGGGAGGGGGAAATATGCTGGACTGGACTGTGGAGGGTTGGAGAGAGGAGAGATGGTAAGATCACGGGGGAGAGAGGTGGGATCCCCAGTCCCGGAATGAATGTGGCATATGAAAGCAGTCAAATTCACGTGTCACATGCCTAATGCGTGTGTGACTTGGTATCTTTGCTTACACAAACGACTTGTACTCTTTTTTGTTGTTGTTGTTGTTTAAATGCCGGATCATCAAATGGACAAGTTTATTCCGTCACCATCTGAATAAACATATTTGTGAGCTGCACTAATTACTTATAGCTCTTTATGCATGAAGTTAAACTGATAACTTGGAGTAGAATATCTTCTTGTCAGGACTTTGCTTGCATGGAGAAAACGTGGACTGGGCACATTTATTTCTGGGTTGATTGGAAACTTCTGTTGGTGATTTGAGAACTACCTTTTCCCCCAATAAAATTTTACCTGTGTAATAAGACATCATGGTTTATTATTGCCCTTGGCCTATGTGCCCAATATCCAGAATAAAAAACAAAACAACTGCAAAATGGAAAAGGCACTTAGCTACAGGGAAGCAATAGCTTAGATCTTAGCCTGATTTTGATAAAGTTAAGTATTTTATTCACTAGTGAAGTTTAAGTTTGGTGACGGAGGACTGATGCAGGTTGTGATCCTTTTAACCTAGAAAAATGTTGTAGTACATGAGTTTTACAGATCACTAGCAATGTGACTTCAGAGTTAAAAGAAGGCTGCATCTACATCAGATTCTGGAGTTAATTTCAAAAATCTTTGAAACTTTAAGGTTTGATACTATATATGGATGAACCTATTTGACAGCAAAGTAGTAATTGGTTTTAAATACAGTATGATTTGAGATGTTAGTGATAAATAGATCATGACAATCTAGGAGCTCTGTGAGGCCTTTTTTCCTTCAACATATAGAAATATATGGCTAGTTTATTTGGATACATTTTCATCATGTGGGAAGTAATTGTCGTCTTATATCTAGCGGTTGTGTATTTCCACACCCTAAATTTAATTACATCTAAGTGATGATAAATATTCTACATGTATTTCTTTTTCTAATCTTTGTTTGCAGTTTATTTACCTTGTTTTGGCCAAATAGAATCTGCAACTGGATTTTAAGCATTCCAGTTTTTGAATTTTAACTTTGGGCCCTGCAAAGGGGGATTTTACTTCACCAGGGCTCACAAGTCGATATGTTTGTAATCATTAGTAGCCCCATTTTGCTGTTTTGAAATGTGATCCTTGTCATTATATCACAGTAGGTTATTAGTGAGCCTTCCTAGTTTAAACATATACCTTTTCTATCTTCTTTGATTATTTTGTGCCGCATGTTTTGTTGTATTTTGTGTGAATTCCTTCAAAAAGGGGGTAAATAAATCCAAATAATAAATACATTTATTGTTGTAGCAGATTCTGTCTAGCTACTGGAATTTGAGCACTGTTTTTTTTTTCCTTTTGGACTCTCACCCACCCAAATTCCTGCTCCTCTTATATAGTCTTCCTATAGTAGTAGTGGACTGATCTTTTTTTTATGAAATTAGGGTTGTCAGCAGAGTCCTGTAAGGAAATTAGCACAGCAACATGCCTTACTGATTCAAAACTTATCACTCTTGTTTGTTTAATCTAATTTTACTCCAGTTTATATTGTAGTTCTGATTAGTTAGATACATATGATCTTTTCTGAAGAAAAAAAATGAGACAGCACACTAGCTGCAGTATGGTGGTTATCCAGTCCTTTGCACGAAGTGCCACATGTACAACTATCTTCCTGCTGGAAGGAGGTTATATGTGTGCACCTGTTGCAAAGAACTGCTGGTACACAGAGAATGAGTACAGTCACTGGAAGTGCGAAGTGGATGATCATGCAACCAGAGTTCTAATAGAGGAGGCCTTTGGCAACCTAGTAGACCTTGACATCCTGTCTGAAAGCCTCTGTGCTGCCTTAGAGGACAAGATATCAAGAAAGAGAACAATACCACACAGTGTTAGAAACTGATCTTTTTAGCTAGGATCTGCTCTCTGTAGGTGGAACTAACTACAGTAGAGTGCTTTGTATGCACTATAAGAGTGGTAGGGTAACAGTGGATAGCTGTTATCAGTAACTCTAAAATCCCTCCCCCCCCCCCACCCACAAATTCTTTGACTCCAAGTTCTATCACTCTGGGAACTGACAAGCAAGAAACAACCCAATTATTCCATAAAGGCTATTAATTTGCAAGTGAAACTGACAAAAGTGAAAACACTAGTAACTGAAAATTACATGCCAATGTAACATAACTCAGGAAATGTACTTACTAGAGTGTTAGAGTGAATGCACATTAAACCCTGGGTCAGGCTGGGAATCGTGTCTCCTATCATTACCCTTTTTAGTAATAACAGAGGTGATATACAACCTGGATGTAGATGAGGGTAGCAGATGAACAGCTGGATGCAGAAGATCCCAGTAGTGCTGCAGAGAGGATGGCTGGTAGAAACCTTAATGATGGTAATTCAGGCCGAATGGAAAAAAACAGCTCTCTGCTTTCCATTGATTTCCAGCGCTTCCAGTGCTTCTTTATACAGTTCTGGTGGAGGCAAAGTCCTTGAAAATAAGCAAGCTCCTCCCTATGTTCTGTGGTCTTGATTTCATGCCTAGGCCCAAAAGTGGCTGAGTCAGCCTGATTTTGAGTGCATGTCACTAAGCAAGAATTTTGTCAGGTGATTGAATTAGGCAAACAGTCCATAAGCAATTCCATTTTTGCTGATGCAGGACCTTAATAGAATTGGGGCATAGTTCATACTGTATTGGTGCATGGCTTGAAGTATCTGGTGCTGAAGTTGTTGTCTTAGCTCTCATTGTAGGGGTTTTGATGTGTTACCCTTTTGTACCATGTGTACTTTATAAGGACTGGGTTTCTGGAAGGGTAGAAATAGAACTATGTTTGTTATTGATGATTCATTTACTTGGAGTATAGAGCCCTGGCCGAGATGGAGTGACCAACCTCAAAACAGTTAACATCTCTTCATAAAGACATGGCAAACTGCAAAAGTCAATTGATCAGGCAGCCGGATTTGTCATCACATTGGCTAATAACATGGAGAACACTTATTTCCAAAGAAAAATGTAAGCAAACTTCCTCAAAATTACAGACTGGTAAATTGTCTGTCTATTGCAGTGAGCAGCTCAGAGATTGTAGATGCTGAGAGAATATGTGATTATATTGACTCTAATAATATCATGGCAATAATGCAGAACAGCAACACAAGGGGAGCATATGGAATGAAAGTTGCTTGGCATCAGATAAATTATTATTATTATTATCAGTGCTTTTTTTGTAGAAAAAAAGGTGCCGGTACTCATTATGGGCGGGGTCACCACATATGGCTCCACCCCTATGATAGCCACACCCACATTAACCACACCCCCTACACCAGCCATGGCGCATATAAACAGACATCATTGAAAATATTACAGTACTATAGGAGAAAAAAAATAATATGATTTTTTTCATTATAAATAATCAATGTAAGCTCTTACAGCTCCAGTATACCCAGTGCAAAATAAGACAGCCAATGTAAATTCTCAAATTGGACATATTACAAACACTAAAATGAAAATAAAATGATTTTTTTTCTACCTTTGTTGTCTGGTGACTGTTTTTCTTTCCATATTGGTCCCAGTCTGTGATTCTGCTTTCCTTTGTTTTCGCTTAACTCTTCTGTGCCATTTGTCATTTTTGTCTCCTTTTTCTTTGCTTTCTTCAATATTTTTCAGGCTCTCTCTGTCCAGATTTAATTCATTCTTACTATCCATTCTTTAATTTCCTTCATCTACCTGTGGCTTTTCATCTTTTCCTCACCCTTGTTCTCCCCATGCCCTTCCTCTTATTCTCCAGTCTTGCTCTATTCCCCTTTTCCATCCAGCAGCTCTGCTTTCTCTCCCCTATTTCTTTCTGCATTCTTCCATCCAGCGTCTTCCCTCTTTCTCTCCCCATCTTTCCATTTTCCCTCTCTCCCCATCCTTCCATCTGTTTTTCCCCCTCTCTCCCCATCCTTCCATCTGTTTTCCCCCTCTCTTTCCCCATCCTTCCATCTGTTTTCCCTCTCTCTTTCCCCATCCTTCCATCTGTTTTTCCCTCTCTCCCCAATCCTTCCATCTGTGTTTTTCCCTCTCTCTCCCCATCCTTCCATCTGTGTTTTTCCCTCTCTCTCCCCATCCTTCCATCTGTTTCCCCCTCTCTCCCCAATCCTTCCATCTGTTTTTCCCCTCTCTCCCCAATCCTTCCATCTGTGTTTTTCCCTCTCTCTCCCCATCCTTCCATCTGTTTCCCCCTCTCTCCCCAATCCTTCCATCTGTTTTTCCCCTCTCTCCCCAATCCTTCCATCTGTTTTCCCTCTCTCTCCCCATCCTTCCATCTGTTTTCCCCTCTCTCTCCCCAATCCTCCCTCTCTTTCCCCATCCTTCCATCTGTTTTTCCCTCTCTCCCCAATCCTTCCATCTGTGTTTTTCCCTCTCTCTCCCCATCCTTCCATCTGTTTTCCCCTCTCTCCCCAATCCTTCCATCTGTTTTCCCTCTCTCTCCCCATCCTTCCATCTGTTTTTCCCTCTCTCTCCCCAATCCTTCCCTCTGTTGTTTTCCCCTCTCTCTCCCCAATCCTTCCCTCTGTTGTTTTCCCTCTTTCTCTCTCTCCCCAATCCTTCCCTCTATTGGTTTCCCTCTTTCTCTCTCTCCCCAATCCTTCCCTCTGTTGTTTTCCCTCTTTCTCTCTCTCCCCAATCCTTCCCTCTGTTGTTTTCCCTCTTTCTCTCTCTCCCCAATCCTTCCCTCTGTTGTTTTCCCTCTTTTTCTCTCTCCCCAATCCTTCCCTTTATTGTTTTCCCTCTTTTTCTCTCTCCCCAATCCTTCCCTTTATTGTTTTCCCTCTTTTTCTCTCTCCCCAATCCTTCCCTCTGTTGTTTTCCCTCTTTCTCTCTCTCCCCAATCCTTCCCTCTGTTGGATTCCCTCTTTTTCTCTCTCCCCAATCCTTCCCTGTGTTGGTTTCCCTCTCCCTGCCAAGTTTCCCGCGAAGTCGCGACGCACGCAGCACCAGCCCCTATTTCCGGCCGCTGCTGCTTCTCCTGTTGAGCAGCAGCGGCCGCTACACAAAGAAAAAGTTTAAAAAAATTGAAACCTGGCTGAAACGCGGCACCCCGGCACTGTAGACAGCCATTAGGCATTGGCTGTTGCCCCGCAGCCGCTCCTCCTCTTGCCTCTATGTCATTGCGCTCCTCCGGGGTCTTCCTCCAGGGGCAGTGACGTAGAGGCAAGAGGAGGAGCGGCTGCGGGGCAACAGCCAATGCCTAATGGCTGTCTACAGTGCCGGGGTGCCGCGTTTCAGCCAGGTTTGAAGTTTTTTTTTAATCTTTTTCTTTGTGTAGCGGCCGCTGCTGCTCAACAGGAGAAGCAGCAGCGGCCGGAAATGGGGGCTGGCACTGCGTCCGTCACGGGGCGGGGGGAGCAAAAAAAAAGGTGCCGGTACGCCGTACCGTTGCGTACCGGCACAAAAAAAGCACTGATTATTATTATTGTTGCATGACATTTATATCCCGCAATTACCATCAAAGTTCAGTGTGACTTACATAATTAAAAAAACTGGGCAAACCCCAGGAACATTATAGGCCGATAAAACATGCAGCCAAGAATATGCAGAGAAAAGCTGAATCTATGGAAAATACTTTGAGAAGTAACAATTTACGATTTTTGAATTTTCCTAAGGTTGGGTCTATTTACACCTAGGGAAATGCTAAGGAAATATATAAAAGAAATATTTGGGATTCCAGAGGACTCTATTCCCCCCTTTTCTCAAATATATTATCTCCTGAGGAGGGCAGTGGTTCCTGAACATGCTAATTCTCCTTTAGATATATCAGCAATCTTAGAGTCTTCGGACTCAGAAACAGTTATTGCCTCAACTTTATTGGCCTCTGTTGCTTTAGCTCCGGATAAAACATGGCTGATGAAAATGTTTTTTAAGAAGAAAGACTTTATGGGACTTAAAATACAAGTATTCCCAGATGTATCAAGAGAGACTCAGAGAAGACGTCGACAGTTCTTAATACTTAAACCAGGGGTTCTTCAAATTGGTGGTTTTTTATGTATGTTATCCATGCAAATGTGTAGTCCAATATCAGTCAACTAAATATGTGTTTTTTTGAGCCCTCACATCTTAATGAATTTCTAGTAGCCAAGAGATCTGTGAGGATAAGTTAATACTAATATTAATATTAATGTTATATTGATGCTCTTGTTAACAATGCTCTAGGAATGTAAATAGGGCTCTTTGACCACGTGTGTTATATTTCTTATAACGGTATTAAGATACAATAATTCCACATATGTGTTCTTGGATCCTAAGTAGTGGACTTGCGGATAGTTATTGGATAACTTTATTTTCTTCATAATTATGTAATTTGTAATTAATAGCGCATAACTTTTCTGTACAAGTTTTACTTGATTGTAAGAATTTGAAATTAATAAATATACTTATCATAAAAAACATGCAGCCAAAAAAAAAAATAGTTTCCACTGAAATATTTTCTAAATAAGGAATTCTTCAGCAGTCTATGAAATGCATCATAATTAGGTTGAGCTCTGATTTTTACTAGAGCTGTACATTTAATGTGTTAATAACGCAGTTAATGTGTTAAATGTCTTAACTCGCGTTAGAAGTTTTTAACATGAGTTAAATCAGCATTTGGCCAAGTCTCTCTCCCTTTTTCTTTTTGTGCTGGGACCTTACCTCTCTGACGCTGTGGCACCCTTCTCTCCTCTGTGTGCTCCAAGGCTCTCTCTAACAGGAAGTTCTGTCAGAGGGGGCGGAACTTCCTGTTAAGCGGCTTTAGAGTTTGGGTGGGTGAGGCATGGGGAGAAGGTGCTGTGTGAGGAGCTAGAGCTGCCGGGTGAGAGAGAAAGATGTGGACTATGGGGGAGCTGCCAGGTGACAGAGAAAAAGAAGAAAACAAAGTGAGAGAGTGATGCAGGAGAGGGGGACAATGGTGGGGGAAAAAGAAGAAAACAGAAAGTTTCATGGATTGAGGGAAGGGAGGAGATGGTGCCCATGGAGGGGAGCATCCATGGAGAGCAGGGAGATGGGGCCCATGGAGGGAAGGGACGTGGGAAGAGATGGTGCTAATGGAGGGGAGGAACATGGGAGGACATGGTGCTCATGGAGAGAAGAGAGACAGGAGGAGATGGTGTCCATGGAGAGGAGGGGAAGAGATGGAAACTAGAAAGATTTGAGCAGGAAGAAGAATAATGGAAGAAGAAAGTTGAATGTGAAAGATGGATATAGGGCAGGAAGTGAAGGAAGAGAAAAAGAAAAGAAATAATGAATAGATAGGAGGTTCAGGGAAGCTGAACCAGAGACAGTGAACAAGATAATTAGAAAGATATAATCACCAGACAAAGGTGAGATAAGTTATTGTATTTGTAGTTTAGTAATTGAAATATGACAGTTTTGAGAATTTCCATCTGCTGTCTATATATTGCACTGTACAGGAGGAAATGAGAGAGGGCGCTATATGTGATCAAACACACAATTAAAAATTTTAATTGCGTTTAATTGTGCGGTAAAACTTGTTAATTGATGAATAGCCCTCATTTCTAAAGGTAGCTTGTTCCAGTTACTAGCTGCCTGATACTCAAATGAAGTAGATAAAATTTTCTTGTACACCACCTTTGTTGGATCTGGATAATAAAAAAAAAATCTAGATCCAGGACGGGTGTTTCTAACTGATAAATCGAATACGTCATATAAGTAAGTAGGTGCCTCTCCATATACAATTAAAACAAAACACCAGACGGCATAGCTTAAAAACAATGCATGCCTTCACTGGTAACCAATTTAATTCCATCAGCAATGGTGTGGCTGTATCGAACATAGATACCGCTCTTGATGCCATTGCCGCAGCGGACCGTTGCCTGGCTGTGGTCTGGCCCGATCTTACCGGTAGTTGCTTCGTTGGATGCCACGGGGCATCGATCGTCACCTGTTCCCTGTCTTTCGGTCAGCGTCCGGCAGTGGTTTGGTGCGATTGCGTCGGGGGTGGTGGTGGTTGCAGGTGGGCGCGGTTCGGCTCTGGTCCACCCAGTGGAGTTCACACCATTACAAGGGGCTCGTTTGGCCCACCGACTGCGGGCATCCATCTGTTCCTCCAGGCCGATGGCTTCTTCTGCGCTGCGGGTCTCTCCTTGATGTCGTTCTGCAACTCGATTGGTTGCTGGACGTTGGACGTTGCGGCGGCGCCATTGGGACCTTCTGGAGAGTGTGTCTTATGTTGGGGTGCCTCGTCTCCTGCTGTCTTGCCGTTTACAACTGCGACCATGGCCTGATTTGACTGTTTGTCAACTTCCACCTTTTAATCAGCTGTTCTTTGTTGAAGATTTCAGCGAGTGTGAGGGTCATAGCGCCAGATGTCTTGGGAGTTGGAGTGGACGGTTAAAGGTACGGCTTTCAACTCCATTTCCACCTTGCAGGGTCAACTTGATCTGTCCGGTCAATTTCCATCTTTTCCAGCCTAAACAGGTTCAGGCTACTTCAAGGATTCAACTTATAACCTGAAGTCCTTCTTAACAACATTTCATGGACCATTTCTTTTTACTCTGTTTTTTTTATCTTCTCTAATTTAATTGAAATTGTATAACCACCGGTCTAGCGATAGCCTAATCAGTACATTGTAAGCCACTTTGAGTCTGCACAATGTGGGAAAAGTGGGGTATAAATGTGCTAAATAAATATTAACCGGGTTGTAGTGATTGAAGTTTCTTTAAAACCATATCTTTACTGCCTATGTAAACGATGTTACAGTAGTCAATGTGAGCCAGCACCATTGACTGTTCAATCAATCTTAATGGCTTAGAATTAAAATTTGATCTAATATGGTGTAACTTCCATAACACTTCAAAAACTTTGAGAGCAATTGCCTGTGCCTGCGCTTCAAACTTAAAACACATCAAAAATTACTCCCAAGATTTTAAGGGAGCATTCTAAAGGAAAACCGATGATATCAATACTTTTAAGTTTTTTCATTCACCATATTAAATTTACTACTGAAGACTATGAATTTAGTTTTATCCTTATTCATTTTAAGTCTAAAATTGGCTGCCCATTCTTCTATCATATTTAATCCCATTGTTGCATTAACAACAACATTTGACAAAGCCTTCAAAAGAAATAAAAACTTATGTCATCTGCATACATTAAAATTCTAAAAACCAAACTTGATAGCTTTTTTCCCAGAGTTGCAGTAATTTTTATTATTAGGATTTATTTACTGCCTTTTTGAAGGAATTCACTCAAGGCGGTGTACAGTAAGAATAGACCATTTAGTAATTAAACTAAAAAGAATAGGGGATATGGGTGAGCTCTGAGGGACTCCACAACCCGAGCTCTATGCAGTGGAAAAAGATCCCTTCATCTTCACACAAAAATTTGTGGGTTATGTACTCTATCTCCACCTACTGGTAGATGGTCAACAAACTGAATTCTGTCATAGAGGAATACTGACTAAGCTGCTTGCCATCCCATATCTCCAGCAGGTGGTGGACAGTATCTCAGCAGCTCCTGGTTTTGTCAGTGCATTCTGGCTCCAGTTTTGGAGCATGGGAGGCCTTTAGACTTGTACTGGTGCCAACCTTGAGGTACACATGGTAGTGTCAGGTCCCCCCTCCCCTCACGCAGTGAACTTCTCCTTCCTCACAGTAAAAAAAAAAAAAAAGATTTAGTTAGTTTTCACACAATTTCTCTGCTGTGAGCGGTTGACTCTAGGAACGGGTTGAACTCGTTAAATCCAGCACACTTCCTCACAGAGAATCTACTCCTCAACTCTCTGGTAAGGTCAGCACTGGGGAAAATACACCTTTAAAGATTTTATTACTATCAAGTGTTAATTGTGTGCATTTTTTTCCTTTCACTTTTATTTCTTGCTGGCTGAGTCTGTCATACACTGCTCCCATGGTGAGTTATGAGGGACAGTGTTGAGGCATCGTATGCCACGGTTTTTACCTTTCAGAATAGCTGTTTTTCTGTGGTGGGCATTGCAGCTTCCCATGTGGAGCACAGCGCATCAAAGTCTTCTCAAGCGGCTTCCTCAGAACCCACTCTCTCCAAGGCAATGGTGGCCAAGATGGATTTTAGCGGCAATCTCTCCTTGCAGTCTTTCCTCGGTGGTACAAATTCATGCTCCTATTTCCATTTCTCAGTCTCGTTCTGCTCCTTCTGTTAATGTGGAGGCAAGTTCTCAACTTCCATTTTCTCAAGAGTTCGTTCTTCATCAGGTTTGTTAAAAAGGTTGTATGCTATTTCAGATACTATCCCAGAATTCTTTGTCTCAAGAGTTTAGATTCTTCAAAGAAGAGATGCTTAGACTCTCTCCTAGATGGTCCTCCTGCCTCTCCTCCATTCCCTGTTCCCTCAGAGGGAGGAATTTCAACAGCTTCTTTACATTCTGTTCTGCCAGAGGTTTTGGAGGAAGGGGAGATCCCTCTGGATGAGGCTCATGATCCTACTGCTGTCAGGATGTTTCACAAGGAAGAATTGCCTACCTTTATTACAGAGGCTTTAGAGGTGCTTAATATTTCTACTCCTTCCTCTCAATCTGTCTTGCTGTCTAATCCTATGATTGTTAGTACAACAAGGCCTCCAAAGTTCTTTTCTGTACACGAAGCTATGCAGGAGTTAATTTCTGCCCAGTGGACTACTCTGGATGCCAGCCTCAGGGTAGTCAGAGCTGTCTGTCATCTGCATCCTATTTCTCCTGATGAATTTGAGAAGTTAAAGTTGCCTAAGGTGGTCGCCTTAGTGGCTGCAAGTGTAGAGGGAGGCATAGCTCTCAAAGTGTATAGGACAGGAAGCTGGCTCTCCTTTGATGTTTCTGCTTTATCTCTTCGAGCGTCTGTATGCAGTTTCTATGCAGCTAGAGCTTGCTTAAGTTGGGTGCAGTGCACAACTGATAACCCTGATTTGGACCATCAGGCTTCTTTGGAATTCTCAGCTATGGAAACTGGATTGGCATATTTAGCAGACCCTCTATATGATCTTATTAGAGCTTCAGCTAAACAAATAGTCTTAGTGGTAAACCGCTAGGGGCTAACTATGGCTCTGTCATTAGGCTGCAGATGTAGTCCCTAAGCAGCATCTTACTAAACTTCTCTTTTGAGAAAAGCTTCTATTTGGTGAGGATCTAGAGAAATTAGTTAAATACTTAGGGGCTTCCAAGACTCGACTTTTTCCTGAAGGCAAGCCTAGAGTGCCTTTGCGATCCAGCCTATCTCTTCCTCGCTTGAAGGACACTAAAAGATATAGACCTGGGTGGCCGTCTACATACCAGAGACCTAGATATCAGCCAAAACAGTCCTTTCGTTGTGTAAACTGAAATTCTTCCCAGATCAACTCCAGCCTCTTGCACTTCACGATGAGGTATCCATCCACTTTTCAGAACAGATAATAGAGGGTCATCTCTCGGCCTTTTACAAGGAGTGGACCAGAATCACTCAGACAAATGGTTCTAGATGTTATCAGAGATGACTATAGATTAGAATTTTCTCAAATCCAAAGACTTTTTTTTCCCCTTGAATCCCCATGCAAAACCTTACAAAAGAAAAAGGCGGTGCTTTCCACTCTGCAAACCTTACAAAGCTTGGGAGTGATCTGTCTTGTTCCCTCCCAGGAAAAGAGTCAGGGACATTATTCTATTTATTGTTTATTATATTTGATATACTGCTCTATCTGACGTGCAGGTCAGAGTGGTGAACAATAAGCTGAATATAAAATGAAAGGAATTCCAATTCAAAAGGAAAGCACAAACAAGCACAGTCATACAAAATTAAAACCACAGTAGCTGATCATGCATCAAGCCTGGTAGCTGAGACCCAAAAGCTTGCTGGAAAAAATAGGTCTTTAATAAGCTCTCAAACTTATGAAAAGATGCCTCCACATGCAAGGGTGGGGGCAAATTGTTCCAAAGTTTTGATGCTAAAAAATAAAAGGCAGATTGTCTCCTAGACTGATAGTGTGCTTGTTTTGGACCTGCTAATACAAGGCACTGAGAGTCAAGAGACCTCAGGTTCCTGGAAGCAGTATAGGGGATTGTAAGAGTGGAGAGAAAAGAGGGAGCCAATGTAGGCAAATGAAGGGGGTGGGGGTGATATGGTTAAATTTTGTTGAGATCCACAAAGGAGTCTGGCTGTTGTATTATGTAAAGTTTGGAGGAGTTGAAATGCCCAGCAGTACCAGCATAGGTTGCATTGCAGTAATCAAGTCATGATATCAAGAGGGCATGGATAAGTGTGTGGAGTTTTGTAGAATCAAGATAAATGCTGAGGTAACGTGATTTATAGAGAACAGGGAGCCCAGTTCTGACAACAGCTGAAATTTGCTATTGAAAAGGAAAAGATGAGTCCAGGATAATTCCTAAATAGCGGAAGGATGCGAAAGGGCTAATTGGGATATTCAGCAAAACTGGGGACAAGGAGGGCTGAGTTAGATGACCAGTAATCAAAGTAGTTACAGTTTTTTTTGTTGATCAAACACCAACTTATGTTGTGAGAACCAATTAGCCAGAGCGGCTAAACAGGATTGCAATAGGCAGTATTGACTGGGGAGACAGGATAGATGAGTAAAATGTCATCGGCATAAAAGTAAAAATTAACATTGAAAGATTGAAAAAGAGTGGCTAAGGGGCTTAAGAAAATATTAAAAAGTAATGGTGATGATAAAGATGCCTGAAGGAAGAGAGTAATGTGAGGAGGATTTACCAGCAAAAGTTACTGAAAAAGTGCGTTCATGGAAAAAAGAATTGAACTAAATAAGTATAGATTCAGAGATCCTGATATCGGGCATTGAATAAGCAAAGAATTATTAATGAGATCAAAGGCTGCTTGCTGAAAGGTCTAATGAAACAATTAGTGCAATGTTGCCTTGATTTTGTGTTGCATGGAGGTCACTAGTATAAGAGATGATGAAGATAGATTTGTACTGTGAAACTGCCAGAACCCTGCTTGAGGGTGTTAAGTGTAAGAGAAAGTTCAACATTGGCAAGAAGTTGTTGATAATCTCTTTTCTGCATTAATTTAGAGAGGAAATATAAGTTGGAGACTGATCAGTAGCTAGATGGTTGGGTAGGATCAACAGAAGGTTTCTTTAGGAAAAACAGTTGCATGTTTCCAAGTGGAAGTAACTGACCCTGAGGAAAAACTGAGGTTCACTACTCAGAAAATAAAAGTAAACCTTGGTGAGAAACAAGAACCATGGAGAAGATCGAGGGAACAAGTGGTCATATGCATAGGGGAGGGAATAATGGTAAATGAATCTAGAGTTGGTAGGAAGAAGGCTGACCAGACAGAGAAAGGTAAGGAAGTCTCCAGCGAAGTCGCAGGAGAGACCCATGAAGTAGAAGAGACGAATGGAGGAAAGTGTAGAGTAGTCCCCTGACATAGGAGAGAGATTTTGTTAGTGAAGTAGTGAACAAGATAATCTGCTGATGGAAATCTGAATAGAGTTAGAGGAGCAAAGCCATTTAACAGTATGGAAAAAGGCACCTAGAGGGATTATTATTTATTTTGTAGCTCCAAAGAAAGGAGGTTCCTTTCGGCTGGTGCTCAACCTCAAGCAGGTAAGCAGATCCCTCTGGGTCAAACATTTCTGCATGACAATCTTGAGCTTGGTTATAGTCCAGGGGGATTTCTCACACCGTATGATCTCAAGGAAGCTTACACCTATATTCCCATTTGGCCTCCTCATCAGCGCTTCTTAAGGTTGTGTTACTAGTCATGGTGGTTGTAGCAGCCTTTTTAAAGAAAGAAGGGATCAGGGTTCATCCTTACCTTGATGACTTTCTAATCAGGACCTCAACCTTTCAAGAAATTCTGTGTCATCTCTCGGGTGATAAATCTCTTGCAATCTCTAGGTTGGGTAATCCATTTTTCCAAAATCCAATTGCATCCTTCACAAACTCTAGAATACTTAAGGGTTCAATTAGCTACTGAACCCTGACTTCAACAACAAATCCCCTCCAAATATCGTATCATATCAAACCTATGACCTGCTTCATGAGTAGTAGTATAAAAAAGTTTGATACCATCCCAAAGAAGCTAAAATATTATTAAAATTAGAAATATTGTGTTCTTGACCTGCAAGATCCATATGAATATTAAAATCCCCCAATAAAATTATATCCTCAGAAACAATTCCATAAGTACACAATGATTCAACTAATGCTGAGTAAACGTTATTGATTGGATATCACGGCTAGATCAGAAGCATCCTTTGAAGCGTCAGTGCTCTTGGCAGGTGTTTGTTTCTCGCCTTACTTGTACTAGCTTTATTTACATCCCACAAATTTCTGGATTCATCTGCTATTGATGCCAAGGAAGTAAAAATTATGCCTTAACTGATAATTTTCTTTCCTTTAATCACAGCAGATGAATCTAGAAACGCTAAATAGTTTTGCTCAGTTGGTTTCTAAGTTATTTATTATTTTATTTATTGCATTTGTATCCCACATTTTCCCACCTATTTGCGGGCTCAGTGTGGCTTACAATACATTGTATTAATGGAAGTACAATTTGTTACAACTCAATTGTGGTTACATTGTTATGCATTGTTTAAAATAGAGTCTACGTATCGTTAAGAGAATAGTACAATGGAACAAAACAATGGAACAAGGAAGAACAACGGATACTGATAGGACTATAGAACAATAGCGCGAAAAACTTTCGGGTATAGCATTTTACCTGTAGATTAAGGTTTAAGTATGTTAAAATGAGAGTACAGATGAGAATGTGTTGATGTATTACTAACAGTGTGTGTAGACATCATGTGTTTTGATCCTTTCGATAGATATTTTCGAAGAGATGAGTCTTCAATAGTTTGCGGAAGTCAGTCAGCTCGTTGGTCGTCTTCAGGTTACGTGGAAGATTGTTCCAAAATTGCGTGCTCATATAAGAAAAGGTTGATGCTTGCATCACTTTGTATTTTATGCCTTTGCAATTAGGGAAGTGGAGGTTCAGGAAAGTTCGGGATGATCTTTTAGCGTTTCTAGGTGGTAGGTCTATTAAGTCAAACATGTAGGCTGGGCCTTCACCATGAATGATTTTGTGGACTAGTGTGCATACTTTAAAAGTGATGCGTTCCTTGAGTGGGAGCCAGTGTAGCTTCTCTCGTAAGGGTTTTGCGCTTTCGTATTTTGGTTTCCCGAAAATGAGTCTGGCAGCTGTGTTCTGGACTGTTTGAAGTTTCTTCAGTATTTGCTCTTTACTACCTGCGTATAATGAGTTGCAGTAATCCAAATGGCTAAGTACGAGTGATTGCACTAGGCTGCGGAAGACGGATCTTGGGAAGAATGGTCTTATTCTTTTCAGTCTCCACATGCTGTAAAACATCTTTTTGGTTGTGTTGTTTGCGTGATTTTGGAGTGTTAGATGGCAGTCAATAGTGACTCCAAGGATTTTTAAAGTTTCGGAAATTGGAAGATTTAGTTTTGGTGTGTTTATAGCGGTGAATTCATTCGTGTTGTATTGAGTTTTTTCTGCATTCAGTTTCATACAAAATGCATCTGCCCAGGTGTTCATGATGTGTAAGCTTTGGTTGATTTCATTGTGGATTTCTTTTATGTCTTGTTTGAAAGGGATATATATTGTTACATCGTCAGCGTATATATGTGGGTTAAGGTTATGGCTTGCTAGAAGTTTTGCCAGGGGTGTCATCATTAGGTTGAAGATAGTTGGTGAGAGGGGTGATCCTTGCGGTACTCCACATTCTGGTGTCCATGCTGCAGACGTAGTTGAATTTGATGTGACCTGGTATGAGCGTAAGGTTAAGAACCCCTTGAACCAGTTTAGGACATTGCCTCCGATGCCAAAGTATTCAAGTATATGTAGTAGGATTCTGTGGTCCACCATGTCAAAGGCACTTGACATGTCAAATTGTAGAAGGAGTATATTGTTGCCGGTTGCAATCATTTGTTTAAATTTAGTCATTAGTGTAATTAGTACTGTTTCGGTGCTGTGGTTCGATCGGAATCCTGATTGGGCATCATGCAGTATTGAGAATTTGTCTAGATAGTTTGTAAGTTGTTTTGTTACCATCCCTTCGGTTATTTTGGTTATTAGTGGTATGGATGCTATTGGTCGATAATTGGTTATTTCACTTGCACTTTTCTTTGCGTCTTTGGGTATTGGGGTGAGTAGAATATTTCCTTTTTCTTTTGGGAAAAGCCCGCTTTGTAGCATGGAGTTTACATGGTTCGTTAGGTCTGTTATGAATTGTTGAGGGGCTGATTTCATGAGGTTGTTTGGGCATATGTCTAGTTTGCAGTTGGATTTGGCGAATCTTTTGAGTGTTTCAGAGATGAGGTCTTCTGATAGTATTTCAAATTCGGTCCAGGTTCTGTCTGCTGGGTATATTCCGTCTTCTAGGTCTAGACAGTCTAGGAGTGTGGCATATTCAGTATGGCTGGTGGGTATTTTAAGTCGTAGTTGAATAATTTTCTCTTTGAAGTATTTTGCAAGGTTGTCAACACTTGGTATGTCTTTGTTGTTGTTTGTAACTGGTGTGGTGTCTAGCAATTTGTTCACAAGGAAGAAGAGTTTGTGTGTGTCTTTGTAGTTTGATCCAATGATTGTCTTATAGTGTAGTCTTTTAGTCTGTTTTATGGTGTATTTGTATTTCCTCCGAAGTAGTTTCCAGGCATTTAGTATTTGTTCATCCTTCTTTTTGTTCCATGCGCGTTCTATTGGTTTCTCTGTGTAGGATTATTGCTTCAAGTTACTGTTACTTTAGCTTCTTGTTCTAATATTATTCATTCCTTTCTTCTGTGGGGAAGGAGAAGTTTCATCAAGCTAATTAGTTCCTTCTTTGTTATGAACAATACTAGCTGATTAAGCTGCTTTAATTTCTGTATGACAGAGTTCAGTTTGTTGTCCTCTCTCTCCACCTGCTGGTAGATGGTCATAACAAGTTTCTGGTTTCAACTGCTGTGATTAAAGGAAAGAAAATTATCAGGTAATTTTTCCATCAGCTTTTGCTAAATAAAGCCATCATGGCTAGTACTAAGAAAAGCAGAAATTTCAGTGTAGCCTTTGGTAGGATTCCATACTCCTGGATAATAATTTGCCCTTAAATGTACAAAATAAGCTATAAATTTATCGAGTACATTATCTTCACCATGAAAATGTTGCAAATCATATGCCATCTAAAGTGTGAAAATGTACAGTAATTTCAGGAGTCCTAATATCAGGATCTAGAACCCTTTTACAAAGCGGTGGTAAGCCCAATGCGGGATTACCGCTCGCTAAAAGGGAAGTACCGCTGGCGGTACTTACCACCTCCAGCGTTTGCTGTTTCCGCGGTTACCGCCGGAGTAGCACAGGAGCCCTTACTGCCACCTCAGTAGATGGCAGTAAGTGCTCCCACCTGAAATATCAAGAGGTCAGTATTAAACTTTTAGGGCTTTGCAGTAGAGCCCATTGATTAAACCACCTATTTTGACTCTTGATAGTTTTTGGGATGCTACTTCTGCCCTAGACCAGCATCTATCTTTGTTAATTTGACTTACAATGGACATTCAGTTGCACGGTGTGAGCAGGAGGATAAAAGTGTTCAGTTTTTGGCAACTCGGACCACTTCATTTCTGGATAGGAGATTTATTAATCGTAGGCTACAAAATTTGGAGAACTTAGTTAAACCTTTGAACTTGGCATTTTTAATTCTCCATCAAATCCTTGATATCGCCGTTGGATTTAAAAAAATATATTTGGCTGAAGTAGTGAGTATAGTGGGAGGAGCTGTTCCTCTGGTTGTAAGATTTTTTTTTTAATTTGCCTACTGGTAGAAACTGATCAATAATTGCTTGTTAATTGGCAATTGGCGCTGATTAGCTTAAATTACATGTGCAAATCCAGAATACAGCTGGATTTGTGAACACAATTTCGGTTGCGCTACATAAAATCTGGGAGACTGTGGCTAAAATAAATAGCTCAGGTCACAAACTGATGGTCTTCTAAATAAACTAGAAAACTTCATGTCTAAGACCTCCCACAACTACTGCCCTTGCTGTTTTTGATCCAAAAAAAATCTCAAGAGGGTTCATAGAAAATATACTTCATAGAATTGAATTCAGAATACAAGGAAACCTTATTACACAGAAAGTGCCCAACATAAGAGCTGTCTAACAAATAGCAATAAACTTCTATCTACCATCTTGTGTAATCCTACACAGATTTGGAAATATCCAAAAACTTTCTGACCCATAAATAAAATATTAAATTTTGCTAAAATAAAGTTGTAGAAGAGTGCCCAGATCTTAGTAAAGTGGCCCTTTTATATCCTTCTCAAATTGATGACTCCAATACAGCTGAAATATTCAAACTATTAATAGATACAATACCAATATTCATATGTCCTCCATTTTGAGCTCTATCTGCAGCTCCTTGTGACTGGGCAAAGCACGCACGGACACTGCTTCACATTGCCTTTGCTTTTGCTTCTGTTTCAGCTGTTCCTCTGGTCCCGCCCTCATTTCCTGTTTGCGGAAGCGCTGGACCAGAGGAACAGGTGAAACAGAAGCGAAAGCAAAGGCATTGTGAAGTGGTGTCCATGCATGCTGGACTTCACTGTTGCCGGCGGAGCAGGAGGTAAAATGTTTTAAACAGCTGCCACTTACGAAGGGCTGGGGCACCCGCACACGTCCTCCTTGCACTTGGAGGGCACAGAAACAGAGGGAGGGAGGTGCTGGGCTGTGGAAATCGGAGTAGAGGGGGGCGTGGAACTCGGACTGGAGTGGGCCCGTGGAACTTGAACGGACAGGAGTGGAAGGAGGGAGGGAGGTAGGGGGTCATGGAACTCGGGGGGGGGGGGGCGTTTGTTTACTCACTTCCGGTGGCTGCTGCTGGGTTCTCTTCCCTCTCACTTCCCGTTGGTCCGCCCTGTGACGTCATCCCCAGGGCGGACCAATGGGAACTGTGTTACGAACCCAGGCAGCCAGACGGAGGTGCAAATTATTATATAGGAAGTTACGTGTGTATCTCTGAGACACTCCCATTACCTGCCCATATTCCGCTCACTTAAACACTAAGTGATTTGAATAGTATGTTATAGTATAGCCTAGCAGTTATGTGTTTCATTGCCAATTAGTGGTACCAATCAAGCACATAAATGCTGCTATTCTGTAACTTAAGCACATAATTGATGCCTGTCTTTAGGTCTCAATTTATAGAATTGCCCTTATTGTGTATTTCAAAGATGATTTAGAGATGTATGTAGGGGATAATTATGATGTTTGGAAAAGTCACTTTGGCTTGCCCCTCCCGCATACCTGGCATGCTTCTTGATGCCACCCCAAATATTTCTGCCTAGAGTCACCACAGCCAATATTTCTTTCAGTTCCTCTGTATCATCACCCTTGAATGGTACAGGTAGATTTCTTACACCATCTTCTGTAAAGACCGAAGCAAAGAATTCATTCAGTCTCTCCACTATGGCCTTTTCCTCCCTGAGTGCACCTTTTTCTCCTTCATGTTCTAACAGTCCCATGAATTCCCTTGTAGGCTTTCTGCTTCTGGTGTACCTGGAAAAGTTGTTACTGTGAGTTTTTGCCTCTGCTTCAAGTTTCTCTGTATATTCTATTTTAGAATTCTTTATCAGTGCTTTGCATCTAACTCACCAGTGCTATGTTGCTTCTTATTTTCTTCATTTGGGTCTTTCTCCATTCTTTGAAGGATGTTCTTTTGGCTCTAATAGCCTCTTTCACTTCACCTTTTAACCATGCTGACTGTCATTTTCTCTTCTTTCCACCTTTGTAAATATGTGGAATGCATCTGGTCTGGGCTTCCAAGATGGTATTTTTAAACAACACTCATGCCTGATTTGAAGTCCTAATCTTTTCAGCCAATCCTTTTAGCTTCTTTTTAACCATTTTCCTCATTTTATCATAGTCGCCCTTTTGAAAATTAAATCCTGCTACAGTAGATTCCCTTTGTGGCTTCACTCCAGATATTAGCTCAAACTTGATCATGTTATGATTACTCTTTCCCAGTGGATCCAACTCCTATGCCCTATATTCCACTAAATTGCCTCCTCTCTTGTCGGTTCCTGGACCTGTTGCTCCAAGAAACATTCATTTATTACGTCTAGGAATTTTACCTCCCAAGCATGCCCTGATGTAACATTAATCTGGTCAATATTGGGGTAATTGAAATCATCCATTATTATACTGTTGCCCAATTTGCCAGCTTTCTTAATTTCTGTAAGTATTTCTTCATCTGTCTTTTTGTTCTGTCCTGTGGGCAGTAGTACTGCCCTACAAGAATACTCCTTCCCTTCATACATGGAATTTCTATCCATAATGATTCCACTCTGCTATCTATTTTATTTAGAATGTTTGTTTATTTTGTTTGACTCAATTCCCTTTTTAATATATATTGCGATCCCCCTATAATTTGGTCCACGCTATCATTGCGATATAATTTGTACCCTGTTAACACGGTGTCCCATTGTTTGTCCTCCTTCCACCTGTTGTGTGTACCTCATCATTAATGCTATAACCCTAACTCTTACATCTTATTTTTTAGGCTTTTAGCATTTGTCTACCAGTGGCTTAGGTGTGTGGGGCTACAGGGGCCTGGGCTCCCTCAAATTCCCTCTGGGTCCCTGGTTTTGCTGGTGCGGGTCCCTAAACCCCACCAGTTGAAGCCTTGTCCAGCGCTGGTCTCTGGCACCGCCGCCGTGTTGCCTGCCCTGCTCTTCCTTCCCCCTCACGTCCTGCACACTCCTTTTAGTGAAATTGAGCAGTTTCACTAAAAGGAGCTTACGTGAGGGGGAAGAGAAAGCAGGGCAGGCAATGCGTCTGCGCCAGAGACTGGCACTGGAGAAGGCTTCAGCTGGCAGGGGTTGGGGACCCCTGCCAGCCAAGGTATTTGCTTCAGCAGTGGGTGGGGAGCGGCGGGGGTGGGATGGCAGACCAAAATTGCCCCCCCACCTTGGGCTCTGGCCCCCTCCCACTTCAAGGTCTGGCTATGCCCCTGTTGTATCATATTGTGTTTTTTCCTTGTATCTACAAGATGCTTAGAAGTTGACATGGATAATGTGCATCCTTTACCCTGCTCTCTTCTTAAGCACACCTGGCTTTCTTTCACCATTATTGAAGCCTCTCTGTTAGGATTCCCTAAATGTCCTGTTTTGATAGTATCCTTCAAGGATACTCCACACCGAACCATGCACTCCTGGGTGACTCTTGGCGTTCCCTCCCTTTTTAGTTTATAAGTTGCTCTATCTCATTTTTAAAAGTTAGCGCCATCAGCTTGCTGTGCCTTCTAGAGGCTATCTGTTAATGCTGTAGGCTGTGGCAGAAAGTTAAAGTTTTAAAACTGGAAACTAAGCTGTGCTGCAGACTAAAGTTAAAACTCTAAACTGGGGTTTCCTGTGACTATCAGTTCTGCTCTACACTGATGCTATGGTAAATTCTAGAATAGTTGCTGAAGTTACCTATTTAACTTTGTCTACCCTTTCCTGATTTTAAAAGCAAATAACTAACCAATGAAGTTCTGTCCTATTCTAGAAGTCCTCACAGCACCTCTTCTGCAAAGCTATAGTGACTTAGGAGATTTGATGTTTGGGTAAGAACCAGGCTGCTGGTGGTGTTGGCTGATTGAATTATTGTGGAATCTTGTGATTGGAAACTGCAGAGTGCAGTGCTGAATGTTTATTAAAAATGAGATCATGCATATACAAAGTTTTTGGAAAGAGGTTCCTGTCAAGATTGTCCAGGTTATTCAGGAGGAAGTGTCCTTTTTTCTGAGCGAGGTCTTCATATGCCATTATCAGTTACCAATATTTGTTTGTTGCAGGGCTTTTTGCTAGCTGGTAGGAGCATTGTTGCCAGGGGCCTATACCCTCTGCTGGTTGGAGTTGTTGGATAATGTATGAGAAAGATAGATAGAATATGGTGAAGCTCACTTGAGAACTAAGGACTGCATGAATGGACTTTGTAAAGAAAGGGCCCCTTATTTAAATTATAAGTTGCAGTAGAGCCTGATGTATTTGATGAGAACTTTTTTTTTCCCATTTATGATGAAAGTTCTATAGTAGGGTTGATGGTGGCTGGAACAGGGGAGGGTTGTGAAGTTCAGTATCCTTTTTTTTCTCTCCTTTGCATGGCTTTTTTAATTAGTTCCATCCTCATTCTTTGTGATAATTGATGAGGGGTAGATTCTTTAATGTTGGGCACCCTGATTTACATATAAACTATGTTTAATGGAATCGAACTTCATGGTTTTGTTGTTTTTCTTTTAAAATAAAAGTTTAGAAATTAAATATAAAAAGGATCATGCTCCCCAGGAAGATGGAATACAATGGAGGGAAACATCAAAATCTGTCTAGGAAAAGCAGTGATATAAACAGGTGGTCCCGCTTTATGGCTGACAGCAGAGATATTGGTGTTGTTTTCCTGTCATCATCTACTCTCTTATTACTTGGAACCAAGAAGGGTCAGAGAGCTAGTGGGTTCTAGTATTAGAGTATTCCTGAAAGGCTTTACTAAGACATTCCTATGTTTTATGTGAAATTTATTTCTTCCTTCCAGAGTGGTGTAGGTACACTTAGGATGTGTTATAACCCCATGAGCAAATAGTACAACAGACCATATGTTTTTGGCTGTGGTGACTTGTTGCTTGAAGTAGCTCATGTCCCCTGGGGACAGAGAAGAGCTACATATGGGTTTCACAACATCATCTAAAGGCTGACAAGAGAGCTGCTCTGCAAGTGCTCTGAGGGAATCTGGCTTGCTGTTTTGGCCAAAGGCAGTTTGCTACATTAATGTCGGTTTAGGACTTTGAGGGGTATGTTTACTAAGGTGCGTTAGAGTTTTTAACACACCTTTTAAAGTTAAGACACGTTAAACGCTAACTTGCCAATACTTTCCTCTAGGCACTTTAGTATTTGACACGAGTTAGCATTTAACATGTATTAAAAATGCTAACGCGCCTATAGCTCGCCTTTGTAAACACAGGCGTGAAAGAAAAGAGATTATGCATAATAACATTGATAGTGGGCTTGCATAGGAGAACAAACATAGATATTAGACTTTTTGAGAAGGTTTGTTTTTGATAAGTCTGTATGTTGCTTCAGAGAATTCTTTGAGTTTATCGTCTGTATTTTGTAGCTGAGACAAAAGTTGTCTTGTATATGTTAACTGGAGCCAACACTCTTGCAAGAAATAGCTTTATGGAATGACTTTGTTGTTGCTCCTGATTTTACCCATGTTTGTGTGTGTGCAAGCGGCCTAGGTTCTGGGCCCGTGGTGAAGTCCTTTTAGACAAAATAAAACTAGCTGAGCCCAGGTTCAGATGAAAAGTAAAGTCTTTATTTAGTACAGAACAAAAAAACAAATGCCTGCTGATTGTTTTAGACTTCAAAAACAATATGTCTGTTTCATATGGATGCTAGGAATTACTATGAAAGGGATGCAAAATAAGACCAAGAATACCTTTGTTTAGCTCTGTGATGCGACCTTACCGTGAGTATTGTGTTCAATTCTGGTTGCTGTATGTCAAAAAGATATAGTGGAATTAGAAAAGGTTCAAAGAAGAGCGATCAAAATGATAAAGGGGATGGACTCCTCTCTTATGAGGAAGGCTAAAGAGGTTACATCTCTTCAGCTTGGAAAAGAGACAGCTGCGGGGGGATATGATTGAGGTCTACAAAATCCTGTAGAATAGGTAAAATTGCATTGATTTTTCACTCTTTCAAAAATTACAAAGACCAGGGGTCACGCAATGAAATTACATGAAAATACTTTTAAAACAAATAGTTTGTAGTTTATTAAATAGGAGGAAATATTTTTTCACTCAAGGAATATTTAAGCTCTGGAACTCATTTCCAAAGAATGTGATGACAGCAGTTAGTATATCTGGGTTTAAAAAAGGTTTGGACAGGTTCCTGGAGGAAAAGTCCATAGTCTGTTATTGAGATGGACATGAGGGAAGCTAGAGTTTGTCCCAGGATTGGTAGCATGGAATGTTGCTACTAACTGGGTTTTTGCCAGGTACTTGTGACCTGGATTGGAAGCAGTATACTGGACTAGAGGGACCATTGGTCTGACCCGGTATGTTCTTGTATTCTCCTGGGGCCTTCCCTTCCTAGTTTGGGCTTCTCTGCTTCCTTCTGAGCTTCTAACTTTTCCCCTTGGGCTCTGCCCTTGCCCTTTTTAAGGTGGATTGGGCTGTTCTATTTACCACTTTGCACTATGTTACATCATCAGTGGACTTGGAGGATAGGAATTAGGAAATCCCACAAAAGCGTTCAGTATAGTTAAAAATCTTTCATTCCACATGGTAGCATTAATATTTAATATTACTTGACTTCTGAATAATAAAGTCCTTAGATCAGTAAACGTTTTTCTGTTGCACAGATATTAATATTTGTTCTTTCTTTTGATTCTCTTTTTGTATCTTTTTCAGGTAGTGAAATCTAGTGAAGAGTCTACAGATGATTCAGAGGTAAGGTTTCACAGAACACCATGGTTTGCAAGATATAAAGTCCATAGCATCTGTTTTAGTGAAATGACTATGGATTTTTGTGACCTGTAATACTTTTTTTTTTTCTTGGCTCAGCTTAAGAATTATCCAAAGGTGCCACTGTGTAGGAGCTTTGAGATCATGGAAGCCTCTTTCTTCTTTGTGTTGCCACCACCACTTTTACACTGTGGTTGGGAGGGGGCAGAAATCACGTTTACTCTTGGTTTGTGGATAATTTCTATCCGAAAGGAAAATCGATTTCCCTTAAACACTGGTTAGAATGTAAAATATAAACACACACACTTTCATTTGTGATAAATTTAGCTGATACAGAATACTTCCATTAAATCCTGTGTTCTGTACATAAATTCGGTCATGTTATTTCTTTGGTAGCGACTCATCCGTGGTTGCTGATGATCTTCTGTATTAAATTAAAATTCTACTTTTGTTTTTCACACATTACAATTTGTTGCTCCTTCTTATGTCGCTGATTTGTTGATATTCCATGTCCCTGCCCATTCCCTATGGTCTGCTAACCAGAAGTCGCTGGTCATCCCAATTGGTGACTAGCATTTTATCTTGAGATGACTAGTTGATCTGCTTTTAATTCCATAGCCTTTATGTTGTCGAATTCTCTACCACTGGATTGTGAGATTAGAAAAAAAGATTATTCCTGTGTTAAAGTGAAGCCAAGGGCATGGTATTTCTTGTGCTTGCGGTAAATGAAGGTTGTACTGTGATCATTATGATAGATGTTGGGCTCTGAATTTTAGGCCCATGGGCCACAGGTTTGTCTTTGTGTGAAGTATGTAAATACTGTTTTATTTTGATTTATGTTTTACATTTGATTTGATTTTTTGTTTTCTTTTCAATCCTGTAAACTGTTTTGATGGATTTCTGAAAGGCATAACAAAGTATTTTAAACTAAACAGTGGATTTTCTTTGGTGGCCATCAACAGTGCATTCTACTAGGCTGGAGCTGCCGTTCCCCTCTCTCTCTCTCTCTGCATTGTGACTGGGACTAGGAAAGTGTCACATCAGTATAGTAATTCATACTGCGGCACCTTGAGCCCTGCTGGCAATTCTGATTTTCTGTGGTTGACATGGTCATCCTGCCCTATCCGAAAGAAAATTACTTTTCATGTTTTATGTTGTTGATGAGTTAGTAAGAATATGGGACCTTTAGGTCTACATGTATGTCAGTGTTCTGTGACTTTTTGGCAGTGCTTAAAATATGTATACTGCTTTGGTAGTATCACACAAAAGGAAGGTCCAAATCTCCCGTGAAATCAAAACAAACCACAAAAGATGGCGGAAGATGAACCAAAACAGACCAGAAAAACAAAGGAGTAAGAGCACCAGAAAAGTTTAATGGGACCCTACACGGTCCGTGTTTCGGCCAACAGGCCTTCCTCAGGGGTCCTGAATCTGACGTTTACAGGTGCACCTCCGAGATACTCATGAAACGTCAGATTCAGGACCCCTGAGGAAGGCCTGTTGGCCGAAACATGGACCATGTAGGGTCCCATTAAACTTTTCTGGTGCTCTTACTCCTTTGTTTTTCTGGTCTGTTTTGGTTCATCTTCCGCCATCTTTTGTGGTTGGTTGTACCACAGAAAAGTGGTATATCGAGTCCATGACCCTTACTGTTTACCTTTGATCAGCATATTGGTCTAATCAACAGTATTGCTGTTATTGAGCTGTAAATGGTTGTGGTCATAAAGTGGTGTTTTAATGCAGCATTGTCAGACATGCTGAACGTTGGTGGATTTGCGTTGTAATATATACCTTGAACTCAGAGGCTTTTCTCACTTCTTGTCTGCCTGTCAAACTAATGAAGGCACTATTTTCCTGGCCAATTAAATGTGCAGTTAAAACAAATAAATAAAAATTAAAATTGTGGTACCACCAAAGAGGGGCCATCTGTATCCACCAGAAATCCATAGTCACTAATGAAAATTCTGTTTACTCAGCTGCAGACATCCATTTGTTTAGTTAGTTCCTAAGAAAACACAGAAAATTAAAGCTCTGGGTTTGTTATTCTGCAGCCTTCATTAATAAAAGTGCTTGTTCACAATCCTGGTAAATATTTTAGACCTTAAAACTTTAAATACAAAATGAAAACAATCTGGAAGATTTGCGTTGCACTTTCCTGCGGCCCTGTGTAACACTGACAGCTTTGTTTTCATGTTTCTTTTGAGATTGATTTTAAACAAAAGAAGAATAAAAGCATCATTCATTACTATACTTTTGTAGTCATTGTTTCTCTGTAGGGACTCTCTGCATTTGTTAATACCATATTTTTCAGGAGTTGACTAGAAGAAAATCTTAAGAGACCTTTTTTTGTTATTTGGCTCCTCAGTTTTGGCTACCTCTTTCTCTTACATTGCGAAGTGCTGTTGATTATCTACAATTTCAAAAGCAACTAAAAACCTATTTGTTTAAACGTGTCTATCATAGTTTTTTTTTTTTCATTTTTTCATGTTTATATTTTGCAGTGGCGTACCTAGGGTATTTGACACCCGGGGCCGGTCATTTTTTAACACCCCCCTCCAAAATCCTGTACTAGGCATACCGAGAATACAATACACGCGGGACCTATGGAGCAATTCTACCATACCATAAGCAGTAATTTCTATGAGTCACACAAGGAAAAGGAAAGCACCTACAACACAACTGTGAGCACTAGAACATCAATTCACCTATTGTAAAATGAAACCAGATAGAATGGTACAGATCGTCAATCCTGCACAGTCAATGCCAACTGAAGCCCTGTCTTTTTCACAGACACACCCTAATCCACTATAGAATAAGAAATCATAAACTTACTATTTAAACAAAAATTAAACAACCCCCAAGATGCCAGATTCTGCATACAATGCAACATACAGAAACAGAAAATGTCCCCTAGTACTGTGCAAAATATAAAGACAGCAGATGTAAATTTGAAAAAAAAAAACTAACAAGAACCAATCATCACTTTACAAATTAACAAATAGAAATAAAACAAATATAGAAAATAAAATAATACCATTTTATTGGACTAATACATTAAGCTTTCAGAGGCCAAAACCTCCTTCCTCAGGTCAATACAGTATACTGCTGTTACAGTATCCTATCCTGACCTGAGGGAAGGGGGTTTTGTTCTCTGAAAGTTAGTCAAAATGTATTAAAATTAGTCCAATAAAAAGATTACCTTATTTACATGTTCTATTTATAAACATTTATTAACACAGCTACAATACTACTTTATCCTAAAGCTAAAAAAGAAAAAATATATATTTTATTTACAGTTGTCTCTGGTTTCTGCTTTCCTCATCTTTCTTTCACTGTCTCCTTCCATCCAGTATCTGTCTTCGCTCTCTCCCTACCGTCCAGTGTCTACCTTCTCTCTCTCCCTGCCCCTGCCATCCACTGTCTGCCCTCTCTCTCCTGTCCCCTCCATCTACCATCTGCCCTCTCTCTCCCTCTGCCCCTTCCAACCACTATCTGCCCTCTCTCTTCCTTCCATCTAGCATCTGCCCTCTATCTCTGCCCCTTCCATCCACCATCTGCGCCTGTCTGCCCTCTCTCTCTCCCCCTTCCATCCACTGTCGGCCCTTTCTCTCTGCCCCTTCGATCCACCATTTGCCCTCCCTCTCCCATCCATCCAGGGTCTGCCTTCCCTCTCTCTCTCTCCCCTTCCATCCAGGATCTGTCCCCCCCGCTCTCTTTCTCTCTCTCTCTCTGCCCCATTATCACAACTGTCCCTAGTTCTAGCCCCAGCCCATATCTCCCACCTGCCCCCTCCTTTTCAGCCCCTAGATCCAGCCCCATTCTCTCACCTGCCCTCCTTTTCAGCCCCAGACCCGTTCTCCCTCCTGCCCCCTTCTCAGACCCCAGTTCCAGCCCCCTTTTCTCATCTGAGCCCCCCTGACCCAGTCCCCTTTTCTCATCTGAGCCCATTCTCTGACCCAGTCCCCACCTGCCTACCATCAGCTCCCTTGACAGCCCCCTTCTCTCTGCCTCTCGATCGGCTGCACTGTAGTTTAAAAATCGCTGAATCGGCGGCACAGCTCTAGCGTGCAGTAAATGCGCCTCTGCCTGTAAAAGAAGCGGATCGTCTCGTCGGGCCTTTCCTCACTGTGTCCCGCCCTCGCGGAAATAGGAAGTTACATCAGAGGAGGATGGGACACAGTGAGGAAAGGCCCGACTAGGCTATCCGCTTCTTTTACAGGCAGAGGTGCGTTCACTGCATGCTAGAGCTGTGCCGCCGATTCAGCGATTTTTAAACTGCAGCGGGTCGGGGGGCTGGCGAAGGAGCTGACTGTGGTGCCAGCAGCCTTTCAGTTAGGCGCAGCTTGAATGGAGCACCCCCCCTCGTTCTTACACCCGGAACGGTCCGCTCCCACCGCCCCACCCTTGGTACGCCACCGATATTTTGTTACCCACTTTGAACCACTAATAGTGAGAGTTGTCGGGTACAAGTGATATATTACTTTACATTACTAAAGTTTTCTTCTCTCTGACTACTGTGTCAGATTGCTCAGGTTATTCAATAGCAGGAAGGCATAATGGGACAAGTATTGCTGCCCAACAATTACATGCCCGAGGTGTGTTGTGAACCACAAAATCTAAAGGCCCAGTGACTCCCCCTAAGAAATTTGTAAGGCAATACGTGCCCTAAATTTTAGTTTCCATTACATTAATTCCCACCATTCCAGTACGAGTGGGTAGTTATGTCTATCGACCAGCAGGTGGAGATAGAAAATGCAGAACTGAGCACCACTACATAGCTCCCTGCTAGCAGCTCAGCTCCTCAGTATTTTCTATCTCCAGCAGGTGGATGGACAGACTTCCTCTGTCTCTGGTTCTGAGGCCTTGCTCCTGGTCCAGTTGGTCAACTGGTTCCCAGTTGAGCAGACATACCTGGTGGTGCTGGGTCACTGTCGTGCCTTCCCCATGGGGTGTTCTGCACCTTTTCCCTCTGTTTGAGAGCCTGCTCAGTAACCAGTCTGCTCAGAAGATGAGGAGTTGCAGGCAACACAGTGAGTCTGGCAGGCCGGTGCTGCTGCCGTGCCCTGCTCTGAAAGTGGGGGGGTGGTGACTGTGTCCCCGGATAGCGTGGACCCAGGGTGATGGGTCCTTTCTGCTGTGCTTCAGGCCTTGGGACATCGATTGGAGCACTGTGTGTCGGTGCTACAAAAAAAAAAAAAAAATAAATAAAACCATGGAGGAAGTGGAAGAGCAGTTTAATGATTAGATCAGTGGAGTGAGAACCAGGGGAGCCTGGTTGAAATCTCACAACTGCTCCTTGAGGTCTTTGGCAGATACAAACAGACTGTGATTCCTCTGAAGACAGAAAACTGCCTAATCTACCTGAATGTAAAAAAAAATTTAAAAAGGACATATTTTTGCTTGTTTGTGCTGTGCTCTGGTTAAAAAAAAAAGCGGGTATGTAGCGCGGTGCACCACATGTTTTCCCGTGCAGCGGTAGTCTCTGGCCATGGCAACCCCTGTTTAGTGTGTGACCTGTATCCGCCTTATTTTTATGCATAAAAATAATGCGGCATGACTCAGATAAGTGTTCATTAAAATATTTTGACATTAACTGCCTTAGATATCATTGGTATTGACGAACTTTGGGGCAGGTTGCACTTTTTTGAATTGTATATAAGGCTGGTTGGATATTTGTTATTATATTAATTGAAGAATTACACCAGTCTGTTAGCACTTATTCGGTGATTCACCACGAAAAAATGAGTAACCCGATGAAAGAAGTGCTACACCACTAAGCAACAAAAATTTGCTGTGCTTTTTATAGTGGGAATATCTGAGGGTGCTCTTAAAGAAATTAAAAAAGAAACAATAAAAAAGAAACAATAAAATTATTATGTTTATTATATCCTGGTTATAGCAGTTTGCCTTGTGGGCTCAGCAGGTGCCCTGTTTCATGACAGCTCCTTGTGTAGGTTTGGTCGTCACACCTTTGGCCAGAGGGCTCAGTTTCAGGCCCAGCAATCTTCCTTCCGGGGGACGGAGAGCCAGTAGGGCACTCAGAGTGAGTGGCTGCTGTCTCCCGGCAATCCCAATATAGCCAGGCCGGATGATCTCTCTAGGCCTACAGGGGGCCGCTTCAGGCCTTTCAGGACGTGTGGTCTACCTTTTCTCAGCTCTGGCGCTGGTTATTCTGGGTGATGGATTCCAGTTGGAGTTCTCCCCTCTGGTAGCTCCTCTCTTCTTACAGTCTCCTTGTCGGGGGGCCTCTGGCAGCTCAGGGCAAAATCAGTTGAGGTGCTGCTGGCCCTTCGGGCCATTGTTCCCATCCTTCCTGCTGAGCGCGGTCTGGTTGGTTCTCCTCCTATTTTGAGGTTCCCAGGAAGATGGGAGCAGTGCAACCCAATTGGGATCTCTAGGGGTCCACCGGTGTCCATTTTCAGATGGTGACCCTGAGGTCTGTGCTCCCGTCCGTTCAGAGAGAGAGTTGTCTCTGCTCTTGAGACCATGGAAGTGTATTTACCTTCCCCTCTTGGGACTGCTGCAGTTCTTTTCCAATTCCGGTCCCGACGATTTGGTCTCCTCACGGGCCTGGGGACCTTTTCCTAGGTTGTGTGTGTAGCGGTCTTTCTGCGGAGACGGAGGTTTCATTTCCTCCTGCACTTGGACAGCTGGCTAATCTGAGCCTCCTCTTCCCAAGCCTGTGTAGAGGCTCCTTCAACAATGGTTCACCTCCTGTTTTGTTTTTTCTTTTCTGGTTTGGGTGTTCAATTTCAGTGGGGGTGGCTGGCGCTAGCACACCAACTTGGAGCATCTAGGTGTTCTTTTCGATTCCCTGTGAGCTTGAGTGTTTATCACAGAGGAATGGCGCTTTAAGTTAGCGCACTGGATTTTTTGCTACTGCTTCGTTCCCAGCTTCTAGCCTGGGATTTTGTACAGCTCCTTGGTTCTGTGACAGCGGCCCTGGAAGTGGTACCTTATTCCACTTTATACCAATTTATAGGGCCCTGTTCAGCTCCTGGTCTCCGATTTCAGAGGGTTGCAACCTCTGGCTTCTTTGCCCCTGGTGGTCAGACAGACTTGAGGTGGTTGTGGCTTCACCAGTCGACCCTAGGGAGGCCTTCCCCGCTCCTGCCTTGGGAAGTGGGGTCTACGGTTGACAGTTTTTTGGGTTGGGGGGCCCTTTGCAGGGGTCCCCTGGCACGGCTCTTGGTTTCCAGTAGAGGCGCATTGTCCCTCTGAGGCTGTGAGAGGTGCGCTAAGCTCTGGAGGCTTTTGCCCCGCTGTTGGGAATGCTTTGGTTTGGGCCTTTTTGGACATTGCTATGGCACTAGCCTCTTCTACTAGCAAGGGGGGGATTCCTAGCAGTCTGCTGGCTCTGGAGCCCAACTGGTTAATGGCCGGGGCAGAGCCACCTGTTGTGCCTTTCGGCAGTTTTGAGGGGTCCCTCTCGTGGGCACCGACCTTCTTACCAGGCACGCTCGGACTTCCAGCGATTGAGATCTGTCGGTCGAGCCATTACAGCTGGTGATGTGTCGATGGGGCTTGGTTCTCTTGGCCTATAACTATGTCAGTGTTCCTCGGTTCTTCAGCTGTCACAGGGAAGAGGGCTCTCTGGGTCTGGACACTCTGCTGCGATTGTGTTTGAGCGAGGGACTCCTGTACGTCTTCCCCCGTGCCAAAGTTAGGCCGGGAGTGGGGGAGAGTGGGAGACCTTCGGGATTCAGTGCTCCTGTTCTCCAGCCTGGACACGGCTCCAGTGCTATGCAGATCTTGTGAAGCGCCTAGTTGGGGAGCTAATGCGAGTCCCTCAAGTTCGAGGTTCTTCTGTTAGAGCCTGGTGGTCATGGAGGATTCTTCTCCCTTTGGTCTTACGGCCTGGCCCTTGAGAGGGCTCGGCTGAGGAAGAAGAATTATTGGTTTCAGTCCTAGCTTCCCTGCTGCAGGCTAGGAAGCGCTCTTCTTCCTTGGCGCCTGCCAGTACTTTGCTTCCTCCCTGGGCCATTTCCTGGCATTTTTGCGGGAGGGAGTATCAAGGGCTAGTGCTGGGTTCCTTGTGGGTTCCAGTGACAGCCCTGGCTTGCTTTCAGGGTCATTTGCAGACCTCTTCTTTAGCGGCTCTTCCGGTTGTTATTCATTTTCAGAGAGGTGTGGGTTGCTTACACTGCCCTTTGCGTGCCTTTTCTGAATGGGATTTTATGCTGGTCCTTCGGGTGCTGCATCACTCTCCATTTGTGCCCCATCGCTAGGTGATCCTGATAGTTCTCACGTAGAACTCGGTGTTAGTAGGGCGCTTCTGTTGGCCTATTGCTTCTTGCAACCTCAGGCTCCTTCTTAGGACCCTTTCTCCGTCTTTGTTTTGGAGGTGGGGTCCCGTTTCGGGCAGTACCATTCTTCTTGCCTGAGTGCTTGTTGGTTTCTTTTTATTTAGTCATCTATATGCCTCTTGCAGGCTTCTGAACTTTCACAGGACTCTCTTGTGTTTTTTCGAGGTTCCCGATGTCTTCCGCCTTTCGTGTATACCTTTTGTGCAGTTTGGTAAACAGTGGGTGCCCGGTGGGTGAAGGTGGCTGTGGTCTCTGCTTGTATTCTGGGAGGCTCATCTCCTCGTGTTGGAAGGCACATTCTCCTGGGCATGTGACTACGTCTCGGGCAAAGGCGTTGTTGTCTTCTCTGATGAGTATTTGTAGGGCAGAGGCATGGGCTTCTCTGCTTTCCTTCAGTAGCTTGATGGTATAGCGGGGGCCACACAGGCAGCGGCTGCATTTGGGGTGTCAGTTCTGCTTGTGGCAGGTTCGGATTCCCACCTTTGTAGGGATAGCTTTTGAATATCCCACTCGTCCTGGAATAGTGGGAATGAACGTAATGGAAGGAGAAATTAGGACTTACCTGATAATTTTCTTTCCGATAGTTCTTCACACTATTCCAGGAGCCCTCCCGTGGTTCGACGCCCTGATTGGTGGCTCTATACACGGTCTTTGTATCCTGTTTTCCAGGGACCTTGTCTTCGGATGGTTCTTGGGGCTGGATGTGTTGGTTGCTGCTTTGCGCCTGATTGGGCGTTCTTTCTTCCTTGCTTGAGGACTGATACTGAGGAGCTGAGCTGCTAGCAGGGAGCTATGTAGTGGTGCTCAGTTCTGTATTTTCTATCTCCACCTGCTGGTCGATGGACATTACTACCCACTCGTCCTGGAATAGTGTGAAGAACTAATGGAAAGAAAATTATCAGGTGTCCTAATGTCTCCTTAATTTTTAGTTTAATTTTAAACAGAAATCTTACATACCATCTCAACCCTGAGGTCAGTACAGTTTGCAAATATACAAAAACCACCAATACAGTGGGAATAACGATCGACTAAAGTACTTCTTAAACAACCAAGTTTTCAACAATTTTCTAATTTTAAAATAATGCTGTTTTGCTCCTCAAAATGTTAGTAAAGAATTTCACAAAGATGGAAAAATAGTACTAAACAGCTTCTTATCCACACTCTTATCACCTTATGCTTAGATTACTGCAACTTGCTTCTCACAGATCTCCCACTAAACTATCTCTCTCTCCTTCAATACGTTCAAAACTCTGCTACATGACTTATATTCTGCCAATGTTTTTATACTCACATTAGCCCTCTCCTTAGGTCACTTTACTGACTCCCTATCCGTTTCTGCATATAGTTCAAACTCTTCTTACAAGTACATTCACTCTGCAGCTCCTCAGTACTTATCCACTCTTATGTTTCCCTATATTTCTCCTTGGGATCTAAATCTCTTACCTGTACCGGTCTCCTCCATTACCAACTCCAGACTCCATGAGTGTGTTTTTTTTTTCCATGTATAATTTTTATTAGAATAATACAAAAAGTACAATAGACAAACAAATAATGCCAACATTAACACAGTAATATTCCCAGCCCCCCCCCCCCCCCCCCAAGTAACAGTGGGGAAACTGTAAGATAACCATGACCAGACAACACACTTCAGGAGTCTAAGGTCTTGTAAACATATTTATATCTACTGGGATAATTGTCTCCAGGATTCATAAGATTGCCAGTTCACTTAAAATTGGGTCAGTTGTCAGTTTAGACACTTGAAAGATTTACAATTCTTCCCTATAGGAAGAATTGTTCCAGCAGTGGGTAATGAAACCGATGCAAGATGGAGCTATTCTAGACCTGGTGCTTACGAATGGAGAGTATGTTTCTGTCGTCAAGGTGGCAGACCATTTGGTATCTAGTGTTCATCGTATGATATGGTTCAATAATAAAACAGAAGAGAGGGCTCATTCGAGATTGAAGGTTGTGGATTTCAAATGAACTAACTTTGCCGAGATGGGGGAATTTCTCAAGGAACAGTTAGCGGGATGGGAACAGCTGAAGGATGTAGAACAGCAATGGAGAAGACTGAAAGGAGCTATATTAAAGGTAACTAACCTTTATGTTAGAAAATTAGATAAAAGTAAGACTGGTACTCAAATGTAGTAGCTGAAAAGATAAGGGTAAGGAGGCTAGCCTTCGCATGTTATAAGACGACTCAGAAAGATGAAGACAGGAGAGAATACCTAAATAAGCGAACAGAAGATGGAAAAGCTATCAGGAAAGCTAAGCGGCAAATGGAGGAAAAGATACCTAATACGGTAAAATTGGGGGATAAGACCTTTTTCAGATATGTAAGTGACAAGAGGAAGTGCTATAATAGCATTGTGAGGCTCAAAACTGAGGGAGAGAAATATGTGGAAGAAGATAAGGATAAAGCTGAACTGCTTAACAATTATTTTAGTTCTGTGTTCACGAATGAAAGACCGGGGGTAGGACTGCAGAAAACAAAGGCTAAAGGGGATGGATGTATGGTAGATCAAGACCTGTTTACAGAGGACTGTGTTCATGAGGAGCTTGCCAAACTAAAAGTAGACAGAGCGATGGGGCCAGATGGGATACACCTGAGGGTGCTTAAGGAACTCGGAGAAGTTCTGGCGGCTCCGCTGATGGCCCTGTCCGATGCTTCCTTAGAAACTGGAGTGGTCCCGGTGAACTGGAGAAGGGCGGATGTGGTTCCTTTGCACAAGAGTGGAAGTAAGGAGGAGGTTGGGAATTACAGACCTGTCAGTTTGACCTCGGTGGTGAGTAAGATAATGGAAATGCTTCTAAAGAGGATTGTGAGATTTCTTGAACTAAATGGAATGCGGGACCCGAGGCAGCATGGCTTCACTAGTGGCAAGTCGTGTCAGACGAATCTGACTGTCTTCTTCGACTAGGTGACCAAACAGTTGGATGTGGGAGGTGCGCTTGACATGGAGGCATATTTTCAAAGCACTTTGGGAGGCTAAGTTCCATAGGTTTCTATGGAACTTTGGGAGGCTAAGTGCTTTGAAAGTAAGCCTCATAGTATACTTGGATTTCAGCAAAGCCTTTGACACTGTTCTGCACAGGTGACTGATAAATAAATTGAATGCCCTCGGTATGGGACCTAGAGTGACTGATTGGGTTAAAAATTGGTTGAATGGTAGGAGACAGAGGGTAGTGGTAAATGGAGCTTGCTCTGATGAAAAGGATGTTGTCAGTGGAGTACCGCAGGGATTGGTCCTAGGGCTGGCTCTTTTTAACGTCTTTGTGAGCGATATTGCTGAAGGGCTGTCTGGAAAGGTTTGTCTCTTTGCGGATGATACTAAACTCTGCAACAGTGTGGACACCCTGGAGGGTGTGAATGACATGAGGAAGGACCTAGCAAAGCTGAAGGAATGGACCGATATTTGGCAACTAAGGTTTAATCTCAACAAATGCAGGGTCATGAACTTGGGTCGCAAGAATCTAAGGGAACGGTACAGTATAGGGGGTGAAGTGTTTCAGTGTACGAAGGAAGAGCGGGACTTGGGAGTTATTGTGTCTGATGACCTTAAAGCTTCCAAGCAGGTGGAAAAAGCGACGGTCAGAGCCAGAAGGATGCTTGGGTGCATAAAGAGAGGCATGACCTACAGGAAAAAGGAGGCGATAGTGCCATTGTATAAGCCTCTGGTGAGGCCCCATTTGGAGTACTGCATGCAGTTCTGGAGATCGCACCTAAGGAAAGATATAAACAGGATGGAATCGGTTCAGAGGGCGGCTACAAAATTAGTAAGCGGTCTTGAACGCAAAAATTATAGGGGCAGGCTTATGAACCTCAACATGTATACGCTGGAAGAGAGAAGGGAGAGAGGAGACATGATAGAGACATCTAAATATCTCAAGGGCATTTATGTACAGGAAGAGAGCCTTTTTCAAATGAAGGAGAGCTCTGGATTGAGGGGGCATATGACAAAGTTAAGAGGGAATAGGCTTAGGAGTAATCTAAGGAAGTACTATTTCACAGAAAGGGTGGTGGAGGCATGGAATGGCCTCTCGGTGGAGGTTGTGGAGTCGAGGACTTTTCCAGAATTTAAAAATGCATGGGATAAGCATGTGGGATCGCTTAGGAACAAGAGGAATTAGGGGTTACAGAGGATGGGCAGACTGGATGGGTCATATGGTCTTCATCTGCCGTCATGTTTCTATTTTTCTATGTAGTCTATCCTCCGCAGAACACACGATATCGAGGGTAAAGTCAGCTGTTTCCAGACCTGCGCAATCCCCAATCTGCTGGCAGTGAACAAGATTGCCAATTTATGCTGTTGATCTTTAATGGACACTGGTTTATGATGCCAATTTATGCTGTTGGACTTTAATGGACACTGGTTTAAGATGGAGACAATGGGCAGCTCCCTTTAGGTACATAGTCCCAAGAATAGCATTCACCGTATCCAACACTGATGCCCTTTAAGTCTGAACGGTAGGGCAATGCCACCAAACATGCATAAATGTTCTCCATAATTACGTCAACACAATGGAGATAGCTTAGAAAAAATTCTCTGAAGTCTCACTATAGTATAATACCAGTGGTAAAATATCTCAAATCCATTTTCCGTGAGATTGCTAGCAACCAACATTTTAAACAAATATTGAAAACTTTTTTCCATTGCTCCAGACTGTAGACGCCATCTAAATTTGGTGACCATCCAGAAATGTAGGACTGCAGTGGGATGGTATATAGTAACAGAGCTAGGTAGAGCCATGTAATACTGCTCCCCCCCCCCCCCCCCCCGGTATAGCTTGCTCCAACAATGTTTCCTGCAAGGAAAGTTCATTATTTTTTTGTTATTTTTGTTACATTTGTACCCCGCGCTTTCCCACTCATGGCAGGCTCAATGTGGCTTACATGGGGCAATTATGAGCTTTACACTGGATATAATTTCTCACTTGCCAGTATTGAAATATGTCCTGAGAGAAAAATTCATATTCTTCTTGTAATTCTGTAAATGAAACATATTCCCCCCTCCTCCCAGATCTGACCCAGCATGCACAAGCCATTGCAAGCCCATCTTTTATAGGTTGAATCGCGAGGGCCAGGACCAAAGGAGGGAGCATATTGAAGGAGCATATTGAATAGCTGTAGATAGATGAGAATGCTGGGTGGGGAAAAACTGTCCAATTCTATACCATATGAATAGGGACGATGAACACCCACCAGGGTAACCTGGATCAGGTGAAGAAGGTCCTTCTTTGGAATCTAGGGGACTGCCCACAGAGTAGTGTGGCCTATCCATACTTTCCACTTCTTTCCACCCCCCCTGCAGCCACACAGCCAAGATTCGTTGTTGAGCTGCTTTATAATATAGGTGAAAATTGGGTGCTCTCATACCCCCCTTAAGCTTTGGGTGATATAGGATCACCCTTCCCACCCTAGGGAGACGGTGCCAGATATAAAGAAAAACATTTTTGTTTAGTTGCTGGAAAAAAGCATTGAAGGATAGAGAGAGGCAGCGCCATGAATAGGTAAAGCAGTTCGGGTAAGAGCATCAATCTAGTGTGTGGTTCTGAGGTTCAGACCTTTGTGATAGTATATTTAACTGGTCATATATGTATCTCGATTTTTAAGAAGATTGTGACAATACATGTTTCTTGAATAGTGTAGATTTTAAAGTTTTACGAAACCGAGTATAGCAGTTTGTATTGATTACTGATATTGGCAGAGGGTTCCAGATTTTGGCGGCTTGATAGGAGAATAGGCTTGAGAAACACTCTTGAGGCAAAATTCTTTGTATGAAGGAAAAGATAGTTTGAGGGCGTTTTATACCATAGCTTGAGTTTAGTGTAGAGTGTAAAGGGAACATGCATGACGGAGCATATCCCTGAATGATTTTAAAGACAAAACAACAAAGTTTGAATATAATTCTGGCCTTAAGTGGCAGCCATTGTAGTTGAACATAGAAGTGCAAGACCCTGTCAAATTTTTTCAAGCCATAGATGAGTCTTATGGACATGTTTTGTATGGTCTGTAGTTTGTGGAGTAGGTTCCTGGGACAGTTTAAGTAGATTATATTGCAGTAGTCCAGTTTAGTTAAAATCAGTGCCTGGACTATGAGTCTGAAGTATTCTGTGTGAAGTATTTACGTATTTGTCTTAGGTTGTGCATTTCAAAGAAGCATTTCTTGACAGTTCCATATATCTGTACTTCCTAGGATAGATTCTGCTCTACTGTAATACCCAGGATTTTCAGGGAAGATTCTAGCTTGTATGGGAGACCATTCACTACATAGGTGATGTTCTGCCAGGTAGTTAGATTGTGACCTACCAAGAGGAATTTTGTTTTACCTTGGGTTAGTTTTTAAGTGGTAGTTGGTCATCCAGGTGGTGATTACAGAAATAACAGTTCTCTATGTGCTGCTTTATTGCATGGATGTCGTCATTTGTTGGGATTAGGACAGTCATATCATCCACTTATATAAATACACGGAAACCTGCATCTTCCAAGGTATATCCCAGTGAGACCATGAGAGCTCTGGAGAACTCCACTGGTTGCAGTCCATCTCTTGGAGTATGTTCTGTTCATTTTAACCAGTTAGGATCTGTTTGTGAGAAAACCGCAAAACCAGTTCAGTACAGTTTTGTTCAGGATTGTTTAGTAATTCATAATCTACTACTACTACTTATCAATTCTATAGCGCTACTAGATGTACGCAGCGCTGTACACTTGAACATGAAGAGGACAGACAAACAGGACAAATAAGAGATAAGGGAATTACTGAAGTGGGGATGATAAAATAAGGGTACTGAACAAGTAAGTAAGGGTTAGGAGTTAAAAGCAGCATCAAAAAGGTGGGCTTTTAGCCTAGATTTGAAGACGGCCAGAGATGGAGCTTGACGGACCAGCTCAGGAAGTTTACTCCAGGCATATGGTGCAGCAAGATAAAGGGAACGGAGTCTGGAGTTAGCGGTGGAGGAGAAGGGTGCAGATAAGAGAGATTTACCCAGTGAATGGAGTTCCATGTGAAAGGCATTTAAGAGATCAAATTATAGGATGAGTACTTTCTTTCCTTTGGCCTGTTGAATATTTTTGTCTGTTGTTAGAGCACATAAAGTGGTTTCAGTGCTAAAATTAGCTTTGAACCCAGATTGGGAGCTATGTAGTAAGTTAAATTTCTCCAGATGTTGAGTTAGCTGTATGGTAACTATGCCTTCCATTAGTTTCACAGGAATGGAATGGAGACTACAGGTTGGTACTTGCTCATCTTTGCCTTAGGTTCTAGTTTATTGTTTAGCATAGGGGTAAGGATAATATTCCCTAGTGATGCTGTCTCTTGTAACATTGTAAGCCACATTGTGCTTGCTCTAGTGGGAAAATGTGGGGGTATAAATGTACCACAAATAAATAAATGATGGGAAGAGGCCATTGGACAGGGAGTCTGTTAGCCATTCGTGAATCATAGATTTAAACTTGGGAGCGATTGAAGTTTGTTGGGTAGGTATCCAGTTGGGAATGGGATTTGGAGAATTCCCCATTAGTCTGTCCAGTTCAGCCCATTTGATGGTATGAAAGTTGTCCCATATCATATCAATAGGTAATGCAGTATCAGCGCAACTGGTCATTATATGTGTCTCATTGATGATGTTACTGAATTGTGCTCTGATATTGGTAATTTTCTCTTAAAATAGAGGGCAAGTTGCCCTGCAGTGGGGGTTGTGATCCCGTTGACGTTTATTAGTTTATTAACTATTGAGAATAGACATTTGGTGTTGGCGATGTCATTGTTGATCAGTTTGGAGTAATAGTTTTTTGACTTCAGCTAGCTTGACTTTGTATGTAGATATTGCACTTCTCTAGTTTGTTCTGTTTGTAAGTTTTATCCTTTTATTCCAGATCCTCTTTAGTTATCTGCATGATTTCTTTAGCATCAAAAGATCTGAGTTGAACCATTTGTTCTTACTAGTTTTTGATTTTTCTTTTGCTTTCATAGGTGCAGTGCTATCTACGATGTCATTACAGACTCATTCCAGTCTTCCAGATTAGCTTTGTCAGTTGTTGAAGCTGAGTAGTATTTGTCAACCCTGTCCCAAAATTTGGTGCCATTGACTTTCTCTCTAGTATAATATTGTATTTTAGAGTTATTTTGAGTGTTGCTATGTTAGGTGCCGACATTATATAGTGGAGAATCCACAAACGTGGAGAACTCAACGAAATCCCACGGATAGTCACAATACAACAAAACAGTGGGTAAAAAACCAGGAGTTCCAGAGTGAAGATGAACCAAACTTTATTAATCAGTATATTGACTCAACACAATACAACAAAACAGTGGGTAAAAAACCAGGAGTTCCAGAGTGAAGATGAACCAAACTTTATTAATCAGTATATTGACTCAACACAATACAACAAAACAGTGGGTAAAAAACCAGGAGTTCCAGAGTGAAGATGAACCAAACTTTATTAATCAGTATATTGACTCAACACAATACAACAAAACAGTGGGTAAAAAACCAGGAGTTCCAGAGTGAAGATGAACCAAACTTTATTAATCAGTATATTGACTCACACAATGATGAACCAAACTGATTAATAAAGTTTGGTTCATCCTCACTCTGGAACTCCTGGTTTTTTACACACTGTTTTGTGACATTATATAGTGTCCATATTATGTTGAAATCTAGCAGGAAATGGTCTGACCAGATCAGGTGGGACCATTTGCCCATCTCAATGTTTGGACTAGATACTGAGTTATTGGTGTAAGCGATTAAGTCTAGTTGGTTGCCCTTTTTGTGGGTCACCTGGCCTGGTGGGCAGTAGAGATCTATAGATTCCAAGAAGCTAGATAGATCCGTCACCTCGGAGTCATTTGTTGAATTTAAATGCAAGTTTATATATCCTAATAGTAGAGTACAGGTAGTGATATCCGCATTCCTAGTTAACAAGGAAATTGGTGCTTGCTTGAATCCATTTCCCTGGTGGGGGCAGTAGAATAGTATGCACACTAACAGATTGACTAAAGTAGTGTCCTACATTTTGCATGCCATGTTTTCTAAAGCAGAGGAGTGAAACAAGTATATGAGAACGACTTTGGATATCTCATTGTACATGAGACTTATGCCGTCTCCTTTCCTTAGCAGTCTTGAGATGGTTAGCAATTTGAATCCTAGAGGGCGGACCTCATTTAAAAGCAGATTGTTTTCAGAATGCAGCCAGATTTCTGTAATGAATGCCAACCCAGGTTGTGAGAGTTCAATCCAATCCCTGATTGTGGTGGTTTTGTTATACTAAAAATGGGTAGCCATTGGGTAAATAAACAACAAAACAAAATCCACAGGTCAAAAGTGAATGAGAACGTCCCATATGGTTATGGTTAAATTTTATTTGGTATATCACTATTCATAGTGTACAGCATAGTGGTTTACAATAAAATAAATCACAGAAACAGAAAGGAGCTCCAATTGTAGACAGGACAGGGGAAAATAGGAATAGCATTAGTCATTCAGAGACACAATATAGCTAATACCAAGAAACTATTTGTCATTCAAGGCAATAATAAACTAGTGGCATAGAATCTACTAGAGCACACTGGGAACCTAGCGTGCAACCCCTCTTCTCTCACTATTGCTCCTTGTGACCTTGAGCAAGTCACTTTAGTCTTCATTGCTTCAGGTACCAAGTTATATAGTAAGCCCTCTCTGGCCAAGACCAACTCTGCCTGGATTTGTAACTCATCTTGACTTGGATCTGGAAAAGCAAGTAATTGTATAGATTAACGTTATAAAGGGATGGGGCAGATAAGGCCATGACACAATTGAACCTTTTATAACTGGGAATAAAATTTAAGCAACTTCTCAGTCATTCTATGAATTGTTTTTTCCGATCACCAGTCTTAAGTGAAACCATGATAAAGAACTTACTGAAATCCAGAGGGACCATTTCACCATCATAGCCCCTCCAACTTCTCATTCTCTGTTACTTCATTCACCTCATCAAAGAGTTTAATCACATTTGATAGCTTTTCCCCCATATGAAAACATGTTGCCTATAGAGTCATATCATATTCACTTTAAGGTGTTGGCACTGTTCAGCCCTTCAGTTGTATATCTATTACTTTACTTAATACTAATATTAAGCTAATAGGTCTCTAGTATTTTTTTTATCTCTAGTATTTTTGTTTTCTGTCCTCTTCAGTATCTTAGAACCTGTTATGTTTCAAAGTTGAACAGAGCTGTGAGTTGTACAGTAAGTACTTCCTTTATCTTCTTCAGTATTCTGTTATGTATCCCATTAAGTCTCATTACCTTATCTACTTTCAGTTGTTTTAGCACCTTATATACTGCTACTAAATGGTTATTTCTTTCACTCTCTAGTTATTTATATCCATGCCTTTTTCCTTTGACCTATCACCCTTTCCTTTTAGTGTGAAAACAGAGAAAAAGTATTGAAGGTTTCTGTTTTCTTCTGGTCCCCTTTATTAAGTGCATCATCCTTTTTTATTCCTACTATTTTACGCTTCCTATTTTAGCGTCTCTTTCTAAAGAACTCTTTTATCTGTTGCCTTTACCGATTGGGCAACATACTTGTGTGTTTGAACTCTGGCTACTGTAGCTACTTTTCCTGCCTCTTTTTGTTCTCTTGATAATTTGCTTGTCTTTCTTCTCCTGTGTCATTCTGTATGTTCTCAGTGCTATATTATTTTGTTCTTACTTTTTCTCCAGTTCTTAGGTGAACCTTAATGACCTTTTTATTCTTTATTCCTTTGCTGACATGCCTCACTCAAAGATTTATTGCCATTTCAGTACTTCTTTTTATTGTTATGACTAGTTCCCCTTTATCTACTAAATTCCTTGTTCTTGAAAAGGCTTCCTTAATAAAATCATTTTCTTGAATGTGGCCTTCTGAAGGTTGATTTTATGAGGAGGTGCCTACTTAAGCTTGAAAGTAGATGCTTATTTAGGTGCTATTTTATAAAAAAGAGCAGACACCTACTTTCTTTATATAACCTGTGCCTACATTGCAGATGTGGACATTACATCGGCTCCAGAGCTGGTGTGAGTAGCTGCACCTAGATTTTAAGAGAACATATGTAAATTATGTGTGTAATTGTGTATTCTGGCCAAGTGCACGCTCACCAGCAGATTATGCACCGATTATAGATGCTGACACTTACAAAAATTGCGCTTAGGGGAAAAGAGCCCGTTTATATGCGTATATTTATACCACATAGACTTGTAAATGATTAAAAGATTGCCATTTACATGTGTTGTTAGCACCTAAAACCAGGTGCTTCCTATTAATTACCTTCCTGACGTCTTGGTGCTTAATCTTTGTATTGTGTGTTTTTGGACGTTTGAACCACACAGCTGTCAACATCACATCTAGTGTTAATGTACCATGAGTAGATTTCTCAACTGTTTGAGACATATTTTCTGCAAGAATTCCCATATCCTATCCCTCTATTTCTACTTGACCCTGCTACTGCTGCTTTCTAGTCTACAGATATAAGTCCTTCCGTAACAGCATTCACCTTGCATGTCATCCTTCCTGTGGCTCTTTTCATGGCCTTATCTACACCATCCCTTTCTAAAGTTTATCTATATAATTATTTGCTTTTCCGGATCCAATGAGTTACGAATTCAGGTAGAGTTTGTCTTTACCCAAGAGGGCTTATTGTATAAATTGGTACCTGAAGCAATGAAGTAACTTGCTCACATTTTCAAGGAACATTAGTGAGAGAAGAGGGTTTGAACCCTGGTTTCATTGGTTTTCAACACTGCCCTATCTGTATCGCTTACATAGATATTTGAGCCCTTGAGTTTCTTCAAAATGATGCATAACTCAACAGCTCCTTACTCACATGGCTTGTATTTTGTCTGTATCTTATAAAGCTAGCCCTTGCCTGAAAAGTTTATATCTTGGCATGATCAAGTTGCTAATTCAGTCTTTCCATATTAGAAAGTTTAGTGCTAACTTATTGTATATTACCTAGTTATTTATTTTCTGTAAATAGAATTCATGCAGTCTGAGTATTCATTCATATAAGTTTGAAATCACTCTTGTATTATCATTTAAATTCTATCTGTACTTTTCCTTCAGCCTTCATATTCATATGATGAGATCATGGCACAATTTACCATTTGAATTCATAGAAAAATAGTTGATCTTCCACATTGGCTGATACAGAAAACTACTGTGAGTCGCAGTGTGTGGTTAATGGGAGGTGTACATGAATGTTAGAGGGTGAACAATGCAGAAACTGGTTTGGTACACGAGTTAGCTCGCACGGTAGACATTAGCGCACAGCATCTCTATATATAAAAGGCACCACCAACGTTCTAAATGAAGCCTCCAGCCGGAAGTGTGAAGGGGGAGAGCTATCCGGTTTCCCCATGAGTGTCTGCCCCGCACTCGCTCTCTCTGTAACACAAACAGTGAAGGAAAACACAGCAAAGCACGAAATCAAATCGCTCTCTCTGTATCAGTGAAGGACTCAGAGGGGGGAGGGGAGAGAGAGCACAGGGGAAGGGAGAGAGGGCAGAGGGCAGGGACACACACACTCCCACATGCACACAGAAGAAAACCTTGCTAGCCCCCGTTTCATTTGCATCAGAAACGGGACTTTTTTACTAGTATTAAAATAAATGGTATGTTGGATCTTATCTGTTGTACCTTGATGCATATACATTTTTTTTTTTTAAAGGGAGCACAACCTGATAAAATTACTGTCAGTTTTGAGGTGACATAGAAGAGTTAGCTTTCTCTCTGCATCAGGGTAGAAAAGCTGATAAGCCCTCCACCCCAGGCCTCCCAAGCACATTATTCCCTCCCCACTCTGAGATGACCCACCACCTGCCGCGCCACTTTTCCTCCCCCCCCAATATCCCTTGTAGTCTAGTGGTCTCCCTCCTCTGACTTAAAAAATATTCCCTGGTGTCAACCGGCAACCTCCCACCCCCTCAGACACCCCTCAGGGCAAACCTTAAAGAGGCAGAAGCAATGCCCACTCACTCACTCCTGCCTCTGTGCCACCATCTTAAACAATGGTGGCTCCTGACCCCATTCAGTGTATCCTGGGACACACTGAGCAGGGTCAATCTGCCAAACAAGGGAATTTTTCCCTTATTTGGTAGTCTCTGTTCAGACTATCAAATAAGGGATGCACCATATGAGATCAGGTGCTGCCATTATCTAAGATGGCTGTGCAGAGGCAGTAGCAAGTGGGCATTGATTTTGCTCTAGGGGGGTGGGAAGTTTCGTTAGACACCAGGGATTTCCTTTTAAGTTGGGGTGGGCCAGGAAAGGGAGGGAGCCGCTACACTACCAGGGATGTGTGAGCTGATGTAGACTGCCAGCAAGTTTATTTTTGTTGTTTAAAATGTTCCCTGTCCTGTGTGTGAGCTAATCACCCCTTACGTACTGAAAGGAAGAGAGGCATTTTGCAATGTGCTGTGGATTACTGCTGCAATTTTAATGTGGAAGTAGTTTGCCCATTGATTACTGTTTCTTCTCAGCAATTTTTTGTGGAAAGCTAGTGTTAGAATCTCAGATGAAAACTTAATAGCGACTTGCTTTAAAAATGAATTGAAAGCATACATTGCATCCCACAGTGTGTCCAGTGTAACAACTACCGGTCTCACTAGTGTTTCCACCACAGTCTCAGATGCCCCGTCCCCCACCACAACTACTGTACTTACAATTGACTGATCTGAACGCTGAGAATATGAGCCAGTGCCAAAGTTCTCCCTGGGGGAGGACGTGAGAGCTAGAAGATCCTCCACAGTTGACCCCGGAGTAGGAATCCATCCTCTTGGGCCATTCTTCCCAGCTAACACAGGCTGACTCTGCCTCAGCCTAGAAGCCCTGGGAGCAGGACTCAGGGAAATCCCACTTGCATTGCTGCCGGAAAGAACATCCACCAGCACATTCAGAGAGGTCAAAACCCATTAACAGGCTGGAACTCTGAAGAAGTCCAGCATTGACTGCCGCAAAAGCTAGGGTCCACTCGGCGTCGGAGGCAACTGCTGAGTCTTTCCCCCTCTGCTTCCCCATCACAAGACAGGTACGTGCCCAATTGAAAGAGTAACACTGTCGGAAACTAATGTCCTTCGTGAGTGTCTGCTCAAGACACCATCTTGGATCCCAACCGTGCTCAAACTCATCTCCACCTCTCTAGGGCAACCCTGGTCAAATTCCAATTTTTCAAACAACTTTCTTTTCCTTTAATAACCCTGTTACATAATGACTAATTTATATGTAGTGAAACAGATCCCTATCTGTGAGACCATATTTCTGCTTCGTTACCATAAAGGACAGCTTCTTGGGTTCATCTTCCTCTTAAGTGCTTTGTTAATATAACTCCTTTGATCTGCCACCTCCAAAATCCTTAAGTCTCTATTACTCAACATTGGTAAATCCTTGGAGTAACCTGGATCTAACCCAAATCTTTTTCTGGCCAGCTCTAGGGCCCAACTTACTGATTTAATATATTTAATCTTATTGATTAAGGAAGTGACCCAGCTTAGCGTGCAGCAGATACTATAAACTATAGAGGTTACCACTTGTTTCTCTGTATCTAAATCACCAGACTCTGAGTTCTCTTGCTGTCTCAGTAGGCAGGTTATAATATACATATGAATAACAGAAAGCCCTATACCTTCCTTTCTTAAACACCTGTAATAGAACAACCCTCATTTTTGATCCCCTCCATGATTATTTAGTAAGTAATCTGTTATTTTTATAACTACTTGTAAATTTTGAATCAGAAACAACCATGGACAGTAAAATCATTTTCCCTCCCCCCGTGATAGTGGCAACTTCTTTCAAGAATCCATCAAATGTCTCATCAGAACAACGTTTAGCTTCTAGCTTGACTCACCTAGAAATAATCGGACCCAGACTCAAGTCTCCCTCTAGCACCTCTCCAGTCCCTTCTTTTAATCCCAATACTGATGACTTCTTATAAATTACATTGAGTCCACAGATTTCTTCATAATGTTTTAGGTGTCCTAATACCCTTATTAGTGAACTATGAGGATCAGTTATTTGCTACCAATAAGTCTATTGAAAATAGGGCTGTCTTCAGTTCACAACCTTCTCCTTGATGCTTTGTACCTCGTTATAGGGCAGATGATAAAGGGCAACCCTGTCTTCCCTTCTCTAAATGGAATGACTCTGACACCTTCCCCTTGGTTAGGACCTGTGCTCTCAGGCCTGTGTACAGGACTTTAATCCAATTTACAATATCTCCCTCAAAGCCCAATTTCTAAAGAGTGCACCATAGATACTCGCACATCACGTTATTGAAAGCTTTTTCTGTATCAAAGTTCACCAGTGCTGCATCCAAATCCTTTTAGTTCCCTTCCTCTTTGGCTGCTAATAAATTTCTAATGTTACAGCATTTCAACCCTTCACAAATCTTACTTGATATTTCCCCACTAACCTAGGCAATATGTCTGCCGTCCTATTAGCAATCATTTCCCCATGTATATTAACATTAACATTTAAGAGTGATATTGGCCAGTAGGATCTCACCATCAATGGATCAATGGATCCTTCCCTTTTTCAGGCAACACTGTTATAAATGCCATATTTACCCCCCTGTTTACAAAGTCTTGCTGGCAGCTGCCGGTGCGCTAATGCTGAAGCAGCCCATTCACTTTGTAAACAGGAGGATTAATGAATTAGGGAAATGTTCTTTTTGTATAGCTTCCTCAAACACTGTGCCTAATGTAGTTATAATACAATGTCCCAGCATTTTGTAAAATTGTGTCAGGAGCCCTTCTGGACCTATCAGTAGTATATTTAATTTATTTAATTCCTCCCTGTTAAGTGAGAAAAGGCCCTTTGCCCCTTATCACTTTGCATTGCTGTGCATAATTTATGATAAAATACCTGAAATATCCCATTCACCTCATAATTGTTAACCACTCTTCTACCATTTCCATTTTGTATGACTGAGATAAACTGCGGTCCCACAATTATCTTTACCAGTCTGTTTAACTATTCTTCAGCTTAGTTCCCATACCTAAATAACCTACATTTACTATACCTCATGGTATTTTTAATATTCTGCTGGGAGCCTGTAATCCAGCAAGCAGCTGTTTTTGGAAGTGTTCAACGTCAACTTGTGAACTTAAGGGCATCCTGAAGAGGACTTAAATCCATAGAAAGGGGGATATTGGAAAAAGAATCAAAATATCATCCACATAAAAAAGTGCATGTTGTAATCTTGTAATAAAGTAGTCAAGGGACTAAAAAAAAAAACCCATAAAAGCACAGACCCCTGGGGCACCCCACATTGTAGAGGAAGTTCAGCGGACTCTGTAGAAGCAGAGGAGACAAAAAAAAAAGTGCGGCCCTCTAAAAATGACCAAAACTAAGCCAAGGTTGTTCCAACTAATCCAGTGTTCAGCAGGTGAGAGAGAAGCAGCGCTTTGTCCACTAAGTCGAACACAGATAAATCTAAATAAACTACCAGGGCTACTTGCACTCTCTCTAAGGCAGGATGTAATTCACTTAGGAGGGCAGTGATAGTTGTTTCTGTCTACCCCATACTACCAAGGGGTGTGGGGAGAGATTATATGGGGTGAGTAGAAGGGTCTTGAAGTCTGATTCAATTTATTGAAACTTTCTGACAGATTGAAGGCAGTTATTAGGACAGTTATAGGTAGTATAACTGTTCTGTAATTTTAACAGTGTTAGCCGTTAGGACTGTTAGTGGCTAACAGTAGTTGTCAGTAGTTACCATTGGACATGGGGTTTAGGAGGGGGTATGTGATGGATTCATTGATCAGTTAAAAAGGTGCGGGAGCCAAAAAAGTTAAGAACCCCTGTTCTAAGTTTTCTGTAATATTTTGTAAGAAGGCACCCAAACTTAATCACCTCTTGAGCTAGTAACAGCCTTATTTTCAAAAGAGAAAGACGCCTATATTTTGACCCAAATCAGGAGATGGGCGTCTTTCTCCCGTGGGCGCCCAAATCGGTATAATCGAAAGCTGATTATGGGCGTCTTCGACTGCAATCTGTCGCGGAAACGACCAAAGTTGACGGGGGTGTGTCGGAGGCGTGGTGAAGGCGGGACTGGGGCGTGTTTATCGGCCGAGGAGAGATGGGCGTCCTCGGCCGATAATCGAAAAAAGAAAGGCGTTTTTAGCGGGAATTTGGGTCACTTTTTTGGACCCTTTTTTTTCACGAACAAGTCCCAAAAAAGTGCCCTAAATGACCAGATGACCACCGGAGGGAATCAGGGATGACCTCCCCTGACTCCCCTGGTGGTCACTAACCCCCTCCCACCTCAAATGTCATACCCAGCTCCATCACAGCAGTATGCAGGACCCTGGAGCAGTTGTTAGTGGGCGCAGTGGACTTCAGGCAGGTGGACCCAGGCCCATTCCCCCCCCCCCCCCCACCTATCACACTTGTGGAGATAAATGGGAGCGTTCCAAACCGCCCCCAAAACCCACTGTACCCACATCTAGGTGCCCCCCTTCAGCCATAAGTGCTGTGGTAATGGTGTAGAGTTGTGGCGAGTGGGTTTTGTGGGGGGGGGATTTGGGGGGCTCAGCATCCAAGGGAAGGGAGCTATGGACTTCAGAGGTAGTTTGCTTTGTTTTTTTAATTGTTGCAAGTGCCCCCTAGGGTGCTCGGTTGGTGTCCTGGCATGTGAGGGGGACCAGTGCACTATGAATCCTGGCCCCTCCCACGACCCAATGCCTTGGATTTGGTCGTTTTTGAGCTGGGCGCCTTTGGTTTCCATTATCGCTGAAAAATGATACCGCCCAGCTCAAATCTGCACAAATCCGATGCATTTGCCTGGCACAAACCGCATTATCGGAAAAAAGATGGATGCCCATTTTGTTCGAAAATACGGTTTGTCCCGCCCCTTCACGTACCCGTTCTCTGAGATAGACACCCATGGAGATGGGCGTTCGCGTTCGATTATGCCCCTCCACGTGTACAGAATCCTGTCACTTTTAAGGGCATGTGTACACTTAGTGTGTAAATGGCAGAAAACACCTAAGTGCTATTCTGTGAGGGTGTGTGTAAGAGGCATGGCACATAAATGCAGCAGGGGGTTCAATGAGTGGGGCATGGGCAGGCTGCCACATGTGAATACAACTTGCAGAGTACAGTTTGTTATAGATGCCCTTGCCACATTTGGGTGCCTGCAGTTACACCAGGTCTTTGGTTTCAACTGCAGGTGCCTAAATTCAAGTTGCGCCAATACCTGGTTACATTAGCATTCTATAGCAGACGCTGGGCACCTAGAGTCTGTTATGGAATAGGCTCTCACCAAGTGGCATTGAAGCACCTAAATGAAGGTACCTACTTATAGTACTGCCACCTTTAGCATTTATTGGTTTCCTTTATTGAAATGATAAATCCTCCCTTTCAAGTCATAAAACAAATCCATTCTATTATGAAAGCAGGACCAGAGAGCCGGCTTCTCCTTCATAAGTGCACAACTATAGAATGGACTCCCAAAAGCTATGAAAAGAATCCATGACCACCTAAACTTCAGGAAATCACAAAAAACCAACCTCTTCAAAAAGGCCTACCTCACCGATCCAACGTAAATCCCCATACCCAGCAACACAGCATAACCAATGATCGTACTGGACAATGTACAATCTTTATTCCTTTTGACCCTCATGGTGCCTTGATTCACACCTACCTCATTCGACCACTATATGACCTTGTATTTGTTGTCAACCGACTTGGCGAACGCCTTGACGGTACTATGTAAGCCACATTGAGCCTGCAAATAGGTGGGAAAATGTGGGGTACAAATGTAACAAATAAATAAATTACTATCTGGCTCCTACACAAAAGTAACCAATATTGGCCCTATCAACTTGGAAGTCTTGTGAAGAGACTGTCATCTCATTCACTTCCAAAAATTGCATTCCCACTCTGAGGTAGTGCACTGAACTTGAACATTAATACTTTCTCTTGCTTTTTTCCTTCCGTGTCATCTATACCAGACCAGTCCAGACCAATGGGTTGTGTCCATCTACCAGCAGAACGAGACAGAGAAAATAGTTCCAAGTAAACCGCCCCTTAAGGGTTTTGTGCAGCCTGGAATGTTCAGTATTTTCTCTCTTAGTGGATGGTGGACGGATCGTGCAGCTGCTCTGGATAGCTGGCTCGTAGCTCCTATCCCAGATTCTTCTGGTGACAGTGGAGCCAGGGGTGTGCTGGTAGCCATGTTGGGGCTAGTTTTAGATGATACTCAGTGGTCCTGAGTTCCTCATCTGCCAGCTAGGGTGATATCCAGTGTCTCTGGTTTTCTCCCCTCTCCTCCCTCCCCTGGCTGTCTTTCTAGCAGGGTGATGGTTGATTGTGGCATAGAGTAACTTGTCTCCCCTGTGGGGGTTCTTCTTTTCTGTGGTGGTAGGTATATCTGAATTTCTGCTTCTGAGGTAAGCCTTTATTTATTTCTGTCACTAGTGAAGAAGGTTGTTTAAAAAAAAAAAAAGGAAAAAGAAGAAACTTTGTTTTTTCCCTCCTTTTCTGCCTCTGAGGCAAACCTTTATTTATTCCTGTCACTAGTGAAGAAGATTGCTTAAAAAAAAAAGAAGAAGAAACTTTGCTTTTCCTTCTTTCTCTTGCCTGTTACCTGATTTATTTTCCCGCCTTTGGCAATGTATTCTAGGGGCTGCTTGCAAAGTTTCTTTGAATTTCGCTGGCCGGCATCTGATTCTGATCTTGGACCCTTCTGAGCTGGTACCAGTTGCTTTGATTTTTTTTTTTTTTTTTTTGTGGGGCACAGCTCGTGTCTGGATCACGAAACTCAGTTGCTTTTCTCCTTTCTTCATGGTCCTTGACGGCAGCTGGTTCAGAGGGTGCCCCCGTTGCTGGAACTTGTACCTTTGTGGTTCGGAGGTCTTAGTCTGCCATTTCCAAAGTGGGAGAAGTCTCTCGCTGGCTCCGTTTGGCTTCAGGCTCGGTCTTTTTAGTCCAGGGCTATTTTTTAAATTCCTGTCAGCCTTACGTGGCTGTTGGTCAGTTCTTCTCCATTGCTAGAGTTTGAATTCGTCTCTGCTCCTTTTGTGGCTACTTGGAACCTTGGGGGTCTTTTCCCCACAGTGTGGCTCTCGACTCTTTCTTTTGTCTCCTTTTGTTCTCTTGGCTCTGTTCTTTCATCCCTAAGTCCAGAGCGAGCTGGTTGAGGAGTACTTTCTTTCTACGGTTGTACCCTGGTATGCTGCTGCCCTTTTCTTCATGGTTCTTCTGGAGAGACTAGTGCTCCAGTTAGTTGGTTCTCTCGACTCTGGAGTCTCTTCTTGTTCTGTGGAGTTTGATTCTCTCACTAAATGCAGATCTGGGTGGTTCCTGGGCCTTGCTTCCTTTCTTCTATGAAGTATGGCACACAGTTTGAGGTTGCGTACTCCTAGTACTTGTTAGGGTCGCTTCATCTGACCATCTTGGACTCAAGGCAGACCGGCAGGTTTTTGTCCTTCCAGGGTTCGGAGAAGTGGATCCTGGTCTAGGAGAGACAGTTCTTCTCCTTGTTGCTTGGATATGACTGTTACCTTCCTTCCAAGGGGGGGGGGGTCCTTTGGCATGAGTATCTATTGCTACTTCTTTTGCTACTCTCGGGACAAGGGTACATAATTTTTCTTTTGCTCAGGACATTTGTTTTACATCCTAAGGCTTCAGTTCCTTTTCTTGTGTCTAACTCTGTTCCATTTTGGTAGCCTGGTGGTTTGGATATTCGAATCCTTTTCTGCTGATCCATTTTTTGCTGTGTGTGTATAACTTTGTTGATTTTTCAACCTTCTGCATTCTTCTTTTCTCCCCCCCACCCCCCCCCCCCCCCCATCTTTGGGAAACTGCTTTGCTACATCCCATTGGTCTGGACTGGTCTGGTATAGATGACAAGGAAAAATTATGTTCTTACCTGATAATTTTCTTTCCTTTAATCATACCAGCCCAGTCCAGATGCCCTCCCTGGTAAAAGTGGTCAGAGTGTTGTTTCCTTTAGGTATCCATGGTGGTTCCACAACTCTTCAATACGGTGGGATGTTCTACAGCACTGCCTACTTCATCTTCTCTATTCAATCTCCTGCCACTTGTTGTTGTGCCAGCTCTGTATGACTGCTGTTACTTGGGATCACGGAGATCTTTCCCTGGATTCAGGGCAAGCTCAGTATGGACCATTCCCTCCCGCTTACTTTACTCTGAGGGGAGGTTGCAGTTGCCTTTGGTCAGGCAGGAACAGTGAGGTTCTGCATATTTGTTCCAAGAGTTTGCCTGTTTGGTATTAACTGTATTTTCTTCTAGACTTCAGTGCACCATTGCTTGTCTATTCGAAATACTGAACATTCCAGGCTGCACGGTACCCTTAAGGGGCGGTTTACTTGGAACTATTTTCTCTGTCTCCTTCCACTGATAGATGGACACAACCCATTGGTCTGGACTGGTCTGGTATGATTAAAGGAAAGAAAATGATCAGATAAGAACATAATTTTTCCATTTCTTACCTCTACCTTCTTTCTCTCCTTTTTCTCCCCCTCCACCACTTTCCTCCCCCCCCCCCCCATACTCTTACCCTTTTATCTCTTCCATTTTTCACCCTCCCCTTCCCTAGCACACTTTCCTTCTCTTTTCCTTCTGCCTCTGCGTCACCTCCATCTGCTCGCCATAACAGAAACCTGGCTCTGCCCTGATGACTCTGCTTCAGTCGCAGCCCTGTGCCATGGCGGTTATCTATTTTCACATACTCCTCGCCCTGCTGGCCGTGGGGGCGGTGTTGGACTACTTCTCTCTCCCTCCTCCAGATTTCAACCCCTTCTTCCACCTCAATCTCACTGTTTTTCCTCCTTTGAAGTCCACTCTATCCGCCTTTTCTCTCCTCTGCCTCTTCGAATAGCGGTCATTTATCGTCCCCCTGATAAGTCCCTTTCATCCTTTCTCAGTGACTTTGACGCCTGGCTTGCCTTCTTCCATGATCCTTCCTCCCCCTCTCTCATCCTTGGTGACTTTAATATTCCTGCTAATGATCCTTCCAACTCCTATATTTCCAAGTTACTCGCTTTAACGTCGTCCTTTAATCTCCAACTATGCTCCACCTCCCCCACTCATCAAAATGGTCACTGTCTTGATCTCATCTTCTCCTCCAACTGTTCACCTTCTAGTTTCCTTGCCTCTGATCATCCCTCCTCTGATCACCATCTTATAACTTTCACACTTAAATCTCCTCCCTCCCAGTCCCGTCCTATCCTATCTAATTTATCTAGGAATCTTCACGATATTGACCCTTCATCTCTATCCTCCCATGTTTCAAACCTCCTCTCTACTGTGGCACCATCCACGTCTGTCAACGAGGCTGTTTCTTTTTACAACAATACTCTATCCTCTGCCTTAGACACTGTTGCACCTTTGATGACCCGCCCTGTAAGGCGTACAAAACCCCAACCTTGGCTGAATTCTAATATCCGCTACCTACGTTCCTGTACCCGCTCCGCCGAACGCCTCTGGTGGAAATCTCGGGCCCTTGCTGATTTCTTACACTTTAAGTTCATGCTGACCTCCTTCCAATCTGCTCTTTTACATGCCAAACAGGATTATTATATCCAACTGACCAACTCTCTTGGCTCTAATCCTCGACTTCTCTTCACCACATTGAACTCTCTCCTCAAGGTGCCCCCTCCCCCAACTCCCCCTTCATTATCTCCTCAGACCCTTGCTGAATTCTTTCACAACAAGGTTCAAAAGATAAACCTTGCTTTCTCTACCTCACCAGCTCTCCCTCCACTAGTCCGTTCCCCTCTCTCTCCTTCCCCTCATTCCCTTTCCTCCTTTCCTGAAGTTACTATTGAGGAAACTACACTTCTCCTTTCTTCCTCAAAATGTACCACCTGTTCCTCTGATCCCATTCCCACCCACCTTCTTAATGCCATCTCTCCTACTCTTATTCCTTTTATCTGTCACATTCTCAATCTCTCACTTTCCACTGCGACTGTCCCTGCTGCCTTTAAACATGCTGTGGTCACACCTCTCCTTAAGAAGCCTTCACTTGACCCTACTTGTCCCTCTAATTACCGACCCATCTCCCTCCTTCCTTTTCTCTCCAAATTACTTGAGCGTGCTGTTCACTGCCGCTGCCTTGATTTTCTCTCCTCACATGCTATTCTTGACCCATTACAATCTGGTTTTCGCCCTCTCCACTCAACCGAAACTGCGCTTACTAAAGTCTCCAATGACCTATTACTGGCTAAATCCAGAGGTCAATATTCCATCCTCATTCTTCTTGATCTTTCCGCTGCTTTTGACACTGTCGATCACAACATACTTCTCGATACCCTGTCCTCACTTGGATTCCAGGGCTCTGTCCTTTCCTGGTTCTCTTCCTACCTCTCCCTCCGCACTTTTAGTGTTCACTCTGGTGGATCCTCTTCTACTTCTATTCCTCTGCCTGTCGGCGTACCTCAGGGTTCTGTTCTTGGTCCCCTCCTCTTTTCTATCTACACTTCTTCCCTTGGTTCATTAATCTCATCCCATGGCTTTTCCTACCATCTCTATGCTGATGACTCCCAAATCTACCTTTCTACCCCTGATATCTCACCTTGCATCCAAACCAAAGTTTCAGCGTGCTTGTCTGACATTGCTGCCTGGATGTCTCAACGCCACCTGAAATTAAATATGACCAAAACCGAGCTTCTCATTTTCCCCCCCAAACCCACCTCCCCGCTCCCCCCGTTTTCTATTTCTGTTGATGGCTCTCTCATTCTCCCTGTCTCCTCAGCTCGAAACCTTGGGGTCATCTTTGACTCTTCTCTCTCCTTCTCTGCTCATATCCAGCAGACCGCCAAGACCTGTCGTTTCTTTCTTTACAACATCCGTAAAATCCGCCCCTTTCTTTCCGAGCACTCTACCAAAACCCTCATCCACACCCTTGTCACCTCTCGTTTAGACTACTGCAATCTGCTTCTTGCTGGCCTCCCACTTAGTCACCTCTCCCCTCTCCAGTCGGTTCAAAACTCTGCTGCCCGTCTCATCTTCCGCCAGGGTCGCTTTACTCATACTACCCCTCTCCTCAAGACCCTTCACTGGCTCCCTATCCGTTTTCGCATCCTGTTCAAACTTCTTCTACTAACCTATAAATGTATTCACTCTGCTGCTCCCCAGTATCTCTCCACACTCGTCCTTCCCTACACCCCTTCCCGTGCACTCCGCTCCATGGATAAATCCTACTTATCTGTTCCCTTCTCCACTACTGCCAACTCCAGACTTCGCGCCTTCTGTCTCGCTGCACCCTACGCCTGGAATAAACTTCCTGAGCCCCTACGTCTTGCCCCATCCTTGGCCACCTTTAAATCTAGACTGAAAACCCACCTCTTTAACATTGCTTTTGACTCGTAACCACTTGTAACCACTCGCCTCCACCTACCCTCCTCTCTTCCTTCCCGTTCACATTAATTGATTTGATTTGCTTACTTTATTTATTTTTTGTCTATTAGATTGTAAGCTCTTTGAGCAGGGACTGTCTTTCTTCTATGTTTGTACAGCGCTGCGTATGCCTTGTAGCGCTATAGAAATGCTAAATAGTAGTAGTAGTAGTACTCTTGGCATACTCTTTTTCTCAGTGCCAATGAACACTCGGAAGCTTACTATATCATACAAACACCAAGTTCAAAAACTCACACTACACCAAACGTACCTATGAAAAGTCATCACTGCGAATATTTAGAACACCAGTACGCATACAGGTGGGAAAAGAGAACAAGCTGGCTTGCTACAAATTCCTACACAGAACCTACATGTTACAGAATCTCTTGCCACGATTACACAGACCATCATCAATAAAGAATAAAAGACAATATGTTAGAAATAAATATCTAGGGAGAAAAAATGAAAACGCTCTAAAATCAGACCCTATGAGCAGTGAAACACTAAAGAAAGAGACAGAAAATGCAAATACAAGAAATGCACATTTTCAAAAGTGAGATATTTTATTCTCTAAAAGTTAAAAAAAAAATTGCATCCTTGTCTGATTATTTTATTTTTCCAGCTGGGTTAGTCCTAAGAATGGTATGTAAGCATTGCTGTACTGGGGCAGACCAAAGGTCCATCAAGCACAGTATATTGTTTCTAACAGTGGCCAAATCAGGTCACAATTACCTAGTAATCCCAAAAGAGTAAAAATAGATTTGATGTTTCTTATCCCAGGAATAATCAGTACATTTTTCCCAAGTCCACTGTAATAATGGCTTATGAACTTTTTTTTAAAGAACCTGTCCAAACCTTTTTTAAATCCTGGTAGGCTAATTGCATTTTCTGGTAATGCATTTTAGAGCTTAATTACACATTGAGTGAAGAAATATTTTCTATGATTGTTTTTCATGTGTTTAGTAATTTCATTGCATGCCCCCTAGTCCTTGTACTTTTGGAATGAGTAAACAAGTGATTCACACTTGACTGTGCTTGCGGCCTTGCAGGAACTGTTTTTGATTGGTTTCTGTAATTTTGGTGGTAGGAAGGCTGTGGTACATAAGGATGCTAGGATGTCAGCAGTGCATCAATTGTCTATAGGGATGCCACAAGGATCAGTGCTGTCTGCTGTTTTATATAACTTGTATTTTCAGCCCTTATGTGTTGTCTTGTAATCTTTAGGAGTTTCTTATAGCCTATATGTAGACGATGTCCAATTTTTAAAAATCTGTATCGTAAGGTGGCCAATTGCTAGAAAAGGCAATTGTGAACGCTAGAAGGATGCCTGGGTGCATAAGTAGAGGAATGTCCAGTAGGAAAAAGGTGGTGATGATTCCCCTGTATAAGACTCTTGTGAGACCTTATTTAGAATGTTGCATATAATTTTGGAAACTGCACCTTAAAAAAGATATAAACAGGATGGAGTTGGTCTAAAATGGTCAGTTGTCTTCATCATAAAGCATATGGGGACAGACTTAAAGATCTCAATATGTATACTTTGGACGAAAGGCAGGAGAGGGGAGATATGATAGAGACATAAATGCACAGGAGACAAGTCTCTTTCAATTGAAAGGAAGCTCTGGAACGAGAAGGCATTGGATGAAGGTGAATGGGGACAGAATCAGAAGGAATTTGAGGAAATGTTTTTTCACAGAAAGGGTGGTGAATTTGTGGAATGGCCTCTTGATGGAAGTGGTGGAGACAAAAACAGTATCTGAATTCAAGTGAGCTTGGGACAGGTACATAGGATCTCTAAGGGAGTGATGGAGAGAGTAGATGGCATGGATGAGCAGACTGGGGCCCAGATGTATCAAACAAACGTAAAAAAATCCAAAACGTTAAAGTCCTTAACGATTTCGAAAAACCGAAGCATGCACCAAAAAAACAGGTCAAACATGTTTGTAGCGTTATCAAGAAGTACAATGTATCAATGAATCGTAACCCCCGTCGGTAATCAGCCCCTAAATCATGCGCAGAGCAGCCAAGCGTTATGCTGGCTGCTCTGCGCATGCCACAAACGTCCAAAAAAACCCACAACACAAACACGTGGCTCCCCACTTCCCCCTGCACTAACCAAAACAAACAAAAAATCCAAATAGATCGGGAGGGGGCGAAGGCGCTCGTCAGGAGCGTCCTGTATGGGCGCCCTCCTCCCCCACCGAGATCGCCGCTGTTCCCCGCTTCAGCCGTTTTTAATAAAAACAAATCTTTCCAAATTTTCTCAGCCCCGCTCCCCCTCTCTTCCTGTGTCTCCTGTCCTTCAGGGCTCCACCTCCTGCCATCCTCCGCCTCCGCCCCCTGCACCCCTGGGGTGGTCGCCGCTGTTCCCACCCTCCACCGGACCCCCCCTCCGCATTACCGTCCCGCGCAGCACCTCTCACCTGTATGTGAAGGCGCTGCACTGGATAAAACAGCAGATCGCCAATGGCTTCTCCCTCCTCCGACATCAGTCTGATGGGGGTGGGCCCAGGAACAACAGACTGACGTCGGAGGAGGGAGAAGCCATTGGCGATCTGTTGTTTTGTCCCGTGCAGCGCCTTCACATACAGGTGAGAGGCGCTGCGCGGGATGGTAATGCGGAGGGGGGGTCCGGTGGAGGGTGGGAGCAGCGGCGACCACCCCAGGGGGGCGGGGCACGGGGGCGGTGGTGGAGAATGGTGGGAGGTGGAGCCCTGAAGGACAGGAGACACAGGAAGGGAGGGGGAGCGGGGCTGAGAAAATTTGGAAAGATTTGTTTTTATTAAAAACGGCTGAAGCGGGGAACAGCGGCGATCTCGGGGGGGGGGGGGGGGAAAGGGTGCCCATACAGGACGCTTCTGACGAGCGCCTTCGCCCCCTCCCGATGTATTTGAATTTTTTTGTTTGTTTTGGTTAGTGCAGGGGGAAGTGGGGAGCTACCTGTTTGTTGTTTTTTCTAACTTTTTTTTTTAACATGCCAGCTTGGATTTTTAGGTGCAGGGGCCAGTGGGGAGATGACAGCTCAGGCCTTAACAGGTCTGAGCTCACGTTAAATTTCAGACGGTAGATGAATCGTTGCAATCATCGGTATGGTTAGTGCATTGCGAATTGTCCACATTTCAATGGTAGTTTCTCGTTTGCATTCCGTTTTCGTTAGCTGCTTGCTTTGTAGGAAAAAGGCCTTTAATGCATGCAACGGTTGGGAATTTCCTTCGTTAAAGGGTTGTTAGAGGGTCGTTAAGGTTTAGTGCATCTGGCCCTGGATAAGCCATATATGTGCCTGTGTTTTTTTATCTATTTCTATTGATCTGTGGGACAGAAGTGGACACTAGTCCAAACTGAACTTCATGGCCCATGTTGCTGAAGCATCGATGGGCGTCTGACCATCAAACTTTATAAGCAATGCAGCAGCATTTATTTGGAAGGAATTTTTTTTTTTTGTAGGATATGGTGATTTTACAAGATGCATGTATATAGATTTTGGCCTATGTGTATTATGTGGCATGGCAACCTGATACTGAATATCTCAGTACTTAGAAAACTAAAATTCCTAACATCTAAGACTTATAAAAAGGAAAAACAAATCACCATTATATTCTGTTTTAAAATATTAAGACATTGACTGGGCCTTTTTAGAGAGGGGAGCCTGGAGGGAGAAGGGGATATAGCCAGCCAGCCTTCAAGCTCTTTGATTGTCCAGTCTGTTTAGAACCTGTTCTTATCATAGAAAAAGAGAGGATTGTGTATAGGTGTTGTCAGTGGTGGCCACCAAAATAAAGGACAAAGAGAACAAAAAAAAAAAAGAAAAGAAAAAACAGAAGATTCAACTTCTACCAGAATGAATCATTGATTTATGTGAGCTAAGTCCTGGAGCCAAACCTTCTTTGGTAAAATAGTCTTCTCCACTTACTAGCATTTATCAAATGGGAAAGGGGAAGGGTTGCACAAGGGATTCAAGGTTGAGATGGGGTTTCATATTCATGGTTACTATCATTTCTTTTCACTTATTGCATCCCAACTGCACAGAAAGCTTCATAGTGGTGCAGTGGCTAATTCTATTTTAATTTGGTAGGATTTGTTCACCTGTTCCTTGATGCTGGGATACACTTTGAGCCTTTATAGGTAAAGGAAATATAAATGTCTAGATTACCTTATCTAAATACAAAACCCAAAATAATTTTGATAAATTTAAATTGCATATCCCTTCCTGTCTAGTCCAGACAGTGGAATAATGGCGGTGATCCGGATGATGAGCACAGACTGAAGCTCCTCAGGAACCCTGACCGAGTAGTCCCTTAGACATGCATGCAGTAGTCATTGTTGATCAGCCCCCCCCCCGCCCCTTTCTTTCAGGGCTTGCTGTCTTTGCAGCTGATTTATTATGGTTTGTTTAGCTGCTCTGGCTGACATGGTCTAAGGTGCTTACGCACAATGTGATGTCATCAAGGCCTTGGTAAATCTGCTGTGTCATTAATGCTTCATGACTCCATCAGAAAGGGTTTCAGCAAGCCGTTGCATGAGACTAACCGAGCACAGCGCTTGACTTTTCACAACCATTTTGCAGTATAGTATTGAAACCGGATTTTACTAAACAATATATTTTACAGAAATTTCAAACATGTTGATATGAGTGATAAATGGTGTTAGCTATAGAGCTGCCAAAAGGAAGTTGGGGGGGGGGGGGGAGGAGGGGGACTGGAGACATATTAAGACTCTCTACAAGCAACAGTGATATTGAATGTATTTTCAAATAATGTTCTAGAACCCTATAGGACAGTTTAAAGGGCTTGTCTTTAATTAAAAGTGCCACACACTTAGTAGAAATCCATGTTAGTTGAGAAATTGATTTTTTCAGGGAAAGCTGTGAGTTTTCTTGAATGGGGTAAATGTCACTCTCTTCATATCTGGGCTTTGCTGCAAGTCAGAGTTTGTATTATTTCACTAAGTTGTCATAGAAACGCAGCTAACTGTCACCTCAACTCAAGCCGCTGATGGTTTTATTTGTTGGTTTCCAGGATTATTAAAATTTAACAAAAATTATTGATTTTCTTTTTATTAATGCTGGCTGGTGTTTACTTTGGCAGTTCGGGCAGCATAAAGCTTTTCCTTGGGAAGAAAATGTTTTTAAATGCGAAACTCAAGTATATTAAATGCATTCTGTGCTCTTTTTTTTTTCTTCCTTGTCATTTTTTGGGGTTTAAAATGTGATATATAGGCTGCGGCAATAGCATACTCTCAACAAATTGCATTTTACAAATCATTTTCCATTTCTTTTGTTTATAGCAAGAAAAAAAATACCCTCGCAAATTCACCTTTAGCCTGACTTTAACTTAACATAAGACACCTGTCAGAAAAGCATGAAATGGTACATCAGTGTGCCTAATATTTAAGTTTTCATTTTATTTATGTCCTTTGAAGCCTGCCATAATGCTTCAGTGCACCGAGTTTGGAAAATGTATATTTTTTATGTGCATGTGCAAAGGAAATTATTTAGTTTTCACTCATAAACGAGACAGGCAAAAACTTATTTACATCAGCTTTATCTGTTGACCTGTGGATGAGTGCTTTTATGCAAAATAGTGTGGAGTCTAAAATTAACTTTTCACATTGGTTGCACATTGGAAGTCCACACTTCAGCAACATCACAGGAAACGCTATTATAAAAGGCAGACAGAATTCAATTTGGATTGGCGCACACATTTAATTTCTGGATGTACCCTAAGCTCCTGCATCTCATAAAAAGCAATCTTTGAAAATTAGCATTTTTTAAATTGTCATACCTAATATACCTAAGATAAATGTAGTGTGTTATTTTTTCTTTTCAAACTTTCATCTACTAAAAGCAGCTGTAATTAACCGATTTCGTGTAAGTTGACATCAAGTACTATAATGCTGACTTGCTACAAGTTTGTACAGTATTGTTGGATTGATTAAATTGAGTTACTGCTTAAAGTGCTCTTTAACCTTCCTTTTCAGAGGAGAGAACATCATTGGTTATTGACATCTCTGTAATTATCAATCTTGTTTATTGTGCTAAGGCTTTTGACTAAGGGTGCATCCAGATAGCAGTAACTAACCAAGAATAAGCACCTCTCCCTCTTTGAAAACCTTGTCATTCTGCATTGTATAGGTTAACCAGTTCTGGTATTGACTTCATTTTTACCATGCCTAACGTTTAATAGTGTGGTTGCCATGTTAGTCCTCTTAAATGCACAGAAATAAAGGTCAACTAACAGAAAAATATTAGGATGGTACCTTTTTATTGGACTAATTAGTGAAGAAATGTGTTAGTCCATTACAAGGGTATCGCCTTATCTAATATAATAAAACACACCCTCAACGTTCTGAGGACAACGTTCTGAAGCCATCTGACGTCACTCCTAGGCTGAAGGGTTCGTGGATTCATGGTGTGAAGCCTTCAAGCCAGCCAGCCGTCTCTGCCCCGCCCTCGCGTCAAACGTCATGACGTAGAGGGCGGAAAAAAAAGCAAACAATTCTGGCAGCGCAGCGTCAGGGAAGGAGGCGGCGCTCCCGGCGTCTCTAGCCTTCCCTTCGCTGTGTTCCGCCTTCTTCTGACGTCAAGGATGATGTCAGAAAAAGGCGGAACACAGCGAAGGGAAGGCTAGATGTCGGGAGCGCCGCCTCCTTCCCTGACGCTTCGCTGCCGGAACCGCCACGGAGGTAAATTTAAAAAGAAGAAAAAAAAAAAAAAGGATGTTGGGGGGAGAGAAGAGGGTGGCCAGTAAAGTTGAACAATGGGAGCGGGAGGGCAGGGGAGAAACGACAGCATGGATGCGAAGGGGGGGGGGGGAGAAGAGGGCGGGCCAAGCTGGGACATGGGAGAGAGAGGAGCATGGATGCGAGGGGGGTCATGGAAGGGAGAGAGGGGACTTGCTGGAAAAGGATGAATGGAGGCGGCAGGGGACAGAGGAGCATGGATGGGCATGGATTGGGAGGGCAGGGCTCAGGGAGAGAGGGGAATTGCTGGAAAGGGATGAATGGAGGGGGCAGGGGACAGAGGAGCATGGATGGGCATGGATTGGGAGGGCAGGGCTCAGGGAGAGAGGGGAATTGCTGGATAGGGATGAATGGAGGGGACAGATGGGCATGGATGGATATGGATTGCAGGGCTCAGGGAGAGAGGGGAATTGCTGGATAGGGATGAATGGAGGGGCCAGGTGACAGAGGAGCATGGATGGGCATGGATTGGGAGGGCAGGGCTCAGGGAGAGGGGAATTGCTGGATAGGGATGAATGGAGGGGACAGATGGGCATGGATGGATATGGATTGCAGGGCAGGGCTCAGGGAGAGAGGGGAATTGCTGGATAGGGATGAATGGAGGGGGCAGGTGACAGAGAAACATGGATGGGCATGGATTGGGAGGGCAGGGCTCAGGGAGAGAGGGGAATTGCTGGAAAGGGATGAATGGAGGGGGCAGGGGACAGAGGGGCATGGATTGGGAGGGCAGGGCTCAGGGAGAGAGGGGAATTGCTGGATAGGGATGAATGGAGGGGACAGATGGGCATGGATGGATATGGATTGCAGGGCAGGGCTCAGGGAGAGAGGGGAATTGCTGGATAGGGATGAATGGAGGGGGCAGGTGACAGAGGAGCATGGATGGGCATGGATTGGGAGGGCAGGGAGAGGGGAATTGCTGGATAGGGATGTATGGAGGGGACAGATGGGCATGGATGGATATGGATTGCAGGGCAGGGCTCAGGGAGAGAGGGGAATTGCTGGATAGGGATGAATGGAGGGGACAGGTGACAGAGGAGCATGGATGGGCATGGATTGGGAGGGCAGGGCTCAGGGAGAGAGGGGAATTGCTGGAAAAGGATGAATGGAGGGGGCAGGGGACAGATGGGCATGGATTGGGAGGGCAGGGCTCACACTCTCTCTCTCATATACAATGTCTTTCTGACTCTCACTCTCACACACTCTGTCTCACACTGTATCACATTCACTCTATGTGCCACACAGTCACTCACACACTCGCTTGGTCTCATACACTCATTCTCACAGAGAATCTGTGTCTCTCACACACTCTCTCGCACACACACACACTCTCTCTCACACTGTGTCTCACATACGCACTTGCACACACTCTCATTCTCACACACACACACTCTCTCACAAACACACTCACACCCAGACTCACTCTCTCTCTCACACACACACACTCACACTTTGACTCTCAAACAGTCACTCTCACATACACTCTCCCAAACATACACACTCCGAGGAAAACCTTGCTAGCGCCCGTTTCATTTGTGTCAGAAACGGGCCTTTTTTACTAGTTTATTTATGTTTCTTTATTCCATTCATCTAGTTTGTCAATCAGTGTATATTTTATGCAATTCATTTTGACCCCATGAAGTGCTCTCTGTCAGACTTGGCAGCTGCTGACCTTATTTGGTACAGTTGTGTTTCTTAACCTTTTAAGTACAGGGTGAGGCTGAGTGAAGAAATATTTTCTCTGATTCGTTTTAAATTTATTTATTTTATTTATTTTTTGTTACATTTGTACCCCGCGCTTTCCCACTCATGGCAGGCTCAATGCGGCTTACATGGGGCAATGGAGGGTTAAGTGACTTGCCCAGAGTCACAAGGAGTTGCCTGTGCCTGAAGTGGGAATCAAACTCAGTTCCTCAGTTCCCCAGGACCAAAGTCCACCACCCTAACTACTAGGCCTCTCCTCCACTCACTACTTTGTAGCTTCATTGCGTGCCCCCTAGTCCTAGTATTTTTGGAAAGAGTAAACAAGCGATCCACATCTACCCATTCCATTCCACTCAGTATTTTATATACCTCCATCATATCTCCTCTCAGCTGTCTTTTCTCCAAGCTGAAGAGCCCAAGCTGTTTCAGCCGTTCCTCATAGCAACAGCTTTGAATTTCAATGAGAAAGTGTACGTACTTATTTAGTTATTAAACAGCATTTAATTATCTTATGCTATGTTGACATTTTAGTGTTACTACCTAGCAATCATAAGTAGTGCCATACTGGGAAAGACCAAAGGTCCATCTACCCCAGCATCCTGTCACTGACAGTGGCCAATCCAGGTCAAGGGCACCTGGCACGCTCCCCAAACATAAAAACATTCCAGACAAGTTATACCTAAAAATGCGGAATTTTTCCAAGTCCATTTAATAGCGGTCTATGGACTTGTCCTTTAGGAATCTATCTAACCCCTTTTTAAACTCCGTCAAGCTAACCGCCCGTACCACGTTCTCCGGCAACGAATTCCAGAGTCAAATTACACGTTGGGTGAAGAAAAATTTTCTCCGATTCGTTTTAAATTTACCACACTGTAGCTTCAACTCATGCCCTCTAGTCCTAGTATTTTTGGATAGCGTGAACAGTCGCTTCACATCCACCCGATCCATTCCACTCATTATTTTATACACTTCTATCATATCTCCCCTCAGCCGTCTCTTCTCCAAGCTGAAAAGCCCTAGCCTTCTCAGCCTCTCTTCGTAGGAAAGTCGTCCCATCATTGTGCGTAAAAAATGTGTAAGGTAAAACACAATAAAATAACATCATTCAAATGATACAATTAACAATGTGTCAGAATTTCGCTGTTACTGTGAATGCTCAAAATGTCCACCCCAGCTTTAACACAGGCCTTCAGTCACTTTGGGAAGTTCTTAACAGTGTTGTTGTTGGGTCTCCATGGTAGGCTGTCCCAGATCATCTGCAGCACTTCCTTGAGTTTGGCGATTGTTTGCCGCTTTGGGTAGAGCTTTTGATAGGCCTCCAACATTGCTCACCTGACAAAGTCTATGTCACTGTGACATCATTAACATTAATCTGGTACCCTGTTTTTTTTTCTCCAAATAATGGTAGTTTCAGTGCAGATATTTTTGAATGTGCAAACATTGTTGTGTGGTAACACTAAAAAGTCTGTATTTTTGCTGTGTTTGAAGATAAGGTCATTCCACTTGGTGCATAATCGTACATAGTAACAACAAATAAAGCTGTAAGATTTCACATTGAAATTCCAAGCGGTTGCTTGAGAAAACATAAAAAAACTCTAAGGGGTTACTTTTATTGTCTCATCCTATATTTAAGAACGTTTGTGGAACTACTCCTAGTAGGAGGACCAAACCTAGAGCTATGCAAAGCTTCCAGCCTCAGACTTTGAAAGGCCCCCAAACCTTCTCATGCTTACATACACCCGAAATCCATATACATGCGGAGTGGAGGAGGAATTCCGTGTAGAGATGCCCAGTTCAAATCCTACTGCTGCTTCTTGTGATCTTGGGCTACCCTCTATTGCCTCACGTACAAACAGATTGTTGGCCCTCTGGGGATAGGAAAATGTACCTGAATGTAACGCACCTTGAACTGCTACTGAAAAGATGTGAACTAAATACAAATAACAGGCACATTCTAGCCTCTGGCATAGCCACAGAAGGCCATACCTATCTCTGCTGCCCACCCCCCCTTGGAGATAGCAAAACTTACTGACACAATTCATAAATCCTCTGTACAAATATAGCCTTGCGTGCACACCTGTGCAAACAATAGCCCTACCTGCATACCTGTCCACACACATCTGCATAACATCTGTTTCCAATGCACAGTTATACTCAGATACAGGTTGAGAAGCTGGGGTACAGAAAGCTAGGGATCTGTGGGGCCGGAGTGAAACAGCTAGACAGAAAGGGACTAGGGTGTTGTGAGACATGGAAGCTGGTGGGATGGGAAGTAGCATGAGAGGAAAAAGAGAAAGATTGTTTAGGTCAGAGTGCTGGGTATTAGCAGGGACCAGAGGAATGAAAATGATCCTCCACTGAAATTGACTGGGTTTCAGCAAGTCACCATATATATTGTATATAGTGACATATTTCAGGATACAGCAGCACTAATGCTTAATTTATGAAATGGCCATAGTTCCTTGTACAAAACAGAGCAATTGAGTAATGGCTCTCTGATAACTGTAAACAAACCTGAAGCTTATTTGTGTAATAGAGGTTTTGGTGAGGAGGGAACTGAAATCACCCATTCAGTATAGACCTTGTGGAAACTGAGAATTTGATAACAGCTTGCCTAACTTGTGTGGTGGGTACCTGCATAACTTATTAATTTTCAAGGGGGAAGTATGCAGCTACTTTTCATTAGAAAATTATTCCATCGAAGGTACACACAAATGTTTACATTTGCTCTTTGGCACACAAACATTTCCTGTTTTATTTTTGGATTTAGCTTACGTCTTTCAGTAGTTTGAAGGTAAGTTACATTCAGGTTAGTAAGTATTTATTTTATGCACATTCTAAACTTAGCAAGTCCCATGCTGGCCACATATCTTTATGATCTACTGGCTCTTTTAAATTTATCCATAACCCTTCTTTTTTGACGAATCCTCAAAATAGCATCACACTGATGCTAATCAATATTTTTCCATGCAGGCTACGTGAGGGCTCTCATGCCACCTTCTTGGAGAGAGCAAGCAAGCTTATCTTTCACATAACATTATGAAATGTTGATCAGTTTTGGTGTGGTGTTATGCAGCTGTATCATACTTTTGTTAAGGTGAGGAGAAGGTGTTTGACTTGCCTTTTCAAAGACTGTTGAGCAGTGTTCCCTCTAAGCTGCACGTATATGTGTACACGTCATGAAGTCGCCGAGCACACGTTTTGTGGCAGCACACAGGCACCCTGACCCCTGGAGGCTGCCAACAGTCTGGCATCTGTCTGTCTCTCTCTGAACCCCTCCCTCCCTGGTCCATCTTTAATCAGGGCTGTAGAGTTGGTACACGAAACTGTTGACTCCGATTCTGACTCCTTTATTTTTCTACTATCCAACTCCAACTCCTACTGATAATAGGCTTTACATTTTTTTGTTCTGGATCTAAAGTACTGGTAAATATTACTTTTACATCCAGATAAAAAAAAAATATATATAAAATGATACATTTACCATATATTATAATGTTGTTTTATGTTGGAGTTGGTACATTTTTACTGACTCCAACTCCACTCAAAATTGCTTCCGACTCCACGACTCTGACTCCACAGCCCTGCTTTAAACATGTCTTTACTGTGTGAAGGGGAGGATAAGGGTTTTGCACAGAGGGAAGTGGAGGAGGGAGAAGGAAGGAGGCTCAAGAGCCGAGGGAGACAGAGCAGAGCCCTACCTTTAATCATTCCTCAGAGAGAGAAAAGGAAAAAGGTAGTGCCCCCTAGAAAATGGAGGTGGGAGAAGGACTACATTTCCCAGCATCCCTGGGGAAAACCCTGGTATAGGGATTATTGGCCCCAGCATTCCCCGTGAGAAGGCTCTGACAAGGCAAGGGAGGGGCACCTGGAACATAATCAAGTAAGAGAGGAACAGCAGGACAGGGTAGAGGAGAATGAGCCCATGGACTGGCAGGCTGCTGGAGAGAAGGAGCATGAGGCAGGCTCTGAGGAACCCATGGACCTTTCTGCCTGGGCTCATGCCTTGAAAGCTAAACTGAAAAACCAGGTGAACTCTTGGTGTCAGAGCTGGGCTGAAAGGGGAAAGGTCATGCGGGAGGAGGGTCAGTGAAGTAATGGAGTGACCCAGAACGGGGGGGGGGGGGGGGGGGGGGAATCTTTTCCTCTTTCCCAAAGGAGTTCAGGCTGTGTTTTTGTGAAGAGACTGTGTGTCTGAATTGGGTGCTAAGGCATTGAGCCCTGTGGATTTTGAACAGGGTTGCCAGGTGGAAAATTTTTTTCCAGCCCAAAAAACAGCCCAAAACCCGCCCAAACACAAACCCCGCCCCTGACACCCCCACCCCCGCGTCATCACCCCCGCCCCCGCCGTCATCGGCCCCGCCCCCGCCGTCACCGGCCCCGCCTCCCCGTCATCGGCCCCGCCTCCCACGTCATCGGCCCCGCCTCCCACGTCATCGGCCCCGCCCAAAACGTCACTAACCCCGCCCAAACACGTCACTAACCCCGCCCCCCCGCGGCCGAAAAAGGCAAAAAGCCGCCCAAAAAACCGCCCTGAAGCCCAAAAAGCAGTCCAAAAAACCGCAACTCGCCGCGGGCAAAAATTTCCCGCGGCGGGTCGCGGAAAACCGCCCAATTGGGCGGTAAAACCGCCCACCTGGCAACACTGATTTTGAACTGTTGAGAAAACAAACCTTCTTTTTGTGTGGGGGAGGGGAAAGTAGCTACAGTTTCTTTTTCCTTTTGTGGGCTGTGGCCCAAGGAACTTTGAGGTTTTTGAACTGTGGCAGAAACCCCAAGCATGGGGCCCAGCTACCTGGGTTCCTTTTGGTTGTGAAGTTGGACTACAGGGGAATCTATCTTTGGGGACTGTTAAATTGGCTCCAACTGTTTTTTTTTCGTGAAGCAGCAGAGAGCTGCACGGTTTTTTTGTCCTGCTGTACCTGGGCCCTGGGAGAAAAGCAGGAGCAACTGTTTGAAGGGCTGCAGGATTCCTTTTTGCAAGTTACTGAATTGTGAATCCCTGACAATAAAGGAGCTTGGTGACTTTTACCTTTTTGAAGTTTATTTTCTTTGAGCCCTGCCCTGTGGACTGCAGTGGGCCGGGAGGCTGAGTGGCCAGGGTGGAGGCAAGATCCCGAAGACCCTCGGGCGGAGGGGAGGATCTTTCACAACTGCCAGAGGTCACTGTACTGGCAGTGATTTACACTGCCTGTGGCTGGATCCAGAGCCTTCCCTCTGTCATGTCCAGGCCTACCAAAAACAGGACTTATACCCTTCCTCTTGGTGTGTCCCAAGGAACCATTTTTGCCCAACTTTATGTAGTTTATTTCTGACACTCTTGGCCACCATTCTCCAGAGCTTAGGACTTAGTGTGTATATTTTTTGCAGATGACGTTCAGATCATTTACATTTCTGATAAGATCTCATTAGACCTTACCTATTTGAACACGTCTGCAAACAGTGGCTTAATGGCCAAGAGCAAATCATGAAGAAACTCCAAACTGCCCAAAACACCGCAGCCAGACTCATATTTGGCAAAACGAAATACGAAAGTGCCAAGCCCTTATGAGAAAAACTACATTGGCTCCCAATCAAAGAGCGAATTGTGTTCAAAATCTGCACCCTGGTTCATAAAATCATTCACGGCGAGGCCCCAGTCTACATGGCAGACCTTATAGACCTACTAACCAGAAACACAAAAAGGTCAGCACGCACATATCTAAATCTCCAGTACCCCAGCTGCAAAGGATTAAAATATAACACAACATATGCATCCAGCTTCTCTTAAATAAGCACGCAAATATGGAATGCACTTCCAAATATCATGAAAACAATGTACGACCTAACAAACTTCCGGAAATCGCTAAAAACCAACCTGTTCACAAAGGCATACCAGAATGATCCAACCTAAACACCTGAACCCTCCAACACAATCAAAACTACTACCAGAACTGGACAAAACTTAACTCTCTTTCTCTCCTTGAATACTTATATACTCCGTCATCTATGATTATTAACATTTAACCACTCTGTATTTCTCTTACCGGAATTGGCGATCGCCATCACGGTACTATGTAAGTCACATTGAGCCTGCAAATAGGTGGGAAAATGTGGGCTACAAATGCAATAAATAAATAAATAAATAAAAGCCCTGTAGGGCATGATTGTAAATCCTACCAAATCTAATATCTACCGTTTCTAACTTATCTGCTTCTCGTAAGGGCCAACTAATTGCTGTACATGATTGTGTTCTAGTTCTGTTTTTCAGAATTGACTCGCTTTTTTGACTCGCTTTTAACATTTGATCCTCAAATTGCAGCCGTTCTGAAGTCCTCATTCAGGGCTCTTAAAAGGGATTTCACTGTACGTATTTTTCTGTCTTCACATGATTTATAAAACCAGGCTTTTGTATTAATTTTAAATTGTAGGGCTATTGCAACTCCCACTACCATGGACTGACCTGATTATCTATGCATCGCTTGCAGAACATGGCCGTTAGATTACTTGTTGGCATAAAAAGATTCAGTCATATTTCCCCAGATCTCAGAAGTCTTCATTGGCTCCCAATTGAATTCAAAATACATTCAAAATACATTGGAGTATTGTGTTCAGTTTTGGAGGCCGTATCTGGCTAAAGATGTAAAAAGACATGAAGTGGTGCAAAGAAAAGCTACAAAAATAGTATGGGATTTGTGTTGCAAACCGTAGGAGGAGAGACTTGCTGACCTGAACATGTATACCTTGGAGGAAAGGAGAAACAGGGGTGACATGATACAGACGTTCAAATATTTGAAAGGTATTAATCCACATACGAACCTTTTCTGGAGACGGGAAGGTGGTAGAACTAGAGGACATGAATTGAGGTTGCAGGGGGGCAGACTCAGGAGTAATGTCAGGAAATATTTTTTCACGGAGAGGGTGGTGGATACGTGGAATGCCCTCCCGTGGGAGGCAGTGGAGATGAAATAATAATGGAATTCAAACATGCATGGGATAAATACAAAGGAATCCTGTTTAGAAGGAATGGATCTATGGAATCTTAGCGGACATTGGGTGGCAATGCCAGTATTTGGAGAATAAAACCGGTGCAGGGTGGACTTCTACAGTCTGTGCCCTGAGAAAGGCAGGGACAAATCAAACTCGGATATATATATATAAAGTATTACATACCATGTAAAATGAGTTTTTGGGCAGACTGGATGGACCATTCAGGTCTTTATCTGCCGTCATTTACTATGTTACTATATTATAAAACATGATTATTGATTTATAAAATTTTTCACACAGGTTTTCAGTCTGATAGTACTTTTTAGTTCTACATGACCAAAGTGCTCCTAACATATTAATTAGTTAGCCGTGCCCCCTCTTTCTTATCATTGCCTTGATGTAACCAGGCGTTCCACCTTTTCTTTTTACGGTCCATTATACTGGACTCAACATCTTCTATAGTCAGCTCCTGAAACAGGCCAAAGCCACAACCTGAACTTTTAAAGAACCCAATGCCAATCCTTTCTGAAGGCCTGCCTGGATAAATGTTAGGATGTATGCAATCTGAGCAGAGAGGGAAGAATGAACTGTGCCTGTTTCAAGGTAGTGTTAAAATCCCACCGGTTTGCCATAGCTTTTGGAGAGCCTTTGGCATTGTCTGGGAAAACTAGGAATAAGTGCCAGTACCTTCTTTCTGTTTTCTACTTTTGTGCAACCTGAGGGTAAGTGTGGATAGGGAAGGAGTTTGGGTAGAACACAGGTGGAGTTGCAAATTATGCATTTACATTTAAACAGACTCCTGAGTAGGAATACATTTATGTGGGTGCATTTAAATTCCGATTGTCTAGAGGTTTTTTTGAGGATGTTTTTTAAAAATCACATAGTCGCCTGTTGTAAAATTATCTTCTACCTGGCTAAGTTAACTGAGACTCATAAGGCTTTCTTACATTGGACTTCCTCTCCTGATTGAGCTGAGGTTGATTAAGGACCGCTTGATATTTCATAACTTCTTCAAGACTTGGATTTCTTTTTGTTGCCTTTTCTGAGGCCTACTAGTAAATAAATATTGCTGATGCCTTTCATATGCCTACTATTTAACTAATGTGCTGATTGTTGATTCGTTTTTGGAATTCATTTTAACATTTTTTTAAATGTAGCCTTCTTTGGTTAATACTATGTTTTCTACTCTGTGATAGGCATGATTCTATAATGGGTCTATAAAGCTTCAATCACTCTTTTGTCTTTGGCCCTTAATATTCAGGGGTCTAAAAAACAAAGGATCTCAGAATAAATCCTAAAACCAGTAGGTAACTAGTATAGTTTATTAAGGATTTGGGGAGATATTATCTGATAATGATATGATAATAATTCATATCTGGAGGTCTTCAGATCCCTGTCTCTGGCGCCCTGTGAATTTACTGCTTCCCTCCCTTCACCTCTCACCTGTGGAGCTCTCCTTTTCCAACACAACAACCTTAACAATAAAAGAAGAAAGAAAGGAGAAGAAAAAAGGTTTACTGGAGAGTGTGGAACAGAGTATCAGAATTGTGGAGATTGGGGGGAGTAGCCAGCAGTGATAAGTCCGACTAATGTTTAACTCAACCAGTTGGAGGGCTGAAAGTTCTACCTGATGCAGGGGAAGGATCCCGAGTCACCGCTTGGGACTGTGTGGTGCAGTGCTTGTGACAGTTGGGATAAATAGCGACTCTTGCAGAGGCAGTTAAGTGGTGGTCCTGCTGTGGGACCTGCCGGCTGGCGTCGGGGCGTTACAGTGCGTGCAAGTCAAAAATCCCACGGGATACGAAGGAAACGGCAGCAGCACCTCTCTGGATTTGGTTTAGCATCCGAATATGCTGGAGACTTTGGGCTGTCCGGCAGGGCCAGTGCACAGTTTGATGCAAGAGAGCATAAGAACGGGTGTCATTTTGTCAGAGCACTGGCAGTGAGGAACAACCTCTGTATGATCACACGGCGCACAGCTGCCATTTTATAACCTCAGGGCCTGACAGAGCAGTCAGCATCGGGATTTTTGTTTTTTTTCCGGAGTTTATATTGCTCTTACATCAGTTTAATTGACTGAAACAGGGACAGTTGGAGTTGCTGCAAGGTGCTTCAGTTTTTTGCTCCACTGCTTGTCCTTGAACCTGGGAGAATGGGAATTATACAGCCAGGGTTTTCAGCTTATAGCAGATTGATGGGGTTCTCTGCTTCTGAACTTGATGATGACAAAACAAAATGCCAAAATGCCCATGTTCTACAGCTGTTGGAAAGAATTGGGCTCGATGGGGATCAGTGTCTTACTGCAGCCCTGGCCACATTCAGCCGCATGTTGAAAAGGATCCCATTGCACCAGGGTCGAATAATTTTCGTAGCCCTGGATTGGCCACAGAGGCCGTAGTACTTGGACCTGATTCAACTGCTGGACAGAGATCCTCTTTGTCTTCCACAGGTACATAGTCTTCTGAAGCAAGGTCCAGTGCTCATGGAGGATCTATGCCCCTTTGGTCTTACGGCTTGGCCATTGAAAGGGCTTGGTTGAGATAAAAAGGTTATTCTGATTTTGTAATTTGTTCAGGCTCAGAAATACTTTACAATCATGGCATATGCAAGGGTGTGGAGGAAGTTCGAGGGCTGGTGTTCTGAGTGTGGACTTTCTTCCCTCTCTGCTCAGATTGGGTGCTTGCGGCATGCTTTTCCAGCAGGTGAAGCCTCCTCTGCCACTCTGTTCTGCTCCACTTCAGGCGCTGCAAGAGGCGTTGCCCGGGCTACCCAAGGACTATCAGGATTTTCGTGATGTCTTCAGTGCTCGGGCGGCTGATACGTTACCTCCACACCGGTCTTTTGACTGTGCCATAGATCTCCTGCCGGGTACCGATCCACCCCGGGAGTATCTCTACACCTTGTCCCGGGAAGAGTCCCGCGCCATGAGGGAGTATATCCGGGAGAACCTCCTCAAGGGCTTTATCCGAGCCTTTACGTCTCCTGCTGGGGCCGGGTTCTTCTTCGTGTCCAAGAAGGACGGGTCCCTTCGGCCCTGCATCGACTATCGGGGCCTGAATAAGATCACGGTGAAGAACCGGTACCCGCTTCCACTCATCCCGGAGTTGTTTGACCGCCTTCAAGGAGCCCAGATTTTCACCAAGCTGGATCTGCGCAGGGCCTACAACTTGGTACGGATCCGGGAGGGGGATGAGTGGAAGACAGCGTTTAACACCCACGAGGGCCACTTCGAGTACTGGGTGATGCCGTTTGGCCTCTGTAATGCTCCTGCTGTGTTTCAGAACTTTGTCAATATCATTTTCCAGGATCTGCTCTACACCTCGGTGATCGTGTACCTGGATGACATTCTGATTTTCTCCACCTTGCTGCCGCAGCATGTTGCCCATGTCCGCACGGTGCTTCAGCGTCTGCGGGAGCATCGCTTATATGCCAAGCTGGAGAAATGTTCTTTCCATCAGAAGAATCTGCCTTTCTTGGGCTATATTGTTTCTGCCACTGGTTTGCAGATGGATCCGGGGAAATTGACTGCAATCCGCGACTGGCTGGCTCCCCAGGGACTGCGGGCCCTACAGAGGTTCCTGGGATTTGCCAACTACTACAGGCAGTTTATCAAGGACTATTCCCTCATCACGGCCCTTAAGCGGAAGGGGGCAGATGTGAAGAACTGGACGCCTGAGGCGGTCGATGCATTTACTACCCTAAACAAGGCATTCCTCTCTGCACTGGTCCTCCGCAGTCCAGATCCTGCTCAGCCCTTCTTGGTGGAAGTGGACGCCTCAGCTTTGGGAGTAGGGGCCGTGCTCTCCCAGAAGTCCGCGGCCGGAAAGATACATCCCTGTTTCTTCTTCTCCCGTTAGTTTACCCCCGCGGAACGGAACTATACAGTGTGGGATCGGGAGCTTTTGGCACTCAAGCTGGCGTTCGAGGAGTGGCGTTATCTGTTGGAGGGAGCAGCGCATCAGGTAATGGTGATCACCGACCACAAGAACCTACTATACCTTCAGAATGCGACCAGATTAAATCCTCGCCAGGCTCGATGGTCTCTCTTTTTGCATGGTTCGACTTCGCCTGATTTTCAGGCCCGGAGAGAAGAATGTCCAGGCTGACGCCTTGTCCCGCAGTTTTGAAGCTCCCGGGGACCTGGAGGAGCCATATCCCGTGCTGAACCCGGCCTGCATTCCCTCTGTACCCGGGGCGAGTGCCACTTGCCGGAGGGTGGTACCGTTGGGTCTCCGTAGGAAGGTGCTGCGCTGGGGGCATGCTTTTGAATTCACTGGACACTTCGGGTTTCACAAGACCCTCCATCTGATCTCCCGGTCATATTGATGGCCTCGGATGGCACAGGATGTGCTGCAATATGTGTCCACCTGTGTGTGCCCGAACCAAGAGTTCCCATCAGAGACAGTGGGGTTTGATGCAGCCTATGCCAGTACCGCAGCAATCCTGGGAGAACCTGTCCATGGATTTCATCACTGATCTACCGGCCTCCCAGGGCAACACAGTCATTTGGGTGGTGATAAACTGATTTTCTAAGATGGCCCACTTTGTGCCAATGAAGACCTTACCCACGGCTGCCAGACCTTACCCACAGCTGCCAGTCTTGCCTCCAGTTTCATCACCCACATCTTCAGGCTCCATGGACTGCCCCAAAGGATCATAAGTGACCGTGGCTCTCAGTTCACCTCTCGCTTTTGGAGAGCGCTATGTTCAGCCTTTGGGGTAACCACGCTCTTTTCATCAGCATACCATCTGCAAACCAACGGGATGGTGGATAGGGTCAATCAGACGTGAAGGCCTTCCTCCGGGCCTACTCGATGTCAGTCAGACAAGTTGGGGGCTCATTATCTCCATTGTTATGCGCAGGGGACCTTGTCTTCACTGGAGCTTGTGTGGTGATATCTTATGGGTTTTTCAGGACTTTCTGACAGGGTGATCCAAGGTTTTTCAGTCAACACGACAGTGGTGCCTTACATCAGTCGCCAGGGCAACGCCTAGAGTCTGGCTCTAGCTGCCGAGGCGGGTCGCCTCCTGGAATGGGCGGAGGCCCATATTCAGTGTCGGCAGTGCACATTGCGGGACAGAGTAATGTGCAGGTGGACTTTTTCAGCCGTCATCTTCTGGATCTGGCAGAATGGGAGCTGTCTGCGGAGGTGTTTTGCCAGAAGTGGGGCATGCCAGAGATGAATCTGATGGCATCCCAAGTGAACGCCAAAGTGCCCATCTTCTTTAGCAGAAGGAAAGAGTACGGGTCCGCATGGCTGGATGCACTTCTGCTGCCCTGGCCCAAGTCGGCACTTCTTTACATTTTCCCTCCGTGGCCCTTGATCGGCTCTTGTATGTTTGGTGGATTCTCCTCCGCTACTTACAGATGTCTGAGTTCTGGCAGTCGGACCATCTGTTTGTTCTTCTGTTAGGTTCTTGACGGGGTGACGTGGCCTCTAAAGTGGGGCATGCGATTAAACTACAGTGTAGTAAATTTAAAACAAATCGTAGAAAATTTTTCTTCACCCAATGTGTAATTAAACTCTGGAATTCATTGCCGGAAAATGTGGTGAAGGCAGTTAGCTTAGCAGAGTTTAAAAAGGGGTTGGACGGTTTCCTAAAGGACAAGTCCATAAACCGCTACTAAACGGACTTGGAAAAATCCAAAATCCCAGGAATAACATGTATAGAATGTTTGTACGTTTGGGAAGCTTGCCAGGTGCCCTTGGCCTGGATTGGCTGCTGTCGTGGACAAGATGCTGGGCTCGATGGACCCTTGGTCTTTTCCCAGTATGGCATTACTTATGTACTTATGTACTTATCGCCAGATGGCTTAAGGAGGCAATTTCTTCTACGTATATTTTGGATGGCTGTGCTCCACTGGCGGCGTTGTGAGCCCATTCCACAAGGGCGCGATTGACTTTGTGGGCGGAAACGTTGGTGTTGTCCCTGGCTGAGATCTGTCTGGTAGCTACTTGGGCCTCTCTACATACTTTTTCTCGGCGCACGGTTTGATGCTTCTTTTGGAGTGGTGGTGTTCGTATGGGGGCAATGGCTTCCCTCCCTCTAAGAGATTGCTTTGGTACATTCCACCAGTTTCTGGATTCATCTGCTGCATATACTAAGGAAGGTAAAGTTGTCTTACCTGATAATTTTCTTTCTTTAAGTTGTAGCAGATGAATCCAGGATCCCTCCCTTATTTTTCCATCTTGCCCCTTCTTTGCTGTGTGTTTTGCTTCCTTTGCTGACTAGGTTGTTCAAAAAAAAAAATAAAGAAAACAGGAATGGTATGTCTAATTTGACAATCTACCGTGAGTTGCAGCACTATTTTGGTTGCTGTGGTTCGTAGTTGTTGAGGAATGCTTCTGGCTTGATTTTCCTGGTTCTGTCTAGTAATCTCTATCGCTACCTGCTGGTAGATGGACACAACCCACCAGTTTCTGGATTCATCTACTGCGACTAAAGAAAAGAAAATTATCAAGCAAGACATAATTTTATCTTTTAACATGATTCTTTTATTTGATGTTGGATGCAAGAGCCTGTATATAATTTTTATAGTTTGGGTGTGATATTGTTGAATAATCTACTCTGGATTGTTGAACCCATACTCTGAACATTTTAGTGGTAAAGCATATAACAGATATTGTTATGATGTATTAACAGTAAGCCTTGACCATTGCTGTAATTTCAGAACTTACTGAAAAAGGTGTGAGCAAATCTAAATAAATCTAAATAAAAATTTAGGATTAATGAAGATATCTTTAATTATTTGTTTTTTCTGTTGCTCTCATTTACCTTTTCAATTTAACTCAGTTAGTAGGGGTTCTTTCCAAAGTCACTTAAGGGGCCTTTTTACTAAAATTTAGTGTGTGCTAAGTGTTCCTCAGCCCATAGGTATATGAAATAGGACGCACAACATTTAGCATATGTGCTAAAAGGGCCCCTAAGTTTATACACTCTAGCTTTGCACAATCCCAGTAATTTAAGCAAAAGCCTCATGCGTCTGGGGCAGGACTCGGTTCTGGCACATTTACATTACATTATGTGTAGGATTGATATACCATCCTTAGTTCAAGGAACATCAAAGTGGTTTACAATTCAATCCACATCGAGATTGAAACGAGAAAGGAAAGGTGTCACTTTTCACTTTAAGTCAATATAGGATGACTGGCTGTTTTCATTCAGCGAATGTCATACTTCCTCATTTCTTAAAAATGCATTGGACATCCTCTTTGAATAAGGCCTATACAGGTTAAAAGTATTTTTTTCTTTATATTAATACAGGAAGATGAGAGTGAAGATGAACCCAAATTAAAATATGAGAGGCTTTCTAATGGGGTGACTGAGATCCTGCAACAAGATGCAGCCAGCTGCATGACAGTGCACGAGAAGGTATGTGCCATACGCTCTGTTCTGGGATAAAAATTCTTTGTATAGTATCTATTGTGTCTATAGAATCTGCGGTACCTATTGTTAAGATTAATGCCAATATGTATAGATGTATTGGTTAAACTTAAAGATGAGACAGGCAAATAAGGTAAGAGAGTAATTGGCTGGACGTGCTGGTTTTTCTGGTTATATTTCAGTTAATACAGACTAAAACATTTGTCCTATCCCTATATTAGTACACTAGAGCTCACACCTTTCATTGGTGTGTGTGTATATATATATATATATATATATATATAGTACGATGAGTGCTTTTGGTTCACTTTCGTAATCCTGTTATTCCACTGGGCCTGCTGTTCATTAAATACCAGCTCCTCGGTCAACCTGTCACACTGAATTAGGTCCCTTACTGTTACTCTCTGTAAGAGAGGCCTGCATACACTGACCATGCTTTCTACCTTTCCTTTGCTGACCAGCTTCTTATTTTCATAATCCCTGGCTTCTCCTCTGTCTGTCCCTACGCTCCCGTTTCCTGTTTTCATGTTGTAAGAATTTCCACTTACTACTTTTCCTCTTTCTGGTTATGCCATTTTCTGTTTTTCATATATTATCTAATTCCATTCTCCATGTTCAGCTGTGTTCTCCAAGGACAAGCAGGCCATATTCTCACGTGTGTGTGACGTTATCCACGTTGCTTGGTGTGGAGCTTAAACAACTAAATATATTAAAGCACGAGTAGCATCCCACTGCACATGTGCGAGTACCTTCCCACCCATCGTGAGAGCGCGGAATCATCAATCTCTTCTCATCTACAGTGAGGAAAGAACAACAGCATCCCACCACACATGCGCGAGTGCCTTCTCACCCATTATAAGAGCGCAGAACCATCAATCTCTTCTCATCTGCAGTGAGGAGAGAACGTGATTGTCCTGTGGTCCTCACAGTATCTGGTACCTGAGCATCTATTTTTCATTTTTTTTGCCTCCCCTTTTTTCCCTGATTTCTTGTTTTTTCTTTCTTCGGAATGGTCCCTCTCCCTTCCCTTATACTTTTAGTTTATTTTTCCCCACTTTTAGTTTCCTTTCTTTTTGATGTGCTCAGTGGGCACTCTTAGGCCTGAGCTCCATTCGGGTAATTCTTCCTCGATTTTTCTGGTGAGTGCCCTGTTTTTATGTTTGTTTAATTTCTTTATTGATTTTCATTATATACAAAGATTAATAATCTTTGAAGGATACACCAACTTTAAATTAATCTACAAATATGTAGCACTGCTTAACAATGTTAATACTTATGTTTAAAGGAAAATACGTCGGTTTTAATAGTCCACAATATGTGAGAGAATCCAAGGCTTTACCAAAGGAAGTTGGGACATTAAACAAGAAATTATATATCAAATAAGATTGAGTAGGCGGTTGTCCTTTCTTAACTGTCCAGCTTATCTATTTGTGATGCCTTCTTGTTGTCTTGCGTCTAGGAAATTTTTCAACTGTTCTGGCTCATGGAAAATATATCTATGTTCTTTAGAGAAAATCAAACATTTACAAGGGAATCTCATTTGGAAAGAAGCATTAACCCCCAGGACTCTCTGTCTTAATTCCAGAAATTTCTTCTGCCTTTGATGTGTCCATCGAGAAATATCTGGAAAAATCAGGACTTTACTGCCCAAAACCTCTGGTTGAATATTTTTGAAATACAAATGTAGCAGTGATTCTTTATTCTGTAGAAATACAAACGTTATAATTGCTGTTGCTCGGAGGATTCAAGATGGCCGCGCCCTTGAGACATTAGCAGGCTACACTCGATAGCTCCCTGAAGGAAAAATTATTCAAACATGCCGAAAAGACGGGGCCGTCCTGCCTCCAAAGCCCCGCAACGGCAAGTTTTTACTTCTCAAGATATCCGAACACTTCTTCAGGCAGCGTCCATTCCAACTATTTCGGCGACTCAAATGTCGGAAGGCAGCCCGCTGAGTAGCGCCGGTGTGAGTGGAGGCCCGGAAGCTTCTCCTGGGCTTGAGCTAACGCTCAGCCCCGACTCGAGGGAACCGCCCCCGCAACCTGCGGGGTATAGCACACCAACCGAGGCGTCTCTGGACTCGCTTTCCCGAAGTGGTGTAAGTCTACAGGGCCGGGAGGAAATAGATCCGGTTGGATGTGAACTGAGGTCTCGGACACAAACACCTATTCTATCGAAGGTGGAAGAAGCTGCTAGCTTGATACTGGAGAAAACTTCGGACAAAGAGGTACTACCCACACAATTTTCTTTTGAAATTAAAAAAACAGCAGAAGTAACGCTAGATTCGTTGTGGACTTTGATAGTTGGCCTAGGAAAATCTCTTGTTCCCCAAGTAAATAAATTGAATCAGGATTTTTTGGCTCTTGAGCAAAAAACTATTCTGGATACTAAAGTTGAAAAATTAGAGCAAACGGATAACGATATGATCTTGGAAGTCAAAAAACTCCAAACTCAACAAGAGACTATGGTTAAAGACTTGATTTTCCTGCGAAAAAAAACGGAATCATTGGAAAACTCAGTTAGAAGTAACAATCTTCGTTTATTAAATTTTCCAAGACAATTGTCTAAATCCCCAAGGGAAATGCTAAAGAAGTATTTAATGGAAATACTTGAAGTAAAAGAAGAGATGATTCCACCTTTCTCTCAGATTTATTACCTCCCAATATTAAATCAAGAAAACCAGAAACAAGATCTTAATATTTCAGCCATACTTGAGTCTTCAGAAAATGATCCTGTCATTCCAACAACATTGATAGTGACGGTAGCATTACCACCAGATAAGGCATGGTTAATGAAAATGTATTTCAGAAATAAGGATAAAGTGTTCTTAGGCCAAAAAATTCAGATATTTCCTGATGTCTCTCGCGAGACGCAAAAAAGGCGAAGACAGTTTCTTTTGATGAAGCCAGCAGTGTTACAGCTGGGAGCAATTTTCTTTCTTAGATTTCCTTGTAAATGTGTGGTAAAATACCAATCCCTTAAATATGTATTTGTTGAACCAACCCAGCTAACAGCCTTTTTAGTGTCTAGACAAAATAAGGAAAATTGAAAATGTCATCTTCCCTTTGATATGGATAACTATGACACCGAACAGTGTAACCTGTAAATTTCTCAAGTGAATGTTCCTAGAAATGTATTTTTGTTAGAATAATTCCACTTTTCTTTTTCATTTTGAATCCCATATTGTGGACTTGAGTGGGGATTTCAATTTAAAATATATATATTTTTTCCTTTTTCTTTAATTATTACCTAAAATTGTATATGATACGAAATGTACCACTTTTCAAACAAGTTGAATACTTGATTTTATGTTATAAAATTGTTATAAATAATAAAAAAAAAAAAATAAAATAATTGCTGTTGCTCTAGTTTTAATTTCCTCTTTAGATTGTTCGAGAAATCCTGTTAAATCCAGTGTCTCAGATGGTACTTCTTGTTGGGTGGGAACTCCTTGTGAGGAATTTAGTTGTGGTTTCTTTTTATCACCAATATAGTATATTCTCTGTAATGGAGGAAGAGATTGCTCTGGATTTTTGAATATCTCTTTAAGAAATTTATTAAACATTTCTCTAGCGGAAATATATGTTGATTGAGGAAAATTAAGTATACGCAGATTCAGATTTCTTGATGAATTCTCTTAATTTTCAATTTTCCTATAAATTATTAAACGATCTCCAGCCATTTGGGCCTGTTGCTCTTTCACTTTAACCAAGTCCCCTTCCAAAGATTTTTGTTTAATCGAAATAGTCTCAAGATTTTCTTTTATATCCCTTATTTGTTTCACATTATTCAATGAGACAGTAATAAATGAGATACAAACTTTGTGTAAGACCTCAAGGGCAGACCAAATAGAATCCAATGATATTACTTGGGGCTTCACCAGGGGTTGTAAAACCATGGCGTTCAACGAAGTTTCCTCCTCAAAGTCAGCAATTCGGGTCCCCTCCGCAGCAGCTTCTTCTCCTGCCGTTCCTGGTGAAGAACTCCTCTCTACTATGTTGGTTGCTGACGCCACTTCCTTCGACAGGGTCTGCCGCCCCTTCGAGTTGCTCTCCTTCGCGCTCGGAACCCCGGCTCCGTCTAGGTGTGGTGGTGGGGGAGTTGCTGGTTCTAATGGGCTGAGCGAAAATTCGCTTTCCAGATCGGGGCTCTTCCCCGCCTCGGCCATGGATGCGCCCGTCGGTGTGGACACCATAAACGCAGAGATAGGAAGTTGTCTCGAAGAGATAGACTCTGTCCCGGGGAGGGGAGGTCCCCTAGGCTTGCCTTTTCTCTTCGGCATGCTCGGAAAAAGGAAAAAGGTATCTTTTAAAGTTCTTTTGGAGGAGCGTTCCACTCCTGCGTCCTACTCAGATGCCATCTTGGATCCATAGTGCCCTGTTTTTAGTCACCATCGAGCTGTTTGAGTTGGCCACGACCGTTTTCCCTTCTATGTCATCGAAGATTCCCAGTGGCTTTAAGCGCTGTAGCCCATGCAGAAGGAGAAGAAAGTAGAGGCTGGCCAAAGTACAATCCAGCACAGGAAATGGTGCTTAAAACTGCTTTATTTGCTGCTGGAAGAGAGGACCCGATATGGTCTGTGTTTCGGTGGTACAAACCACCTGCTTCAGGGGTCACAAAGCATTCTACAAAAACATATATGTTTGTGTCATACATAAATATCTTAGTACATACATCTTAAAACTAACAGTAAAAATAGCATATAAGCAATATGAAAGAACTAAAATGTAAAAAAATTAAAAATAGAGAAAAGAAACTAGAAAAAACAGTGGACTGTAATGTTAATAGGCTTCTAACTTAGATTTAAGAACATTTAAACAAATTTGCATGTAGTATACATGATGTAAAACAAGAACATACCTTGTAACCAAAATAATGTGTTTAAAACACTGAGGCAGCACTCTCATATGGAGCATAGGACATACCTTGGTGTTGACATTGGGAATTGCATCGGGTGCATCGTTCTGTATGGTTGAGAAACCTGTTTCAGACACTGGGAGTGGACGTGCATTGAGTGGATCTCCACCAGACTCAATGCCGGTTGCTGTGCACGGCCCCCCAGAACCAATCACAATTGGACCTGACACCGAGGCGAAGTGGGGATTTGACATCGTCCTCATTGGTACTGAGGAGCGTCGATGACCGGCATTGGGTGAAGGTCAAGAAGCATCGGAATCGATCCCCTTGATGCATGGTGTGGGAGCTCCGGGGCACTGAGGGATTTGTTTCCTGAGAAGCGGGAGTGCCAGGAGGACCGCTCCCCCTCTATACAGGTGCCAATGCGTGGGTCTCCACGCAGCTGTTAACAGGCACCTTTTTCGACCCCTGCAGTTCAGCAGTTTGTCTGTGGACCGGCACCCCGGCCTTTCCCGATGGCCTCTCTTGATGAGCACATCTGGGCCATGTTCCCTGAGCTTTTAGCGGGGTTTTTACAACAGTGTGCATCGGCATCTGGGATGCTTGCACCAGCTGTGCCACTTCCTGCTTTCCCCGAGGCCTTCAGCCTGCGGTGACGTCTCCGATTCTGGTTTCACGTGCGGCATCTGTATTGACAACCACCAATGTGGGCAGCCCCTTGATGTCGGTGGAGAATACTTCTCTGGAGTCGAGGTTGGAACCCACTCTTTTACGCCATTCTCAAGGAAATGGCTTTTCTTTCTTGATGCCCTTCTCAAGGACATGGCATCTCTCTTTCGAGGCAGGGTCTGTCTCGGCCCTCCCATGAGGAGTTTTTCGCCAACACTGATGGGGAACACTCGTGGTAGTCTGATGAGGATTCACGATTCCTCTCGGAGGAGGAGTCCCTATAACATCCCATCTGATCCCTTCCTTCCAGAGGAAAGTAGGACGTCTCCACCAGAGTGCCTTTCCTTCCCAGGTTTTGTGTGGGAAGTGGCATCTGGCATTCCCATTCATTTGGAGACAGAGGATAAGCCCAGGGCTGAGATGTTCAAGGTCTTTGAAAATGAATCTCTTCCTAGAGAGGCTGTGACAGTCCCTCTTCACCTGATCCTGAAATATGTTCAGGTGAAGAACTGGGAGTCCCCTCTGTTGGTCCCTGTCCTGCCCTTGAAGATAGACACCATATATTGGATCCAGAGTTCCCCAGGGTTTGACAAGCCTCAGTTACCTCATCATTCCCTGGGTGGAATCTGCACTCAAAAGAGCTATGAGCTCTACAGACTATGCTTCAGCCCCCACCTCGGCAGAGAACTTAGAACCTTGGATTCTTTTGGGTGTAAGATGTATCCATCCTTTACGCTCATCTCCTGTATCCAATCTTACCAACGCTACACGAACCTGTACTTGTGGAACTTGGTGCATAGTATGTCTGATTTGGCGGATTTTCCCCCATAGGAGCAGGCTGAATCACTTTGCCAGTTGATCAAGCAGTGGAAGGCGTGTAGAAAGTTCTTGGCCAGAGGCGCCTATAACAACTTTCATGTGGCATCCAGAATCTCTGCCCAGGATATAGCAATTCACAGACTCTCATGGCTGCATGTTTCTGACTTGGACCCGGCTGTCCAGTAGAGATTGGCGGATACCATGTGCCGGGCAGATGGTATAGCTCTTATCCATGGGCGTAGTTTGACTGTTTCATTTGGGGGGGCAGAGGATGGGGCAGAGCATATTAGCATATTCATTTGCATATCAAACCTATAAATGGCAAGTGACCGACTCACCTGCAAATGCGCAGTAGAGACTTCTCTCTCTGTCCCGCCCCCGCGTCAAGACGTGATGACGGGGGAAGGGGGGCGGGACAGAGAGGGAAACTGCGCTGAAGGGGAGGGAGGGAACCGCTGACGTCGCTACCGCTCCCCCCCCCAAGGTAGCCGCTACCGCCCCCCCCACCCCCGGAGTCGCCACCACCCCCCCTTCACCCGGCCTGGGCCCTCTCTTCGTTATTGAACTTACAGCAGCGCCGAAACAGCAGCAAGCAGCTCAGCTTCAGCTCCCTGCCTGTGCCCCGCCCTCGCCGACGTGACGTCACACGAGGGCGAGGCACAGGCAGTGAAGGAAGGCCAACGGGAGCTGCTGCTTGCTGCTGTTTCGGCGCTGCTGTAAGTTGAATAACGAAGAGAGGGCCCGGGCCGGGTGAAGGGGGGGGGTGGTGGCGACTCCGGCGTGGGGGGGGGGCGGTAGCGGCTACCTTGGGGGGGGAGGGGACATGGGACGTCTCAGAAGGAGGGGGGCCTTGGAGCTGGGAGGGAGGGAGGGAGGGAAGGGGGCCTTGGGAGCTGGGAGGGAGGGAGGGAAGGGGGCCTTGGGAGCTGGGGGGAGGGAGGGAGGGAAGGGGGCCTTGGGAGCTGGGGGGGCCTGGGGCCTTGGAACTGGGAGGGAGGGCGGGGGGCCTTGCAGCTGGGAAGGGGGGAGGACTGGAGCCTTGGAGCTGGGAGGGAGGGCAGGGGGGCCCTTACAGTTGTGAGGGAGAGCAGGGGGCCTTGGAACTGGGAGGGAGGGAGCTGGGGGGGCCTTGGGAGCTGCGGGGGCCTTGGAACTGGGAGGGAGGGAGGGCGGGGGGCCTTGCAGCTGGGAAGGGGGGAGGACTGGAGCCTTGGAGCTGGAGGGCAGGGGGGCTGTTACAGTTGTGAGGGAGAGCAGGGGGCCTTGGAACTGGGAGGGCGGGAGGGCCTGGGGCCTTGGAACTGGGAGGGAGGGAGGGCAGGGGGCCTTGGGAGCTGGGGGGGGAGGGCCTGGGGCCTTGGAACTGGGAGGGAGGGCGGGCAGGCAGGGGGCCTTGCAGCTGGGAAGGGGGGAGGACTGGAGCCTTGGAGCTGGGAGGGAGGGAATGGGGCCCCTTACAGTTGTGAGGAAGAGCAGGGGGCCTTGGAACTGGGAGGGAGGGAAGGGGGCCTTGGGAGCTGGGGGGGAGGGCCTGGGGCCTTGGAACTGGGAGGGAGGGCAGGGGGCCTTGCAGCTGGGAAGGGGGGAGGACTGGAGCCTTGGAGCTGGGAGGGAGGGACAGAGGGGGCCTTGGAGCTGGCAGGGAAGGAGGATGGCAGGGGCTTTGCAGCTGCAACGGGAGGGGGGCCTTGGGGAAAAAAACATTCCAATACCCGCCCGTTTTTACGGGCTTAACGGCTAGTATATATATAAACTGGAAGGAATCAACCCATTCATCTAAGCCTACTAACCAGGGCCCTCCTGCAGCCTATTAGTCGGCACCCCTACCCATCCAGGGGCGGGATCACTATGGCTTTGCCCCTACAGTAGCCACGCCCACAGTAGCCACACCCCCTTTAACAGCCATGGCATCATTGAAAATATTACACCAGTATAGAAGAAAAATAACTTTTTTGTTTGTTTTCATTATAAATAATTTCTGTAAGCTGCTACAGCTCCAGAATACCCAAAATGACACAAACCAAATTAGCATACAGACTAGGAATTAGGAGAACAGACAGTCTTACCAAATCTGAAAAACAATGTGTTATCAAAATCTCAGAACCTAACAGATCCCTATTCAGACACTTGGCCTTGCAGTCACATGTGCACAACAGAGATAGCCCCTTTTCAAATTCTTTAAAAATTAACCTGAAATCCTAAGAAGTTAGACTCTGCAAGCAGCACAATACCAGAAAAACAGAAAGAAACTCATTGCTATGCATTGCAAAATAAGACAGCAGATATAAATTCTCAAAGTGGACATATTCCAAACACTAAAATGAAAATAAAATTATTTTTTTTCTACCTTTGTTGTCTGGTGACTTTGTTTTTCTGATCATGCTGGCCAGTATCTGATTCTGCTGCTATCCGTCCTCTTAACTCCGTTTCCAGGGCTTCCTTTCCATTTATTTGTTTACTTTCCTCCTTCCTTCTTCATTTCTTGCAAGCTGGGTCCTCCGCAGACTTGAGTGGAAGAGGTATAGAGTGGATCCAGCTTCTGCCTATTTTCTCCATTCATGTGCAGTTTTTCTCCTCTCTTTCTTTCTTTTCCCTCATCTCATCTCCTTCCTCTCTCTTCCTTCTCCTCTATCCATGTCCAGGATTTTTCTTCTCCCCCTCCATCCATGCCCAACAATTTCTCTTCTCTCCCCTGCCCTTCCCTCCCATCCATGTCCAGCGATTCTCCTTTGCCCCTCTCATCCATTCCCATCCATGTCCAGCGAGTCTCCTCTACCCTCCCCTCCCATCCATGTCCAGCGATTCTCCTCTGCCCTCTCCTCCCGCTTCCATTCATGTCCAGCAATTCTCCTTTGCCCCCCATCTTCCCCTCCCATTCATGTCCAGTGACTCACCACATCCCCCTTTTCGTTCCTTTCGCCCTGCGGGGTTTAAATCTTTTACTTTACCTCAGTTGTAGCGGCCGCGTCAGTGAAAGCACTACTCGTCTCTAGCCTTCCCCTCGTTCCCTCTCATTGTCCTGCCCTCGCGGAAAGAAGAAATTACGTTAGAAGAAGGCGGGACACTGAGAGGGAACGAAGGGAAGGCTAGGGACGAGCACGCAGTGCTTTCACTGATGAGGGCACTGCAACTGAGGTAAAATAAAAGATTTAAACCCCCCAGGGTGGCGCAGGAACGAAACGAGGGCTGTCAGGGAGCTGAGGTAAGCAGCGGTAAGCATGGCTTATGGCGCCCTCCAGAGGTCGGTGCCCCCCCTGCCATGCTTACTGGGTTCCGTCGGCTTGCTACTAACACATCACATACCTTAGAAACCAGAGGAAAAATTGACCCCTCAAAATTTTGTTCAAACAAACAATTTGGTAGCTTAATTTCCTCTAATCTATCCATTTATTTTCATCCAACAGTGGAACAACACGACGAGCTTGCACCAATTACAAACAAATCACAAACCAATAAAGAAGTTATCTCCATGGTTTAATGAAGATCTCCTACTAATGAAACGTAAATGTAGAAGACAAGAAAGAATATGAATCAAAACCAAATCCAATGAACAATGGACTAATTGGAAAAAATAATCCTAGAATCATACAAGAGCATGATTATCAAAGCAAAAACCACGTACTATTCAAAACTTATAGGCGAAAAAACGGTTAATCCACAAAAGCTTTACACACTTGTAAATAAGCTATTGAATACTCAACCTGTAACTACTACAAATGAACCCACTCCAACAGCTGATCAATTGGCGTCGTATTTCTAGCAGAAAATAACTAAAATCAAAAAAGAACTAAATAATCTAATATCTATATGATCATTCACCAATATGCTTCCAAGCAGACAGAATCTGGTCAACCTTTCACCCGCTTACAACTGATCAAGTCAAACACACTCTTCACAAATACGCTAAATTACAATGCCTACTTCATAACTGCCCTAGTTACCTTCTCAAATCAGCCCCTTAATTACTCATAGGCTATTTGCCCTCAAACATAACTTTATTGCTATCTCGGGACCTATTCCTCCCTTCAAAATGGCAACATTATTTTGACTCCATTACCGAAGAATACCCAAGCCAGCCTAAGTGTAGTCTCTCTACAGACCAGTGCTTCAATCCCATTATTGGTAAAAGTAATAGAGGGGTTAATCACGCACCAATAATGGGCTATCTCCAACTTCACTTCATTTTTCATAGCTCACAAACTGGCTTTAGACCTTCTCACAGTACTGAAAGTGTTCTCACTACCCTCCTAGCTAAATTTAAACAAGAACTTAGTTTTGGTTATAAAATATTAATACTCCAATTTGATGTGTACAGTGCCTTTGACACTGTTGATCATACTATTCTTCTAAACATCCTTGACCAATTACAGAATCTGTGGAGCTGTGTTAAAATGGTTCTCATGCTTCCTAAGGTCTAGATAATACCAAGTGAAACAGTCGGGTACAATTTCATCAGCATGGTCTCCTGTTTGTGCAGTGCCCCAGGGCTGTCCATCGTCCCCCCATCCCATTTAACATTATGTGGATTCCATTAGGCAATTTACTGGAGAAAAATGGACTCTCAACATTCATTTATGCAAACAATGTTACCATCTACATTCCATTCACTAAAGAAATAAATGAGAATTACTCATAGGTATCTCACTAATGGCACATTGGGCATCCGATATAAGTAAATAAATATATATATAAATAAAACTCAACACTGATAAAACTAAATTCTTAATATTTATTAATCCTCATCACACTATAAATCTTAAATCATTTACCATTGAGAACATCACATATCTCCTTGAGTCAACTATGAAAATCTTAGGAGTAACAATTGACCATTCCTTACTTTAGATAGCCAAATTTCCAAAGTGGTCTCAAGTGTCTTCAATTCATTATAGAAATTGTAAGACCATTCTTTGCAAAGTCAGTCTTCCATACCCTAGTTCAGTCCCTAGTTTTAACAAAATTTGATTATTGTAACTCTATTTACACAGGACTTAAAGGGGATCTCCTCAAAAATCTACAAACAGCTCAAAACACTGCCGCGCATCTCATATTCAAACTACCATGCTTCGCCAAAGCAATCCCCCTTCTGTACCATTTGCATTGGCTGCCAATGAAAGATAGAATATCATTCAAACTATTTACCTTCATTCACAAAATTTTGTATGGTTCGGCCCCAATATACAGTGGGGGAAATAAGTATTTGATCCCTTGCTGATTTTGTAAGTTTGCCCACTGACAAAGACATGAGCAGCCCATAATTGAAGGGTAGGTTATTGGTAACAGTGAGAGATAGCACATCACAAATTAAATCCGGAAAATCACATTGTGGAAAGTATATGAATTTATTTGCATTCTGCAGAGGGAAATAAGTATTTAATCCCTCTGGCAAACAAGACCTAATACTTGGTGGCAAAACCCTTGTTGGCAAGCACAGCGGTCAGACGTCTTCTGTAGTTGATGATGAGGTTTGCACACATGTCAGGAGGAATTTTGGTCCACTCCTCTTTGCAGATCATCTCTAAATCATTAAGAGTTCTGGGCTGTCGCTTGGCAACTCGCAGCTTCAGCTCCCTCCATAAGTTTTCAATGGGATTAAGGTCTGGTGACTGGCTAGGCCACTCCATGACCCTAATGTGCTTCTTCCTGAGCCACTCCTTTGTTGCCTTGGCTGTATGTTTTGGGTCATTGTCGTGCTGGAAGACCCAGCCACGACCCATTTTTAAGGCCCTGGCAGAGGGAAGGAGGTTGTCACTCAGAATTGTACGGTACATGGCCCCATCCATTCTCCCATTGATGCGGTGAAGTAGGCCTGTGCCCTTAGCAGAGAAACACCCCCAAAACATAACATTTCCACCTCCATGCTTGACAGTGGGGACGGTGTTCTTTGGGTCATAGGCAGCATTTCTCTTCCTCCAAACACGGCGAGTTGAGTTCATGCCAAAGAGCTCAATTTTTGTCTCATCTGACCACAGCACCTTCTCCCAATCACTCTCGGCATCATCCAGGTGTTCACTGGCAAACTTCAGACGGGCCGTCACATGTGCCTTCCGGAGCAGGGGGACCTTGCGGGCACTGCAGGATTGCAATCCGTTATGTCGTAATGTGTTACCAATGGTTTTCGTGGTGACAGTGGTCCCAGCTGCCTTGAGATCATTGACAAGTTCCCCCCTTGTAGTTGTAGGCTGATTTCTAACCTTCCTCATGATCAAGGATACCCCACGAGGTGAGATTTTGCGTGGAGCCCCAGATCTTTGTCGATTGACAGTCATTTTGTACTTCTTCCATTTTCTTACTATGGCACCAACAGTTGTCTCCTTCTCACCCAGCGTCTTACTGATGGTTTTGTAGCCCATTCCAGCCTTGTGCAGGTGTATGATCTTGTCCCTGACATCCTTAGACAGCTCCTTGCTCTTGGCCATTTTGTAGAGGTTAGAGTCTGACTGATTCACTGAGTCTGTGGACAGGTGTCTTTCATACAGGTGACCATTGCCGACAGCTGTCTGTCATGCAGGTAACGAGTTGATTTGGAGCATCTACCTGGTCTGTAGGGGCCAGATCTCTTACTGGTTGGTGGGGGATCAAATACTTATTTCCCTCTGCAGAATGCAAATAAATTCATATACTTTCCACAATGTGATTTTCCGGATTTAATTTGTGATGTGCTATCTCTCACTGTTACCAATAACCTACCCTTCAATTATGGGCTGCTCATGTCTTTGTCAGTGGGCAAACTTACATAATCAGCAAGGGATCAAATACTTATTTCCCCCACTGTACATGAAGAACCTCATTGAGTTACCCTCACGTAATGCCTCTAAATCATCTAGAGAATATCTTACCCTACATTTCCCGAATTGTAAGAAAGTAACCTACAAAACGATCCATACTGCTAACTTTTCATATCAAGGCACTAAAATTTGGAACTCCTTACCTAAAACCATCAAATGCACTGATGATTATTTGTTATTCCGAAGTCTATTGAAAACTCACTTCTTCAGTCTAGCCTTTAAGGAAATAAGCACCTTCTTAAATAAACTCATGGCATTAATTTTTTCCTCATTCCACCTCCACTACTCCTGTCTATCCATCTAATCCTAGTCCTTACATTTTCCCTCCATATTTCCCTCCATATTTAAATTATCTATCTTAAATCACTTAGTATTTAATTACTTCTACTTCTAACTTATTATATGATGTATTTTACTTTCTATTAATATATTTTGAACATGTTCATGCTTTTCTAATTATTATATAAGCCACATTGAATCTGAGTTGTACTCAAGCTAATTTGGGATGTAAATGTCATAAATAAATAAAATGAAGCAAATTGGTGAGGTAAGACTTCCCTTGGCTAAACCCATGCTGACTCTGTCCCATTAAACCATGTTTGTCTATGTGTTCCGTAAATTTATTCTTTATAATAGTTTCCACTATTTTGCCCAACATTGAAGTCAGGGTTACTGGTTTGTAATTTCCCGGATTACTCCTGGAACCCTTTTTAAAAATCAGCATTACGTTGTCCACCCTCCAATCTTCAGGTATGATGGATGATTTTAACAACAGGTTGCAGATCACTAACAACAGAGCAGCAATTTCATGTTTGAGTTCTTCCAGTACCCTGGGGTGTATGCCATCCGGTCCAGGTGATTTATCACTCTTTAACTTGTCAGTTTGGCTCAGTACATCTTCCAGGTGCACCAATATTTCATTCAGTTTCTCCTCATCGTCGCCCTTAAACCGTTTCCTGTACAGGTAGATCTCTTACATCTTCTTCCATGAAGTCTGAGGCAAAGAATTCATTCAATCTCTTCGCTATGGGCTTATCCTTCCAGAACGCCCCTTTCTTCATGATCTAATGGTCCCATTGTTTCCCTCACAGGCTTTCTGCTTCTGATTTACCTGAAAAAGGTGTTATGAGTTTTTGTCTCCAAGACAAGTTTTTCTTCTTTTTAGCCTTCTTTATTAGTGCTTTGCATCTAGCTTGACACTACCTACGTGGCTTCTTATTTTCTTTATTTGGATCTTTTTTTCCGTTTTTGGCTCTAATAGCTTCTTTTGTTTCACCTTTTAACCATATTGGCTGTCAATTTGCTCTTCTTTCCACCTTTGTTAATTCATGGAATAGATTTGGTCTAGGCTTCCACGATGGTGTTTTTAAACAACGTCCACATGTGATTTAAAGTCTTCAGCTTTGCAGCCAGCCTTTTTAGCTTCTTTTTAACCTTTTTCCTCATTTTGTCATAGTCACCCTTTTGAAAATTGAATGCTGCTACAGTAGGCTTCTTTAGTGATGTCACTCTAGATATCGGCTCAAATTTGATCATGTAATGATTACTGTTTCCCAGTGGATCCAACACCGTTACCTTTTGTACCATGCCCTTCATTCAACTAAGGACTAGATGTGAAATAGTGCCCCTTTGTGTCAGTTCTTAGACCACTTGTTCCTAGAAGCAGCCATTTATTATATCTAAGAATTTTACCTCCCTGGCACTCCCTGATGTAGCATTTATCTAGTCAGTATTGAGGTAATTGAAATCACCCATTATTATAAGGTTGGGCATGCTCAAAAAAGTGATTTTTAGCTGTTTAAGCTCCGCATCGGTTGATGTGGATGATGTCACCCGCATGTGAGAATGAATGGCCTGCTGTCCTCAGAGAATACCTGCTACAGGTCTTTGCTTTTTCTGCATTCCATCCATTTCCTCACTGAATATGCTAGTGCTGCCACTATGCTCATGCTGATCCTGTTCTGTCTCATCCAGTATACACAATGTGGGCAGTTCTATGAATGGGAATCTCATGTCAGGCTTCCCGAGGCCATGTTTGGAGAGCTTATGCTACAGTGGTATCTGGGCACCCAAATTCTGTTACAGAATAGCAGTAACTGGGAGCCCTGCCTATATCCTTCCCGTGTTCCGCCCTCTTTGCAAATATACACTACAGCTGTATTAATCAGAGGAATAGCTTCTGTAGAAATGTTTAAAGTATCTATAAGAAACTTTTTAAACATATCAGTAGGGGTCATTCCCAACACTTTAAGGAAGTTCAAAACAAGTTCAGTCTTCTACAAAAATTCTCTATGATTAGAAGCATCAAGTTGAATCTGTGCAATGTACTTGGAGTTCTCTTGTTGAACTGTCTAAAGATTGAGATAAACTTTCCACCTTACTCATAAGCATTGCGTTATCTTGTACATTTTTCTCGACCGTTTCATCCAGCTTCTTAATGGCCATGCAGATCGTCTCCAGCATCACCGCCTTGGGAGTCAGACCGTCCCACCTCACCCCTGCTTCCTCCTGGAACCGAACCCCATCACTACTGGGCTCAAACTCAGGACTTCCTTCTGAGTTTGCCACCGCATGTTCAGACCTAGCTGCAGCTGGACAAGGTGGTGTTTCAGCTTTGTGGGGGTGGGGGGGAGATAACAAAATGTCATGCCCCAAAGAACTGGGCTCTCCTCCTCCTGAACTCACAGCGGGGCTTTCTCCCCGGGCTTCAAGTTGGGAACATCCAGCACAGCATTCAAGTGTCTGCTGAAGAGTAGGCTGGATCGAGGGGTTCAGTGGTAGTGGCATAAGGAGAGCCTCTGGCCTGCTTCATTTTATTGGCTTCGCTGTTCCTCCTGCTGGTAAGAGATAGGGGATGATCAAGAGGTGTGAGGCCCAAGTCTAAGATTGATTTTGCTGAACAGTACCTTTCCTATCTCTAGCTCAGTGCTTTATCGTCCTTCTGACTGTTGTTAGTTAGTCCCAACCTGTGACATTGTATTTCATAGATGGTAGACGGACAAGTGATAACATAAGCATGTTTTCACTGTATAACGTGTGCCTAGATTTTACATTTATTCTCTCGTTTTCTTTACTTTTTATGAAGCTTGTGACCTTGTGCAAATGGTTTTGATATCTAGTCTGTTTCCAGCTTCTGGCAAAGTAGGTATATTTATGAGAGAGATCAGTACTGGCCCACCGTGGTCTGCTAGCAGTGATACCTGACCCACAGAAAGGAAGGTAAAACAAATTCTATTAATCAAACCAGGGGAAGAGGAATCTTGGATACAATTATGCCTCTATGATGCACACTTACAAGAACAATTTTGACTTTCTAGGCGATGTCCTAGCTTGGTTTATCTAGTTTCCCTTCAGAACTGTTAATTTTGTTTTCTTCCATTGCTAATGCATCATTTCACTAGTCTCACTGTCTGCGCTGGATGACTAATCGCAGTGGCACCTAGTGCATTCAGGCAGGCCTGTGCAGTGGCATAGTCATACCTAGTTATGTCTGCACACCTGATGTTTTATTAACCAGTATTGATTTTCTTACCCAGGGGACTTTTTTTTTTTCCTGAAAAAAGGCAACCTTGCAAGAGTGAAAGGCATTGCAAAGGCTGAATTTCTAATAATGCCCCACTTTTCTTTTCTCTCTCTCTCTCAATTTTGTCTAAACCCCTTTTTCTTAATACAGCTTTACATTTTAGGTGGCTAAAAAGAAATTTCATTTTAAGCAATTGAAGTTTGATAGATCCATTTAAACTGTAAAATTTCCCTGTCGGGTTACTCATTTGCTTACTTATTTTGTAAGCATGTACTGCTTGACTGACATGCTTAGCAGTGCTTGTAGATGTGACCATTTCATTATAAGTTGCAATGAAGCATGCTTGCATGCAGTGAAATACAGGAAATTGAAGATCCTGGGCTATTTCATGATGGAACGAAAAAAAAAAAACCTCCCTTCTCGATAGGCATGAAGTTCTCTTTTTTTTGTTTTTTCCTTTAATGTTCACTTGAAGGGTATTTTCTTTGAGCTGGAGGAGTGCTTTTCTTTGTGTGAAAGAAGCATTTATGGTATGAGAGGATGACCACCAGAATTAACAATGCCGTGTATACTCTGTAGTGCTACAGAAATGTTAGGTATTAGGAGCAGTAACTAAAAGAACCAAATCAATGCTAAAACATCCCTGTCACTGCACAAAATAATAGTCTCTCATTGGCGCTGTTGGGAGACAGGGAAATCACTATTCATAATATGCCCACACCATTCTTTTCAGTGTAGTTTGCCCTGTTCTCGTACATTTCTTGTGTTTTAAAATATAGCTTATATGTTAAATAGATGAAATCTATAATATCGATATTTTGAATATACTATTTCCCTTTTCTTCTATATGTTCTTGTATAATTGCAGCTGTATTACTGGATGTCTAAGTTTGTTTTGTTTATACAGTTCAGACTAACATTTTCTTCTGTTTGTGTGTTGGCGGGAAGGCAAGTGGGTGATGGTATTTTATTTTAGATGAGACTCCAGGGGCGAGTCCAGCACATAAAAAGTGGGAGCGGAGAGTTTTCTGACCCTTTCTTTAGCTTTCATTTGTGCAGGAGTGATATGAACCCTGGCTCTTCATGCTGCATTTTTAATTTGCTGCCACAGTTCATCAGGCAGTGTGTACTCACTGTAGACACACCATTAGTTGTCAGCATGTGAAGTTCCTCATGACTCATTCTGACAGCTAACTTGGGCTATCATGGTAATACACTATAAGCCTAGTTTCATTCTTTTGGATGCTGATAAAAAGAAGCTGTGTACAAAGACTGTTTTTCTTCTCAGGCTGCAGTAAAACATGCAGGGTATTTTCTCATTGTAGTATCGTTGTGTGTGTTATTCAGTTAGAAATATCTCTTTCTTTTACAGTTTTTGGGACTGGGCACGCATAATGGCAAGGTCTATTTACTTGACATCCAGGGCAATGTGACCCAAAAGTTTGAAATTGTAAGTACAAGCAACATTTTGATACAGGTTCCACATTGATCTATAAGAATACAATTTATGTTACAGATTTACATAGGTATCTCAATATTTGTCACTCAGTATAGAACATTCTGCAAGTCATAGAAGTCATAGGGCATGAATTTTTCTCTGTGACTCCCATACATAAATGAAATCCTGGTGTACTTGAGCTATGTCTGTGTGTGTGTAATATATCTGTATTTATATCAATGTATCTATATAGATACATACTCACATGTACATCTCTCTAACTATATATGTGTAGTTATATAAGTGTATCTATCTATATAGATATATTTATAATGTGGGACTAGGCACACAAATGTTTTCTACAGGTGTCATTACTGGCTCTGATTTAGAAACCATAAGACTTTGTGGCTTCATTAAAGTCTGAGCACGCTCATTAGGCGACTATTGCCGATTGTTATTCTATGCTTTATCATCTTATCGAGATGTCAGAAGTAATTGAATATTGATTGATTACTCTGCCAGTTCAGTTTATCTACTTCAGCTATATGAAGCTAATATTTTATGTGAATGTTTTGAAGCTTGGACTCTTAAGGGACTGTATTGATTGAAGGAGAAGAGCCAGCCTTTTTTTTTTTCCCATATGTGTTCCTGGGATTATGGAGAATGAATGAGACACCAAATTCAAAATGATACTCTTGTGTACAGAAATGCCACGCCCCAATCAAGAATATTAGGTTAGATTTTGAAGTACTACTAAACAGATAGTGTTCCATTAGCACTAATTTTGAATGCACGGACATCCTTGTATTGCAGTCGCATCTGCACTTGTCAAAATACCCGTTTCAATGTGTCAACATGTTATCAAGAGTTGAACAACCTAGAGAAGGTAATTTTATCACAGGGCACCTAGGTTAATTGGGCAGGAAGGTGCCTATTGTTAGATACTTATGTGTCTTTGTAAAATAAGCTATCTGCCTTTATATAATACTAGCACAGATTCTGCAGAAACCATGCTTAGTCTGAAGATGCAGACATTATGCCTGCTCAAGAGTAAGTGTAAATGTTAGCTTGCATTTTATGAAATACTAGTAAAAAAAGGCCCGTTTCTGAAACAAATGAAATGGGCGCTAGCAAGGCTATTCCTCTCCATTCACCCAGGCGGAGCAACCCTCCTGTCCCCTCCATCCACCCATGTCCAGCAACCCTCCTGTGCCCTGCATGCACCAATATCCAGCAACTGTGCTGTCCCCTGGCTTCCCCTCCATCCAGGCCTGTGCAGCAAGTGTCCTCTCCGTTGCCCTCCTCTCTAGTTCCACGCCCCCTCCCCCCGTCGATGTGCACACGCTGTCTGTCCCTCCGTGCCTGTGCAGCAAGTGTTGTATCGCGTGCCCTCTCCTCCAGTCCCACGTCCCCTCCCCCCGTCGATGTGCACACCCCGTCTGTCCCTCCGTGCTCCCCCTTCGAGTTGCACGCCCCCTCCTTCCCCTATCGAGTTCCATTGGATGTGCTTCCCTCCCAGTGTGTCCGTCAAGGGCCGGGCTCCCTACATGGAAAGCAGAGGGCCTGCCACCTGTGTGAAAGCGGTGCAGGCAGAAGAACGCTTGCCTTGCATCTCCTTCCCTCCCTGTGTCCCGCCTTCATCTGACATCACGTAACGTGACGTCAGCGAGGGCGGGACATAGGGAGGGAAGGTGATCGGAAGGGAAGCGATCTTGTTTCTGCAGCACTGTGATACAGGTGACAGGCGCTGTGCTTTGGATGTAGGCAGGCTGGTGCATTGACGGAGGGGGAGGGGTGCATGGAGGGGTGGGTGTATGGGTAGAGCGGTGACCAGGAGGATGCGGGAGGTGGGACGGTGATGTTTGCGTCGGGGGATGTGGGGGTTTAGGTCTGGGGGGGTGGAGCGTTGGAGGGCGGTAGAAGTGGTGATTCGCTGAGTGTCATAGCCCCGCCCTCGACATCATCACGTTGTGACGCGAGGGCAGGGCAGACACTCATGAGGAAAAATTCCGATTTCTGGCACCTCAAAAACGGAAGTGGCAGCTTCATTTAGAACGTTGGGGTTGCGAATTATGTGCGGAAGGGGCGTGGCTGAGGGCGGGTCTATGAATGAGAGTGAGTGGTGCAAGTGAGTGTTGCTGACAGCCCAGTGTTTCCCTGCCACAGAGTGAGCTTCAGAGCTTCAGAATGTTTGAGGTGAGACTTATTTATATAGATGTGCGTATATCATGACTCTGCCCAAACTCCACCCTACCTCCTCCCCAGAGCATATCTACTCAACAAGTATGTGTCAGTTTGCACTGGGCTAACGTTAAGCATGGCCTAATTTTATAAGGGGCCTTTTTTCCTTGTAAATCAGCATTTTACACATGGAAAAAGTTTATAAGATTACCCTATAGAAGATAATTTTATAGCCGGTTGCCTAGATTTGGAGGTTGAAAGTTGCCTGTTCTTAGCCTATTTATTGAAGCACATGGAAGGGCATTTTCAAAAGAATGTCCAAAATAAAAGGGTCCATCTCACAGCTATATTCCAACAGGAAAATTGTCTGCATTTCCTGTTCGAAAATACATGAGACAGTCTAAAATGGACAGCCATTTTCCAAAATAAAACATGCAAATTATGAACGCCCAAAAACCAGGGGCAAGGACATCTTTCTGGCAGCATTTGTATGAAAGTGGCCACACGGACACCCCTGCAAAGCAGAGAGGCAGCCTAGTGGTCAGTGCAGTGGGCTTTAATTCAAAGCATCCAGTTTCATATTCTATTGCAACTGCCTTATTTTAAATGGTGACCCCACCAGAGACAGGGAAATAACTACTGTACCTGAGTATGCACCACTTCAATAGCCTTTGGGCTTGCAGGTGGCATAGAGGTTAGGGCTGTGGCCCCTCAATGCAGGGGAGGAGGGTTTGAGTCTCACTGTGGGCCTTTCTGGTCACTTGTCTTATCAGTCCAGAAGAAGTGCTATGAGAAGACATCCAGAGAGGGAGAGATCTTCATTGATAAGAATTTGCTGGGAAATAATTTTTAAACTTGGGGAAAGATAGACTTTGAATTAAATTGTAGACCAGACCACCAGGGCTAACAGTGACAGCCGGGACTGACAATAACAGCCAGCGTCCTGGGCATGCGCTGAAAAGTTGTGTTTAACACACAACTTTTGAGCACATTCGCCAGGCAACATTCTCCCCTTCACACTCCAAAAGCTCTGCGCTTAAATTTGCATGTCAGTGTTGAGCATGAGGAAGCTATTCAGACGCACTGATTGGGCGGTATTTTTTCTGCGCTGTTAAGAGTGGTGCCAGAGTTTTGAGCATCTAGAGAGGGAGAGATCTTCATTGGTAAGAATTTGCTGGGAAATTGTTTTTAAGCTTGGGGAATGGTAGACTTAGAATTAAATAGGTAACCTCAGTAATTTTATTTTATGTTACTGTGCTCACTTAGCAAAGGAACATAAGAATAGCCATTCTGGATCAAACCAATGGTCCTTCAAGCCCAGTATCCTTCTTCCAGCAGTGGTCAATCCAGGTCACAAGTATCTGGCAGAAACTCATTTAATAGCTTCATTCCATACCTTGTTGAAATTTTGAAGATTTCTCCTCAAAATATTCCCCCAATAAACAAGATTTATTTTCTTCCTGTCAAAAATAGTCAGGGAGAGATCCCTGAAGACTTGGAACAAATTCAGCAAGAAGAGCAGAATGATGAATTGAAAGATATTTCTTTAATATTGGAAGATTCATTATCAGAAGTAATAAACAGGACTACACTTCTGATCTCATTCGTACTTGAGCAAGACTTTAATGCTATACTTAAATTATACTTTTGTGGTAAAAAAATATGGATTTTTCCTGATGTCACTAAAGTTACTCAAGAGAAACGGAAATGAGAGAGGAGACGAAGTCTATAGGTGCAACATTTTTGTTAGCATACCCATGTAAATGTATAGTGAGATATCTGGGAGTAAAATATGTTTTCTTTTTACCAGAACAACTTAGAGTTTTCATAGAACTGAAGAGGGTGTCGGGGTCATAATATCAATAAGGCTAAATAGTTAATATAGTTGGGTGGGCATATTGCCTTTCTTTCTTTTTTATATTCTTATAGTGATTTCCCTGATTTATCTGTCACTCCCCCTTTTGATTGTGGTCTAAGGAAGGGACAAAAGTGAAATAATTTACTTTTGGTTAATCTCTGTTTAAGAGTTTAAGTAGCCTAGTGGTTAGGGTGGTTGACTTTGGCCCTAGGGAACTGAGGAACTGAGTTCGATTCCCACTTCAGGCACAGGCAGCTCCTTGTGACTCTAGGCAAGTCACTTAACCCTCCATTGCCCCATGTAAGCCACATTGAGCCTGCCATGAGTGGGAAAGCGCGGGGTACAAATGTAACAAAAAAAATAAAATACTTTTGGCTCCTGAGTTGCATGTAACAAGTTTAATACTTGTGTAAAATTGTAAAAGCATAAAATAAAATAGCTCCATTCCATGCTACCAATCCTAGGACAAACAGTGGCTTCCCCCATGTCCATCTCAATAACAGACCATGGACCTTTCTTCCAGGACCTTTAAACCCAGATACACTAACTGCTGTTACCACATCCTCCGGCAATGAGTTCTAGAACTTTTCTTTTCTTTGAGTGAAAAAATATTTCCTCCTGTTTGTTTTAAAAGTATTTTCATATAATTTCATTGAGTGTCCCCTGTTCTTTGTACTTTTTGAATGAGCGAAAAAACGATTTACCTTCATCTGCTCCACACCACTCAGGATTTTGCAGACTTCAATAATATCCCCCTTTAGCTGTCTCTTTTCCTTCAAACCATTGGAAGTCTTTGGCAGAGGCAAACTTTCCAAATAAACTTTACCCTCTAAATCCGTCTCTAGTGGACAAGCATAGATTTGCTGATAATACGACTGAAAAACTGCTGCGATCTCACGATCTCTCCATACCATAATTCCCCCCAGCCCTCCATCCACCTGCAGAATAGAATGTGACCCCATGGACTGGTGCACCAATTTGGCTAAACATTTTCCACTCTTATTACGATGCAAATATAATTAATGTCTATAATATTGCATAGATTTTATCTCTCTAGCATGGATAAGTTCATTAAAAGAAAAGGGATTGGATTTGGTATATCACCTTTCTGTTAGTCAAAGCAGTTTACATATTATTTACAGGCACTTATTTTGTATCTGGGGCAAGTGATTTGCCCAAAGTCACAAGGAGCTGAAGTGGGAATTGAACCCAGTTCCCCACATTCTTAGATCACTGCACCAACCATTAGGTTACTCCTCCATTCCAGGGAAGCCAGCAAACCAGGAATTGCGCTGATGCCGATTGGGATGTTCTCCATATAAAATACATGTGTTGGTAAGTTGTTTCTCAAGATGCAAAATTTCCCTATCCTGTGGCTTCCTTTTAAAAAGTAGTATAAGCCAAAATCTCCTCACGAAGCACCGCCTTAGCAGTGTCCCAGAAGGGCACAGGGTATGTTCTGCATTATGAAATTGATATTTTGACCACTTATGTAAGACTAGTAAAAAAGGCCCGTTTCTTAACGCAATGAAACGGGCGCTAGCAATGTAAAGAGTTCCTGCCATTAATGTTTCCACGGTTGTATTCTGAATATAATTGTTGTTTACATGTGTAAGATTTCTTTATATACAGTATTTTTTGTGTAAACTGTGTTACAATGTGGTAAAAGTTTTCCTTGTTCAGGCCCTTCAATCAGTTTAACAATCACATCAGAAGAGCTCCTTACTCGTAAGAATGCAATATACAGTTGCCCATGTGAGACTGAGAGTGACAGTGTGTTTTACAGACAGTGTAAGAGAGAGATACACAGTGTGTGTGTGTGTGTGTGTGTGTGATGTCTGTGAGTGACAAAGTGATTAAATGTTTGTCTTCCCTTCTGTTCTGTGCACCTGCCTCCACTGATGTTCATACCTCCTTGTATATGATTGTTTGTTAGAGATTCAATCCACTCCACTTCCCTCCTCCAAGTTCCGTTCTGTCTGATTGGTTCTTTGTTTCTGTGACGTCACGTTTGTTTGCTTGGCAACTATGCAGCGTTCCGTTTCCTCGACGTGAGGGCGGGGACAGTGAGAGCCAATGAAACGCTGAACTACAGACTTATGAACCCTACACTGCCACAGTGCCACGGAGTCAGCTTCAGAATGTTGGAGGTGCTTTTTATTATCTACTATAATAAAACTCACCCTCAACGTTCTGAAGACAACGTTCTGAAGTCACTCAATCACTCCCTGAAGGGTTCGTGGATTCATGGTGGTGAAGCCACTCCACTGACCCATGCCCCGCCCATGTGTCAAACATCAGAACGTTGTCTTCAGAACAGTAAACTAAAGGAAGGGATCGCAACCAAGCAGGTGGAGGAGTAGGGAAACACACGGAGCGTGTTTCCCTACTCCTCCCCCTGCCTAGGAAACGCAGCCTACCAACCTCCCGACCCACCCGCGGAAAAAAACTGGAGGGAAACCACCTCCAAAGCTCTGGAGTCCAAATGAATTCGGACACCAGTGTTCGATGTCCAACCCCCCCCCCCCCCCAAAGCCACCCACCAAAGCTCCGGAGTAAAAGCCCCGCCCACAGAATGCTGCAAGTCCAACCCCCCCCCCCGCACCGCAACCCCCAAAGCTGCACTTCAAAAGAAGCCCCGCCCACAGAATGCAGGAGGTGCAACACCTCCCCGGAACACCCCCCCCAAGCCACCCACCGTCACGTTGCTTTGCCGGCGGGGACTCGAAACCCTGCCAGCAGAAGTCCTGTGTTGTCTGCTGAGTCTCACTCCAGCGATCTTTGGCGTTGCTGCTAGCCTGTGCAGGCAGGGCTTCTGTGCGTCTGACGTCCTGCACGTGCAGGACGTCAGACGCACAGAACCCCGCCCTGCGCAGGCTAGCAACGCCGAAGATCGCTGGAGTGAGACTCAGCAGACAACACAGGACTTCTGCTGGCGGGATTTTGGGTCACCCACCAGCAAAACTATGCGACGGTGGGTGCGATGGCGACGGTGGGTGGGATGGAGATGGGTGGGTGCATCACAGTGGGTGGGATGGCGGCGGGGGGGGGGGGCATCGCGCTGAGGAGGCGCTTCATTCCTTCCTTCCTTCTTCAAAGCAGCACCCCCCCCCCCCCCGCAAAACTGAACTATACCACACACACACACACTCACTCACTCTCTCTCTCTCTCATCTGGCAGCGCTTCCTGAACCCCCCCCCCCCCCACATACACACTCACATCTGCCAGCATTTCTTGAAACCCCTGCCCCCCCCCCCCACACTCACTCATCTGGCAGTGGTTACTGACCCCCCCCCCCCAACACACACACACACTCTCATTTTGCCACAGTTCCTCAACGCCCCACCCAACACACACACACTCTCTCATCTGGCAGCGCTTCCTGAAATCCCTGCCCCCCCACACACTCACTCATCTGGCAACCCCCCCCCCCCACCACCACCACACACACACACTCACTACCCCCACACACACACACACTCTCTCTACCCCCACACACACACACACACTCTCTCTCATCTGGCAGCGCTTCCTGAACCCCCCCCCCCCCCACACACACTCTCATGTGGAAACGCTTGATAAAACGCCCCCCCCCCCCACACACACACACTCACTCACTCATCTGGCAGCACCACACACCCCTCTTCTTCCAAGCTGAAACCCCCAACACACACACCCCTCCAACACACACACACACACTCTCTCTCACTCTCATCTGGCAGCGCTTCCTGAACCCCCCTCCCCCCCACACACACTCACTCTCTCTCATCTGGCAGCGCTTCCTGAAACCCCTGCCCCCCCCCCCCCCCCCCCCACACTCACTCACTAATCTGGCAGCCGTTCCTGAACCCCCCCCCCCACACACACTTACTCTCATTTGGCCCCGCTTCCTGAACCCTCCCCCCCCCCACTCTCACTCTTCTGCCAGTGCTTCCTGAACCCACGCCCCAAACACACACACTCACTCTCATCTGGCAATGCTTAATAAACCGCCCCCCCCCCCCCACACACACTCACTCACTCATCTGGTAGCACTTCCAGAAGCCCCACACCCCTCTTCTTCCAACCTGAACCCCCCCCAACATACCCACACAACACACACACCCTCTCTCTCATCTGGCAGCACTTCATGAAACCCCATACACACACACACTCACTCACTCACACTCTCTCTCTCAACTGGCAGCACTTCCTGAACCCCCCACCCCCACACACACACTCACTCTCTCTCATCTGGCAGCGCTTCCTGAAACCCCATACACACACACACACTCACACTCTCTCATCTGGCAGCGCTTCCTGAAACCCCATACACACACACACTCATTCTCTCTCTCATCTGGCAGCGCTTCCTGAACCCCCTGCCCTTCCCCCCCCCCCCCCCCCCACTCACACACTCTGTCATCTGGCATCGCTTCCTGAACCCCCCCCCCCACACACTCACTCTCTCACTCACATCTGGTAGCGCTTCCTGAACCCCCGCACCCCTCTTCTTCCAAGCTGAACCCCCCCCAACACATCCCCCCACCCCACCCCCAACACACACACTCTCTCTCTCTCCCCCTCCTCCAGCACACCAATTGCTTGGGTGCAGTGGCGGGAATCTCAGACAACAGAGAGAGGGGTGTCACGTTTGTGAACGTGACAAGGGGGGGGGGGGCCTGACACCAGAGAGAGAGAGAGGAAGGGAAGTATCTCTGTCACACACACACACTCTCTCTCTCACACATACAATGTCTTTCTGACTCTCACTCTCACACACTCTGTCTCACACTGTATCACATTCACTCTCTATGTGTCACACAGTCACTCACACACTCGCTTGGTCTCATACACTCACTCTCACAGAGAATCTGTGTCTCACACACACTCTCACACACACACACTCTCTCTCACACTGTGTCTCACATACGCACTTGCACACACTCTCATTCTCACACACACACTCTGACAGACACACTCACACCCAGACTCACTCTCTCTCTCTCACACACACACACACACTCACACTTTCACCCTCTCTCTCACACACAGTCACTCTGACAGACACACTCACACCCAGACTCACTCTCTCTCTCACACACACACACTCACACTTTCACCCTCTCTCTCACACACAGTCACTCTCACATACACTCTCCCAAACATACACACTCCGAGGAAAACCTTGCTAGCGCCCGTTTCATTTGTGTCAGAAACGGGCCTTTTTTTACTAGTATAGGATATACTTCTGGAATTCTGAATCCCAGTGTAGCTGTGGAGGAAACTGCCACTGAGTGGTCTGCTGCCCAGAGAGGGCAAATGTCAGATGAAAGTGGGCAGGAGAGAGAGGGCAAATTCCAGATGGAAGAGGGGGAGAGAGAGAGGGCAGATGCCGGATGAAAGGTGGAGGAGGGGCAGACACTGGATGGATGGGGAGGCAGAAAGGACTGTTTTACAGACAAAGTGGCTTATATATATATAGACTTTTTCTGGCCCTAGTAGCCTCAGAAAATATATATTTCTTTCTACCTGGAGCAATAGAGGGTTAAGTGACGAGGATATATACTAGGAGGAAGTGGGGAGAAAAAGGACAGATGCTAGATAGAAGGGGGAAGGAAGGAGCAGACGCTGGATGGAAGGGGGAGGGAAAAAGGACAGATGCTGGAAGGAAGGGAGGAGAAAAAGAGGGCAGATGCTGGATGGTAGGGAAGAGGATAGAGTTATTCCGAGATTGGGGGAATAAGAGGAAGTAAAATAGGAGAGCTATGGTGAAGGAAATAGATGGCAAGTTGTAGGTAGACACAGTAAAAAGAGGGAAATTGAAGGCTTGATCTTAAAAAAGAACTACATCTGGAGAGAGGCAGAAAAGAAAATTGAAGAAAGCTGAAAGGAAAAGCAAGAGAGAAAAATGACAAATAGGAAACCCTGGCTTGAAAGCAGAAACTAGAGACTGGAACCAACACAAATGAGAAAAAGTAAATGGACAGACAACAAAGGTATAAAAATAATTTTATTTTTAGTGTGGTAGCTATATTAATAAACGTTAATAAATAAAAAGTGAAAATGGAAATAAAGTGATACATTTTCATTGGACTAATTTTCATACCCTTTGATTAACCTTCAGAGAACATAACCTCCTTCCTCAAGTCAGGTATATTGGCCTGACCTGAGAATGGAGGCTTTGGCTTCCGAACACTAATTAAAAATGTATTTAATCCATAAATTAGGATCATATTTTCCATTTTTTTAATTTGTATTTCTTATTTTGTAATGTCACGATTGGAAAGTGTCAGTTTCGAAATTTATGTCTGATATTTTTATTTTTTGCACAGTGCAGGGGGGGCAGACATTACTTTGTCTTTCTCTCGTGTTGCTCTGTATGCCGAGTCTAGTTTCCTGTGGGCTCAGTTTAATTTTATTTCTATTTTTTGTTCATGCTTACTTATTCTGTATTGGGTGAGGGTCTGTTTTCTGCGTATGTGAGAGAGACATGGCTTTCTGTTAGCATTAATTTGTACTAATCTGGCTTGTTTAGTTTTCCAATAGGTTTATTACTGGTCCAGTGCCCACTGCAGTGTTTATGGTGCAGTCTTTGTCTAGTTAGGTCCTTGTGGTGGACGTTACTCCTATTATAGTATGGTAGAATTGCTCTGTAGGTCCTCAGTGACATTTTTAGTGTTTTGTTTTATTTCATGTCTGGTACTGCATTTTGAATTTGGATTTAGACCACACCTTTAACAGCTCAAGGCAAGTTACCTTCAAGTACATTAGGTATTATCCTGTCCCTGGAGAGCTTACTATTTAAGTTTTGTATCTGAGACAATGGATGGTTAAGTGATTTGTCCAAGATTTCAGGGAGCATCAGTGGGATTTGAACCCTGGCATCCCTGGTTCCTCAGGCTGCTGCCCTAACCATTAGGTACAGCTAATACAGATAGTACATATTGGGGCATATTTTTGAAACAGGAAATGTCCAAGAAGCTGCACAAAGTGACAAATGGACTTTTTTTTTTGTTTGCCAAAACGTCCAAATCGCTATTTTCAAAACCCATTTTAAGACGTTTTTCTATGCAGTTCCTCTAAGCTACGTCCAAATCACAAGTGGGCATGTCAGGGGTGGGATTTGGGCATTCCCAGATCTTGGACATTTTTCTGCCATATTGGAACAAAGCAAAAATATCCAGGGCTAAAAGTTAGATGTTTTGTTCTAGACCTGGCTCAATCATGACTAAGTCACAAAAATGTGCCCTAAATGACCAGATGACCACTGGAGGGATTAAAGTATGACCCCCTTTACTTTCCCAGTGGTCAATGACCTCCCTCCCCCCAAAGATGTGAAAGAAACAGTACATACCTACCTCTATGACAGCTACAGATGTTATAGCCAGTCCTATTAGAGCAGCAAGCAGGTTCCTTGAGTAGTCTAGTGGTTGGAGCAGTGGACTGTAGAGAAGGGTACCTAGGCCCATATCCCACTGTAACTGTTACACTTGTGGTAGAAAGTGTGATCCCTCCAAAACACACCAAAAACCTACTGTACCCACATATAGGTGATACCTGTAGTCATGAAAGTTATTGTAGTGGTGTGCAGGTGGATACAGTAAGTGTTTGTTGGGTTTTGAAGGGTTCCTCATACAATATAATGGGGTGATGGTGAGATGTGCACCTGGGACTTTTTATGTGACATCCACTGCAGTGCCTCCTAGGGTGCCCCACTGCTCTCTATTGGGATATCTGTGTGGTCAGTGTACTAAGAATGCTGGCCCCCCATATACCCCAATGGCTTGATTTTGTGCATTTTCCCCTTGGACTTTATTTTTTTTAATGGCCAGAAAAGAAAAATGCATTGAGCACAAAATGTCTATGAAACGACCATTTTCCAAACAAAAATATATTTTTCTAGTTCGAAAATCACTATGTTCACCACTTGATTTTGGACATTTTCAGTAACTTCCAAAATTGGATTTAGACGTATCGAAAATGCCCCTCCACGTCTTACAGGTTATCACAAGCAAGTTCTGGCAGTCAACAAGAAGAGGGAGGCATCCTGAGAATGCAGGGAAATGATTGTAAAGATCAAATCGTGCTGCTGGATGATAAAACTTAACTGAAGCCCTCATCTAATTCACCTGCACAAACTAAAGTGCTTCTTATTTATTTTCAGCCACAGGATGAGCTTGGGAAACCTATGTGTGAGAGAACAGGACCAATATATTTGTCTCTCATTTCTTCTGTAGAGCAAATCAAAAAGAAACTGCACATACTTACATATGACTTGAAAATATATTGATATACTTTTTAGCCTTCTCTGTTACTTCTGTGTTTGTGTTAATAATAAGGCAAATCAAAGGAATTTCCCTTTAGTCTTATTTCATAGATATGCTGTAGCAGTCTATTGATAATTGCCTTACTATATCAGAATTTGTTGTACATGGACTTGGACATTTGGTTTGTGAGATGTTTTAACAAGGGTCCATTTTGAGAGAATTTTCAGTCCTGCCACTATGCTGTTTTCTCTAAAGCAGGAAACCTCTGGCCCCTGTTTATCTTGAGTTGCTTGTCAAAATGCATAGGGTTCTGATGTTTTGTGGGGGATGAGGAGTTCAAATTGGTACATATGCAGTAATATTTGACTTCTGTGGTTTTGAGATGATATTCTAGATTTTCTGTCTATGATTAGAACTAGAATTAAAATATGTTCAGGCTTGATCAATTTCTGGAAAGTTACTTATAACTGGAAACTTCATCCCAAAAAAGGCACTGGAGGCTCACTTTAGGTTCATATGTTTTATTTTTGCCAGTATCAGCAGTATGCCTCATGCTTTAAATGTTAACAGAATACCCAAGCTAATACCCAAGCTTTTTTATTTTTAAAGCCCACCCGTATTATATTGCTCTTCAGGTTACATTATATCCCTTTTTTAAGAGAAAAGGGAGAGGCGTCATTAAAGGAAAAGCAATGCTTTTAATTTAATGCTAAGGATATAATTTTAGTGAGCCAAATAAAAAAGGAATAGGTAATCTCAGTAGCACAAGAGACCTATTAAATCGGCTTTCCACTTTAGCTGAATCTTGTCTGATTAAAAAAGAGATCATAAAATGTGTACCGGGACAAACCGTGTAACTCTGTTGACAGTCTAAATGGTTCTCCATAGATCTTTGTGAAAGAAGGGATAATAAAATGTGTCTTGTAGGTAGGAAGGACAGCACATTTAGATAAAGAAAAGGCATGCCAAGCCTGTAATTTGGTTTTAACACTTTAAGTAGGAAGTTTTCCTTTTTGGCATAATCTGGACTATTTAGTTGAATTTCTGCTGTGAAAGTGACTTGTCTGACGGCTGATATGCAACAACTTGACATCTTTGGTGAGCAGTATGCCTTCTGTGCAGAAATAGAGTTTTTCAAAATTTAATTGACATATGCTACATATGCCGAGATTGGGTGGCAGAGCCGGTGGGGGGAGGCGGGGCTGGTGGTTGGGAGGTGGGGCTAGTGCTGGGCAAGACTTCTACAGTCTGTGCCCTGAAAATGGTAGATACAAATCAAGGTAAGGCATACACAAAAAGTAGCACATATGAGTTTATCTTGTTGGGCAGACTGGATGGACCATGCAGGTCTTTTTCTGTCATCATCTACTATGTTACTTTGTTGCTGTGAAAGTGACTTGTCTGACTGCTGATATGCAACAACTTGACATCCTTGGTGAGCAGTATGCCCTCTGTGCAGAAATAGAGCTTTTCAAAATTTAATTGACATATGCTACATATAGGATAGGAACAAATGGAAATTAACATAACACGTTAATTATATGTTAAGGCGATGCTGAAGAAGTGAATATTTCCGAGCTGGATAAATCTGTTTACAGAATTTAGGGATTAGTGTGCTTGTTCTGCATGTATATGTATCATGAGCAGAACATGGGTTTCAGGCTTCACTTGGGATTGTTGCACATACTCCTTGTACTTGAGGGAGACATTATGGTGCTGTAGAGGGATGATAGAGATACAACACTAATTCAGGAGGGCAAGAATGGAAAGAAGAGAGAATACTCTGGATTTTTCTTTCCTTAGTAATCCTGGGGTGGGGGAAGAAAATGGATCCTCCTGAAATACAGTTATTGTGAAGTGTTCCACATTTTCAGTTTTTCTTGCAAACAAAAATTTCTGAAATTTTTCACAGTAGATTTCAAAGATGAAAAACCAGATTCAAATTGGGATTAAAGGAGAAAAATTAAATATGATATAAATTGGGGAAATATTAATACACTTGAATACATAAGAACTTAAAATATAGTATATAGTTTATTAATACTTGCTATACTGTCTAACCTAACTGGCAAAGCTAAGCAATTTAACAGACTAAAAAAAAAAAAGAAAACAAATATCAAAGTAGGAAAAGGAACTACAATATCAGATAAGAAAGGGCTCCGCACACACATCCAAGAACCCTCATACTGAAGGAAAAAATAAGGAGGAGAAATGAGGGAGATAGTAGAAAAAGGAGAAAGCAGTGGGCCCAGCCACAATACCTCTGTGGACTATCTAAGAAGGGGCAAATGCCAGCGTAAAGAGCCAGGCTTTCACTGCAGATTTTAATTCTTTAAACGATAATTCAGAATGGGTGTTAACAGGGAGGGGATTCCAAAAGAAAGGGGCAGCAAAGAAGAATGTATGGTGTGAGTCAGACCAAACGTCTATGGAGCCCCAAAGTGGTGGCTTTTCCAAGTCTCTGTGGTTAATAGTGGTTTATGGACTTTCTTGTCTACTCTTTTTAAACCCATATATGCTAATTGCTTTGGCCACATCCTTCAGCAACAAATTCCACAGCTTAATTTCTTTAAGAGAAAAAAATGCTTTTTGCAATTTGTTTTAATTATCTACCTGTTAATTTTTACGGAGTCGCCACTTGTCCCAGTGCTATTTGAAAGGGTGAAAAAACAATCTACCCATTTCAACCCACTCATAATTGTATATACCAATACCAAAACATCTTGTATACCGTTATATTCTCGCAGCATGGTCTAGTGGATTAACTTTAGGAAGAAAAACAAGTACAATATAACATCATTAATAACACCTCTGTCATATCTCATTTTAGCCATCTCTTCTCCAAACTGAAGAGCCCTTACCTGTTTAGCTATTCGTCATAGGGAAGCCATTCTATCTCCTTTATCATATTGATTTCCCTTCTCTGTATCTTTTCTAGTTCCTGTATGTTTATTGAGATTATTGATACAGAACTGCACACAGTACTCGAGGTGCAGTTATGATATGGGTTGTTAGTGAGGCATTAAAATCGCATAGTGGTCCTGTAACTCCTCAACATCCTTTTATTTAATAACTTGATCACCTCACAGTCATGGCTGCTGCTGTTTTCCATATCATTTATAAATATGTTAAAAAGAAACAATCTGGGTATAGATTTCATGGTCACTCCACCATTTAACTTTCTTAATGGAAAAATGACTATTTAGTTCAGTTCTACTCTTATCTTTTGTCTTTTTTAGCTAGGACTTCTTTTACAAAGCCATGCTACCAATTCTCGGTGCGGAAAATGAGAGCAAGACCGTTCAGTTCCTATGGGCTTCCTCTCATTTGCCGCACGGGAATCACTAACAGCTTTGTAAAAGAAGCCCTCAGTTTTCAGTCCATAGTAGGACATTATCTCCTATTCTGTGACCTGCGGAATCTTCCATAGGGGGCTTAGTATATCTGAATTTTCAGAAGGCATTTGACAGTCTCAACCAACTCACCCTTGTGCGCATGTTTGTTTCTACAGTCATAAAAATTTAACAGGGTAGAGGTTTCCTTTTGCAAAATTGTCTCTGCCCCATTAAGCAATGTCTCTCTATATGACCAATAATTGTGTGTTTTAGAATATGTTTTACCATTTTTTTTTCCTTGCAATGACATCAGTCTTCATTGGTCTGTGATTTCCCTGATCACCCCGGAGAAAGGGTAATATGATATGTGGAATAGCCTCCCAATGGAGGTGGTGGAAATGAGGATAGTATCTGAATTCAGGGATGCAGGGACACATATAGAGGATCTCTAAGGGAGAGGAAGGGATTGTCAAGCTTAGTAGTTGATATGGATGGGCAGACTGGACAGATCGATCATATGTTCTTTTTATTTATTTTTTTACCCAAACTCTCTGTGTTTCTATGATGTTATATTAATCACACTCAGTTTTCAAGAGTCTGATTGAAACTTGCTGACAATACATTTGCTTCATTTGTATTAGAGCAAAAGAAATAGTTGTAATCACCAGAAATGCACTCTTCACAAGTACGTTAAATCACAATGCCTACTTGATAACTGCTCTAATTACCTTCTCAAACCAGCCCCTAATTTACTCATAAGATATTTGCCCTCAAACATAACTTTAATGCTATCTCGGGGTCTATTCCCCCCCTCAAAATGGCAACAACATTTTGACTCCCATACCGAAGAATACCCAAACCAGCCTAAGTGTGGTCTCTAACTACAGACCAGTGGCTTCAATCCCATTATTGGTAAAGGTAATGGAGGAGTTAGTCACGCACCAATAATGGGCTATCTCCAACTTCACTCCATTTTACTTAGCTCACAATCCAGTATTAGACCTTCTCACAGAACTTAGCTTTGGTAATAAAGTATTAATACTCCAATTTGATATGTCCAGTTCCTTTGACATTGTTGATCATAAATCCTTCTAAATATCCTTCACCATTACTGAATCTGTGGAGCTGTGTTAAAATGGTTCTCATGCTTCCTAAGGTCTAGATCATAGATTGTAGAGTGCCCCAGGGCTGTCCATTGTCCCCCATCCTATTTATCATCATCTGGAGTCCATTAGGCAATTTACTGGAGAAAAATGGACTCTCAACATTCATTTATGCAGACGATGTTACCATCTACATTCTATTCACTAAAGAAATAAATTATTCATATCATTAAATTGGGTATCTCTCTAATGAAATCTTGGGCATCCGATTTTAAATTAAAACTCAACACCGATAAAACTAAATTCTTAATAGTTACTAATGCTCATCATGCTATAAATCTTAAATCATTTACCACTGAGAACATCACATATCTCCTTGACTCAACTATGAAAATCTTAGGAGTCACAATTGACCAATTCCTTACTCTAGATAACCAAATTTCCAAAGCGGTTTCAAGTACCTTCAATTCATTATGGAAATTGAGGAGACTAAGATCATTCTTTACAAAATCAGTCTTCCATACCCTAGTTCAGTCGATTACTGCAATTCTATTTATGCAGACCTTAAAGGGGTTCTCCTCAAAAATCTACAAACTGCTCAAAACACTGCCGCACGTCTCATATTCAGACTACCATGCTTCACCAAAGCAACCCCCTTCTGTACCATTTGCATTGGCTGCCAAAAAAAGACAGAATATCATTCAAGCTAAGTAACTTCATTCATAAAATTTTGTATGTTTCGACCCCACTATACATGAACAACCTCATTGAATTACCCTCGCATAATGCCTCTAAATCATCTAGAGGGTATCTTACCCTACATCTCCCGAATTGTAAGAAAGTAACCCACAAAGCAATCCATACTTCTAACTTCTCATTTCAGGGCACTAAAATTTTGAAGTCCTTACCTAAAACCATCAAATGCACCAATAATTATTTGTTAATCTGAATCTGTTGAAAACTCACTTCTTCAGCCTAACCTTTAAGGAAATAAGCACCTTCTCAAATAAACTCATGGCATTAATTTTTAGCTCATCTCACCTCGCACTACTCCTGTCTATCCCAGTTAATCCTAGCCCTTTACCTGTTTCCTCCATATTTCAATTATCTAGCTTAAATCACTAAGGGCTACATAAGGGTTTGGCGATCCACTCGCCGAGAGTTCAAGTATTGGAACTAACATGTTTTTGAGGCAAACACTTTTGGGTTTCCATCTAGGTATAGCTAATTTTCTTTGGGGGGTCAAGTATATCCATAACTCAACATGCCTGGTGGTGGTCCCTGTCTGGGATCTCAACTCGCTTTTGAGTACCCTAGCTCAATCATCCTTTGAACTATTGAAGTGGACCTCAGTGAGAGATCTTTCTCTGAAGGTATTCTTCCTGGTGGCAATTTATTCAGCCAGGAGGGTGTCAGAGTTGCAGGCCCTTTTTGTGTCACTTTCCTTCCTTCAGATGACTCTGTTTCCATTTGCATAGTCCCATCCATTTTGCTGAAATTGGTGTCATTCTTCTGCTTGAATCAGTTTGACTCCAGACCTTCAGGGTATGTGTGGGGAAGGAGTGGGGAGGGATTGACGTGAGGAAATGACAGAACAGAAGTGTTCTCAAGTGGGACGTTCACAGTACTTTTCTTCGCTAGCTGGAGTTCATCAGTGGTTTCAGAAAATTGGACCATATAAACTTTTTGGAAGCCCGCACAAGGGGCAGGTGGCCTCTAAATAGACCATATCATGGGAATTAAGGACACAATTGAATCTGCATATATTTCCAATAGTAGAGTGATTCTGGAAGGATTCAGTACTCATATGATGAGGCTGCAGTCAGCGTTTTAGGTGGAGGCTGGTGACGACATGGCAGTTGTTGCATTCCTTCATCAAACACTACAGGGTTCATGTTTGGATGAAGGTGGATAGTGCCTTTGGCAGATCATTTATAGATGGCGCCTTGTCTTCCTCCCACTCTGGGGGATAGAACTTTGGTACATCCTACTGGTCAGGACTGGTCAAGCAAAATAATAAGGGAGGTGAAATTATGCTTACCTGTTAATTTCCTTTCCTTTAATTTATCTAGACCAGTCCAGCATCTGTCCCATAAAGATTACAGTTTTGGGATGTTGATCGAGGCATTCCCTGCTCACACTGCTGTCTGCATATATACTTTTCTATTTTGAAGAGATTGATAGCTATCAGAGAGTTCCCTAGGTAGGTTCTAGGGCCCTTGTTTGTGTTTAGTTGTCTCTTCATGTGGTTACTCTACTTAGTTGAAGTTTTGGCATGAGCATAATTAAGTATTCCAGACTGTACCAGTCCTTTATAGTGGTGATGTCACTGGAAAATTCAAATTTCTCTACCTCCCATTTGCTGTTACAGGGACACAACCCACCTTATAATTTCATCGTGTTGATCAATACAGTTGTTTGTAAGATGGGTTTCCAGATGTTTTGTTTTATTTGTTTATTTATAAAATTTCAAGCAATATCACAAGCTAAACACTTGAATCAGAAAAGTAGTTGTATACAAGAAAAATACAAATAAGTAGCAAATTAATACAATATAATACTTAAATTTCTTCCTTAGACCGCAACTCAGGGGGAAGTGATGAAAGTAGGGAGATACACAAAAAGAAAAACAAATTAAAACATTAGCTACTGAATAGACACAAGCATGAGCCTTCCCCCATGAACTTCAGATATATTTCAATTCTTATGTAGGTTGTGTAGAACTTTTCACGATCTTCAAGTCTGTGAAGACTCGCAACTGCTCTGGATCACATTATTTGACCCCCAAATATTTAACAAGACATTTACAAGGGTAAGCCAAAACAAACGATGCACTAAGTAACAAAGAGGGGCATAATCGAAGGGGATGCCCAAGTTTTGCTGAGGACGTCCTCACAAAACATCCCGGTGGAGGGGCGGGGAAACCCATATTATCGAAACAAGATGGACGTCCATCTTTCGTTTCGAAAATACGGTCGGGGATGCCCAAATCTTGACATTTAGGTCATCCTTAGAGATGGTCGTCCCTAGACTTGGTCATTTCTGATTTTCGGCGATAATGGAAACTAAGGACGCCCATCTCAGAAACAACCAAATGCAAGCCCTTTGGTCGTGGGAGGAGCCAGCATTCGTAGTGCACTGGTCCCCCTGACATGCCAGGACACCAACCGGGCACCCTAGGGGGCACTGCAGTGGACTTGAGAAATTGCTCCCAGGAACATAGCTCCCTTACCTTGTGTGCTGAGCCCCCCAAAACCCACTACCCACCACTGTACACCACTACCATAGCCCTTATGGGTGAAGGGGGCACCTAGATGTGGGTACAGTGGGTTTGTGGTGCGTTTGGGAGGGCTCACATTTACCACCACAAGTGTAACAGGTAGGAGGGATGGGCTTGGGTCCGCCTGCCTGAAGTGCACTGCACCTACTAAAACTGCTCCAGGGACCTGCATACCTGTGATGGACCTGAGTATGACATTTGAGGCTGGCATAGAGTCTGGCAATCAATATTTTGAAAGATTTTTTTTTAGGGTGGGAGGGGGTTAGTGACCACTGGGGGAGTAAGGGGAGGTCATCTCTGATTCCCTCCGGTGGTCATCTGGTCATTTAGGGCACATTTTTGTGGCTAGGTTGTAAGAAAAACAGGACCAGGTAAAGTCGTCCAAATGCTCGTCATGGACGCCCTTTTTTTTCCCATTATGGGTGGAGGACGCCCATGTGTTAGGCACACCCAAGTCCCACCTTCGCTACGCCTCCGACATACCCCCATGAACTTTGGTTGTCCCCAAGATGGAAAGCAGTTGGGGACCCCCAAAATTGGCTTTCGATTATGACGATTTGGGCGACCCTTTGAGATTTGTGTTGAAAGATGGGCGTCCATCTCTTTCGAAAATAAGCCTGAAATTTTCTTTCCTTATTGCCAAAAAAGCTTTTCTTCTCTCCTGAGTTTTGTCTCGTCACATCCGGATTCATCCAAAACCTTTTTCCGAAGAAAAGTTTCTTGGAATTACGAAAATAAAGCTTCAAACAAGAAATTTATTTAAGTTTTGATTAAAAAAAAAAAAAGAGTCTCTCTCAGAATTCTTGGATAAAGAGGCCTCCAAAACTGCTGAAACATCGAAAAGGTCAGAACTTATTTCATAGGGTGGATTTTTGAAGAGTATATAATAAACCCTATCTAAAGGAGGAAAAGCTTCTATAGAATAGGTCCCAGGAGATCTTCGGAAATTAAGAATATGCAAGTTTAGTCTTAATAGCTTCAATTCTCTTATGTAAAACTGTTTTATCTTTCACAATAGCCATGCTCACCTTTTTAATTCCCAAAACTTCTTTGCTGAGAGTTGAAATTGTATAGAAAACTTCTTCTTAGTATAATCCAGTGGTGTGCTGGAGCAGGCTCTCACAGGCTCGCAAGAGCCGATTGTTAAGTTTTTAAGAATTTTGGGAGCCGGTTGTTAAAGTAGGGCCCTCCTTGGCTACTTTAACAACTGGCTCCCAAAATTTGGGCTTGGGCCCCCTGCTGAATTTTCTTTTACTTTCCTGGTGGGGATGCTGAGCCCTGCCAGCCAAGTAAATAGACTACTGCTGCTCCCTGCTCCTTGTTTCCAGCATGCTGCTCAGAGCAAGACGTTGGGAGTGGTGGCAGTCCATTTATTGGCTGCCAGCAAAGGTATGCCTAGCATGCCCGCACGAACGGAGGGAGAAGAGAGAGGCAAGTGTTGCTTCCCCCCCCCCCCCCCCCCTCCGGCCCTTCCAACTGCAGAGCTGCCTACGTCCGGAGAAAGAGCCTGTTGTTAAAAATTTACCAGCACACCCCTGGTATAATCTAAAGCTGAAGTCAAATTGTTCATTTTATTCACAAGAGCTGCAATGTCCCCCGTAGACGTCTCCACGGTTCTACTCAACTTCTGGAGAGTGTCCCATATGCTCTCCAGAGACACTGCCACAGGAGCTCTCGCTGGGTTCAAAAACATCAACCCGCTCCAAGGAGTCTTAGAATCACTACCGGGGCTCGCTTGACAGTCTCACCCCTTCCTGGAGCCCGCTCTCGTGTTAGTTCCACTTGAAGGCTCCTGGGTTTGCCTGCTCATCGGTCAGTCACGGCGGAGGATTGAGAACTGGAGGGGAGATTGAAACATCTGACTGAAACGCGGAGAGCTCTCCCACTCCCCGCGAAGCTGAGTCCACCACTCCAGAATGAGCAGGATTCTGCACAGCTTATCGGTCCATAGTTTACTGAACCGGCGAGGAGGTCCTCATGGTGGGGGTATTTCTTGAGGGAATCAAAGGTAAGGCAGCAAACAGAGAGTTGGTCAACCGACAGCGTTCATGCCACCGTCTTCCCATGCACTCCCAATTGTTTCTTCAACAAACAGTTCAGTGTGCATTCATTCTGCTTTTAAAAATTCTTGTTGGCTGATCTATGTAAAATTTTAAACCACAGATAGTGGAGACTGTCAGCTTTGTTGAGAATAAATTTCTACTATGCCTTTATATCTACCTTTAGGCCATCGCCACTGTCTTTGCTTGCTTTTTCGTGTTTGCTATGTAAAATTTCACACGTATGGGCATTGTAAGATGTATATTACACAGTCTGTTGTGCTTGTTGCGGAATATTTCAAACTATACACTCTCCCCTCATAGAAATTAGTAAATTGTTTAATTTACGATGTGAAATCACAGGTTTGGCAGTGATCCTCACAGTTATAATGCCCTATAAATGATGCAGTTACTAAAACAAATCTTTGTGTTACACTACTTTATATTAACTTTTCAGGATGTATTTCTTTCAGATTTTTAGCATGTGTATGAGCTACTCTGAAATTTTAATTTTTAAAAACAGGATGGACCTTCAAAATCTTCCAGTGCTTTTTAAAAATTCTGATTGTATCACTTCACAAATTTGAGTGTTTCAAAACGCTGGTCAAACTGATCATCTTTTTTTTCTTCTTTGCATTAGTGCATGAGATTCAAGCAGCAAAATCCTATCATTCAAAGCACTTTTGTATTATTTTTGAACAACTTTGAGACTAGAATTTTAGATTGATATTTGAGGCCCTGTTTACTAAGCTGCGCTAGAGGTGCGTTAGCGTTTTTTGTGTTCGCTAACTGTTTAGATGCCCATAATATTCCTGTGGGCATCTATATGGTTAACACGCGCTAAAGTTTTAGCGCAGGCTACAAACGCTAGTGCACCTTAGTAAACAGGGCCCTTGAATTCATCCAAGGATGAATATATTTAATGATATCTTAAAAATTTTGAGAAGGGCAAACTTTTTTTCAAAGGTACTGGATGTTGACTGGAAAAAATACAAAAAAGTGTTCGTCAGACAGCTTTCTAAAACTTGCAGTATGAAAACCATCAACTTATTTTTAAACCAAAACATTTAAAAATGAAGTGCGAAAATGGCGGTTGCGACTCACAAGTGATTTGGTCGCGTTAAGCTGGGCTCTGTATTCCTCTAAATTTTCCGCTAAAAATGCCAGTTACCAAGAGAAAAGATTTGGTAAGAACTCAACCGTCGATGAGCCTTATGTCTTCACTGGTTCAGCTAACGTTAGACCGCTTCACTGTGAGTCAAACAAGGGAACCTGGCGTAGTGATCCCTGCAGGGGAAGCCGATGGAGGAGCATCGACGCCCCAAGGGCATGAAACATCTTTATCTCCGCCAGAATTCAATCCTCCACCGTGTCCAGCTTTTGAGAGAGGCGAGCTGGAGGAGCCGAAAGTACCGGAAGGCGGAAATGACGACTCCTCGTTTGGGGGCCGGGTGCCCCGAGAAGCTGAGCCTACCAGCGTGGAACGGAAGGTTCCTCAGGTGGTGACATTAGAATTGATTTGGGAAGCTATTCAGGAACTGACGACGGCGTCAAGAAAGACAGCGTTAGAGACTGCTTCTATAATGAGTAAACTTGATTCATTAACTACTGCGTTTGAACATTGAAAAATGACTCGACATCTCAAATAACTCAAGTTCAGTCTGAGTTAACAAATTTGAAATCAACGACAACAGCAATGATTAAAGATAATATAATAATAAATCGTAAGATAGAGCAGATTGAAAATCATAATAGGAGACTGAATCTGAGAGTATTGAACTTTCCGGTTGTTTCAGGAATTTTTGTGCTTGAACTTTTTAAGAAATACCTCATAGAAATGCTTCATTATTCATCTACTCTGATACCCCCAATTAATAAGATTTACTATCTACCAAATCTGACAGAAACTTTGGATGATAAGAAAGCTGCAGATTTTCATGCATGAGAACAAGAGGAAGTAAATGAATCACTGGACATTTCAACAATATTAGAACAGTCATTTTTGGATATAAAGACCCGAAGTTCAGTTTTAGTCTCATGTGTCTTTGAACAAGACTTGAACTCTTTGATGAAAATGTACTTCAAATATTCCTTGACTCTTTTTTGTGGGGATAGGATATGGCTATATCCTGATGTGACTAAAACGACTCAGGATAAACGAAAATTATTCCTTGCTTTAAGGGAAGAAACTAAAGCTATAGGTGCAAAGTTTCTCTTAGTTTATCCTTGTAAGTGTATTATTTACTGTATGAACAACAAATATGCCTTCCTTGAGCCTGATCAGCTCAAATATTTTTTGGATCAGAAAAGATTAACCAATAATTCTTATTGTAAATTGTATTAAGAGAAATAACATGTTAATTCGACCAGGCCATATTTCCTGTAATTAATGTTTTTTTTTTGTTTCTCCTATTATATTCTTTAGCCCCCTACTAATACTGTGGTCTGAGGAAGAGCTAAATTTACTATATATAATACTTGCTGTATAGCTGAATAATTTCCTTATATTTTTTTTTTTATTTGCTAAATATTTTATTTGGAAGCATTATCTCTGTATTTCTGGAATCAAGTGTATAGCTTGTAAACGTTTAAATCTAATAAAAATAAAAATAAATAAATAAAAATGAAGTGTATTTAGAATCAAAATGTAAAATAAATTTTATGTTGCTATCGCAGAAATTTAACTATTTATGAAAACTTTCCAACTGTTCCTGATTGGCCCTCCAAAAAAAAGTCATCTATGAATTTTCATCACAGCACAATCTTGAACAAAAATTGAGAAACTTGAATCCCAAATTGATTGAGGTTTGCTGTTGAGGTAGCTATATTGGCTCCCATTGCTGTAGCTGATATATGAAAGTGCAGCTGCTCCCTAATCAGAAAAAAATATTTTTCAGTGTCAGTTTGGCTGACTGTATTAAAAAAAAAAAAAGTTCCTTCCATTCTTCCTTCCAAGTACAAAGTTAGCACTTAAAGAGCACCATCTTGTGGTATGTTGGTATACAGGGAACAAACATCTAAGGTCACTAGAAGATAACCAGTAGATCATTTTCTTTTTTGAATTTCCTAGTGTGTGTATAGGAAAAAGTATCACCCAAAAAAGGTCTTTAAAAATAATCCACATAAAGGACTAAATTCTATAAATGGTGCCTAAAAATTCAGCGATGAAAAAAATAGCTCTTAGTGCTATTCTATAAACGGCTCTTAAAGTTAAGTGGCATACATAGAATAGTGCTTAGCGCAGGGAACCGTGAATACATTTACATGTGACCATTTACACCAACAAAGCCTTGATGTAAATCCCAGCACCTAAATTAGGCACAGATCCCCTTTATTTTATAACCATGTGCATAAATTCAAGCAACGCCCCTGATCTGCTCATAACCTTCCCATGGCCATGCCCCCTTTTTTGGACTCGTGTAAAATTATGCATGGATCCCACACCTAAATTTATGCACATAAGTTTTTATTAAAGGCAATTAGCACCTATAGTTGCTTGTTAAGATCTCAATTATTGACGCTAATTGGTTTTTTTCAATTAAATTGTGTGTGCAAATTGGGCACATGCCCAAATTTGCATGTGCAATTTGTAGCAACTTTTATAGAAATTTGGGGAAAGTGGTTTAACCAAAGACCACTTCTCAGATACTGTCTGGTGTCCCAGAGGTTTCACAAATGTTTTAAGTTTGATCAGAATATTTAATCTGATACTTTTGGATACATCACATTCAAAAACACTTCACAGGCTCATCAGTGATTTAAAAAAAAAATCTTTAAATTGTAATATAATGGTAGAATTATGTGCCAACTTCTTATAAAGAATATTCATCTAATAGCTGCCAATTTACTTCTGATTTTTAATCCTCCTCTTGGATTTCAATAGCCCACTGTTGTCAGCCTTTTTAATTATATTATCTGTTCAATTAACAGCTGATTTCTCCAATTTAGAAAAATTGAAACTTCAGTCATTCTTTTTCTTTAGTATGTTTTTGTTCATTTTATTTATGAATTAAAAAATTAATGAAATACAGAAACTGAAGATAAACATTGATCAGAAATCATCAGAGGATAATAGACAAACAATGGAGATTGCTGCAAATGGAAAAGTTACAATATAAATCAAACATAATATGATTCACAAAATGTCTCGCTATAAGTTTTGACAGAGTCCAGTAGTGCCCAGTCCCCTTTTATGGAAGTTACATTTCCACGTTTAGAAGCAGCAGCCTCTTCATATTTTCCTAAGAGGCATAGTTGACCCCACCACCTTTATAGTGGGACAGAATGATATGCACTTTTAAAGCTAACATAATATTGAATAATTTGACCGAAATTATTGGTATACCAAGAGTTGTAGATCGTAGTATAATCATTTTAAAAGAGAGATATTCTTGAATGGAGAGAACAGATGAAATTCGTTGCCATACTGAGTCCCAGACGTTTTTAAGATTTCTGTAATAATAGATCATATGAGATAATGTTCCAACTTCTGATGAGCAAGACCAGCTTTTGTTGCAATTTTTAGGTAATTTTGCAGTTTTTACTGGTGTCGAGTGTGCTTTATGGATGATGAAGTAAGAGGATTGAATTAATACAGCTGATAGAGATAAGCGTAGTGTTTTTATTTTCCCAATATGAATTCCAGTTAGTTGAAGAAGTTTTTAATTCTAAATTATTTTACCAGGCGTTTTCAATGTCTGAACAGGAGAATTTATGTGCAAGTTGAAAAATCTTGTAAAATGTTGCGGCAGATTTAGACGCTGCTAGTACATTCTGACATATTTTAGAAAATTATGATTCAATAGGTAGTTGCATGACGATTTAAAAGGTTTTTCTGTATATATTGACAAAGTTGTTGCCAGTGTGAATATTGTGGTTAATGTAGACCATATGTAAATCATATATCATCAAAAGAGAAAAAGTTACCATCTTTAACTCTGATGGAGATTAAATTCCAACATTTAACCAATCTAACCATGGTACTAGTATTTTTTCTAAGTTGAATAAAGAGTTTTCTCCGAGGACAAGCAGAATTACATTCTCACAAGTGGGTAAACGATCCCGCGTCACCTGGGTTGGTATAATACCAAGCAAAAAATTGTGAGAGCTTTCTGGAGCATGAGTAGCACTCCAGCGCGCATACACGAAGTGCCTTCCCGCCTGCAGCGTGACCGCACCCCTCAGTTCTTTTTTTTTTCGGCGTGAGAAGCGGTGATTCATCTCGTTGCTCCTCACTCGCCCAGGAGAGAGCTTATTTTCTGCCTCTGCAGTAATTCTTTTGTTCCCGTTTTCTTTATTTTATTATATTCCCATTATATATATTTAAAAAAAACACCTCTCTTCTATTAGTTTTTTTGGCCTGTGTTTGTTTTCTTTACTTTTCAGCGTGGGAGTTTCGTGCCTTTTCTCTTTTTAGGCACAATCACGACTTTTGATTTTGCTGAAACCATTTTCCCTTCCATGTCATCGAAGACTCTCAGTGGTTTCAAACGCTGTACCCAGTGCAACCGGACCATCTCGGGTAATGATACACATTCTTGGTGTATTCAGTGCCTCGGTCCCGGCCATAGCCCGGCAAATTGTGCCCTTTGTCTTCATATGAAGAAATGGACTCAAATTTCTCAAGAAGCTCAACGCAAAAAAATTTTTGGAGCATGGTCCGGTTCTTTGTCATCGACATCGAGGTCGGTGGCATTAGCTTTGGCATCGATGGAGGCACCGGCATCGGGAGTCGATGTAGGAATGACTGCTGTGAGACCCTGAGACACTGGGAGCAGTGAGGCAACGAGTGGGTTTCCACCTGCCTCGAGGCCTCCTGCTATGCAGGCCCCCCAGGACTGTCTATTGTCGGACACGACCCAGAGGTGACGGGAGGATTCGACATCATCTTCGTCAGCATCGAGGAGCTTGGTTGAGGTGCATCGGGCAGAGGCCAAGCAGCACCGATCTTCTTCGACACACGGTGATGGGAGCTCCGGGACGCCGAAGGACTCGGCACCCGAGAAGTGTTGACACTGGGAGGATCACTCCCCCTCCATTCAAGAGGTGCTGATGCGTACTTCTCCCGAGTTCCTGCTCCCGCACCCCAGGTGATTCTGTAACCTGAGCTTCAACCGACCCCTCTCTTTACCGATGGCGGCTCTCGATGAGCATATCCGGGCCTTGCTCCCAGAGCTTTTGGAGGGATTGATGCAGCGATGTGCATCAGGGGTGCCTGCCTCTGCCATGCCTTCTGGTGTGGCCCTCACTCTGCAGTGCGGTCTCCAATGCCATCGCTGCTTGGTGCCCCGGAGTCGATTGCCACCCAGGCCGGTACTCCTTCGACATCGGTGGAGGAAGATTCGCCGGAGTCAAGGCAGGAGCTGGCTCCTCAACACCAATCTCAAGAGCATGGGTCCTCGATGTCGAAGCGGGCCCAGTCTTGGACATCCCTGAGGGAAGTGCTGACCAATACCGAAGAGGAACGCTCATGGGAATCAGAGGAGGATCCCAGGTACTTCTCCTCTGAGTCCTATGGGATCCCTTCTGAGCCTTCTGTCTCCACTTGAGAGCCTCTCGTTCATCTCCTTCATATGGGAAATGGCTGAGGTCATTCCATTCCCCGTAGAATACATTTTTCTGCAATAATGAAACAAAACAAAAATGTCTAGGGCTAAAATTAAGATGTTTTTGGCTAGACCTGTTTCAATCATGAATAAGGGACTAAAAGGTGCTCTAGATTACCAAATTACCATTGAAAGGATTAAGACATAACCACCCACCCAGTGGTCACAGAACCCCTCCCATCCCCATAAGATGCGAAAGTACATACCAGGCTCTATGACAGCTTCAGATATGGTGGTCATTCTTGTCAGAGCAGTAGGCAGGACTGAGGAGTAGCCTAGTGGTCGGTGCAGTAGACTGTAGAGAAGGGGACCCAGGCCCATATCCCACATTAACTGGTACACTTGAGGTGGAACATGTGAGCCCTCCAAAACCACTAAATACTTAACTATACCTACATATAGGTGACACCTGCAAGCTTGAGGGCTATTGTAGTGGTGTACAGTAGGTTTTTCTCTGTTTCTGAAGGGCTCACCATACAGTGTTGGGTTATAGTGAAATGTGTACTACAACTACTTATCATTTCTGTAGCGCTACTAGATGTATGCGGCGCTGTACACTCAACATGTAAGAGACGGTCCCTGCTTGACAGAGCTTACAATCTAATCAAGACAGACAAACAGAATGATAGATCAGACATGGGTACTGAGCAAGTGAATACTAGTTAGGAGTTAAAGTAGCCTAAAAAAGGTTGACTTTTAGCTTAGATGAAGATGGCCAGAGATGGAGTTTGACGTACTGATTCAGGAAGTCTATTCCAGGTGTATGGTGCAGCAAGATAAAAAGGAGCTGAGTCTGGAGTTGGCAGTGGAGGAGAAAGGTACAGATAAGAGAGATTTAACTGAAGAACGGAGTTCCCGGGGAGAAGTGTGGGGAGAGGTAAGAGGGGAGAGGTACTGAGAAGCTGCAGAGTGAATGCACTTGTAAGTCAATAAGAGGAGTTTGAATGGAAACGGATAGGGAGCCATTGAAGTGACACTGGCAGAAAATAAATTGTGCAGCAGAATTTTGAAAAGATTGAAGGGGAGAGGGATGGCTTAGTGGGAGACCTGTGAGAAGCAAGTTGTAGTAGTCTAAGAAAAAGGTGATAAGAGTGTGGATAAGCATTTTGGTAGTGTGCTCAGAAAAGAAGGGACAAATTCTACCTGGGACCTTTTATGTGAAACCTACTACAGTGTCCCCTAGACTGCCCTACTGCTCTGTTGGGATGTATGTGTGGCCAGTCTACTAAGAATGATGGCCCCCAGACATCCTAATGGATGGTTTTTGGTCATTATTTCTTGGACGTTTTTTTGCCCCCAAATGGTCCTAAAAGAAAAATGCACTGAGCACAAAACATCTAGAAAAAGGTAATTTTCAAACCAGACCCCCGGGAACCATATTATCTATCCTTCTCCATTGAGAATGCTGACCATTTAACCCTACTCTCTGTTTTCTATCCTTTAACCAGTTTTTAATCCATAATAGGACACTACTATCCCATTACTTTCCAATTTCCACTGGAGTCTTTCATGAGGTACTTTGTCTTTATACTTCTCCTCTGGGCAGTCCTTTTTCTCGCTCCAATTTTCCAGGTCACTCTAGACACTCATCAGCACGTGAGACCTCCCCAGCACGACGACCAGTACTTCAGTCAGCATCACAGACTGATCTTTTTTTAGAAGAGCTTTGGAAGAAGGACGTCAAATATGCACCACAACGAATGACTCAGAACAGATCATTCCAAAGAGGAAGAGGCAGAGGCAGAGGAAGACCGGGCCCACTTCAGCGGTTCCAATACAGGGATCAATCCAACCATCGGTCCCACAACCAATACTAGAAGAGTCTACTCCTATCTTTAATCTGTCCAATTATAGTTTATCACAGGTCGAAGAAGGAGTGTTGAAAAGAGGGTTATCATTTGTCCCTACAGCCGGATACAATGCTTTCAATACACGCGTTGATCTTTTCAAATTCCAACGCAAATTGCAAATTATACACACATTCTCCAAATCAGCTACTCCTTACCAAGATATATCAGTGGTTAAAAAACCATCAACATGGATACCTCCAGGTCAGATGCACCCTCTGATAACAGCGTTCCACTCTTGTGTGGAGAAAGATATTAAGAACCTTGAAAGAAACAAAAGACCACGCCATTATAACATCAGTAAAACTGAGTGGCAGATCATCAGAAATTTAGCTAACAACCATGACATTGTTATTAAGCCCGCTGACAAGGGTGGAGGCATTGTGGTCACTAACAGGATCGACTACATCAATGAAATTGAGAGGCAACTGAATGATCGTGAATTCTATGTACCCTTGGATAAGGATCCGACTGAAGATATACAGAAGGACATCAAAGAACTAGTGGATATCGCATCCAGGATGGGCTTTATCACACAAAAAGAAAAAGATTTTCTACAGGTCACACATCCGACTACTCCAACTATTTATGTATTACCAAAAATTCACAAATCACTCATTAACCCTCCAGGGAGACCGATTATTTCAGGCAATGGCTCTATTTTAGAACCATTGTCCATATTTGTAGACTTTTTTCTGAGACCGTATGTACCATTAATCCCATCATTTATCCAAGATACCACTCATATGATCAATATCCTGCAAGATTATGAGGGTCCACTCACGGATACTATATTGGTTACTAAGGACATAGAGTCACTATATACTAATATTCCGCAGATGGAGGCTCTCAGGATTATTGAGAATACATTGCAGGGCAGATCAACACACAGGCGGATTCCTAATCACCTGATCATGACATGTGCAACCATTGCACTCACAAAAAATTATTTTGGCTTTGAAAGTAATTATTACCAACAAATTAAGGGCACGGCTATGGGTTCAAGTATGGCTCCTGACATAGCCAATCTGTATGTCGGAGATTTTGAGAACCGATATTTGACGTCACATCCATTCAAACAACATATCAAGATTTATCGCCGATATATAGTTTACATCTTTATCCTGTGGCAGGGCGACGAGGATACCCTTCATTCTTTTTTTGAATGGATTAATGTTCAGGATCCCAACCTCAAATTCAAATCTGATTATAATCATCATCGAATTAACTTTTTGGACCTCACTATTCAGAAGGATGACTATTTATTCAACACAACCATCTATAAGAAACCAACTGACCGCAATACCTTCCTGCACTATTCCAGTTACCATAACCCCAAATTGAAAAGTAATCTTCCTCTGTGTCAATTTCTCCGTCTCAGACGCATATGTACAGACTTTGATGAATTTAATCTGCAAGCTGCATCCATGGGCAATAGATTTTCTGCTAGAGGTTATCCTCAGAAACATATTGAGGCAGGATATATCAAAGCTCTAGCATGGAATCGTGAAGATCTCCTTCAACCCAACCGACAGAAGAAGGAACCAGACATTGTGTGCACACTTAAATATTCATTTTTATCTAAACACATTGCGAAGTCCATACGCAGGCATTGGCATATACTAGAGGGCCTTGATTGTTTCAACAATAAAGAACTAGTAATAGCATATTCAAGAAATAGAAATTTGAAGGAATTCTTAGTTCCCTCCACTTTGCCAGATATAAGGGATCCTTTTGATAGCCTTCATTTAGACCACAGGAGATGTGGACGATGCAGTGTGTGTAACCTTTGTATAGAGACCGCTAGTTTCATTCATCCCACCACAAATAAGGTCTTTGTGTTAAAACACTCATCAAACTGCAATACAACTCAGGTAATCTATATCATTCAATGCCCATGTTCTCTGTTATATGTAGGCAAAACTATCAGATCTATCAAAACGCGCATCATTGAACATAGAAGCTGTATAACAAGGAATGTTCAATCAGCACCTTTGGTCCAACATTGGCAGGCGGCTAACCACACTACGGCAGACATCAAATACCTGGTGTTCAAAACTTTTACCACAAAATGGAGGGGAGGTGACCTTGATAAGCTTATATTACAGGAAGAACAAAGGTTGATCTATGATTTCAATACTCTTAGCCCCAATGGCCTGAATAATGAGATAGATTTCCGCCCATTCTTATAGTTTTATTGCCCCTTTTAGTTCAGTCATCATCATGACCCTTGGATATGTATATCTTCCGCTGATTTGTTGTCCTTTTTATTGTTCATGTCATTTCATGTTTTAAATATGTTTTTATTTACATTTTACACTGTACAACATACTACATTTTGGTGATTTTATTGTTAATGAACATTTTATACCCATCATGTTGTTGGACAGTGTATTATTAATTTTACAATTTATTATGTTTTGTATATTTATGTAATTTGTTTTGATATCACTGTGTTTTTGAGTGATATCACACATTTCATATTCGTATTATACATACATGGGGTTCAATTATTTTATTTTTCAATTTTTAATTTTTGTTTTTTGATTTTTGTTAATTATTATTTTTCATTTTTTTCTTATATTAATCTTTTACTTTTGAGTTTGTACAATTTTTTAATTTTTTAATTTTCTATTTGGCATCATCAACTAGATCTGCGATTTTCAAAAAATTTTTTATTTGTTGCTATTTGGCCTTTTAATCTCATGCAACATTTTATTCAATAGTTATACACTCTTACTTTAATACCCTTACATTCACTCAGTTGTTAATCCTTTTTTAACATTGAATTTACTTAGTAGTACTCATTTTCACCCCCTTTTTTTACTGTTCGTCTTGATTTACAAGTAGCACTTCGTTCTATATTAGCCAGTTTGTTTCCCTGCAGCACGTCATGACGTAGCTCCGCCCATTTCACGCAATCATACCTTTTCCTTCGGTACGTCACTACGTAGCCCTGCCCATTTCACGGTAACCATCGGCATGTACGTCTGTATAGCGCTTCGGTTTTATTTTGGTTTCATTTTATGTGAACGTACGTGTGCGCATCATCGTTTTTGTTTTTCGCGCGCATTTCCGCTTATTTAGTCCTTCCTGTAGTTTACCTCGTCTCATACTTGCATTACTTTTATGAGGTTTCGCTGTGACAGACAGATCGATTATTTAACGGTTTTTTTAAAGGTACGTGGCTTTTTGTCTTCATTGATACTGACATCTGGTTTCATCTTATGCCAACGCATGCATGCACGCCATTGTTTTTATTTTTATTTTTCATGTGCATTTCCGCCTATTTAGTCCTTCCTTTTGGTTTTCGCGCGCATTTCCGCCTATTTAGTCTTGTCTTGTCTTGTACCACTTTTATGGAGTTTCGCTGTGACATTGTCTTTTTAAAGGTACGTGGTTTTTGTCTACAGTGATACTGACATCTGTATGTAAGCATTAAACACTGACTAACGCTACAGAACGTTCATTCGTAGTATCCCTGGACAAGTAGGGTAAGTTGTCCTTGTTTACTTGCTGATTATTGTCTAAAACATCTTATTCTATCACCTATTCACGTTGGTGATTGATTAAACACAGTATTTTCCCTCTAGTTTCATTACTGGATTTTACTGCATATACGCTCATATGGCCAATGTTTCATTAATATTTTGTTATTATTATTTTTTCTGTTTTCCATAGACCATTTGTTAGAGTCTGTTTGCAGTTCCTTGAATCTGGGAAGTCTTAGCAATTTTTCGCAGATTCAACTATTACACTAGTTGATACTTTTACTCCAGTATCTACTTACAAGGTCAGTTTTCTTTTTACATATATTTTTATTTTTCAATTACATTTTCCCAAACACCTATGTATGTATATTTGCACTCATCATCTAATATGTTTCTGAGGCTCATGGTATTTTTCTTTTACATTACATATTCTTTTTTTACTAAGTATGTTTCTATCTGCATCAGCATGGTGATTAATTTGGATATCTTGTTATTCTGCTAATTTGTTTTTTTGCTTTCTTAGACATATACTATTTGATGCACACACTGTTTATGTATTTATTTATCATTTGATTGTTTTTGTGTTTTTAGACTCCTGATGTAGGCCTTTCCGGCCGAAACACAACGTTGTGTCGAGTCAATTTTTATGTGCAATTGTTTTATTATCATTTGTCTGTAAATTAATAAACGCTGGTTGTTTTAATTTCGGTTTGGTTCCAATTTTTGGATAGCCTGGCTTTTATATTCCCACCTCTTTTTGTTTTTGAAGGGTTACTCATATCAGACAGGCCTCTGAGGAGAAACCAGACAAAGAGTGTCCCAAATTGGAGGATCCAAGATGGCGTCGAGGGAGGATGTACGTTAGTTGAGTTCCCATTTTACACCAGAATACCTGAAGAAGTAGGCGCGCTCCCCAGAGAATGGGGAAGAAGAAAGGCAAAGCCGTGGTGTTGTCCTCCTCGAACACGGCTGGGGTTCCCACCACTTCTCAGTCTACTTTGGAGAGATTTGTGGTCATAACGTCGGGGATATTGGTTCCTGCTTCGGGGAACAACAAGGCTTTATTGCCGAATCTCAGTGGAGAGAGAGTGACTTTGAGTCCCCCTGTTGGCATGACCTCTCCAAGACCCGGAAACAGTAACGCTGCGCTATGGAGGTCGACAGTGGAAACGCCCGAAGTAGGTTAGGATTTTCACGCGATCCGAGGAGGTCCTGGCGCAGCATTGACTCCGGATAATAAACCAACTGGGGGATTGGAGAGTGAGCTCGTCTCCCCCGAAGATATCTGGAGCAGTTTCTGTGGAGAAATTGGACCTGGTGAAGCCAAACAATGTCACAATGGGTGCACTATGGGAAGTGCTGCAGAGTGTGAATAACTGTCTTCTTCAGATGTCAAAAATTTTTTAGGAATAAATATGTGATTATATCATAACTTATCTAACAAAGTGGAAGTCCAAGATAAAAAAATAGACTTTGATTTCGGAAATGGTTTCTCTACGAAAATCTGTTAATCTGGTAATGAAGGACAATTATGTTTCTTGTAAAAAATTGGAACTTCTGGAGAACCAATTAAGGAAAAATAACTTGAGAAAGATAATTTTTCCTAAAATACCCTGTATATAGAGTTATATTATTAGTGACTTTTGCCTTTGATTTAGATAGGAACAATGTTTTGAAATTGTATTTCCGACATATGGCTGATTAGTTTTTTGGGGTTCAAAGATAAATATATTTCCTGACATATCAAGGGAATCGCAGACTAGGAGGTGTGAACTCTTGGCTTTTAAGCCAAGAATCATTGCCCTAGGTGGGACCTTCCTAGAGCGATTCCCTTGTAAGTGTTTTATTTCCTGATTACTTGTTTGTTGAACCAAGGAAATTATAAGAGTTTGTGGAGTTAAAAGAATAGATGAAGAACCCTCTGCAGCAACTTCCTTTAAGTTACCACTGTACCGGCTGCAATTACCGATTAACCTTCCTCCCTCAGAAAATATGAATTGTAAGATTAACCATTCCGTGTTTTTCTTATTTTCTTTGAGATTGTTTTCCTTATCTTGGATCCCCCAATCGTGGACAATAATGTGGACTAACAAAGATGATATTTTTCCTTAATGTTTGTTTTAATTGATATTTTCTCATTTCTTTCCCATTTATGTATTGGACATAAATGTAATATAAAATGAATAAATAAAATAATAAAAAAAAAACAACTTCTCCGGCACATTTATTTATTTGTGACATTTATATCCCACATTATCGCAAACAAGTTTGAGTTCAATGTGACTTGCAATAAACATGAAGCATCTACTTGATCAAACCCATTTTTGCATCCTAGTTCAGGCTATGGTTCTTACAGGACTTGACTATAGCAGTATTGTTTATTTAGGACTACTGGACAAATCACTGAAATGTTTGCAAATAGTCAAAAATGTAGCAGCTAAATTGATTGGAGGAGACTGTTGATCAGATCATGCTATGCCAGTTCTCATCAAACTACACTGGCTACCCGATTAAAGCAAGAATAGAATTCAAGATATTAGCAATGATCTTTAAAAGTCTCTATTGCCTCACACCATCCTACATCCAGCACCTCATCCAACTACATCAACCCAAAAGAACCCTAAGATCCCTAAAGGAAATCAAACTGGTTATACCAACTGCATAAGAATGATGACCTGATCCATAATACTGCTAAGTGCTTTATGATATTTTATTCTTAATTTCTCAACTTTCTGGGTACAGGTTTAGCTACCATCTATTCTCTAGACTTTTGTTATTCCTTGCCCCTCCTAGAGAACTTTTTGATAGAGGATTTAGCTGACTCACTGGGAGGTAATCACCAGCACAGCAGGAGTAGGTGGGCATAGGGAAACAAAGGCTGGTTGAAGGATTTCATGTGCTAGACCTGAGCCATAATATTGCTAAGTGTTTTATGATATTTTATTCTTAATTTCTCAACTTTCTGGCTACAGGCTTTGCAAGGTTTATTTTCTATTGCCAGGCCTAGATAAAGAGAGTAGCTTTAATCTTCAAATGGTCTAATTTGTAATTAGAGATTACATTAAAGAAATTGCAATATTTATTGGGATCCTGCACATTGGGATTAAAGAAACTGCAATATTAAGATTTGGTTTATTTTATTTTTATTTATTTGTTGCATTTGTATCCCACATTTTCCCACCTATTTGCAGGCTCAATGTGGCTTACAATGCTCCGTTATGGCATCCACCATTCCAGAGTAGAAGATAACAATTGGTGTTGCATAGAGATCATGGATGACATAATAGAATTAAGCAAACAGATATAGGAAGAAAACAGTTCTGCGTTAATGGTAAAGTGATGATGTGTTACATTTACAGTTCTTGATCGTTGTGGTTTGCCTTTTTGAAGAGATAGATCTTCAGAGATTTACGAAAGTTGATTAGTTCGTAAATTGTTTTTAGGTTAAGCGGTAATGCATTCCACAACTGTGTACACATGTAGGGAAAGCTGGACGCATGTGTTAGTCTGTATTTTAGACCTTTACAGCTAGGGAAGTGAAGATTAAGGAATGTGCGGGATGATCTTTTAGCGTTCCTGGGTGGCAAGTCAACCAGGTTAAGCATGTAGGTCGGGGCATCTCCGTGAATGATTTTATGTACTAGAGTGCATACCTTGAACGCGATACGTTCTTTAAGTGGAAGCCAGTGTAACTTTCCTCTTAGGGGTTTTGCACTTCCGTATTTTGTTTTTCCAAATATGAGTCTGGCTTCAGTGTTCTGGGCTGTTTGAAGTTTCTTGATAATTTGTTCTTTACAACTAGCGTAATCTTGGTGACTTAGCACCATTGGTTGTACCAGATTGCGGAAGATGATCCTTGGGAAGAAAGGAGAAAAGTTAGATTCCTAGCAAAACCTGGACTTTGTTTCAGATTGTCTCATTTCTTGCCCCTCCCAGAGAACATTTTTAATTGTGGTATTTGGATGAATCACTGTAGGACTTATAGTCCCACTCACCCCAGGTTTTCTAGTCATATATAGATAACAAATCATTAGTAATAGTCCTCGGCTACATCATAGTACACCTGTGCATATCATCTCCAACCAATCAAATGACTATTTTTCAGTGTAACAATTGTGGTGCTTTAGTTCCAAGGCACACCTGTACCCTTCTCCACCACCGCTAACTCCAGGCTCCGCCCTTTCTGCCTCGCCTCACCCTATGCCTGGAATAAACTCCCTGAGCCCATACACCAAGCCCCCTCCCTGCCCATCTTCAAATCCTTGCTCAAAGCCCACCTCTTCAATGTCGCCTTCGGCACCTAACCATTATACCTATATTCAGGAATTCTAGACTGCCCCAACTTGACATTTTGTCCTTTAGATTGTAAGCTCCTTTGAGCAGGGACTGTCCTTCATTGTTAAACTGTACAGCGCTGCGTAACCCTAGTAGCGCTTTAGAAATGTTAAGTAGTAGTAGTACTATCATGAGTGGTGGAATTGGCTTTGTTCATATAGGCAATATGAAGAAATAGCTGCTTTTTAGAACAGGTCATATTTTGTCCTTTCATAAAACTTGCTAGACAAATATGCAAGTTTAATGGGCTAATACCTGCTTGTTTTATTTGTTTACATTATAAATTACTTGTTTAAATATGCTGTCTGTTATATTCAATGTTAACCCACTGTCATTTTTTTATCTTTTGTTTTATTATGTTCGCGTTTTCTAATTGAAAATTATAAATAAAGATAAAAAAAAAAAAGAAAGAAAGACGTGGGGAGATGATAGATGCCTTTCAAAGTGCTCTGCTCAGACAAATGGTGATGGATCCCACAAGGGAAGGAGCAATGCTGGATCTGGTGCTCACAAATGGGGAAATTGTGTCTAATGTCAGAGTAGGTGCCCACCGGGGCAGTAATGATCATCAAACTGTTTGGTTTGATATAACAGCTAGAGCAGAGGACAGCCACTCAAAACTCAAAGTCCTGGATTTCAAACATATCGACTTTAACAAAATGGAGGCATACCTGAAGAAACAGCTGAGGGAATGGGAATACATACAAGTAGTGGAAAGACAGTGGTCCAGGCTGAAAAGAGCTATTAAAATGGCTACTGACATTTACATGAGGAGAGTAAATAAAGCAAGAAGAAAAGGAAACCGATACAGTTCTCCGAACAAGTGGCTGAGAAAATAAAGGCAAAAGAGGTGGCGTTCATGAAATACAGGAAAACTCAAGGAGAGCAACACTGGAAAGTGAAGTTGAAAGAAGCCAAGGGGAGGTACGTCTAGAGAAAGCAGAATAGCAAATGGCTAGGAATGCAAGGATGGGAGACAAAATATTTTTCAGGTATATTAGTAAAAAAAAAGGAAGGCTAGAAATGGAATTGTGAGACTGAAAGATGCTATGGACGGGTATGTGGTGAATGATGATGAAAAAGTGAATGTGCTAAACAAATATCTCTGTTCTGTATTCACAGAAGAAAATCCTGGAGAAGGACCACAATCGGCTGGTAAAGGTACATATAAGAATGGAGTGTATATCACACCATTCACAGAAAAATGTGTTTATAAACAACTTGAAAAATTGAAGGTTTACAAACTGCATGGGATCAGATGGAATCCATCCCAGGATATTGAGAGAGCTTAAAGAGATTCTGGTGGGTCCTCTTAATGATTTGCTTAATAAATCCTTGGAGACGGGAGAGGTTCCACTGGATTGGAGAAGAGCGGATGTGGTCCCTCTTCACAAAATTGGCGACAGAGAAGTGGGAAACTGTAGGCCGGTAAGCATTGCTGAAGGAAAGGATAGTGAATTTCCTGGAATCCAGTGAGTTACAAGATCCGAGGCAACATGGTTTTACCAAAGGTAAATTGTGCCAAACAAATTTGATTTAATTCTTTGACTGGACTAGAGAATTGGATCGAGGATGTGCGCTAGATGTAATATACTTAAATTTCAGCAAAACCTTTGACACGGTCCCTCATAGAAGGCTCTTAAATAAACTTGACAGGCTGGAATTAGGACCCAAAGTGGTGAATTGGATTAGAACCTGGTTGACAGACACATGTCAGAGGGTGGTGGTCAATGGAATTCACTTTTAGGAAGGAAAGGTGAGTAGCAGAGTGCCTCAGGGATCAGTGCTGGGGCTGATTCTACTCAACATATTTGTGAGTGACATTGCCGAAGGATTCAAAGGTAAGGTTTTGAGGATGATACCAAGATTTGTAACAGAGTGGACACCCCGGAGGGAGTGGAAAACATATAAAGAGATCTGAAAAAGTTAGAAGAATAGTCCAATGTTTGGCAATTAAAATTTAATGCAAAAAAAGTGCAAAGTGATTCATTTGGGGAGTAGAAACAGTAGGGAGCTGTATGTCCTAGGAGGTGAGAGGCTGACATACACAGATAGGGAGAGGGGACCTTTGGGGTGATGGTGTCCGAGGACCTTAAAATGAAAAACAGTGTGAGAAAGCAGTGGCCATAGTCAGAAGGATGCTAGGTTGCATTGAGAGTGGAGTAACCAGCAGAAGAAAGGATGTGTTAATGCTCCTGTACAAGTCATCGGTGAGGCCCCACCTGAAGTATTTTGTTCAGTTTTGGAGGCCGTATCTTGCTAAGGATATAAAAAGACTAGAAGCAGTCCAGAGGAAGGCAACAAAAATTATATGGGGCCTACACCAAAAGACATATGAGATGAAACTGCAAAACCAGAATATGTATGGCCTAGAGCAAAGATGGGACAGGGGAGACATGATACATACATACATACTTACATAAATACATATATAGTAGTGACGGCAGAAAAAGACCTTTACGGTCCATCCAGTCTGCCCATGATATGTATCTGCCATTTTCAGGGCACAGACCGTAGAAGTCTGCCCAGCACTAGCCCTGCCTCCTAACCACCGGTGCTACCACCCAATTTCTGCTAAGCTTCCGAGGATCCATTTCTTCTGAACAGGATTCCTTTATCCCACGCATTTTTGAATTCTGTTACCGTTTTCATCTCCACCTCCTCCCTCGGGAGGGCATTCCAAGTATCCACCACTCTCTCCATGAAAAAATACTTCCTGACATTTTTCTTGAGTCTGCCCCCTTTCAACCTCATTTCATGTCCTCTAGTTCTACCGCCTTCCCGTCTCTGAAAAAGGTTTGTTTGTGGATTAATACCAGACATTTAAGTGCTTGAAAGGTATTAATACAGCAACAAATCTCTTCCATTGAAGGGAAAATGGTAAAACTAGAGGATATCAGCTGAGGTTGCAGGGTAGTAAACTTAGGAGTGATATCAGGAAATTCTTTTTCATGGAGAAGGTGGTCGATGGGAGGGAGGGAGATGGTAGAGACAAAAACAGTGACGGAATTCAGAAAGGCGTGGGATGAACACAGAGAAACCCTATTTAGAAAATAGATGGTAGAAAAAAATAAAGCCCCTTAAATGGCTGCAGGGGGTGGATGCATGAGTGACACTTGGACGGCTACGCTGGCTGTGAAAAATTAATGCCAATACCAGGCAGACTTTGTAGGTCTGTGTCTGTATATGGCAATCCAGTTTAGAATAGGCTGGAAAGGGCTTCAATGGCAACTTCAATAGCTGGAGTCGAGGACAGTTCTGGTCAGACTTTTACGGTCTAGGTCCTGCAAATGGCAAAATGGATTTGGATAGGCTGGAGTGAGCTTTGATGGCAACTCCAGTAGTTGGAACATAAGGACGGAGCCATGTGCACTTTATGGTCTGTGTCCCAGAAATGACAAAGAAAGACTTGTGATAAAGTATTTAATATCACATTCATTTTTGATTTAATCATGAATTGATAATGAGTGTGACTGTTGGGCAGACTGGATGGACCGTTCAGGTGTTTATCTGCTATCGTTTACTATGTTGCTGTGACAATTACAGGCAAAGGAACAGAACTATTTAACTTGTTGCTGCGAGAAATAAGATCATTAACAAGCTATCTGCATTTTAGATGCTCAATTAAAACATGGTTATTCCAGAAACACTTTGGCTTAACCATAGAAGAACTAGCTCCACATCTATACAAGACACAGAAGAGGAAATATAAAACTACCTGCCAAACCTAACAGAATACACTAATGAAACCCAAACTGGCCCCGTTAAAAACGGCCAAGGGTCTACATTACAAACTATGAGCTCCAAAGACTATCACTTTTCAGATCAAATATGAACTCACATAAACAATTATGCCTTTCCAATAACAACATAATATTCTCACTCAGCGACTCTAGCTAATTAATAATATGTTAATGTGATATTGTTTAATGTATACTGAATGGTTCTAATGTAAGTTATTACTAATTGATAACATACTGTCAAATGTAAACAGCTTAGAACTTGTTGTAAAGTGGGTTATAAATGCCAAATTAAATTAAACCATATAAGGAACCTCTAACCATGGGCATTTTATCTGTGAGATGGAGGATGAGCAACTGATCATTGTTACTGCCACATCCCAGGCTCAGGGTAGGCATTCAGCACTGGGGCTAGCATGGCAGTTGCCCTGTTGTTTACACTGTTATGCTACCCATCCCACTTAGAAACCCACAATCTGTGGCAGAATATCTTTTGTCAGATCTTGATTACACAAAGATTAAGTGTAAGGTGGACTGAGAGGGTGCTGGGTGTAACAGTATCATGTTATAAATGGCTGTTGTGTATTCATGCATAATACATTTTATTAAAACAAATTAATCTTAGCTTCTTCTTTCCTTTAAAATAGTGTTATCTTTCCATTTAAACCATGTTTACTTCAGAAAATTAATGGCATGTAAAAAATTTGACTATTCTGTATGAGCAAAACAAGCAGTATGAAGCACTCTGTGTTCCTATATAACAAAGATACCGTATTTTTCGGACTATAAGACGCACTTTTTTCCCCCAAAATTTGGGAGGAAAATGGGGGGTGCGTCTTATAGTCCGAAGGTAACGTTTTCGGACCTCCGTTCCAGTACTTACATGATTCCATGTGCCCTGGTGGTCTAGTGACGTCGGGGCAGGAAAGAGCCCCCTCTTTCCTGCCCATCGCGCTGCTCTCCGTGCTTCTCAATGCTTTCTGATGGTCTCGGCGATATTCAAAATGGCCGCCGAGATTTTCCTCTTTCCCTCCTCTAAAACCTAGGTGCGTCTTATGGTCCGGTGCGTCTTATAGTCCGAAAAATACGGTATATGGGATTATAATACATGGCACTATCCAGCATTAATATCCTGACTTCAAAAATGCAGACGCAAGCTTATTTCATCTTTCAGTGCAAAGCCTATTATTTGCTGAAGCTGTGACCTTGCATACAGATGAAGACTGCTGACAAGGGTCCTGATGTGCTAGAATAACAAGGTTGTTATCAGCATTGACGTCGTGGCCAGAACAGCTAAGGACTCTTGGAATTACCCTTGCAGCTTGAGAGACATTGTGGCTGGCAAATTGCACATTGTTTATGAAACTCCAGCTTCTTGTCAAGGTGGCCCCATCATGTAGAGCCAGTGAGACAATGTTGGGGCCCCTGAAATCATAATAATGGGGATAAGAGTGTTATGTGTGCACACCCCCAAGGCCAGAATGTACATCATTAGCACAGTTACAGCCCGTGATTTCTGTATAAAAAGGGGCTGTTATCTAAGGCAAAAGGCTGCTGTGTTAACATTCCATCCATGGAGCAGACTGGGCTGAATCTGATTGAACATATGAGGAACATACTGCCACATGCTAGAAGTATGCATCAGGTTGTATATATGCAATGTACTTTTGTGTAAGTGCTGTGGGTTCAGTGTGACCTTTTCACTTAGGAGTCTAGTTAGGGATTTAGGTGCATTTACTCTGAGCTGTTTCTATGATAAGACTATCTGTGTCTTTATTCTTGCCTTCTTTGCACATTATCTTTGCTGCTATTGTAAATAAATGCACACTCTGCTTTTATAATACTTGGTTGTGGAGTTAGTTCTTTTAGGGCGTAGTGAGCTTGGATCAAAGGATAAGAAGAAACACATTTGCTTCTGACACTCACTCACTAAGGCTGGTATTACCTGTTAGAATTTATTCGAAGTGTCTGGTATCCCAATAACACCCCAAAACGGGCTGTATCTGTATGTGCCCACAATTCTTGTCTCATTGAAGCCACTTCTACAGTTTTTGACTTTAGATGCAACATGACAAGGATCATTATGCGTGCAGACTGACAGTATTATGAATTAGCTGTTTATCTACCAATTTATATTTTTCTTGTTACACCAATATATACAGAAGTCATTCAGACGCTTATTAAAGGAAATCTGAGGGTGTAAATGTGGCACAGGCTGGATTGTTGTTTCTATGGTATAATACTATAGTCTTTTAAAAGTACAATCAGCTTGTGAAAAAAATACGTGTAATTAATTTACATTTTGTAAGAAGAGTATTGCTTGCTCAGTCAACATGGCTAAATGGTACAACTATTGCCATGTTTATCTTGCTAGCTTTTAAACGTATACCCTCTTAAGTTAAAGTGAAATCCAGGCTTAATTCCTCTTATTCAGTCCACTTTTTATCCATAGGGACACAGCATTTGTGAAAGAATCAATTATCCATTTGTTAGAGAAGCTTTACAAATTATACATTAGTAGATTGATTTCTCAAGTTCATCATTGGGGGACTGATAGTATAAGTTAGGATGATGAGTGTCATGGGAGAAGTTGCCACAAAGAACACAATTAAAAGAGGCTTCTTGAATGGATATGAATTTATTCCTAATTGAGGAGCTGACAGAATCTATACTAAGTGTATTTATTTCCAGCATTTTACATTAGGTAATTGATTATCACATAAGGTGAATTTATCAGACAGTATTTGACTTTTCTTCAAGTGAGCAGTTTTGTTTGGTCCAGCAGTAGACTTCTGACCAAGATACCCAATTCTGTTTACTTCCGTCCTTAAACTTTTTTTTTCTATTAAGGTTAACATTTTTGCGCTGTGGTGTCAGCTTGACTTTATTGATTTTTGAGCAGTCAAACGTTTTTATATTGTCCAGAATTCAGAACATGTCTATGTGAGCAACAAAGATGACTAATAGAAATTCAGCTGAAAGCACCTTTCCCTCCTTCCCTCGTTTTCTTTCATCATGAAATTCACATTTTCTCATATTAATCTTTTCAGTCCCTCTCTTCTTGACTGGAGTGGATCATTACCAGCAAGGTTAAAAGTTCATTGATTAAATTCCATACTTGTTTTAATGTTTGGCTTATTAGAGTGTGTGTTTCTAGTATGGTAACATCGTTCTAATTATGAAAAGAGGGATGGGCAAAGCTGGGTTCTCAAATGTTTAATAGCTCCAAATAATACAATCACATCACTATGAATATAACTGATATAACTAAAGAAATATTCAATTAAGAAAAAAAATCAAGAAAATTATTCTAATACATAGGTCCACTATTATAGACAAATTTGGCCTGAAATATGGAAATAAATGTAAAGGAAAAATAATATTCAAAAAGCAAACTCAAAAGTTAGGTCAGTGTCCCTCATCTGTAGGCAAATCACGTCTGTACTTTTATCTCTTCCTTAGACACCACAAATTCTAAGAGCTGCTTAGGGTTGTTAAAGGTATAGGAATTATTGTGATAGGATATACAACAAATAGGTAAACGAAGTAGGAAATGCATCCCCAGGGCCTGCATCCGAGGGTGCAGAGCCAAGAATTCTTGGCAACGCTTCTGGGTGCTTCTAGCAATATCAGGAAATATTCTAATCTTAGATCCTAGGAACTCTTGATCCTTATATCGGACATATAATTTTAGAACAGTGTCTCTGTCGTTCTCTAAGGCAAACGTAACTAACATTGTGTTCTTTGAGTTACATACTCTAAGGAAGAAGTTTCCAGAAAATCTGTTAGATTTACATGTCGAAGGCTAGTTCTACCCTTGTTACCTGATAATATCAGGTAATAAGCTCTTACTAGTGGTGGTAGTGCCTCTGCTTCTCTAAAATATTTTCTGACCATTTCAATAGGAGCGACCACGGTGACCGTTCAAGAAACGTGGAGGGGCATAATCGAAAGGGACGCCCAAGGTTTGCTGAGGACGTCCTCGCAAAATGTCCCGGTGGAGGGGCGGGGAAACCCTTATTATCGAAACAAGATGGATGTCCATCTTTCATTTCGATAATACAGTCAGGGACGCACAAATCCTGAAATTTAGGTCGTCCTTAGAGATGGTTGTCCCTAGACTTGGTCATTTCTGATTTTCGGCGATAATGAATCCAAGGACGCCCATCTCAGAAACAACCAAATGCAAGCACTTTGGTCATGGGAGGAGCCATTATTCGTAGTGCACTGGTCCCCCTCACATGCCAGGACACCAACCGGGCACCCTAGGAGGCACTGCAGTGAACTTCATGAATTGCTCCCAGGAGCATAGCTCCCTTACCTTGTGTGCTGAGCCCCCCCAAAACCCACTACTCACAACTGTACACCACTACCATAGCCCTTATGGGTGAAGGGGGGCACCTAGATGTGGGTACAGTGGGTTTGTGGTGGGTTTTGGAGGGCTCACATTTATCACCACAAGTGTAACAGGTAGGGGGGGATCGGCCTGGGTCCGCCTGCCTGAAGTGCACTGCACCCACTAAAACTGCTCCAGGGACCTGCATACAGCTGTGATGGACCTGAGTATGATATTTGAGGCTGGCAAAAATATTTTTAAAGATATTTTTTTTAGGGTGGGAGGGGGTTAGTGACCACTGGGGGGAGTAAGGGGAGGTCATCTTTGATTCTCTCTGGTGGTCATCTGGTCAGTTCGGGCACTGTTTTGTGCCTTGGTCGTAAAAAAAAAACAGGACCAGGTAAAGTTGTCCAAGTGCTCGTCAGGGATGCCCTTTTTTTTCCATTATGGGTCGAGGATGTCCATGTGTTAGTCCCGCCCAAGTCCCGCCTTCGCTACGCCTCCGACACCCCCCCCCCCCCCCCCCCCCCCGTGAACTTTGGTCATCCCTGTGACGGAAAGCAGTTAGGAATGCCCGAAATTGGCTTTTGATTATACCGATTTGGGCGACCCTATGAGAAGGACTCCCATCTTCCGATTTGTGTCGAAAGATGGGCGTCCTTCTCTTTCGAAAATGAGCCTTGATAATGTTTGTTTCCTCAATTAATTCTACATGTATTCCATTTTTCTGGAATTAAATTTCTTGTCCTTAATAAGAGCTTCATAGATTCCCTGTAGCTCTGAAACTTTTTAATCATTAATGCAGCCACTTTGGCAGATTGCTGATCCAGTGCTTGAGCCCGAGTGGACAAAGTTCCTGATACCAAGTTTAAATCACAAAAAATAAAAAAATAAAAAAACGTAAGGAAGAGTTTAAAGTATTCAGTGTCTCCCACAGTGTATCCAAAGTAACAACTGTCGGTTTTACCAGCTTGCTGACCAGTTCCATGGAAACCGTTTTCTCTGCTGCAGTCACAGTACTCACTGCTGTTGGAATTGCAAGCTGCTACAACTAGTGGCTGGTTGCAGATTTCCACAGGGGAGTATGCGAGCATTGGGAGGTCCTCCACAGGAAAGAGCGCTTTCTCTAACTCAGAAAAGCTTCCAGGTTGTAGTGGAGCCAACTTTAGGGCAGTGCTTAGAGAAACTCTTCTAACATTGCTGCCAGAAGATAATGCATCTGACAAGGCTAGAAGTGGCCACTCCCCCCCCCCCCCCCAACCGTGCTGGAACTCAGTGTAGACTGCCTCAGCGACTGGGAACCCCCCCCCTCCCAAGAGTTGGAGACTGCTGCCGGGTCTTTTTCTTTCTCTTTCCCATCTGCCTCAGGGAAGGAGTCAATCAGGCAAATCAAAATGCAATGTGTCTGAGAGATCCCTCACAAATCATCAGCTCAGGACGCCATCTTGGTCCAAATAAGTTGTTTTAATGAAAGTATATTGCTGGGTAACTTCTGCTTCAGTTATTAGGGGGTGGGGTGGGGGAGGACCTCTCAGAAATCTTGAGTTGACATAGTGCTAATTCCTGCATCCACATGGCTGGTATATGAGTGACACGGTTCTTAAAGCAAAAAGCTCAAACATCTTCAATAGATATAATATAGAATAAAATAGTGGCGTAATGAGTGTTGATCCAAAGAACCATGTAAACTGCTTGCATTGTATAATAACATTCATAACTTCCCCCAAGTAATTAGCATTTTTGTTCTGAGAGTTTACCTACAGATGTTGCATGAAAGTATATTTAATTGGCAAAAGGGTACATGTTAGGGATGTGCAGAGGCCAAACATTTTCAGCACGTTTTTGGTTTGTTCTTTTTTTTATTTGTTTCATACATTCATTTCAATAATTTTTTACATGACATTGGAAATTCTAATATAAGCAAATTGATTGTGCATATGTAAATTCATAGATTAGTGTGGATTAAATAGATTTTGCATACACTATAATGTTTAAAGTGTGTTAAACTGAATGTGCCCCTAATAAATTCATGTCTGGCAAATGTCCTCTTCCAGTGACAATACCCTTTTCTTCCTACAGATGTTTTGTTAGATTAATTGATTTGTTTGTTTGTCTGCCTTTGTGAGTATGTATATTAAGCATTTGACAAAAAGAGAAGGAGATTGTTACCCCCATTTGATCTAAAAAAATCTTGCCATGAATCTTAAAGTTACAAGTACACTGGACAGCTTTTATTACTTAAATCTCGAAGAAAGCAAGATATTTTATCATGCATGTCGCTGCTCTGACAGCTTCCATGTTCTCTATTGCAGAGCACAGTGAAGATAAATCAGATCAGTTTGGATGAAAGTGGAGAGCATGTGGGCATATGCTGTGAAGATGGCAAGGTACAGTATCCTGTGCACCTCATTAATTCAAATACAAAAATCATGAGAATACCTGCTGCAAAAAAAGGAAACCATAGCAAGAATTGAACATTCATTTCAGGCTTTTGGCTCAGCTCAGAATTCTTATAAATTAGAGACAAATATATTTTTCACAAATGTGCCTTAGGAAAAGTAATTACTAGAATGCCAATATTGTTACAGGTATTAAACTGATTCACAGCTGTGGCAGGGGGACATATCATCTTGATGATTACTGTCAGGCTGGCTATACTTCATTGGATGACCAGTCTTGCAAGACAGAAGCTCCCTGCCTTTCTATTTCAAATTTCCACAACTGGACCTTTTTGTGAGTTAGATTTGTGTGGAACTGCAATTTGCTGTTTCACATAGACACAAGGATGAGCGTTTCTTTTCCTTTGTGGAGTCTTGTGATATATTGCCTTTCTGTGGTTAACTACGTTCAAAGCGGTTTACATAGTATATATAGGTACTTATTTGTACCTGGGGCAATGGAGGGTTAAATAACCTGCCCAGAGTCAGAAGGAGCTGCAGTGGGAATTGAACCAGTTCCCCAGGATCAAAGTCCACTGCACTAACCACTAGGCTACTCTTCCACATCCATTCAACAAATCTAGAATCAATATATGTACTCTTTCCAGAAAAGCTGTTACCTACTTCCTGGGCTAAGTACAAGTCATAGATGCAGCTTTACTAATAAATACCACTGTTTTACTGAGATGTTCAGCTGCGTCAGTGAGGATATTTGATTCATTTTCCATCATCAAAATCATTTTTGGGGCTTTAGTTGATGGCAGACCTCTTTTGATATCGATTTGCACTTTTAAAGTTTTTTTTTTTGTAAACTATAGTTTCATTAAATTTTGATTTAATACAATACACCAATACAATTTTGAGGAAAATATTAAGCAGGCACAAATGAATTATTCAAACAGATTAAGCAAAGCCATTGCATTACATTGATTCACTGATTCTGCCTATTTTTACAGGCTCATAAAGTCTGTTGCAATAGGTTTAGTTAATGGTGCATCATGTTTCACAGAGCCAGACTCTATCCAACCATTCCATTCTTCACTGTACTTCTTACAAAATTTGTAAATAATCGCTACAATACAATATGGAACATTTGTATTAACATATTCCTTTTCACCATGGTGGCAGCTTTTTGGAGATGCTTTGAGGCCCCCATAGTAAAGACCTGGTTGACAAAAGTATAGAGAATAATGGAGAAATTTATAGCTGTAGAAGGAGGATACATTTTGGAAACTTTTTTTATTCAATTGCCAAATCTTTTAGTGCCCCATTCACTACCTAATAAGAAATAAACACATTCCCAAAGTTGTGAAGTGGCATATGACAACTGAATTATTAGGAACTCATAGAATTTCTAAATTTCTTTTATTTATAATGTGCTAAAGGTGCTTTTTGAAAGTATCATTGTAGGGATTACAGAATTAATTCACATTTCACATCTTCCTTAGCATTCCTCCGGACTGGCCCAGCAGAACTGATGGGTTGTGCACCTCTTCCAGCAGGTGGAGACTGAGAACAATGTTGCTTGAGAAAGATGATGAAAGCCCAGCTCAACCCTAGCAAGTCTCAGTATTTTCAATCTCTTCAATCTAATTCTTTCTTTGCCCTTCTGTCTTTTAAAAAAAGGAAAATCCTTAGTTCTTGCTTTCATCTTTCTCTATGCACCGCTGGGGATAATTGCTGGCTGAGGCTGAGAGACAGAGATTTCTGCTGCCTCGGGAGTGCACACTCGGGTGGCTGGGCCCCTCCTCCCTTCTCTCTAGTCAGCTGCAAGGGTAGTAATCTGAAGGCTGGTCTACACCCCTTTCGGGGAAGGGTGCTGTAGAGCCGTGGGGAACAAACAAAAAAACCCCAATCCAATACAGGGAGAGAGGCTGTGCAGCAGCTTTTCTTAAAAAAAAAAAATAAATAAAATTAGACCAGCGCATCGCCCCTTCTATTTTCTCCATAGTCCAGTTGAGTGTGGCTGTTTCCCTGGGAGATTTGAATGGTAGCCGCTCGTGCAGTACTATGTTGGAGAAGCTCCACAAATGCGCAGTTTGTCACGCCGGGGAGTCTGCTACTGGGATATGTAAGATTTGCACTGTGTTGGAATCCGAGCTTCTGACCGTTACCACAGACGCGGTCGCATGGAGTTTGGGTGTTTCCTCCGGAATGGGGGTTTCCTTGTCATCACTTCAGATGAATCCATTAACTGATGGGTTGTATCCGCCTACCAGCAGGTGGAGATAGAGAACACTGAAGAACCACAGAGACCCTTGGACGGCTAGCCCCATCTGCCGTCAGTATTTCTCTATCTCCCAGCAGGTGTGGATGTAGCTTGATCAGCTCCTGGATTTCTGCCTGGGGTGGCTCCTGTGCTTTGCCAGTTGAGCAGGGGTGTTGTGGCTGGTTCGCCCTTTCCCTACATTACCCATTCCCCCTCCTCCCAGAGTCCCTCTGTTGCTGCCTGCCTCCAACTTTCCTCACAGCGTTTAACAAAAAAATAAAAAAAAGCACGCTTTTACTGCATGGCTGTTCTGAGGCTTTCGCCAGAGATTCTGGTTCAGTGCAGCTTGACCGGAGCTCATTGACTCGTTTTGTTCAGTTCTTTCATGCAGATATTGTATTTCATCAGAAGGAGTTGATGAACAGTTCTTAAAGTTTCTACATGCTGTTCTATTGCAGGAGGTTGAGTTCGTCCCTCCTTTGTGTGGTTATTGCTCCGGTTCTGGGGCATTTGTTCGCTGTGAGGAAAGTTTATGTGATGTTACCTTTCTTATTCACTCTGCTTTGTAAATTTCAAATACTGAAGGCAGATGGGGCTAGCCGTCCAAGGGTCACTGTGGTTCTTCAGTCCTCCTGCTTGGTAGGCGGATACAACCCATCAGTTAATGGATTCATCTGCTGTGACTAAAGGAAGGAAAATTACCAAGGTAAGAACGTAATTTTCCCTTCTTCTGACCTGGGATTGAGTGGCAAAGCAGGACAGTTTAGGTGGGAAGCTCTGCTGTTTTGGGAATGCTGGCTGATTCAGGGCAGCATGTTTTTAGGCAGGCCCAGGTGTTGGCTGAACTGGTGGCAGTGGAGGGAGGGCCCCCTGAAGGGGGATTCCCTCCAGATTTTGTGTTGGCAATGTACAATTCTTATTTACTTGGGCATTCCTCTCTTCAGCCTCCTTTGACTGCTGAGCATGCCCAGGGGCCACTGGCTGGGTCTTAAAAGGCCAAGGGTCTCCCAGGAAAATCAGGAGGTGGCTTTGGTCATGAAGTCAGAGTCCCTGGGGGATGGAGATGATTTAAACTTGGAAACGGTGGTATATGAAGGAGAGGAAGAAGCCTTTCCTTCCGCAGATGATTTGCCTCCAGGGGAGGATCTGTCAGTGGCTAGGGAGTTCTACAAGGAGGATTTATAGGAGTTAATTGCTCTGCTATCATCCAGGTTAAGTTTTGAGAAAGTGTAAGAGACTGTGGTTCTGCGCAAAGTGGATCCCTTGGTGAAAGGGGTCTGTAAGTCTGGTAGATCTTTCCCTATGCATCAGGACATAAGGGACATAATTCAGGCACAGTGGGGTGTCCCGGATGCTCCCTTTAGGTTGGCTTACTCCATGGTTCTGCTCTATCTGGTACCGTAACAGGACAAGGACTGGCTTAAGCCTCCTCTAGTGTTGGCAGTGACCAAGAAGAATACGGTATTGGTGGATGGGGGTACAGCCTTCAAGGACCCACAGGATCATCATCTGGAGACGCTCTTGAAGCATTCCTTTGATGTTTCAGCCTTTGCAGTACAGGCGGCCATCTCGGGGGCACTGGTGGCACGGGCATGTTTCCGGTGGGCTGAGCGAGTGTTGCAGGGCCGGTCTTAAGCCGAGGCGACCAAGGCGGCCGCATAGGGCCCCGCGCGGCGCGCCTCAGTCAACCTCTTCCCGCTGCAAGGATCTTTATTTTCCTTTTAACTTTACCCTCCGTCGCCGCCTCACCGGAATCCGAGTGTCACTGAAAGCGCTCCTCCTCTCCCGAGTCCCCCCGACATCTCTAGCAGAACTGGAGCTCTTCCTGATTCATTCATTCTCAGTGTCCCACCCTCGAGGGCGGGACACTGAGAATGAACAAATCAGGAAGAGCTCCAGTTCTGCTGCGTTCTGCTAGAGACGTCGGGGAGACTCGGGAGAGGAGGAGCGCTTTTAGTGACGCTTGGATTCCGGCGATGGAGGCGGGTAAAGTAAAAAAAACAAAACGAAGAGCTATCCTTGGTTGGGGGGTGAAAAAGAGGGCGCCAGGGTGGGCAGGCAGTTGAACGTGGGAGCGGGAGGGTAAGGGAGAGAGGACCTGGACATGGATGCCAGGCCTCAGGGAGAGAGGGTAATGGCTGGATAGGGATGATGAATGGAGGGGGCAGGGGAGAGGAGCATGGATGGGAGGGGGCTCAGGGAGAGAGGGGAATTGCTGGATTGGGATGATGAATGGAATGGAGGGGGCAGGGGAGAGGAGCATGGATGGGAGGGGGCTCAGGGAGAGAGGGGAATTGCTGGATAGGGATGATGAATGGAATGGAGGGGGCAGGGGAGAGGAGCATGGATGGGAGGGGGCTCAGGGAGAGATGGGAATGGCTGGATAGGGATGATGAATGGAGGGGGCAGGGGAGAGGAGCATGGATGGGAGGGGGCTCAGGGAGAGAGGGGAATTGCTGGATAGGGATGATGAATGGAATGGAGGGGGCAGGGGAGAGGAGCATGGATGGGAGGGGGCTCAGGGAGAGAGGGGAATTGCTGGATAGGGATGATGAATGGAATGGAGGGGGCAGGGGAGAGGAGCATGGATGGGAGGGGGCTCAGGGAGAGAGGGGAATTGCTGGATAGGGATGATGAATGGAATGGAGGGGGCAGGGGAGAGGAGCATGGATGGGAGGGGTCCCAGGGAGAGAGGGGAATTGCTGGATAGGGATGATGAATGGAATGGAGGGTGCTCAGGGAGAGAGGGGAATTGCTGGATAGGGGTGATGAATGGAATGGAGGGGGCAGGGGAGAGGAGCATGGATGGGAGGGGGCTCAGGGAGAGAGGGGAATTGCTGGATAGGGATGATGAATGGAATGGAGGGGGCTCAGGGAGAGAGGGGAATTGCTGGATAGGGATGATGAATGGAATGGAGGGGGCAGGGGAGAGGAGCATGGATGGGAGGGCAGGGCTCAGGGAGAGAGGAGAAATTGCTGGACATGGAGGGCAGGGAAGAGAGGAGAAATGTTGGGCAGGAATGGAGGGGAAGGAAAGACAAAGGAAGGAGATGCACATGGAGATGGTAGACAGGACACATAAGGACACAGGAGGATGGTGGACATGGTGAGAGAAAAAATATCAAATGGAAAGAAGACACTGCATAAAACAGAAGACACTGGGACCAAAGCGAATAGAAAAAAACAAATGATCAGACAACAAAGGTAGAAAAAAGTATTTTATTCAGAATGTATTAATTGGAATACGTCAGCTTTTGGAAATGTGCATCTGTGATATTTTGCATGTAAGTTTCAATTTTTCTAGTATTGCTGCATGCTGAGTCTGACTTCTTGAGGTAACTTTCCAGTTTATTTTGCCTTCATATCTGTTGTGTCATGTGTTTTTCATGCGTGATCAAGGTGCAGTATCCTGCTAGCATGTAGCATTTGCAGCCCTTTTTGTTTTGTTTTTTTCACGAGGTAGTGTATTGGTGTTTTAGAGCCTGGTGTAATTACAGTGCTGTCTTTCCACGCATAAGGTTGTAGCTCGTCCTGTCCTTGGAATTAGTGCTGTTATGATTTGGTAAGGTTCACAAGTTTGTGTATAGTGTTTTGCAGTGGAGAGATTGTGTGTCCGCACCTCTGACCCCCCCCGGGGTTATGAGAATTGGAACTACTAATTGTACTGGACTTGAACTGAATAATTTCTGGGGGGGGGTTCATGATAGCATTGTGCTTATTATTTCAATCAGTTTTTCTGTACAAGTTTAGCTTGGGCTGGGGGCGGGGCTAGGATGGGGCCCCACCAAATTGGTCTGCATAGGGCCCCGCACTTGCTAAGACCGGCCCTGGAGTGTTGGATAGAGAATTGAACGATTTCTTCGTGGTTGATCAGGAGGTGGTGAAGATTGAGATGGGCTCGGACTTTTTGTCCAATGCCCTTTATGATTTGCTTAGAGCGTCTGCAAAGTCTTTGACATTATTGTCGGCTCTCAGGACTCTTTGGCTTCGGGGTTGGTCTGCGGATACAGCTTCGAAGTCCAAGCTGAGTAAGTTTCCTTTTCAGGGGTCTCTCTTGTTTGGAAATGAGTTGGAGAAGCTAGTCAACAGTTTAGGAGATACCAAGGTGCCTTAGCTTCCGGAGGACTGGCCGAGGGCAGTTGACCATGGTTGTTATTCTTCCAGAGGTCGAGGTTGTGATGCTAGGTGCTTTTGACCAAGCAGAGGAATCCCCTTTGAAAGGTCCCGTTATTTCCAATATACCCAGCCCTTTCATAGGGGGCGGTGGGGAGGCAGGGGCAACGCTTTCTCCTCCCAGACTCCCGGTCGTGTGATTCAATGAAGGTGTATGGGTCTATCCTCCATTGGTGGTTGGCAGTTGCTTGAAAAAATTTTGCTGGAGGTGGACCCAAATTACTTCAGACCAATGGGTTCTCAAAGTTTTTTGTGATGTGTATGCTCTTGAATTCGCTCATGTGCTGCTGAACATCTTTCTGGAATCCCCCTGTCTATCTCGGGTAAAGGCTTGGGCGGTAAGGGACACTCTGGCCAGGTTGGTTGCTTTACAGGCAGTTTGCCCAGTGCCAGTTCAGCAGCAGGGTACAGGCCGATATTCCATCTATTTTGTGGTTCCGAAGAAGTAGAGTTCTTACTGTCCCATTTTGTATCTCAAAAAGAGTCAACCGGGCCCTTCAGGTATCTCCGTTCCATATGGAAACCCTAAGGTCAGTAATTGTGGCTGCTCGCTCGGGAGAATTCCTTATGGCACTAGACTTGACAAAGGCCTGTCTCCACATTCCTATTCGGCAGGTGCACCAGTGCTTTCTCTGCTTCGTAGTGTTGGGCAAGCACTTTCAGTTTTGTGCGATGCCGTTTGGGCTTTTCACGGCTCCATGGACGTTGACCAAAGTTATGGTTGTAGTGCTGGCGGCCCTTTGTAAGAAGGGCATTCAGGTTCATCCGTACTTAAGCAATTGGTTGATTTGAGTGAAGTTGTATCAGGAGAGTTCTCAGGTGATGGCACAGGTGGTTCATTTCTTGGAATCCTTAGGTTGGATGATCAATCCACTCGAGCCTTTGGTGCCATCACAGTCCTTGGACTATCTTGGAGTTACCTTCGACATTCTTCGGGAACAGTTGTTTCTTCCGGAGTTACGCATTCTCAAGCTCCAGTAGTAAGTAGGGAATCTACATGGTCAGAGGGCTTCCTGTGCTCGAGATTATCTTCAGGTGCTGGGGTCGATGGTAGCAACCATAGAAGCAGTGCAATTGGCCAGGGCCCACATGAGGAGTCTTCAGTGTTTGCTATCCAGGTGGTCACCTCAGAGAGACTCAATGGGAGTCAGATTGCCGTTACCAGTGACGGTGCATCTGCGTCTCCACTGGTGGCTATGGTCGAACAGTTTGTCAGTGGGGCGACCATTGCACCTGCCTCAGTGGATGAAGTTGACAACGGATTTAAGTCTCAGAGAGCTGGGGAGCCCTTTGCTTGGGCCAGCTGGCACAGGGTTTTTGGTCCATGGAGGAGGCGATTTGTTTGATCAGTCTGTTGGAGACCAGAGCAATTTGCCTAGCCTTGAGCGGGGTTCAGAGCCTCATCGAGGTCAAGGCAGTGCGTGTCTTGTCAGTCAGTGCTACGGTGGTGGCATGCATCAACTGTCAGGGCGGTACAAGGAGTCCCAGGTTGGCGCAGGAGACGACTGCTCTCATGACGTGAGCGAAGAGACACCCTAAGGCGCTGTCGGCCTTGCATGTAGCAGGAGTCCTCAGCATGCAGGCAGATTTTCTTAGTCGACACACCTTGTATCCAGGGGAATGGTCTCTCAGCTCAGAGGCATTCAAGGCGATAATCCATAGGTGGGGCCGACCGGTGATGGATTTGATGGCAACTCAGCGGAATAACAAGGTGCCGTGTTTCTTCAGTAGCACAAAGGAACAGAGCTCGGAAGGCTTGAATGCGCTGCTTTGCCTGTGGCCAGCAGACCTTCTGTATATGTTTCCTCCCTGGCCTCTGGTGGGCTGCATCATTCAATGAATGGAGAGTCACACGGGGCTGGTGATCCTGGTGACTCTGTATTGGCTGAGGCGGCCTGGTACGCAGACCTCTAAGGCATCTTCTCGTGGTGCCCGAGCTTCAGCTTCCAAAGTTGGTCGGGCTCCTGTCCTTAGGGCCAATAGTTGTGCCAAATCTGGCTCAATTTTTTTCTTACGGCTTGGTTCTTTAGAAGGCTTGGTTAAGAAAGTGTGGCTATTCAGTGGAAGTGATTGGTACCATGCTACGTTCTCACCGTTGCTCTACTTCTCTGGCTTATGTCCGAATCTAAACAATTTTTGAGGCCTGGTGTGATGATCGAATGGTCTGTCCTTTGCAGCTTTCATGCCACAGGTCTTGGATTTCTTATAAGATGGGTTGGAGAAGGGTCCTGACCTTAGCTTCACTTAAGGTTCAGCTGGTGGTTTTGGCATTTTTTCAGGGGCGCGTGAAGGGCATCAAGATGTGGTTCGGTTTCTGAGAGGTATAAATGTCGTGCGCCTGCCTAGCTGGCCTTCCTTTCCTACTTGGGATCTTAATCTGGTCCTCTCGGTGCTCATTTGTTCTTTGAGCCACTGGCCTCTATTTCCATCAAGGATCTTACCTTGAAGGCTGTGCTCCTCATGGCTATATCATCAGTGAGGTAAGTGTCAGAATTGCAAGCTTTGTCCTGTATAGCTCCCTTTTTGAAGTTCCTGGCAGATCACAAGGTTTTGAGATGGTTCCTTCCTTTCATCCAAAGGTTTAAACAGCCTTTCATGTCAATCAATCTCTGGTCCTTCCAGCCGTGGGAGCTTCCAGGGGTTCGGAGGAACAGAGTTATTATGTAAACTAGATGTCAGAAGAGTGTTGAAGGAGTATGTACAGCGAACAGAGGAATTTCACCGATAAGACCATATTTTTGTTCTGCTTGGCGGGGGTCTTAGAGATTTGATGGTGTCTAAGGCTATGTTGGCCAGATGGATTAAGGAAGTGATTAGTTCGGCTTACATTCTGAAAGACAGATCCATTCCAGATGGAATTAAAGTTCATTCTAGTAGAGGACAGGTGGTGTCTTGGGCGGAGGTTTCATTTGTTGCTCTGGTAGATATTTGCAGGGTGGCCACGTGGTCCTCTTTGCATTCGTTTGCCAGACATTACAGAGTGGATGTTCAGGCATGTCAGGACGTGATTTTGGTCAGTGGGTGTAGTCAGCAGGGCTGTTAGGGTCCCTCCCTTAATTAATTGCTCTGGTACTTCCCATCAGTTCTGCTGGGCCAGTCCGGAGGAACGCTGAGGAAGGAGAAATTAGGTCCTACCTGCTAAATTGCTTTCCTTTAGTCCCTCCAGACCAACCCAGCTCCCATCCTAGGCAGCTTGTATTTGGTTCGGTGATCTTTTGCCATTTTCTGTTTGGGGGACAGTGGTAGTTTCTCAAAAAAAAAAAAAAAAGTTTTACTCATACACAAAGATATTTAATTTCTCATCTCATTTGTGTTGGTAACTTGCCAGCATGATTTTTCACTTTGTGTATATGTGGCTGTAGAACCCATAGGGGCACAAATGGCTTCTTTCTTTCTCTTGCTTTGGTACTGATATACTGAGACTTGCTAGGGCTGAACTGGGTTCTTATTGGCTCTCTCAAGAAACATTGTTCTCAGTTTCCACCTGTTAAAAGGTGTGCACAACCTATCAGTTCTGCTGGGCCGGTCTGGAGGGACTAAAGGAAAGAAAATAAGCAGGTAGGACCTAATTTCTCCTTATCTGTCATCATTTATTTCTTCAGCAGCTGTGCTCAATAGGCACGAGAGGATCTGTTTGGAAATAGATTACATCTTTGTGGCAGCAAAGGCCTCAAAGGGTAGTCCTGGGCACTTGGATGTTGAACCCATGGAAAATCAGTGCAATTCCTCTGGGCTCCATGCTGTTTCTTTTCTAATTTATGGGGGGTAGTTATTAAGGTGTGTTACAGCCCTAATGCGCAATGTGCCCTTAATGTGTGCTAAAAGGTACTATTGCACTTTAGATTACAGTAATACATGCTAATATTAGATCTCCGAGTTACACAGTAATGACATGCAAAAGATGCAAATGCATGCAAAACAGTTCATTACTATGGAAATCCAATAATGAGAATTGCGGGGAACAGTGCATGCGGCGTTTATTCCTAGAAAAATTCTGCTAGCAAAACCTTCCAGGTCACTTCTTAAAGGAGCTGGTGGTAGTATTTGTCCCCTTTCCAAACGTTCCTCCAGGTCAGACCCCCCCCCCCCCCCTTGAATATCTGCCCAACTCAGGCCCTCTCATGTGTCTCCTAATGCCCCTCACAACTCTGAGTCCCCTTGATGTCCTCACACCCTTGTTCCCTCAGGGCCTACCTGGCTAATTCTGAGAGGTGTAATGGGGTTGGGGCAGAAGCTGTCCCCACTTTCTCCTGCTCATCGTGGTGTGGGATTCAAAATGGTGCCAGCAACCTCTACAGGTAGTTTTACAGTTACTACCACCAAGGGGGATTCATCAAGTAGCGTTAGGGCCTTAACACACGTTATTTAGCCATTAATGTGACCTAAAATACTGTGGTGATATTTAAGTCGCCATGAGTTAGTTAATAATGAGATGCAAAATATGCAGGAAACATGACCCCTAGCAGTACTCACACCATTTGCAGGGAGGAGCCGGACTGAGCAGGAATGACTGGGCCTTGTTCCTGCCCAAAGACCATTCAGACCCTACCAAACCCCCATATCCCTTCTGGACTACTAATGCAGTTTCACAGGTAGCCCCTGGGGTGGGTGGGCTGCAGGCAGGATTGGGGGGACCCTCTCCATGCAGCCTGATGTTCTCAAGCTGGGAAAATAACACTGCTTACGATGTGGCTCACAAGCAGCGTTATTCTTTGTAAGGTGGGATTCAGCAACCTGTGGTACCAGGATCTTATAGGTTGCTGAATCCTGCGGGGAATGGAGGTGCGGTAAAGGGCATTCTCTTACTTTACCTTGATGAACACCCTCCCCCCCCACCCCAAATATCAAGCTACTTTATGGTGCAAATTAGAGAGGGGGCCTTCTCTGTGGCAGCTGCTACTTGCTGACATGAGTTCCTCAAGGTAGTTCTAGTTGTACAGGCTACTTGCAGTTTAGAAAAGCAGTAAAAATGTGCCTATTCACACAAACAATTTAAGAGTTGGGGAAGTGAGTGTTATAAGGATGCTTCAAGAAGTTGGAGGGTTAATGTGGATAAAAGATGGTGATGTAAGGACTTTATAGACATAGGGTAGAGGGAGTTGTTCGAAGGTCTGGGACTGATTTTATAAGTTTTTATGAAACTAGTAAAAAAGCCCCGTTTCTGATGCAAATGAAACGGGGGCTAGCAATGTTTTCTTCTGTGTGCATGTGGGAGTGTGTGTGTCCCTGCCCTCTGGCCTCTCTCCCCTCCCCCCTCTGAGTCCTTCACTGTTACAGAGCCAGCGATTTGATTTCGTGCTCTGCTGTTTTCCTTCACTGACTGTGTTACAGAGAGGGCGGGGCAGACACTCATAGGGAAACCGGATATCTCGCCCCCTTCACACTTCCGGCTGGAGGCTTCATAGAACGTTGGTTTTGCCTTTTATATAGAGAGATAGTAAAAAAGCCCCGTTTGTGATGCAAATGAAACGGGGGCTAGCAATGTTTTCTTCTGTGTGCATGTGGGAGTGTGTGTGTCCCTGCCCTCTGGCCTCTCTCCCCTCCCCCCTCTGAGTCCTTCACTGTTACAGAGCCAGCGATTTGATTTCGTGCTCTGCTGTTTTCCTTCAGAGGGCGGGGCAGACACTCATAGGGAAACCGGATATCTCGCCCCCTTCACACTTCCGGCTGGAGGCTTCATAGAACGTTGGTGTTGCTTTTTATATAGAGAGATAGTTGTTGAGGTAGGTGAGGTAAAGTGATATAAAAAAGGAGATAAATTAATATATAGGGTTGATAAACCAGATGAATTAATATATAGAAGGTGATAAACCATTCCCCAAATACAGTTTTAGTTTAACTATATATAGGGGTTGGAGAGCATGGGTGGGATGTTTGATGCTGGGAGAGATTTTATTTATGAAGATTTGATGTTGATGTATTGTTTTTAAGTTGTGATGTTGTAGAAATGGTGAGAAAATAAATTAAATTATACATTCATCATTTAGGGTTAATACTGAACTGCATTAGTATACTGGACTTTTTTTTTTTTTTTTTACTTAATAAACAAAAAAAATTGTAAATGTAGAACAGTGGCAACATTTTTCATAGTAATCAGAGTGGAACAAGTCTATCTGCTTGGAGTAGAGGGTTTTGCGTAATGTACTAGGATCCTCCAAGTGCAAGCTTAACATGGATGGAAGACTGGAAAAAATTACTATGAGATATTCAGAAATAGACAGTAGAACCTGTAGCTTTCCTCAGGTACCCCTAGCCAATTAGGTTTCAGGATATCCACAGAGAATATGCATGAGACCTATTTGCATCTGATGGAGGCAGTGAATACCAATATCGGGCTCATTTTCAAAAGAGAAGGACACCCATCTTTCAACACAAATCGGATGATGGACGTCCTCACAGAAACGTCTGAATCGGTATAATCGAAAGCCGATTTTGGACGTCCCCAACTGCACTCCGTCGCAGGGACGGCCAAAGTTCAAGGGGGCGTATCGGGACTTGGGCGGGCCTAACACTCGAACGTCCTTGACCCATAACGGGAAAAAAAGAAGGACGTCCCTGACGAGCACTTGGCCGTTTTCACCTGGACCTGTTTTTCTTACGACTAAGGCACAAAAAGGTGCCTGAAATGACCAGATGACCTCCCGTTACTCCCCTAGTGGTCAGTAACCCCCCCCCCCCCCCCTCAAAAAAACAGCATTAAAAATATTTTGTGCCAGCCTCAGATGTCATATTCGGGTGTGTGACAGCAGTATGTAGGTCCCTGGAGCAGTTTTAGTGGGTGCAGTGCACTTCAGACAGGCGGACCCAGCCCCATCCCCCCCTACCTGTTACGTTTGTGGAGGAAACAGCGAGCTCTCCAAAACCCACCACAAACCCACTGTACCCACATCTAGGTGCCCCCCTTCACCCGTAAGGGCTATGGTAGTGGGCTTTGGGGTTTTTTAGGGGGGCTCAGCACACATGGTAAGGGAGCTATGTTCCTGGGAGCAATTTATGAAGTCCACTGCAGTGCCCCCTAGGGTGCCTAGTTGCTGTCCTGGCATGTCAGGGGGTCCAGTGCACTACGAATGCTGGCTCCTACCACGACCAAAGGGCTTGCATTTGGTTGTTTCTGAGATGGATGTCCTAGGTTTCGAAAATCGCAGAAAATCAGAAACGTCCATGTCTAGGGACGACCAAATTTAAGGATTTGGATGTCCCTGACAGTATTTTCGAAATGAAAGATGGATGTCATCTTGTTTCGAAAATACGGGGATCGGGACGTTTTGCGAGGACATTCTCATCAAAACTTGGACATCCCTTTCGAAAATGCCCCTCCATATCTCATATATATTTTAGATATCTGGAAAATCTGACTAGCTGCTGTCCTTAAGGCAAATTTGGGAACCAGTGACAGACTAAAGATACTCAATTGCTGAGTCAAAAATGTAGTCACTCTGGGACTCATTTTCAAAAGAGAAAAATGTCTAAAAAATGGCATAAAGCAGCATTTGGACGTTTTTCTCGCCAAAACATCCAAATCCGTATTTTCAAAACCCATTTTCCAGATGTTTTTCTATGCAGTTTCTGCAGTGCATCTCAAGTCACAAGGGGGCTTGTCAGGGGCATGTTAAGGGCGGAATTTGAGTTTTCCTAAGACCTGGACATTTTCAGCCATAATGGAATAAACGAAAATGTCCAGGAGTAAAACTAAGACATTTTGAGCAAAACTTGTTTTAATAACGACAAAGCCACAAAATATGATCTTAATTACCAGATGACCACTGGAGGAATAAAGGAATGATACCCCCTTACTCCCCCTAGTGGTCACTGACACCTTCCCACCCCCCAAAGATGTAGAAGAAGCAGTATATACCAGCCTCTGTAAAAGAAACAGTACATACCAGCCTCTATGACAACCTCAGATGTTATATAGCCAGTCCTATTACAGCAGCAAGCAGGGCCCTGGAGTAGCTTAGTGTTTGGTGCAGTGCACTGTGGAGAAGTGGACATAGACCTATCAGGATAGGCGGAAGAGGCTGGGGCTCTTCAATCTGGAGAAAAGGCGGCTGAGGGGAGATATGATAGAGGTCTATAAGATAATGAGTGGAATGGAACGGGTCGATGTGGAGGGTTTGTTTACGCTTTCCAAAAATACTAGGACAAGGGGGCATGCGATGAAGCTGCAGTGTGGTAAATTTAAAACGAATTGGAGGAAATTTTTCTTCACTCAACGAGTAGTTAAACTCTGGAATTCACTGCCAGAAAAGGTGGTTAAGGTGGTTAACTTAGCAGACTTCAAAAAAGAGTTAGATGGCTTCCTGGAGGAAAAAGCCATAGAGTGTTATTGAATGGACGAGGGAATAATACAGTATTTCTAGGATGGGGTCAAATTGCTTGTTCTTTTGGCCGCTGTCGGTGACAGGGTGCTGGGCTCGATGGACCCTTGGTCTGTCCCAGCATGGCAATGCTTATGCACTTATGTACTTTCTTCCAGTGTTGTAAACAATGTCTATGTTCATTCGTACAAATATGAAGACTCCATTGCAGGGACATCTCAGCAAATACAGTGAAACCTCGGTTTTCGTCAATAATTCGTCTGAAAACTATTGACGAAAACCGAGGCAACAAGCAATTTTTCTTTTAAATGAATAAAAAAGACTAGTGTATAGAATAAATGAACATTTAACATGGCATTTATCTTTCTGAAGACTCTTCTTGGTGTATGGAAGGTGGAAAGAGAGGAGCAGAGATTATTGTTTAGAAGGGGGATCCCCCTCCATAAGGACACTATCTGGGAGGGGTCACTTCTTGTTATTTTGCCACTAGGACCAGCTTCTGGGGGGGGGTCACTTCCCCTCTTGTTCTTTTGCCACTAGGACCAGCTTCTGGGGGGGGGGGTCACTTCCCCTCTTGTTCTTTTGCCACTAGGACCAGCTTCTGGGGGGGTCACTTCCCCTCTTGTTCTTTTGCCACTAGGACCAGCTTCTGGGGGGGGGTCACTTCCCCTCTTGTTCTTTTGCCACTAGGACCAGCTTCAGAGTCTGTGGACCCATGCCGCACAAGAAACGTGTCCAAAGAGGTTTGTTTCTGTCGCCTCTTTAAGATTTGCCTAAAATGGGGCAACACTTTACAATCACTACTAGCATTACCACACAACAGAAGAGTAAGCCTATCTTTCATAGGCTTATGTCCTGGCAGTGCCGTTTCCTCCTGTGTAATGAACGTTCTCTTTGGCATTTTCTTCCAAAACAGGCCAATTTCATGACAGTTGAAGACTTATTGGGGGATGAATCCTTCAGCCTCTACGTAATCTTTGAATTCAGACACAAATTTTTCAGCACCAGACTTGTCCGAACTCGCAGCTTCTCCGTGCCTAGTAACACTGTGTATGCCAGTGCGCCTCTTGAATTTTTCGAACCAGCCTCTGCTGGCCTTAAAATCACTTAGTGAAGTAGCACTCGTCCCGGGCATTTTCTTTATGAGATCGGCATACAGCAGTCTGGCCTTTTCACATATGATGGCCTCAGAAACAGAATCACCTTCTAACTGTTTTTGATTGATCCAAATTAATAATTACTGTTCCACATCTTCAATTGTTTGTGATCTCTGTTTTGTTATCGCATTCACACCTTTTGCTACTTTTGCCTCCTTTATTGCTTCCTTTTTTGCAACGATTGAACTTATTGTGGATGCTGACTTCCCGTACATGCGGGTGATTTCAGCAATCTTAATGCCACTCTCGTATTTTTCAATGATTTCCTTCTTCAACTCAATCGTGTTCCTGTCCTCCTTCTTTGAAAGACTGCTGCCCATAGAAACTTTTTTGGGTCCCATGATGAGAGCAGGACTTTGATACAGGCACTCAACCAGCAGCAGCAGTAGTGTGGCAAAACGACGAAATGTGGGTCCTAATACCTGCAGGGACTTTGATACAGGCATTCAACCAGCAGCAGCAGTAGTGTGGCAAAACAACAAAATTTGGGTTCGAAAACAGCAGCAGTGTGATCCCACAACCGGAAACAACGCCCCAGAACGACACGTGAGAACGCAAGATTAGCTGCGTAGTCACGCCGACAAAATCCGAGGCGATCTATGAAAACCGAGACGAAATTTTCACGAAAGAAATCGACGGTAACCAAAACCGACGAAAACCGAGGTTTCACTGTACACTACTCTCCGTGATTTGCAGTCAGTACTACATTGAAGATAATAAACCTTGCCTTCCACAGGATTTTAAAATTAACTGCATTCCTTAGCGATACCACAAGTGGCAAAATGACCATGCTTCTTATGTCCCTTAGATGAATCGCAAGACTTAACCTCATACGGAAGCATAGCATGATTTAAAAGTTCTTTCAGATTTCTACCCCTTAAAAATGCTATTCTCAGGGAATGCTTTGCAAGCATAGGTTGAGATTTCATGATGATTCATGAAATCTCACCCTGTGTTTGCAAATCATTCCCTGCAGATAGCATTTTCAAAGGGTAGAAATCTGAAAGAACTTTTAAATTCCTGCTTTACTGTTCTGGAATCTTGCCAGGTACTTGTGATCTGGATTAGCCACTGTTGGAAACAGTGCTTGATGGACTTTCAGCCTGTCCCAGTATGGCAACGCTTATGTTTTTATGTGACCTTTTAAATTATCGGCTACCGTGGGTATTTTATTATTTTATAATACAGCTGTTTCTATGTATTGTGTTTGCTGGTGGCTGACTTGATAAGTCATTTATCTAGCACTGTACTGCCATTTGCTAGGACTCCTGGTGGCAGAATATTTGTGACTAGGATTTTGCTGGTTTGTGTTGTGAATTCAGTTTTAGGGAAGCTGCAAATGAACTGAAGTTACAAAGCTTGAGAGAAGAGATAACTTCAGGAAATGTTAAAACATAGCAGTGGTTCCCAAAACTGTCTTGGGGGACCCCCAGCCAGTTTGGTTTTCAGGATATCCGTAATGAATATTCATGAAATAGATTTATATGCACTTAATTGAACTGAACTTTCTCTCACATATATTCATTGTGGAAATCCTGAAAATTGTTTTTGGGAAGCACTGTTTTAGAGAGTAATTTTAATGTAATTTTACAATAAGAGAAAGTATTGACCTTTCCCGTTATAGGAGGAGAAATTATCAACGATATTGTATCTTTTACTTTTGTCATATGATGATCTATTCAGCTCTTCATGGTTTATGCCTATTCTGGTGCATTGCATTATTAATTGATTGTAAATTGTTGCTTTTTTAAATTATAAACTACTTAGGTGTGTCAAAGGCTGTTTAACAAGTGATTAAAGCAAACTAAATGAAACTTAATGCTATTAAAGCATGACAAGGAGGCAACGGCTCTGAATGGCTTATTATTAGTGCAAAGTTCAGGGCCCTAACTGCTAAACGATTTTTCTGTTTTGGCAATTAGAAGTCTTTGGTGTGTTTTTTTAAATAAAGTTGCTGTGCCTCAAAGATCAAAATGAAGTCTCACTTGCTAACCTCTGTTAACTTTGAAGTACTTTAATATGATTTAGTACACATTAAAATATTGCAAGCCCCCATTATTTTCATTAGTCTGCTTGCAAACAATGTGCTTAACTCAAATAACTTACATTAAAATGTTAACTCGGGTTAGTAAATGAGGGCCTAGGTTTGCACCTTTTTGATCTCCCTTATCTTTGCCGAAATTGTTTATCCTTTGTAATGCAGTTCCAACCAAAAATGAAGTTGTGGTTTGCAAACTGCTTTTGTATAGTAATGAAAGAATGGATGAATTGAAATAAAAATGTCTTTAGCATTCATACTGCAAAAGGCTCATGAGATGCTTTAGAAGTAATGCAAAAGTTTTTCCAGTGCCATATTGTAATCCACATGTTAATGAGGTAATAGTCTGTACATTTATATTTCCTATAGTCACAAACAAAAATACCTATGCAGTTTACAAAAACTGCAATATTGGAGACAAACAGAAACATGAGATTGGAGGCAGAGGAGACAGAAGTTATAATCCTTTAAAAGGGGTGGAGATGGGGTGAGGAAGACACAGAGAGAAACAAAGTAGGGATTTCTGTAGCACCGGCATCCGATAAGTTAAAGCGTTCCTAGAGTGCAAACCAAATAACCAAGGGTCCTATTTACTAAACCGTGTTATAGACGCGTTAGCGTTTTTTAACGCTCGTTAACAATGTACACACGTTAACTGTGTATGTGCCTACAATATCCCTGTGGGCGCCTACACGGTTAGTGCGTGCACTAATTGTAGGTGTGCTAAAAATGCTAACGCCTATTAGTAAAAATGGCCCCAAGTTTTTAGCCCACTCTTAAATTTGGAATAGGAATTTTCACTCCTTAGTGCAGGAGAAAGGGAGTTCTAGGGCTGGTACCAACTAACAAAAAGCACAACATTGTGTTATTTCAGGTCTCACCCTGAAAGCTGAGTGAACTTATAATATGTTGCCCTGTGACAATCTAAGTAAACATGCAGGAGTGTAAGAAGTGAATAGTGTGACTAAGTAGAATAGATAACTGGTTGAGTGAGCATGAAAAGGAAGTAATGGAATTTTAAATTTAACTCTAGTAGTAATGAGGACCTACTGCTCTGCTTTCAGCAGCAGGGTAGCAGATCACTTCACCCCATAAGGAAATTTGTTACTGTGCTTTGAAGAGCTGCAGATGTTTTGTATTGGAAAAGATCAGACTTTTATTTATTTAGATTTTTGCTCACACCTTTTTCAGTAGTAGCTCAAGGAGAGTTACATTCAGGTACTCTGGATATTTCTTTGTCCCAGGAGGGCTCACAATCTAAGTTTGAGGCAATGGAGGGTTAAGTGACTTGCCCAAGATCACAAGGAGCAGCAGTGGGATTTGAACCGGCCACCTCTGGATTGCAAGACCGGTGCTCTAACCACTAGGCCACTCCTCCACTCCATAAGGAAGATTACTGTAGTTAAGCTGGTTGATCGCCAAGGCATGGTTTAAAGTATGTTGAGAATTTATCAAGCACTGTTTTCAAGGAAGGGATTTGCTATAAGGAAAACAGTGTTCTTGGTTAGTTGTGAATCTGGGATCTCAAAATAAGCTGACTCTTTGAGAGAAATCCTAGGGTAATGTCTATTTTCAAATTAAACCAAGTTCCAGCTATGGTTGAGTTAATAAGAATAGTAGAATTCATGAAAATGGAATGGCATCTTATTTTTATGGAATAAGCATTAATTTATTAGAGCAGTGGTTCTCAACCTTTCTGCTGTTGTGACATACTTGATAGACATTGTTCAAAGGTGTGACACACTGGACACTACTTTTACATCTGAACAAATTAAAAACCCTAAATAATCATTTCACTATTGCTAGCAATGATGCAAGGGAGATACAGAAACAATGGCGGTGACGGTCGTGTTACAGGAGAAGGATGGGGCAGAGTCGTGCAGTGTTTCCAATTTGGGCTGGTGATTGAAGTAAGGACTAGTTATGGGGATTTCTAGTACCAGGTGACTTCCTTGTTCTCTATTCTCCCCAACCTACTGCACACACAATTATTAAGGAAAGCACACTTGATGTGTCTGTCAAATTTTTGATGACACAGTTCCCAGGTCATGGTAACACAACAATGTGTTCTGACATACTGGTTGAGAACCACTGTATTAGAGAGAAGCCAGGCATTGTCAAAGATTGTGGATGGTTCTCAGGGATCAAAAAGGCACATCAGTTATATATTATACTAGTAAAAAAGGCCCGTTTCTGGAACGAATGAAACGGGCGCTAGCAAGGTTTTCCTGGGAGTGTGTATGTTTGAGAGAGAGAGCCAGAGTGAATGTGCGGGTGTGTGACAGTGTGTGTGTGAGAATGAGAGTGTGTGGCAGGGCCCCCTCCCCTGTTCCTAATGCCCCTCACCCCGATCCCTCCCCTCCTTTTCCTCCTCCTTCCCACATTTTGGGTTCCTTAAGGCTTTCAAAAGTCTATGTACCCCCGTGGCCCTAACGCCCAGTATCCGGATACCCCACCGCTTTCCTCCTCACCCCTCCCCCAAGATGTAACACTTTCACGTCCTTCATTTTTTTTTAAAGTGTCCTATCTGCCCTGTGTCCAAATGCCCGGCATTCAGATTGTGTTCCTCTCGAACTTTCGGTTCCTTCAGTCTTTTAAAACTCTACTATGTACCCTGTGTGCTAATGGCCAGCATTGAGATTGTTTTCCTGTCCCAAATTTGCATGTCTTTCAGTCGTTCACAACTCCCCCCCCCTTCTCCAGTTTAACACTTTCCTTTCCTTCAGTCTTTTAAAATTCTCCTATCTACCCTGTGTCCTAATGGCCAGCATTCAGATTGTTTTCCTTTCCCAAATGTTCATGTCTTTCAGTCGTTCAGAACCCCCTCCCCCCATTTAACACTTTCAGTTCCTTCAGTCTTTTAAAACTCTCCTATCAACCCTGTGTCCTAATGGCCAGCACTCAGATTGTTTTGCTTTGCCAAATTGTCTGTCACTGACGTCACTGACCTCAGTGCGTGCCTGCCTAGCAGACCACTTCTGGCAGGCACGGTCCCAGGCACATCCTGTTGGAGGTGAGAATTATTATATAGGATACTATAGATATAAGTGCTGGTTCCAAAGCCTTAAGAATTGCCATACTGGGTCAGACCAATGGTCCATCTAGCCCAATATTCTGTTTCCAGGAGTGGCCAATCCAGGTCCAGAAACCCAAATAGTGGCAACATTTCATGCTACTGATCCCAGGGCAAGCAGTGACTTTCCTCCCCATGTCTATCTCAGAGCTGTCAGAGAAAAAAAAAACATTGAAAAGAATTAGGACAGAACAGAGCCCTAGGCCACCATGCATTTTAAAGTCCGTGGGGCCAAGAGTCATTGTCAAAACCAGCTTGAAATGAATGAATGACCAAGGTAGGGTTCAAACTACCGCAGTGATTAATACCAATCACTTTAAGCCTGTGGAGGAGGTGAAAAGCAGCTGTCATGTCTAGAGGAATGAGAAGTACATCTCTACCACCATCAATGTTTATATGAATTGTATTAAGCATAGCCACTAGAGCGGTCTTGATACATTGACCCTTCCTAAATAAATTGAATGGCCACAGTTTTCCCTGCAATTTTACTCAGACATGTCAAATTATAAATTGGGCAGCAGTTTGCTAGAATGAGAGGTCCAGATTGTAATGTCTAAAAAGAGGATGATTCCTAGCTTCTTTCCACATTTTAGGAACACTACTTGTCTGCGAAATGTGTTCAAAATAATTTGAATAATTGAGGGGGTGGTAAGTGTGGAGTTAGAAGCCAACAAGCTAGACAGTGGATCAATAACAATATGTTAAAAACTGAAGAGAACTTGGAGACTCCAACTGATGGACTGAGATCTACCTATTCCAAAGTAAGATCCCTCTGATTCTCAGCAGGATTCTTGAATGTATGGGTCATGTAATAGCCCTTTCTTAATTCAAGTCAGTCTCATAAACAAAAGTGGAGGGTTATTGAGTCCCTGGGAACAAAAGCAGGCCAAGTCTACTTTTACAGTAGGAGATATTGGCCATCTAAGTTGTGAGGTATATATAAAATCAGGGTGTACAGAGTAATAATTTGCTTTCATATGGTTAGCTTAAGTAATATAGATGCTGTTAGATGGATTCAGCAAGTCAGCAACTGTTTTTGAAGGTGTCCAAAATTTCAAACATTATGGGCTTGGCCCAATTTTGTTCTGACCAAACTCAGTTTAACCATGACCACAGTTGACATGGAAGGTGAAAATTTGTTGAACCTTGTACAGGTCTCGAGTTTCATGTGTTCATAGTCGACCATCTCTTGCCTCACAGACTGTCTACAGTTAGGTTTGAGGCTGGAAGGTGAATCCAGATTGGTTTTCTGAACAGTGGGCATCTTGGAGAAGGATGCTAAAGGTCGCAGTGATGTGAAAGTAGTTGAGACTTTTTGGATCCTAGCAAGTAAATTAATGATGAAGGTCTGGTGGGGTGATATTACTGAACACTAGTAACCACTGCATCTGGACCCAGAGAGCAAAATGTAGTAGAAATAAGGTAAATAATTAGAACTTCTAAAAGTTGGTTGGCATATCTGCTCAACATGCTTGCCATCTGTGTTCTTACAGAATTGATTGAACACATCATAATATAAAATAAGATACAGAAACAAGGGAGACTGTATGTATATGTTTGTGGTTTAGGAAGGAGGCAAGGGGTTAGCAAAGGCATCTGTATCAAATTGCTCAATTTTCTTTAAACTATGAAATAGATGTTATCTGAAACTCTTGATTCTAGATCTGTGCTTCTCAATCTTTTATTCATTATAACCTCTTTTTAACACTTTAAAATTCACATGACCCCTGATGACTCTGAAAACATAATAGCAGCCCTCTCTCTCCCCCATCATCCACTTTCTCTTTCCTCTACTTATCGAAAGCATAGCTGCAGTGGCAGTGATAGCACAGTAGCAGCCATCAACACAGGATCCTGTCAGCATTTGTTCATAGACTCAGTACTCTGCGTGGATTTCCAGTCTTACAGGAAGCCCACACAGAAGGAGTCAGGGTCAGTGAATGTTCACTGACTCACAGGCCTAATGCTATAACTGCCACTACTGAGCATAGGTCAATTGGAGGTCCAGAGGATCTGGAGCAGGCCTGTTTCCATGACCCCCATCCACTGATGAAGTAACCCTGTTTGGGGGCCCAACTCACAGTTTGAGAACCACTGTTTTAGTCACTGAAAGAACTAAAAAAACTGTGGTGTAGCCAGACTTGACATTTTGGGGGGCCCAGACTTAACATGAGGGGGCACTAGGCATACAGGTGTGAGTAGTGCTTGGTATACTCCTAAATAATGCCTTAGTGTGCAGTTGATGACTAATTTCTAAGTAAACAGTCTATCCTGCATCAAACATAAATCCCATACATGCAACTTTGGGCTCCTTTTACAAAGCCACAGTAATGATTCCCAGTGCGGCAAATGGGACAAAGTCCTTTCAATTCCTATGAGCTTCATCACATTTACTGCGTGGAAATTACTACCGTGGCTTTGTAAAAGGAGCCATTTGGAAACAGACATTTTAAAATAAATTTGCATTATCCGTTAACTTAAACTTTGTCATTAAAGTAGACTTAAGTCTAGTCAACATCTTAACACACATCACAGTATCCTGCAAAATAATTACCACAATGGTACATATCTTCAACTTTGCTTTATAATAAACACCTTAATAAGCTGTGTTAATAAAATAGGTGAATACTTTTGAAGTAGCAGTTTAAATATTGAGACAAGGCAAGCCCCAGAGATTCCCCAGTGAAGCAGTTGAGCCCAGAACTATGGGTCCCAGAAGTCCTTGCAAGAATGAGAGAAGAGAGTAGTCCTAAAAAAATGGAATGGATTCCCAGCCCCAGCAGGGGGAGCAATGGCTCGAGGCAGGGTGAGCCTGTTACTCCCTTCCCCACTAGAGGGAGAGGGAAGGATGAAGCTCAGTTTCCCTGGCTTCACCATCAGTATATAATTTCCCCCAGCTGTGAGAAGGGGAGAGCAGATTTCCTGGAGGCTCTCTGTCCCCAGGAGAGAGGGGAGACGAATGGAGAGAGAGATTCCATGTAGTATGTGGAGGAAGGAAGTAGCCTGCCACTAGAGCTGCCTAAGGGAGAGGAGCCAGCTATCATGGAGTGGGATAATTCAAAGGTTGCCTTGCCCAGCACTTGAAAGCAGCGGAGGAGGCCACACCAGGCATGGTGCTGAGAGGTGGGAGAAACTGCCAACCCTGCTCCTTACAGGGTTCCCTCTGTGCTGTGAAAAGGCAGGTGATTTGTGGTATTGGTTTGACGTGCAAAGACTGTCCATGAAGATTTGTTCTGAACTGTTGTGCTATACTGGAAGTGTGCTGAACTCTTACTAAACCCTTCTGAAGGAGGGGGAAGGGAAAGCTAATGCCCTAATAGAAGACCTGAGCGTTTGCTGAGGGATTTTGGGACCTGGACTGTACCTTTTTACTATTGAAGGTTGTCTTATGAGGACTATATCTTTTTCTTTTGAAGACTATATTAAGAGGGCTGTACCTTTTTGTTTTGAAGAATATATTATGATTTTTGGTATGAAATTGCCTTGATAATAAAATACTTTGGCCCTGAGTCCCAGTATCAGCAGCATTCTGTCCTGGAACCCTGGGAGCCCGCCGGCTTGCTGGCCCCACCCAAGAGGAGGAAGCGGACCCCCCCTTTACAATATGTAACATAAGAAATAGTAGTTTATTGCTCTTGAACAAGGTGACATCTTTGCTTATTTTCAAATGAAACACTATATTCAGTCCCTGCCTGCAGATTCCCTGAGGCAGGGAGTTTGGGAGAGACAAGATGAGTTACTGGACTTGGAGGCACAACATAGAACTTCATTGAAATACTTTCACAGCTGCCTACGAGACTCTCTAGAACCACTCGATACCACTCCTATTTGTGATTTATGGAGCCAGGAATTAAAGTGGCGAGTGGAGTCGCAACAAGTAACGAACTGCCTAAAATCTATTCATAAAGTGACTGCGAATGCAGCCTGGTGGGAATTGAAATATAAATTTATTCTTCGACTGCACATTTTGCCTCATAGGGCCTTTAGAGCATCTCTGAGAGAGACTGATGATTGTCCCAAGTGTGCCATGGGGGGGGGGGGGGGGGGCCTCCCTGGGCCACATGTTCTGGCATTGTCGCATAGTATCAGCATTCTGGCTGGCCCTGGGTCAACAGATCTCGGCTATGTGGAAGGTGCGTTGGAAACCCACTCCTGGACAATTATTTGATATCTTCCTGATAAGAGGGCATAAGCCGGAAGGACTGCAGGCCTTTTTGAAGAGATCAGTGCTGATGGGGAAAAGAACTATTTTGCAGCTGTGGCTTAGTCGGGAGGCCCCCTGCACACTACACTGGCGATGGGCAATGATGCAGTGCTGCTCGTTAGAAAGACGAGGGATCAATGATTTAGCTTCCACCAGAGGAGACCAATTTTGTAAAATCTGGTCGCCATTCTGGGACACGCTCACTCCCATTGCAAAAAGTAGAATATTGAATTGTTGAGGGAGGGGGGAGGGGAGATTAGGGTTTAGGGGAGCGGGGCGGATATGGGGGGGGGGGGGTGGTTAAAATTAAAATATGTACGTTTGGCATTCCCTTATTCTAGAACTGTGAACGTTTGAGTTTTGTAATTAGTCTGTTGGCTTTGATGTTTATGTATGCTCAATGTTGTGCCAATAAACAGATATATAAAAAATAAAAAAAAAGAAATAGTAGTTTAAATATGAAGCATAAGAATTGTAATATAAAAAAATACCGACCCCTAACACTGCATACTGGACTATCAAGCTGTTAATTTAAACATATATTTTACATCCACAGAAAAGGCAAGTACTGTAAATATTACACCAGGCACTAAAAACCCAATGCACTGCCTAGTGAAAGAAAACAGACTGCAACAAGATCTCTAACAGATCCTATATGATAGCAGAATACCACACCTTGGTCACACACACAAAACACAAACTCTCAACAAATAAGAAACAAGGGACCACAAATTAGTAATAAAGATATTAAAACAAAAATATGAACTAGAAACCTCAAGGTCAGATTCTGCACACAACACTAACAAAGAAATAGAAACTTAAATGTAAAATATCAGAGATGCACATTTCCAAAAGCTAACATATTCCAAGTAATACATTCAAAATAAAATACTTTTTTTTAACCTTTATTATCTGAACATTTTATTTTTCTATTGGCTTTGGTCCCACTAACTCTTGTCTGCTTTTCTCTATTTTTTTTCTTGTCTTTGCGGGATCTCATGTGCATTTCCTCTTTATCCATGTCCACTGTTCATCATTTCTCTGTCCTTCTCCATCCTGTTCACATCTCCCCTCTTTGCTAACCTTGACCTATCCCCCATGTCCCTTATCCTCCTCCTGTGATCAGCATTGCTCCTGTATCAGTATCCCTCAACCCCCATGACCAGCATTGCTCCTGTATCAGTATCCCTCCCCCCCATGATCAGCATTGCTCCTGTATCAGTATCCCTCCCCCCATGATCGGCATTGCTCCCTCAGTGCCCAGCATCTCTTCTCTGTCTCCTTGATGCTTCCCTTTATTTATTCCCTTCCTCCTGCATCCCCTACCATGGGACCAATATGTCTCCCTCTCAATTCCCACCACCCCTTCATGGTCCAGTGTCTCTCCCCCAAGTTCAGTCTCTCTCCCCACCCCCCCCCACCAGCTAGTCCACATCTAACAGTCCCCTCCCCCCGGGGTCCAGCACCTCTAGCACCTCTTCCTCTCTGTCCATCATCCCCCCCCACCAAAGGTCCAGAAGAGCAGTATCTACAGCGCTCTCTCCAACCTGTATATCCTGCATCTCTGCTGTTCTGTCCTCCCAGGTCCAGCAGCTCTTCCTCTCTTTCTATCATTCCTCCCAAAAAAGGTCCAGCAGAGCAGTACCTGCACCTCTCTTTCGCCATCCTGTAGATCCTGCATCTCTCCCCTTCCCTCCCTCCCAACATGGTTCCAGCACCTCTTCCTCTCTATCACCACTCCCCCCAAAGGTCCAGCAGATCAATATCAGCATCTTTCCTCTTCCTTCACTCCCCCAGTGCAGTTCCAGCATCTTTCCCATTCCCTCCCTTCCCATTATCAGATGATCCCTTGCATTTTTCTTAATCGCTGCTGGTAGCTTCAATGCATCGATTACAGCAGTCTGCCTCAGAGCCTTGGCCTGCCCTGCTACATGTACTGCCTCCTCTGAAGCAACTTCCTGTTCCGCATAGGTGGGATGTGTGGTTGAGAAGGCTGAGGATCTGAGGCATATTACTGTAATCGCTGCAGTGGCAGTATGCCGGGGCAGAAAGGAAACCACTCTGTTGTTGTTTGTTGTGTTAGGCTGTTGCATTTATGACTGGGGAGGGCTCCCCAAGCCTCTTATATTGGACTGTGTGGGGGGGGGGGGGGCAGTTGTGGCGGCCTGGGCCCCTGAGGCCCCCAATAACTACGCCCCATTCTGAAAGCCTCTGATACACTTCTTCTGAAGCAAAAGTGTCCGAATAAAGAAACAGTCTCTCCCAGGATAACTGAACAAATATTATATTCTGTGGGAAAGTGTTCATTTTTTAATTTTGGCATATTTTGTCTTTCATTTTTCACTATGTTAGTCACATTTGCTCTTGCTGTACAAGAAGCTGTCTTCAGAAAAATTTTCCATTTCTGCTTTTCCTATAAGAGTTTTTCCACTGCAGTAGTAGTCCATGTAATACTTTTTTCTTTTGATGTACACTTCATTTTCTTTGAGATGAAGAACATCAATTATTTATACATTTATGCATCACTTACTAACCGTGTAGACAAAATATGCAAAACTGATTCATTTCAAATAAATATTTTCACAGATGCCTACATATGATAACTCTTAAAAAGATGCATATGCTTTAAGCCTGTATTGATGTGTATTGGAGGAATGGAATTTATGAAGGGAAATAATGGAAACTTGTATTTATTTATTTTTCTCTAGATGAAAAGGAGACTTGTCAAATATATATTTTTTTTAACTTAAAACATGGTGATACAATCCAGGCTTCATGTTTTCATGTTTTTGGAATATAGCTTTGTTTAATTTTAATGTCACTTTCAGCAGGCGCAATTTATAGAACAATATTTCTTTTTATTATTACTTCAGTTTGATTTTCCTAGATAATATGCAGGAGGAAAACATATATTTGATATGTGCAAGATGAAGCCCTGACCAGATTACAGTTTGGGAATGTTAGAATTTAGACTACCAGTAAAAAGAAGAGCAAACAGAATATGAAATGGGTTTAAATCATAGTAAAATTAATTTTTGAATAAAATATGAGAAAAATATACATCGTAGTTTGGATTTGATGGTTAAAGGACCAGCGATTATAGATACAATCACCCATCAGATATCATTAGAGAAGCTGGGGACTATAACGTCATTATAGAAAGGAGTAAGTCCTTTAATGTAGAGACCACTAAGCTATCAGATATTGGAAGGAGTGATTTAATGAAAAAGACTATTTTTGACTCTTTTTCAGTTTTGGTTGTCGTAGAATGTCAGATTTCTGTGAACTGATTCCTTTTAGGTTATAGTTAACAAGTGAGCTTTGCCATAATAAGAAATTTCCACATATAGGACTGAATTCTATAAATGGCACCTAAACAATTGATGCCCCCCCCCCCCCCCCAAATAATTCTAAGTTCTACAAACGGTTCTTAAAGTTAGGTGCTGTTTACAGAATAACGCTTATCACCAGGAATTGTTACTACATTTAGGCACGACCATTTACACCAATGAAACCTTTGTGTAAATCCCTATACCTAAATTGGGTATGAATCCCCTTTATTCTATAATAAGGCAAAAAAATTAAAGAAACGCTTCTGATCCACCCATTGCCCCATACACTTTTTCAATCTGCGTGTAGAATTCAAGTTTGTAAATTTTAATTAAATCCAATTAGCACCAATAATTACTTGCTAAGATCTTAATTGTCAGCACTAAATGGCTCACCAATTACTCGTGTGCGCAAATTTGTAGATGTAATTTTTAGCACTTGTATAGAGTTTGGGGGATAAGAGGGTAAATTTAAACACTATTTTTGGATGTAAATTGCTGATTTACAAATGTAAATGAACTGTTTTAAAATTAGGTTATATGTAAAAGTATGCACGACGTAAACCGATGCGTACTTGTATCTATTATTTCCATTTCCATTTTGCTCACACCTTTTTCAGTAGTAGCTCAAGGTGAGTTACATTCATGTACACTGGATATTTCTCTGTCCCAGGAGGGCTCACAATCTTGGTTTGTACCTGAGGCAATGGAGAGTTAAGTGACTTGCCCAAGATCACAAGGAGCAGCAGTGGGATTTGAACCGGCCACCTCTGGATTGCAAGACCGGTGCTCTAGCCACTAGGCCACTCCAAGGTGGAGTCTGGGAATGGGATTTATTTGTGTACTATATAAAATACGCATATACAAAAGTCAAAGTGTGTTTTCTTCAGGATTTCTGCTAGAATTTAAAACAAACCATAATGACCCATTTTGCATAGAACATAGTATCAGCCTGCCTGTCTGACATTGCTGCCTGGATGTCTCACCGCCATCTGAAACTAAACATGACCAAGACTGAGCTTCTTATCTTTCCCCCTAAACCAACCTCTCCTCTTCCCCCATTCTGTTTCTGTGGATAACACTCTTATCCTCCCTGTCTCATCAGCTCGTAACCTTGGGGTCATCTTTGACTCCTCCCTCTCCTTCTCTGAACATATTCAGCAGACTGCTAAAACCTGTCATTTCTTTCTCTACAGCATCAGCAAAATTTAATGTGAGCAAGTGCAAAGTGATGCATGTGAGAAAGAAGAACCCAAATTATAGCTACATCATGCAAGGTTCCACGTTAGGAGTCACAGACCAAGAAAGGGATCTAGGTGTCGTTGATGGTACGTTGAAACTTTCTGCTCAGTGTGCTGCTGCGGTTAAGAAAGCAACCGCACCTCGACTATTGTGTTCAGTTCTGGTCACGCATCTCAAAAAAGATATAGTGGAATTAGAAAAGGTGCAGAGAAGGGCAACGAAAATGATAGAGGATGGGACGATTTCCCTATGAGGAAAGGCTAGCGGCTAGGGCTCTTCAGCTTGGAGAAAAGACGGCTGAGGGGAGATATGATAGAGGTCTATAAAATAATCAGTGGAGTTGAACGGGTAGATGTGAAGCGTCCGTTTACACTTTCCAAAAATACTAGGACTAGGGGGCATGCGATGATGCTACAATGTAGTAAATTTAAAACGAATCTGAGAAAATATTTCATCACTCAATGTCTGGAATTTGTTGCCAGAAAATGTGGTAAAGGCGGTTAGCTTAGTGGAGTTTAAAAAAGGTTTGGATGGCTTCCTAAAGGAAAAGTCCGTAGACCATTATTAAATGGGACATGGGGAAAATCCACTATTTTTGGGATAAGCAGTATAAAATGTTTTCTCCTTTTTTGGGATCTTGCTATGTATTTGTGACCTGGATTGGCCACTGTTGGAAACAAGATGCTGAGCTTGATGGATCTTTGGTCTTTCCCAGTATGGCAATACTTATGTACTTATGCCCTTTCCTTTCTAAGCACACTACCAGAACCCTTATCCACACTCTTATCACCTCTCGCTTAGACTATTGCAACTTGCTTCTCACAGGTCTCCCACTTAGCCATCTCTCTCCTCTTCAATCTGTTCAAAATTCTGCCGCACGACTTATATTCCGCCAGTGTCACTATGCTCATATTAGCCCTCTGCTCAAGTTGCTTCACTGGCTCTCTATCCGTTTCCGCATACAGTTCATACTCCTCTTATTGACTTATAAGTGCATTCACTTTGCAGCTCCTCAGTACCTCTCCACTCTCATCTCTCCCTACACTCCTCCCCGGGAACTCCGTTCACTGGGGAAATCTCTCTTATCTGCACCCTTCTCCTCCACCGCTAACTCCAGACTCCGTTCCTTTTATCTTGCTGCACCATATGCCTGGAATAAACTTCCTGAGCTGGTCCATCAAGGTCCATCTCTGGCTGTCTTCAAATGTAGGCTAAAAGCCCACCTTTTTGATGCTGCTTTTAACTCCTAACCCTTACTCACTTGTTCATAACCCTTATTTTATCATCCCCACCTTAGTAATTCCCTTAGCTCTTATTTGTCCTGTTTGTCTGCCCTAATTAGATTGTAAGCTCTGTTGAGCAGGGACTGTCTTTTCATGTTCAAGTGTACAGCGCTGCGTACATCTAGTAGTGCTATAAAAATAAGTAGTAGTAACATAAGTAGTAAGCCTCACTAGCATCTATTAACCGTTCATTATCTATATTTGATTTTCACAGGTGGCCATGCCCACTTCCGCCAAGCCTCACCTACTCACCACCCCACCCCTTTTGATGATGTCACTGGATATGACATCATAGTCCTGCCCACATCCTACCTCTTTTGCATAATCCCGCCCTAGTCTCACTATATTTGCATAATTCTACCTCTTTTGCATAATCCTGACCCAACCCCTCCCCTTTTGGTGGCATTACAGGAAGTGATGCCATAACTCTGCCCCTTTTCCAAGATGGTGGCAACCACTGAACACATCACATCACTACCTGTTTCACACTACTCACTACTCATCTACCCATCTTGATTGGGGTGGAAGCGATGTCTAATACTGCCCTTTACAGTATAGGAGAACTGTGTACAGCTTAAACCTTTTTTTTTTTTCCACTCTTCCAGGAAAGAAAATAGTCTTTTTTTTTTTTTTTTGCCCTCACACTATTTTAAACTCCTTTTTCTGAAAAGTACAGCAAAACAATATAGGCATTCTTTAGCCTTCACACTACTTTAAACTCCTTTTCTGAACAGCACATGTAAAAATAGGTTTCGAAAATACTGATTTGGACGTTTTTGTGAGAAAAACGTCCAAATGCTACTTTATTCTACTTTTTAGATGTGTTTCTGTTTTGAAAATGAACCCAATAGTATACTAAATAGTGTTCCACACCGGACACCATGGATGACGTCACCCACATGTGAGAATTAATGGTTTGCTGTCCTTGAAGAATACCTGCTACAGGTAAGTATCTTTGTTGTACTAGAGGATGCAAGAACAAAAATATGTCCCTGGACACAAGCCTGTTCAAGCAAGTTACATTGATTAGCTATTTTAGATTCCTGGGAGTTGTGATTAGGAAAATAATTTTGATTTTGGTCCTTTTCAGGGCATCCCAGGGCATGTGGAATCAATTGCCTGATGATTTAAGGACGTTACTAGAATATAAGGAATTTCAAAAGGTGTTTAAAACATTGGTTGTTTTTATCTGGCATATATAATTAAAAGGAATTGGACTGCTAATTGTTGTGTAATTATGATTGAATGTTTGCAGTTTTTTTTTATATTTTGTACTTTTATGTATTTTGTTATTTTAGTTGAATTAGGGTTTTTTGGATTGTTAATGTATTGCAATTATATGGTGCATTTTAATCTACTTTGTATGTCTTCTGTTTGAAAAGGTGCAATATAAGACCTTCAGTTAAATAAAATTAAAACTACTAAAAGTAGTTCTGAGAGTCTGGTTTACACAGGCCCATAGGCACCTATGTTTTTTTTTTTTTTTATAAATATGTACTGTTTTGGAAATTTCAAGAAACAGGGCAACCAATCTGCAAAATCTGTTGATCTGCTTTGTTTGTTTGCACTGCGTTGGAAATTTTACATCAATGCCCTGTTATGAGATTACCTTCTCCCCACCCACCCACCCCCACCGCAGGTCAGTGGAGTGTTATTTCTTCTGGAAATTGTTTCAGTACTTCAGTACAGCCAGGAGAATAAGAGAAACATTGTAATCTTATGTAGCCACCGGGTAAATGTCAGGGGATCCATTTAAGATGGAAAAAGTCTTTTTTATAGTATTCATTTTGATATAAGTACAAGACTGGCGTTACATTTAAAAAAAGTTTTTAAATAAGATCTTTATTGATATTCAAACAGGCAAGTTCAGAACCATACAACCAAAGTGCAAGTCTTTACTTATATAAAGAAGAACAGACTGTCCTCACCATGGGTGATCAAGAAATAGTGAACATTGAGCCTCAAAAGGTGTTTTATAATATATCTTGAAACCTATCTCCCCCAACCAAGCCCCCATCCCCATAGTCAAATGTCCAAGAAGGAAGAAACGAACAGACATCAACCACTGATAAAAATCAAGCTGAACGATGTTTCAGGAATGTTTCCCAGGTGATTTCCCACATGCAAGGTGTGTTGACGTGTCGCCAATAAGCGTTCCATGTCACATATATACCACAATTTAGTAAACCATTTAACCAAGAAAAGGACCAATTGCTGCTTCAGTGAGCCACCAGAGTGACTCTTGCAGGACACATAGCATGCCTCACCAGGAGAGCTTGTGGTCTTTTAAGTCCAGGTACTTTCTTAGGAAACAAAAAATATATCGGAGACCACTGGGATTGCGCGTGATAGCCATTTCTGAAGTCTATGTTGGATCGCCCTCCAAAAGGCTCGGGCTTTAACATATGTCTACCAAATATGGCCCATAGTGCCAGCTTCCCCACATCTTCTTTAGCACAAATTAGAGGAGCCAGGGAATATATGTTGTAACCAAGCTGGTGTGAGATACCAACGAAACATGTCTTTTACAGCATTTTCTTTAAGTGGCACAGAAACTGAGATCCCCAGCAGAGCTCTTTCCAAAGTATTCCAGTCATCCTCGTTTACCACTATCCCCAGTTCAGACTGCCAATTAAGTCGATGCAGGGTATATAAAGGTGTTAGGAAGCAAAGATATTTATAAACACAGGTGATCAAGCCCTTAGTTCTCTTAGAGTCCTTGCACAGGTCTTCTAAAAAAGAATCATCTTGCGTTATCTGGGTATGATACCGTGTGTGGAAAGGAAATGAGACAATTGAAGGTAAGCGAAGTAGTCTCCAGGTGATATTGAGTAATTGTCAAGCAGAGAAAGAAACAATACAAGAGAGTCGTCATCATACAATTGACCCCAAGTCTTGAGTCCATTAGAATGCTACCTGGTAAACGGACCTGTCTCAAGATCTGGAGGGAAAAAAGGATTATAGTCTATGGAGGAAAGATGAGAGAAAATATGATCCCGAGAACCAAATAGGCTATCCCAGTGGTAGAAAAGTATTAAGTATCAAAGGACACAGGTCACTACACAACTGGCAGTACTTGCGAGGTAACCACATCAAAGAACCCAGAGGTTAAAAGCCCACATTCACTTGTTCTAAATGAACCCAAAATTTCTGTGGGAGGGCCTGGTACCATTCCAAAGCTGCACGTGCCTGAGTTGCCTTATAATACCAGAAGACATTAGGGACACCCAGGTCACCCTTCCGTTTATTGCAATAGAGAAAAGAGCGAGGCAAGTGTAGTCTTTTATTATTCCAAATAAACCGAAGCAAATGGTCCTGCAGGTTAGATAAAAACCCCTGAGAGAGCCGAATAGAAAGGACCTGGAAAAGATATAGGAGGCAAACCAAGACAACTCAAGCCTGTCCCAACACTTAATCAGGCCAGGGTAGTTGGCATCGAACAAGTCAGTGTGAGATGGAGTTAAATAAACACCTAAGTATTTAATACTATAGGAGACTCATTGTAAGGATTGCAGAACTTCCTTGGGCAGGGTAACATTTAAGGCTTCAGATTTACTCATGGAGGAGTAGCCTAGTGGTTAATGCAATGGATTTTATTCCTGGGGAACTGGGTTCATTTCCCACTGCAACTCCTTGTGATGCTGGGCAAGTCACTTAACCTTCCATTTCCCCAGGTACAAATAAATACCTGTATATACTGTGTAAACTGCTTTTAATGTAGTTGCAAAAAACCCCACAGAAAGGCGGTATATCAAGTCCCATTCCCTTTCCCTCTTAAACCCTGAGACCTGGGAATAATTCTCAATAACCCGCAATAAGTTAGGGAAAGAAATAAGTGAACGAATTAGAGAAAGAAGGACATTGTCTGCAAAGAGAGCCAGTTTGTATTCATGTTCACCGAACCGAATGCCAGAGATATCAGGGTGTGTACGAATCGCTAATGCAAGAGGTTCCATTACCATGGCAAACAACAGGGGAGATAACGGACACCCCTGATGCGTACTTCCCACCATTAATACAAACACATGCTTTAAGAGAGGAATAAAACGCCTGTATCCACCCACAGAAACCAGTCCCCGGACCAAATCTCTCCATAACCTGATACATAAAAAGCCAGTGGACACGGTCAAAGGCCTTCTCAGTGTCTAAACCAAGAAGGCACATTGGAATGCCCTCCCGCCTTGCCAAGTAGGGTAAGTCTGTCATCCAGCGACCGTTGTCCATTGCCTGACGTTTGGTGACAAAACCCACCTGATCAGGGTGAATAATGGAAGATAGAACAGCAGCAAGGTGATTGGCTAGTACTTTAGCTAACAAATTGACGTCTGCATTCAACACTGAGATAGGACGATAGGAAGCGCACAAGGTACAGTCCTTATCCGGTTTTGGCATGACAGTGATCCAGGCCTCCATCATAGATGGAGGTAAGGCTTCCCTTGTGTGTACCCCGTTAATAAGTTGAGCCAAAATAGGAGCTAAGTCCAAGGCAAAGCATTTGTAGAAGTCGTTAGGAAGCCCATCTAGTCCTAGGGACATACCAGTTGGAAGCTCTTTGATGTCCTGCTGAACCTCTAGCTAATGATGCATCGGAAGTGTCCAATCCCAATAGCTTAAAGCACAGGGAGCAAACTATGGTGGGAAAATCCTCAGTCAGACCGCCCTCATGAATACCTCAAAAGCGCAGATTTTTTTGGTGCCCATGATTCTCCAAGTTGTCAAGTCTATAGAAGAGCTCATCATTTTGCTTTGTTAGTTGCTGAGTACGGGAAGAGTTATCTGAAGTCTAATCTGCATGCTCATCAAGTTTAAGTTCAACTTCTTCCATGCGCCCTCCCAGCTCCCGCATATCAGAACTCAACGTCGCTATGCGTGCCAAGATCTCCACTTTAGAAGACTTGCTTTCAGATTGAATCTCCAACAGCCACTGTTGCAACTCCTTAGAAATACACTGCTGAGTCGGGAGTGGGTGATTTATCAGCCAGGGATAGCGTGGAGTCAGAGTCCGACGGAGAATCAGGGGCCAGGGACTCATGGCACAGCGAGGCCTTCGCCGCGGTCCAACCAGAGGGACGCTCCCTGTCCTTTTTTGTTGAAGGAGACGCCTTTGTTCAAACAGGTTCTCCAGTACACTTACAACCAAGTAAGTCACTCTGTGTTCCAGGATGGAGCAGGATTATGCTAGTAATAGTGTAGTAGAGGCAGGAGCAGAGAGGCTAGGCAGCCATTCAGTGCAGTGATGTCACTTCCTCCAAGACTGGTTTACATTTTTCAGTGACCAAGGAGGGCAGAATGTAATTCTTAAGGAAAGTTCACTAAATCTTAACAGCTCCTCATTGTAGATTAATATATTTCAAAATTAAAAAGTTAGAAAACACCACCGTATAAATGCATACATTTTGAATCAAATATGCTGTTTGTTGTGTGGTACTTAGACTGAGTCCAATATTCGAAGCCACTTTAACTGCTACCTGTATGTAGGTAAATACTGCTGTATAAATCTGTATGTACTGGCATATATATATCCATTGATTTCCTGGGGGAGGAAGTAACATCATTGCCAGGAATGGAAGAACTGAGCTATAGCACTTCTATTGCCAATCTTGCAAAGAGCTTTAATACTCTTCCCCCTCCCAACCTGTGGTCATTCTGCTTCATTAAAAGTTCATATTTAATCACCTGAGAGGTAGATGGCATCCCACAGAAGATAAGAGTGGACTTAAAAAAAAAAACAACGGCTGTTTTATGGGAGAATGCTGGTGGTCAGAGCCATGTGGTGAGCAAGGTGGTTCTAAAATGGCGGCACTTAGTTAAGAGTGAGATAATGACTTGAGCACAGACACTGAGCATGGAAGCTCTACATAATCCTGCTTATTTTCGAAGGAGATCGCCGGCCATCTTCCGACACAAATCGGGAGATGGCCGGCCATCTCCTGAAGCCGACCAAATCGGTATAATCGAAAGCCGATTTTGACCGGCTCAAACTGCTTTCCTTGGCAGAGCCGGCCAAAGTTTCTGGGGGCGTGTCGGAAGGGTAGCGAAGGCGGGACAGGGGCGTGCTTAAGAGATGGGCGCCCTCTGCTGATAATGGAAAAAAGAAAACCGGCCTTCAGGAGAATTTGGTCCACTTTATTTGGTCCCTTTTTTTTTTCAGGTCCAAGTCCCAAAAAAGTGCCCAAACTGACCAGATGACCACCGGAGGGAATCGGGGATGACCTCCCCTGTGGTCACTAACCCCCCACCCTCAAAAAAACAACTTAAAAAAACTTTTTTTTCCATCCTCTATGCCAGCCTGAAATGTCATACCCAGCTCCCTGACAGCAGTATGCAGGTCCCTGGAGCAGTTTTTAGTGGGTGCAGTGCACTTCAGGCAGGTGGACCCAGGCCCATCCCCCCTACCTGTTACACTTGTGCTGGTAAATGGGAGCCCTCCAAACCCCCCCAAAACCCACTGTACCCACATGTAGGTGCCCCCCTTCACCCATAAGGGCTATGGTAGTGTTGTACAGTTGTGGGTAGTGGGTTTTGGGGGGATATGGGGGGGCTCAGCACCTAAGGTAAGGGAGCTATGCACCTGGGAGCTATTTTAATTTTTTTTTTTAATTTTTAGAAGTGCCCCCTAGGGTGCCTGGTTGGTGTCCTGGCATGTCAGGGGGACCAGTGCACTACAAATGCTGGCTCCTCCCACGACCAAATGCCTTGGATTTGGCCGGGTTTGAGATGGCTGGCCTCGGTTTCCATTATCGGCAAAAACCGAGGCCGGCCATCTCGTTTGAAAATACGGTTGGCCCTGCCCCTTCGTGGCGCCATCCTCGGAGATGGGCGCCCTTAGAGATGGCCGGCTCCATTCGAAAATACCCCTCAGAGTCTCTTAGACCTTAAAAAATGGATGTGCCAAATTAAGTCAGAGATTCAATTGTTGCAGCAGAATTTAAAAGTAATAACAGGATAGGTACCCTGAATGTGAATGGATTGAATTCTGCACAGATGAGAAGCTTGTTATTATCGTTGGGTGTTTTTATACAACAGAGCCATTTTAATTAAAAGGGAGAGAAATTATTTCATCATAAAACTTATCCTCACATATATTTTAATTCTGCTAAGGAGAAGATGAAAAAAGGGGGCTTGCACTTATGATTAGATATGATGTTCCGATACAAATCATAGATATACATAAAGATGAAGAGAACGGGATGATACTTCTTGATGAAGAGAAGGGGATAATACTTCTTATAGGGAAACGTAAGATAACACTATTGCATTTATATGTACCCAGTAACAATCAAACACAATTCTGGTGTACTGTACAGGAAAAGGTAAGAGAAAAAGTGGAGGGTAAGTTGTTGATGTTGGGTGGCTTAACTTGCCACTTTAATTCCAGAACTGACCATCAGCTGGCAGGTGGGATAGAGACAGAGGAATATTGATTCATAATATCGTTCAGAAACATAAATTAGTATATTTTTCATGGATGCGCCATCCTATCACTTCTGAATACACGTTTTACTCTCTTACACATAGAAACTATTCTAGATACACAGTGAGTCTAACAATTACAACATATGCATATTGACATATGTACATGGTCTGACTGTGCTGTGGTGAGGGTGGGGGTGGGGGAGGGATTTGAATCTCATATTAGGCATACTGGTTGGAGTTTTTGCAGAATGAATGAAATTGTATTATAAGATAAAGTGGTGGTAAGGAACCTGAAAGAAGGTATATGGAAGTATCTACAATTCATTGATAAGGGAGTGGTGGGGAATTCTGTTTTATAGGAGGGGTGAAAAGCAATATTACAGAGGACCTGTATTAAACAGGGAGCATGAAAATAAAAGGCAAAAGAGGGAATAGTAATTAATTGGTCAATTAATGACAGAAATGTAAATACCTGAAGAGATGCATCAAAGCACAAGGAACATTAGAATTAGGAAACTCTTAAATCAAAGATAGTTGAATTGTAAAGCTTTTAGCTAGAGAATATAGAACATCAGTTGAGAATCAACCAGAAAACGTATTTCAAATTCATGGAGAAACCAGTGTATCTACTAGCCAGGAAATTAAAAAGGAAGCAATTGAGAAACACCATAATGGCTTTAGAGGGGAAAAGGAGGAGTTGTTACAAAAAGAAAGGGATATCCAAAACCATTTCTTAAGATTTTACCAAAAACTGTATGTCTGTGATCAGCTGATAAGGGGCCTTGCTGTTAAATGGTATTTAGATTGCATGGAGCTGCCTAAGCAAGAGACTGCAGCACAGGTACTTTTGGAAAGTGCAGTTACTGCAAATATTTATTTGTATTTTGCATTATCTAAATATTCTAAGTGGATAACAATTAACAAACATAGTAAATCAAGACAGACTTAAATCCATAAAACAAAGAATAAAAACAAAATTTAAATATAAACTGTGAATTTTCTCCTCCACTCATTACTCTAAAACATGATTAGTTCACTCAACTTTCCAGGACCATATAATAGTCATTACCAGTTAATAGGTCATTCCTAGTCCAATATGCTTGAGAACAAAATGTTACATATTTATTTTATTTATTTATTTTATTTATTTGTTGCATTTGTATCCCACCTTTTCCCACCTATTTGCAGGCTCAATGTGGCTTACATAGTACCGTGATGGCGATCGCCAATTCCGGTATGAGAAATACAGGGTGGTATTGCGTTAAAGTTCATGAGTGACAGAGTACATTAGGTTGTCAGTAGAAAGAGTTACGTTTTGTCCAGATCTGGTTTGAGTTTCGTTTTATTGCAGGGTTCAGGTGTTTAAGTTGGATCATTATGGTATGCCTTTTTGAACAAGTTGATTTTTAATGATTTCCGGAAGTTTGTTAGGTCGTGCATTGTTCTCATGACGTTTGGTAGTGCATGATAGTTGCGTTCTTATGTAGGAGAAGCTGGATGCATATGTTGATTTATATTTTAGTCCTTTGCGGCTAGGGTAGTGGAGGTTTAGGTATGTACGTGCTGACTTTTTTGAGTTCCTGGTTGGTAAGTCAGTGAGGTCTGTCATGTATACCGGGGCCTCGCCGTGAATGATTTTATGAACCAGGGTACAGATTTTGAACGCAATTCGTTCTTTGATTGGGAGCCAGTGTCATTTTTCTCTCAAGGGTTTGGCACATTCGTATTTCGTTTTTCCAAATATGAGTCTGGCTGCGGTGTTTTGGGCAGTTTGGAGTTTCTTAATGAACTGTTCTTTGCATCCGGCATAGATTGCATTGCAGTAGTCTAGGTGACTTAGCACCATTGATTGTACCAGGCTGCGGAATATTTCCCTCGGAAAGAAGAGTTTTACTCGTTTGAGTTTCCACATTGATTGGAACATTTTCATTGTTGTAGTTTTCGTTTGGCTTTCTAGTCTCAAACAACATAGTAAGTTAGTTCTAAATACCTGTTGAAATAAGAAAGTTTGCAGGTCCTTTTTAATGTGTGCAGTAGTCTGAACAGCATGCAGCTCATAAGGCAAGGCGCTCCGCATTTTAGGGCCAATGATATGGAAAATAACAGATCTGTATTCTTCAAGTCGTATTACTTGTGCTGAGGGAGCATCTACTTTTGTTATGACCTTAACAATCTAGTAGGCTGGTATAGTTTTAAGCTAGAAGAAAGTGGAACAGAAATGCAATTGTTTAATACTTTAAAAACAAGAAGCAGAATTTTAAACTTAATTTTATTGTTCAGTAGAGAGCCAGTGTAAAGTTGTTGTTTTTTTAACACCAGGGTTATTTGGGTGTAATGTGAGACAACTGAAATTACCCTGGCTACTGCCTTTTGCACTACATGAAGTGCTTTCAAGAAACTTTTAGGAATTCCTACGAGTAGACCATTACAGACTATTCTCCTAAAATTGGTTCCATCCATATAATCCCTAATTCTTCTGAGTATCCTTAATTTGTAAAACACTTGCTGAATTATCTTGGTCATCTAATTTTTCATAGCCACTGTGGAGTGCAGCATGATACCAAGGTTTCAAATACTTTTAAAAATTGGACTAGTAAAGCCATCCATTTGAAAAGAAGGAGGAACATCATTGAACTCAAAACTATAAAAAAACATTATTTGGGTTTTGAGATATTCAGTTTTAGTCATTCCTCTCTAACTTTCTATATGTGACAAAACAGTGGGTTTGTAAGCCTGTATTATTTCTTGAAGTGTATTTCTCTAGTTCGGCCAGCAGGTGGTGCTTTTTTATGTTTAAGAGAAATGACTGTTCCTTCTTTAGTTTAACACAAAGAGGAAGTAACCTGTAGTGATGTGGCCAGTTACTTTTAAAAAATGTTGTTCTGGGCTCTAATTGGCCCAGGAGCTCAAATTCAGTCTGGAAACACTGGATTTTTCTCTAGTCTCAGTTTGGAAATATATAGAGAAAATCCTCTTTACTTGAGACCTTGAGGCATATTTTCAAAGCACTTTGGGAGGCTAAGTTCCATAGGTTTCTATGGAACTTTGGGAGGCTAAGTGCTTTGAAAATGAGCCTCCTTGTGAGCAGTTATATTCTGTAAGCTGTGAGCAGCTATATGTCCTGTACTTCCCAGGCACTATCTAGGTAGTGATAAAATGCTTAGATAGTTTTATAATTGATTCTTATTCTGTTACCCGTTATTTGCCTGTTATTTTCCATCTGTTTTTATAGTTCACTGTTCAATATTTTTATGACAATAACCTTTTTTTAGTTTATTGACTCTGCTTGTCTGGGCTGACTAAGAATCCTGGTGGTTTGTGTGTTGGTTCTATGTTGCTTTCTAGGAACTGTGAGACCACTGGGAGTATGGCCCCAGTAACCTAGAATCACTAGGGATAACTTGAGCCTGGGAGACTCACGCAGAGGTGGTTGGAACCCATTCGTTGGGAGGAAGGTGTTAGTGTAAAGCACATCCCTAGGTGCAGGCAGTTCTCAGCTGTGCTGGGGATAGGCCCTCTAAGTATCCGCAGGGTTAGCATCAGACAGGTGGCTAAGCATTTCGTAACAGACCTTGTCTTTCTTTTTTTGCATTTCGTGACACTATACTTGTAAGATAAAGATGTAACAATGTGAAACAATCATCAAATGACTTGTCAATAGGTAAAGAAATTGTATATCACCAGCTTATATTTTAAACTGTAAACCCAAACAACGTAAAAATTGACATAAGGGAAGTAGGAAAACGCTAAGCAATACTGCTGGAAGACAGAAACCCTGAGGGACTCCCATTCTGCACTGCATCTCAGCTGATCTAGTATCAGCCTTCATAATGCAAACTTTTCATTCACTGAGAAAGGATTGGAGCCATTTAAAAACTTTCCCTCCTAATCCTATTAAGCAAAATGTTATGCTCGATAATATCAAATGCTGCCGAAATATCTAAGATAATCAATAGAAAATTATTACCTTTATCAAAGCCGTTTTTTTTTCAGTGACTGTAATAGGGTGAATCTAACCTTAAATGCTTTTTTGTGACTACAGGTGCAGGTGTTTGGACTGTACTCAAGAGAAGGATTTCATGAAATCTTTGACTGTCCTATTAAGGTAAATAAAATTTTATCTTAAGTGCTGTACTCTTTGTGTTAATAAACTAAACAAGCCAAGTGCAAAACGTTTTTTTTACATAAATAGTAATGCAATGAGATTGCAGCCTGTTAGAGAAAAGTCAGTGTTAATAAGTAAGAAAGGCCTACAGAAAGCAGCCAGTGGACACGATCCCATGGCTGCATGCCCAAAGGAGTATGACGTAAAGGTCAGGTCTGGCCCCTTTAGATCCATTGTTGGCGCATCTGAGGAGCCGGGGGGATTAGTGCTTTGAAATTATCAGCTTGAAGATATTGTTTCTCCCTTTTGTATGTTCCTCCTCTACTTGACTGTTATGGGTAAGAGGAAAGAGAAGACAAAGGATTCTGGGCAAGGGCCCTCAGCAGTGTACAAGGTCCTATGTACAGTTTGGTTACACCCTCTATATTAACTCCAGTCAATTTGGATGGAAACGATCTGTCACCAAAATAATTTAATAATGAAGCTCTTTCCTTGAGCCCTGATCTCCACTCACTGCCTCAACCTCCTCCTGCTTTACTAGATCTTTACCCCTGACATCTAATCCAACTGAGGAAGTGGAGTCTCAAGGGGAGGAGATGCAGGAGTTGGTGAGATTATCATCTGATAAATCAAGTACGTTAAAGTAGCAGCGTCTTGTGGATTTGGAGATTCCAATTATCAAAAAAACCAGAGAATTCATAATATTTAAATATATATACACACACCTGGATAGCACCAAAATGAGTGACTGATGTATTAGTTATCAAGAACTTTTAATAACGTATTAAAATATAATGAAGTGCTCAGAAATAAATCAGTGGCTCAAAGTAATTTTTAAATCACATCTAGGCACCCATATCTCAATCATCACACATAGAACCATTTCTACTCGACCAAAGAATGTATAGTGAATGAAATACTTAGTCTGCAAAAGTTGTAACCCATATTGCAATTTAGGCGAGACAAGAGGGTGTCCTTTAAATAAAAAAAGCCCCAACAAGAATCTCTGTTTTGCCATTAAAAACAGCTTCATTAGGGGGTCTTAGGTGAAAAACAGGCTAGATAACTCCACCAGACTGCATCTTGAAATAACTGTCCTGGGTGGAGTTATGCAGCCCATTTTTCACCTAAGACCCCCTGATGAAGCTGGCGAAACATGGTTCCTTCTTGGGGCTTTTTATTTTTTGTTTTGTTTAAAGGATACCCTCTCATCTTGCCTATGCTGCAATAGGAAATAGATATTGCCAGTGTTAATGCTCCAAGGAGCTTACTAGTGTATCAGTGAAGATGGTCCTGAAGCCAGTTTCCCCCTCTTTTGTTCTGGGGGTGTTACAACTGCTGCTATAGCTCTGCCAGAAGTCGTCACTAATATGGAACTTTCGGAAGATGATAGCAAAAATGGATTCAACCTTGTCTGGCTTTTTGTCCTAGTTATGCCATTTCACTGGAGAAGCATCCTCTAAAATGACATCTTTGGAAAATGTGTTAGTGACTCAGGAGGACATCAAATAATCACTCAGGAAAGATTGTGTCTTGAGGCTGTCAGTGCTTCCTTAAGGGAAATATTTTGCAATAGGTTTGAGAGAATTGAGAATCATCTTCATAACAATAATTTAATGTTTTTGAGTTTTCCTCATTGTTCGATTTTCGATGTTGAAAATGTTTCTGCCTACTTCCTAATTATTTCTAAGACATATTCAGTATAAAATAAATAAACAGGAGGTGGGACAAGATACTGTGCTAGGTGTGAATTTGACTATTATTGGAGACATCCATTCAGGAGGCTATGCTTAGAAGTATTTTTGATAATTACCTTTTTGGAGTAGGTTTGAGAGGGAATATAGCTTTGATTAATTTCTATAGGAAAGCTTTTATGGTTCTCCTATTCATGTGTTTCTTTGTCAGACGCCTTTTGAAAATCCAGATACACAATATTGACCGGCTCACCATTATCCACGTTTGTTCACCCCTTCAGAGAAATGTAATAGATTGATGAGGCAAGATCTGCAGCCACTACTCCAGGAGGATGAATTACTGAGATATTCCCATCCCCACCAGTGCTGGCCTTCCGACAGCCATCCAATTTAAAACACAAGCTACTGAGAAGCAAGCTCTCAACAGAGACCCATAAAGAAGTGAATGGCACACATCCTTGCAATATACCCAGCTGCAAACTATACTAGACAGGACTTAATAAAGATCTGGGTTTTCTAGCCCATTATAAACCATGAAATTTCACTGCTTTGTCACCCTCTGATCACCATGCATATCTCCCTGTCCCCTCATCCTCTCAGCCCTCTCTGTTTCTTACCTAGCCCACCCCTCCCTCATCCCTTCAGAATGTCACTGAAATACTTTGATGTTTCACTTATATATGCTGTTACTTATCAAAATTTGCTTATTTCTGCTCTGACGAAGAAGGGCTACCTTCGAAAGCTAATCTAAAAATGTATTGTTAGTCCTATTAAAAAAGGCATCATCTTCTTTTCTTTTCTATGTTTTATTTTATTCTATTTCAATTGATTACCTTTAAAAGTGGACTAACACGGCTACCACATCTCTCTACTCAATATACCCAAAAAAATTATTAATGTGTTTTTGCCTCCCAACACAATCTTTTTTTCAAAGTCTCTCTTTTCCTTCCTTATCAGCGCTTTGCATTTAACTTGCCATTCCTTATGCTGTTTCATATTATTTTCAGTTGGTTCCTTCTTCCATTTTCTGAAGGATTTTCTTTTAGCTCTAACAGCTTTCTTCACTTTTTAACCATGCCGGCTGTGGTCTTCCTTCCACCTTTTTTAATACACGGAATATATTTGGCCTGGGCTTCCAGGATGGTATTTTTGAACAGCATCCATTCCTGATGTAAATTTTTGACCTTTGCGGCTTCTCCTCTAAGTTTTTTTTTTCACCGCTCTTCTCATTTTAGCATAGTCTCCTTTTTGAAAATTAAATGCTAACATATTGGATTTCTTGTGTGTACTTACTCCAAAGGTGATATCAAATCTGATCATATTATGATCACTGTTATAAAGAGGCCCCGGCACCATTACCTCCTGCACCAGATCATGTGCTGCACTAAGGACTAGGTCTAGAATTTTTCCTTCTCTTGTTGGCTCCTGTACCAGCTGCTCCATAAAGCAGTCCTTGATTTTGTCAAGGAATTTTACCTCCCTAGCATGCTCTGATGTTACATTTACCCAGTCAATATTGGGGTAATTGAAATCGGCCATTGTTATTGTGTTGCCCAGTTTGTTACCCTCACTAATTTCTGATAACATTTCTACATCCGTCTGTTCATCCTAGCCAGGTGGATGCAAGTACTCTCCTATCACTATTCTTTTCTCCTTTACATAACAGGATTTTAATCAATAGGGATTCCAAGATGTGTTTTGTTTTCCTGCAGAATTTTCAATTTATTTGATTCAAGGCTCTCATTAATAAACAATCTATCCCTCCACCAATTCAATCCACCCTGTCACTACGATATAATTTGTACCCTGGTATGACAGTGTCCCACTGGTTATTCTCCTTCCACCAGGTCTCAGAGATGCCTATTATATCTAATTTTTCATTTAGTGCAATGTATTCTAACTCTACCATCTTATTTCTTAGGCTTCTGGCATTCGCATATAGACATTTCAAACTATGTTGTTCCTCTTTACATGTTGCTCAGTTGCTGACAGGGTTAATTTTCAATCTTTTGTCTGATTTTTATTTAAGGACACCTGATCTGCTACGGTCTTTTTTGCATCCTCTATCTTCCCTGTTTTAGTGATATCTTTGAAAGATACCTTGTTCTGAACCATGCACTCACATATTAAGTTGAATCTACACAGTTTTGGAAATACAAGAGACATTTTCCTATAAAATTGTAATTTGGAAAACATCCCTATCCAAGGCTAATGCACGCCTGATTCCATTACTTATTTCAATAGTAGTTAAAGTGATTATGTATTTTTAGAAAGATAGCTCAGCTGCAGACTAATTTTTGTGGAATACCATATGCGTCAGTGGCAAATACGAGCAAGCTGCTTTGTTAATAGGATCCAGCTGTTTACCCACGAGCAAGTGTGGACATCGGTGGACAGATTTGTTAATATCAGTGCTTAATCTTTGTATGTTTTAGGGTGGTTGGGGTTGAGGTGTTTGTGTTTTATTCTTAAATTGAAAAATAAAATTGAAATAAAATCTGTAGGGAGATCTCAAATATGCACTGTGTGTTTGAAATTAAAACAGCCTAATATTCAAAGCATTTGTCAGGGTAGCAGCACATACTGCTGACCAGGGTCATCCATCAATTTTCTGCCACATTATTCAGATAATGCATTTTTTAGCGCTTAGGTAGGAAGCGCCGATTGGGAACTTACCGCAGGATGCCTGAGCACGTCATGTAGTAAGCCCTTCAAGCTGCATTGAGTGCTAATGCTTACTACAGCTTAGTAAAAGGACCCCTAAGGTTTTGCTAAATGTATGGTGCACAATGTTTTATTCCAGTTGTTGAGCCTTGTATTTTACAAATTGTGTGTCAACAGTATTAGACTGTGGTAACGTTTATTATTGCTTTGTTTTCAATACATTTTTGTACGTCAGCTGAAAATCTTTACTTAAATAGGTGTACAGTAACTCATGTTATAAGGGAAAATGCATGGGTTCCCTCCCTCCCCCCCCCCCCCCCCCATCCCTGGGTACAGCAAAAGGGCTATCCTAACTTTATCTGATTAGCTATCCAGTTAGCAGGCTAGCACTGTGAGATGGGATGTTGGCTGAACAGATCATGTGTCAAGGCATGTACAGAAGGGTGTTAAGTGTAGTCTGTTTGTATGGCAATTGGCTAGGAATGTGGTAGAATCTAGAGGGGTTTGAGTATCATGGCGGCCATTGTTAAATGTATAGATATAGACCCATAAAAATGTTTATGAATTAGAAGAGTTCCACAAGGATGACTGGAAAAATATCCCAATAGCAAGACTCTTAGCTGGCTACAGGAAATGGTTTGAAATGACTATTTCTGCCAGTGAAAGTATTATACAGTACTGGCTGAAACATTTGTACCTACCATATTAATAGTTTTCTATTTTAAATGTGTAAATCCTGCAAATAAATAATAATCAAATTTGCAGAATGATTCAGTTCACTTAGAAATTCATTGAAATTTACAGTATGACCAAAGGGGTCTATATTTACGCACACAACTAACTGTATGTGTGTCATGAGAGGGCTCTATTCATGTTTGTTGAGTAAGAAGAGCAGAATATCAAATTGTTTTTTAATGTCCTTAGAAATCAGCAAAAAAAGTCTTAAAATTACTTTTCTCCCCAAAATGCAGATTGTTGCTGTTCATCCTCAGTTTGGAAAATCTAGCTGCAAGCAGTTTGTAACAGGAGGAAATAAGGTAGGTTTTTTTGGAGGTAATTCCGTAAAGTGGGCCCCATCGTTAAGGGGCTCTTTTATCAAGCCACGTGGCAATGGCGACTGAGCATGTTCAAAGTGAATAGGCTTTGTCGGCATTACCGCACCGGGAGCTGCTAGCGTGGCTTGATAAGATGCCCTTAGACACCAAGACCACGCAAATGTGCACATGCGTGTGTAAATGCCAATATTCTGGCTTTATGCTATTCTGTCAAATACAGCAGAAGCAAAACACTCTGCAGAAGCACACACGCACAGTTATATTGATTTATTTATTAGGATGTGTTTACCGCCTTTGTACAGTATACTTATTTATTTATTAGGATTTATTTACCGCCTTTTTGAAGGAATTCACTCAAGGCGGTGTACAGTACATGAGAATAAAACTTCCAAAACTGTCTTTCAATATTGAGAAAGTTTGCAAGGTTCAAATCATACTGCTCCTTCAACCCAGACCAGGTCTACATGATTGTAGAACTTCTCACATGTTTATAAATTTTGCATGGCCAAACATTTTAGTTTCTGGCTGGAAAGATCATCATGTGGATTTTTCATTGATCCATTTTATTAGAGTAATTGCCCTCCCTTTTTTTAAAGCTGTTTTCCACAGTTCTCATACCTTTACTGTTGTAGCATATCCTCAACTGTATGGACAGTATAGAAGAAGACAGAAATGAAAAACAAAAAAGCCTCATTTTGTATAAGACGTCTAGTTAGGAATTGCTCAGTACTGGTAGGAGCATCGATTTCACAAACCTACATGCTCTTAAAAGTAAAACAAAATAAAACAGAGCAGCATCATTCTTGGCTGTACATATGTAAGCACCCATCTCGTAACATAAACAAAGGAGCCAAGTAAAATAACTCTTTAAAAAAAAAAAAAGGTTTAGTCACAACAGAAGGAGGTGCAGTTGCTCCCTCAGCCAGGCTGTGGAATCGAAGTTAGAGCTGTGGCATCAGTCGGAAGCAATATTGGGTGGAGTCAAAGTTTGTAAAAATGTATTGACTCTGACTCCAGCTTCAAAATAAAAAAATATTCTAAATTTATGATTTTATACTTTTATATACACTTATCTTTGTCCTGGATCTAAAGTTATATTTACCAATACCTTAGATCCAGAACAAAAAATTTAAAGGCTAATATAGTAGGAGTTGGATTCAGAGTCGGACAGTAGAAAAATACAGGAGTTGGTATCAAAGATTTAGTGTACCGACTCCAAAGCCCTGCCCCTCAGTCACTGAGTCCAACTAGCAGGTAAATGACGTACTTGCCACAGAAGAGGTTGCATACTTACTGTAGTCCATTGCCTTCAGTTAGGCCATGTCTTCACAGATTTAAAATGGTTTATCATTGACTGTACACTTGCTTTTTCTCGCGGCAGGACCGAGAGGCAATCCTGGTCCACCGCGAGCAATTTTGGATTTTTAAATTACAAACTGTGCCCCCTTTGGGTTTAAACAAATGCACTGTTATATGATGAGGTTGCTTGACCTATTTAGTAGTCGGGTGGGTGGTGGATTTTTTGCTGTAATGTATCATGGTCTGTTAATAGTGAACTCTGTATACTGTATTAACTAATATTTTCTTTGACATTAATAAGATGGAAGTTTTGGATATTACATTTTCAGTTGTAGTACATGGTTTAATAAATGTTTTGTTTCAGTGATATCATCACGTTTTCATGCTCTATTCTGCTTGCCAGGAACCAATAAAAGCACATTCATAACTGAGGCTATCCAGCAATTTTCACCCTTTAGTGGTCATTATAATTTTGTTCGCCACGTTGGTGACTAAAATATTTGAGGGCACCCCTTCTGTATTTTGTATGATTTAATTTAGTTCTTACTCATGGTTTTGGTTGGGCATTTAGTATTTATACTAGTGAGTTTTGGGATTTTTTGTTTGAATGTTTGCCTCCAAAGAAGATCATTTTCCATTCTGTTAAGATTACAAAGAAAGAATATTCTGTTTGTTTAATTTTTCTAAAGCTTATAACTTGCTGTCCTGTGTTCAAAGTCATACTGGGTGAGACTAAAATTCCATTTAACCAGGTCTGTTTTCCAACAGTGGCCAATCCAGGTCACAAATTCCTGGCAGGATTACAAAAAATAGTTTCCATGCTACTTCATCCCCAGGGATAAGCAGTTACGTTCCCCAGGTCTATCTTTTTAATTGTATAAGGTCCTTTCTTCCAGAAATTTGTCCAAACCTTGTTAAGCCCTGCTACACTAACTGCTTTTACCACTTGCTCTGATAATAAAGAAAATAGTATCTAGTTGTTTTAAATGTGCTACTTTGTAACAGCATGGTGAGTTCCCTAATCTTTGTACTTCCTGAAAGAGTAAATAATCTATCTGTGTTTACCTGTCCCTCTCTCCTCAACCATCTCTTCTCTAAGCTGAAGAGCCCTAACTAATCTCTTATGAGTCATTCTGTTTGCTGACTAATGATATGCAATAAATGCATCAGTAGAGGAAATATTTGTGAAAGTAAGGAAATCCTCCTTCAGAATGAATAGTGTATCATAGCACAAGAAAAGAGCAGTACTGGGTGCTTTAAATCTTTTGTCTCTACAAGAAAGTCACAAAGCCAGTAAAAACAAGGAGGCAAAGATGAAATAGTGTTTTTCTTATTGTAGCAATGACATAGAATGAAGATAACAGGATAAGTAAGTTCCTAAATCAGCAAACTAACCTTGTGCAAGGACACTTCACAAATATAGCATAAGGTAATTTGAAATCTGTGGTGATGCAGCTATAGGTAGATCCTTCTGTCAAAACATAGCTTTTGTGCCTTTGATAAATATCAAAAGCATAGCTTATAAATGTATTTCAAAGGACTGGTTGGGAACAACTTTACTGAGTAGCAGCCTGTTTTCAGCCACATTGATACTTGGCCTTTTTATGTTTTTAAAATTTTTGAAGTTTAAAATTTATGCATTTGTTCCTGTTAAGGATGTCATGTGGTATGAGCGTGTCTGTTTTTAGGAACAGTAGCATCTATTAGGGGAGGATCTGTCCAGCTCTCAGTCTGTCTGTCTGCCCAAAATTATTCCCAGCATCATACACAACTCACATATCTTTAACTACTTTGCAAAACATATCATTTTGATAATATGGATCTTCAGATGTAACAACACAGGTACTGCAGAATCAACTTATCTTAAGCAGCCGAGTGTGAATCGTCATTGATCCAAAATAATTTTTCAAGAATTTTTTTGATTGAATAACATTACAGGAAAAAATAAATCTACTTAGCTTCAAATTTCAAAAACAGTCAGAACCTTTGTCTGTCTGTGAATCTGTACACATGCATAGATATTTTTAAAGCGCATGAGGAGGTAGGAGTGAAGAAAATGCTTGTGGCAACAAAGTCCTTCTGTGTGTGCCATGAGGATCCGAAGCACCACGGCTCAAGAAGAGGCAGCCCAGGCTGTTAGTGAAATCTTGCTGTATGTACTATTGTGAACCCAGGCCGTAGCCAGTCTTTTGCATCTGGAGCTATGGATAAAACTAGGACTATGTTCTGTGGGGAGCATAAGAATAAAAAGATGCTGCAGAAGGAAATAAGTATGTGGGAGGATTAAAGAGGACAGATGACACCCAAAACTGATACCCAGACCCTCTGTACTCCGCCTTGTATCCAGCCAATCTGCATAAAACATGCCCCTCCCCCATTCAGACTGCACTTGCAAAAGACACAGTCAGTACCCTTAAACACATGCCCTGACTCACCCTTATCCTTCCTCTTCAGCCATCATCCCATTTCTTAGAATCCCTCCCAAGATCACATACACGTGTCAGATATCCCCACAAATACATATCTAGACACAGTATTGTAAGCACAGCACTCACAGACATACACAATTCTTATACGCTACCAGTCGCAACACACAGACCCCATATACTTACCCCATATTTCCCCACTCTGCAAGTGTGCATTTTGCAACTTGTTTTTATTTTAAATTTGAATATTAGGCAAATAGTCCATTCTTCTTAGATTAATTTTTAAGGTGACAAAACTATAAGAGTTACAGGATACAGTTCACAGTTGCCAAAGATTTCCCTATCGGATCAAAGACTGCAGCTTGTTTGTTGTGAGAAATGGTGTTTAGAGGTAAGTGCACCACAGTGCATAGGAGTTCAGAGAATCCAAACAAGAAAAATGTATCATCCCTAGGGTTTGTCCCCTTTTCTGAAACATGGCATGAGTTGTGCAGGTGTTTTTCTCATATGCACAAAGTGAGAGAACAGCTTTGGCAAATCTCGCTTCATGGGATTGATTCACCCAAAATGTTTTCAACCATGGGGGATGAATAGGAACGTATTTGGCTCACAAATGGTTTTAAATAAAAAATCAATATATTCAGAAAGAGGTGTCAAAATGGAGCCTCGACCTGAAACAATTGGGCATGCGGGGGGACACTGCAGGCATTTGTGAACCTTTGGAACAAAATAAATGTAAGGGATAGAATTAATCATTCTAAGTAAAAATTTACATTCTTTGTTAGGTAATCAATAGAAATAAAACAGAGAAAGGAAAATAAGATACCTTTTTTATTGGACTGAGGTAACTCTTCATCAGATTGGAAATAAGCAAATATTGATAAATAACAGTATATATAAGTGAAACATCAAAGCATTCCAGTGACAGTCTCACAGGATGAGGGGGGGGTGAGTTAGGTGAGAGACAAGATAGTCGCCAGATTTCTTTCAGCACCTGTTCCATGAGACCTACGATTCTCAAGTTGTTTCTTCATGAATGATTTTAGCGTCATGTGCTCTTATTATTCGTTCCAAAAGCGCCATCTTGTTTTATATGCTGAGAGGCCTCATCTTCAACATTGGTGAGCTGCTTTTCAATTTCTGTAGTCCTTTTAGTATTTTTTTCCAGCTGGGTTTTGAGCTTTTGCAGTTGCCCTGCTAGAACCTCGAATCTGGGCTCCAGTGCTTCACCAACCACTGCAGTGATTTGTGTGAGCTGATGATCCGTAAAGACAGGTACCTGGTGTGTGACTGGCGCCACAATTTTAGTTTCAGCATTTTGCAGCTATTCTTTTTCACTTTTTTTGCACTTCTATTTGACATTCCTGTATCATGGGCTTCATGCAAGCTTCCGATCACTATTTTCACAATCTTCCCGGTATGAGAAAGTTGAAGCAGTTGAGAGGCTTAAGAAAGCGCGGGGACCCTGGAGCAACTCAGACCTACGTCCAGTGTTCACAGCGCATCACGTGACCCCCCCCCCCCCCCGACTGTATGATATTTATCCCCAAGTACTGATAGAACTGAAAAATGAACTTGCAGAGTTATTAACATGTAATTTATCTTTAAAATCAAGCATGGTACCGGAAGATTGGAGGGTGACCAGTGTAACACCAATTTTTAGAAAGGGTTCCAGAGGTGGTCTGAGAAATTATAGACTGGTGATCCTGACGGTGCCAGTTAAAATGATAGAGACTATTATAAAGAACACAAGTACTGAGCATATACATAGACGGATTAATGAGACAAAGCCAACATGAATTTAGTCAAGGGAAATCTTGCCTCACCGATCTGAATTTTCAAAAGGCATTTGACAAAGTACCTTATAAATGACTCCTAAGGAAATTAGAAAGTCATGTGATACGAGGTAGTGTTCTATTGTGGATTAATAACTGGTTAAAAGACAGAAAACAGAGAGTAGTATTAAATGGACAGTATTCTCAATGGAGAAGGGTAGATAGTGGGGTTCCTCAGGGGTCTGTGCTGGGACCTCTGCTTTTTTGACATATTTATAAATGATCTAGAGATGGGAATAACCAGTGAGGTAATTAAATTTGTCAATGACATGTTATTCAAAGTTGTTAAATCACAAGAGGATTATGAAAAATTGTAAGAGGACCTTATGAGACTGGGCATCCAGATGGCAGATGACATTTAGTGTGAGCAAGTGCAAAGTGATGCATGTGGGGAAAGAGGAACCCAAATTATAGCTGCATGATGCAAGGTTCCACATGTGACGTCACGACCCAGGAAAAAGACCTAGGTATCATCGTTGATGATACATTGAAACCCTTTGCTCAGTGTGCAGTGGTGGCTAAGAAAGCAGATAGAATGTTAGGAATTATTAGGAAAGGAATGGAAAACAAAGCAGAATATTATAATCCCTTTGTATCACTCCATGGTGTGACTGAACCTTGAATACTGTGTGCAATTCTGGTCACTGCATCTAAAATAAAATGTAGTGGAATTAGAAAAGGTACAGAGAAGGGCAATGAAAATGATAAAGGGGATGAGATTGCTTCCTTATTTGGAAAGGCAAAAGAGGCTAGGGCTAGAGATATGATAGAGGTCTATAAAATACTGAGTGGAGAGGAATGGGGGTAGACCTGAATTGCTTGTTTACTGTTTCCAAAAATATATGGACTAGGGGGCACACAATGAATGTACTAAGTAGTAAATTTAAAACAAATCAGAGAAAATATTCTTTCTCTCAAAATTTATTTAAACTCTGGAATTCTTCGCCAGAGAAAATGATAAAGGCAGTTAGCTTAGCAGGGTTTAAAAATGTTTGGATAATTTCCTAAAAGAAAAGTCCATAAGCCATTATTAAGGTGGACTTGGGGAAATCTATATTTCTGTATTAAGCAGTGTAAAATCTGTTTTACTGTTTTGAGATCTTGCTAGGTACTTTTAACCTGGATTGGCCACTGTTGGAAGCAAGATACTGGACTTGATGGACCTTTGGTTTGTCTCAGTATGCCGATGCTTATTATGTTATGTTCGAATATCTTAATGAAGCAAGATTGGTGTTGTAGTATATGGCAATTGATTTTATAATTTGAGAGTCTTGTTTAATTATCTGCCTTTTGCAGTAGGCATTTAAACTTGAACTTCACTTTGGGCTTCTTTTACAAAGCCACACTAGCAATTCCTGTGCGGCAAATGAGAGGAAGCCCATAGGAGTTGAATGGGCTTCTTCTCATTTGCCACACAGGAATCGTTAATACAGCTTTGTAAAGGAAACCCTTTATGAGTAAGCAAACAGCTTTTTACTTTGAACCCTTGGTACTTTGTAATTCTTGGTTGAACTACTTTGCCAAATGTTTTTTATTGCCGGAATGTGTTTTTTCTATGGAGTCTGTATATAGAAGCAAGACAGTCAGCTATTTGGTGCTGGTCTAATATTTTAGACTTATGCAGGTTGTTTTGTAGGCTGTAAAATGTCAATAAACAATGAGGTGCTCGGCTTTAGCAGTAAATATAAATGCTCTTACATTCTGTGTTTTAGGTATTGGGATAATTTGCCTTGAACAGCTTAAATGCTGCTATAGCAAAGCAGTAGACAAATTTACCTGTGGTTTTCACAATCATAAGCTTTTATGACTGCTGAGTGGGGATGCAGATGACCCACCTGCAGTCATGTCACTCGGGGCTTTGATCCCACCTCATTGCAAGAGATAAGCGGTGTTGAATCTAGGCACAAGTGAAACAAGGTTAATGAGGAGCTAGACATGAGTATACACAGTACTACTGGATGTCGCCTATAGAATCATATTAATACATGAGCTGTAGAGAAAGATTGGCAGAAAACCAATACACACAGAAAAGACTATGCCCTGTGTTAATAGTGGCACATCATTAACTGCTTAAAATGTAAATATTCTGTCCATATTTCTCCATTACTCTTTAAACGCATAAAAAATTGCTGAGTCTTGGCTTTATATTATTATCACGTAGTAACAAAAGAATCCAGTCAAAATGAAATGAAGTTTCCTTAACGCATTGTGCATTATTTTTCCAATGCTACTAAAAGTTTTCCAGATATTTTTAATATGATGGAATGCAATAAAAGTAAATGTTGATATATAAAGGCATGGGGATTTCTATGAATAATAGATCTTGTAAAATGATTAGAGCTGTCCCCTTTCTCTCAGAGCCTACATGGTAAAACATATGCCATCTCTAGTAATCAGGCACAGAGCATCAAGAGAATTACATATAAGCAACAATTGGGTTTCAAGTACAGTAGTGATTGTTCTATAATAAGGAAACAAGAATCCAAATCTTAAAGCAGAAATATTGAATGTGAAGGTGGAAACACCGCATTTTCACTCATATCAAGTATAAGCCTCTGTCAGCCTCCAGCTTGCTCTCTCCTTATCAGGTTGGTGTGAGGTTATAAACCTTGAACTTCACTTTATGAATAAGGAGAAAGCCTTTCACCGATAGCTGTCCAGTCATGTATCTGTGGATGTAAAATAGTGAAATGTGTGATTCTGGCTGGGAAACACTGGAGTACATGCATTTTTATGGTTACTTTTAACCAGTACGTTTAGAATTGCAAGGCTTGGGCAGAACCAAAATCTACACATGCATTCTCCAGTTCAGACAGGAAATGCACATGGATGCCTAAATTTATCAACATCAGGATTTACAGCTGCTCTCAGTTTATTTTATCTCAAGTCACGACAGCAGCGGTGGTGGCAGTGAAAGCAGCCAGGCTCGGCTTGCTTCCAGCCTTCCTTTCCTCTGTGTCCCACCCTTCTCTGACGTAATGTCCTGTTTCTGCGAGGGCGGGACACTGAGATGAAAGGAAGACTGAAGGTGAGCCAAGTATGGCTGCTTTCACTACCGCCACTGCCGTCGTTGCGACTTGAGGTAAAATAAACATTTTAAAGACAGGGCAGCAGGAAGGAATGGAGGGCTGTTGTGGGAAGCTGAGAGCGGGCAGGTGAGGGCTAGGGTTGGTACAAACTCAGGGGCTTAAAAGGGGGGGGCAAGTGGGGTTGGGGTGAGCCACTCGACATGGAGGGGAGGGCAGAGGAGAATCGCTGGACATGGATGGGAGGGGAGGGCCGGGGAGAGAGGAGAAATCGCTGGACATGGAGGGGAGGGCAGGAGAAATGCTGGACATGGATGGAGGAGAGGGAAGACAGGAAGGAGATACACATGGATGGAGGGGAGAGAGGAGAAATGCTGGATATGGATGGAGTGGAGGAAAGACAGAGGAAGTAGATGCACATGGGCGGAGGGGAGGAAGGAGAAATGCTGTACATGGATGGAAGGGAGGGAAGGCAGAGGAGGAGAGATGCACATGGATAGAGGGGAGAGAGGAGAAATTCTGGACATGGATAGAGGGGAGGGAAGACAGAGGAAAGAGAGATGCACATGGTTGGAGGGTAGAGAGGAGAAATGCTGAACATGGATGGAGGGGAAGGAAGAAATAGGAAGGAGATGCATACTGAATGGAGATGAGGGAAAAGAAAAAGAGGCGAAAAACTACACATGGATGGAGAAAATAGGCAAAAGCTGGAACCACTCTATCCCTTCTCCAGGCAAGTCCGCGGAGGACCCAGCTTTTACCTATGGATGTAGGGCAAGAAATGAAGAAGAAAGGAGGAAAGTAAAGAAATAAATGGAAAGGAAGCCCTGGAAACGAAGTTAAGAGAACAGATAGAGAGCAGCAGAATCAGAGACTTGGGATCAACATGATCAGAAAAACTAAGTCACCAGACAACAAAGGTAGAAAAAAAAATCATTTTATTTTCATTTTAGTGTTTGGAATATGTCCAGTTTGAGAATTTACATCTGCTGTCTTATTTTGCAATGCATAGCAATGTTTCTTTGCTTCTTAGGATTTCAGGTTAATTTTTGAAGAATTTGAAGAGGGGCTATCTCTGTTCTGCATGTGTGACTGTAAGGCCAAGTGTCTGAATAGGGATGTGTTTGTTAGGTTCTGAGATTTTGATAGCATATTATTTCAGATTTGGCAAGACTGTTCTCCTAATTCCTGGTCTGTATGCTAATTTGGTTTGTGTCATTTTGTGTATTCTGGAGCTGTAACAGCTTACATAAATTATTTATAATGGAAAAAAAAAAGCAAGTTCTTTTTCTTCTCCTATACTGGTGTAATATTTTCATTGATGCCTGTTTATACACGCCATGGCAGGTAAAAGGGGTGTGGCTACTATAGGGGTGGAGCCATAGTGACCCCACTCCTGGATGGGTAGGGGGCGCTGACTAATAGGCTGCAGGAGGGCGCCAGAAACCCTAGCGCCGGCCCTGGTAAATGGAGGTTTATCTGAGGAAAGGGATGTTATCTGTGGTGCGCTGCAGGGATCGGTCCTCTGGCCGGCTCTTTTTAACATCTTTGTGTGTGATATTGTGGAAAGACCATCTGGTATGGTTTGTCTCTTTGCAAATGGTACCAAACTCTGTAATAGGGTGGACACCCTGGCAGGTATGGATAGCAAGAGGAGGGATCTATTGAAGCTTGAAGAATGGTTGGCAACTAAGATTTAATGCTAAGAAATGTAGTCATGCACTTAGATTACAAGAAGCCAAGGGAGCAGTACAAGATAGGGGGTGAATTGCTTCTGTATACAAAAGAAGAGCGGGACTTGGGGGTGATTGTGTCTGATGACCTTAAGGTGGCCAAACAGGTAGAAAAGACGACGGTCAAAGCCAGAAGGATGCTTCGGTGTATAAGGAGAGGGATGACCAGCAGGAAAAAAGAGGTGATAGTGACTTTGTATAAGTTTCTAGTGATGCCCCATTTAGAGTACTGTGTGCAATTCTGGAGGCCGCACCAACAAGAAAGGTATAAACAAGATGGAGACAGTCCAGAGGGCAGCTACAAAATTGGTAAGTGGTCTCCATCATAAAACTTATAGGGACAGGCTTATGAACCTCAACATGTATACACTGGAAGAGAGGCGGAAGAGAGGGGGATATGATACAGACGTTTAAATACCTCAGTGGCATTAACGTACAAGAAGGAAATGAAGGAAAACTCTGGAATGAGAGGGCATAGGATGAAGTTAAGAGGAAATAGGCTTAGGAGAAATCTAAGAAAATATTCTTTCACAGAAAGGGTGGTGGATGCATGGAATGGCCTCCTGATAGAGGTCATGGAGACAAGGACTGTGTCAGAATTTAAGAAAGTGTGGGACAGGCACATGGGATCCCTTAGGGAAAGGAGGAGTTAGTGGCTACTGAGGATAGGCAGACTGGATGGGCCATTGACCCTTATCTGCCATCATGTTTCTAAAAGGCTCTGTCGATGGATCCTTTTCTAAAATAGTAGTGAAATAATATACGTCCCTATCTGGGTGTATTAATTCTGATTCTATGTTTTATCTAAAATGGGCCTTTATTATAGCAAAATAGCTCTCTGAAGAAGGAACAGAACATCACCAAATTTGGCTTACTGGAAGAAAATGGGAATATTTCTAATTTAATTTAAAAACATAGACATTGATTCAGTATATTTAGAGGACAGAACTTCCAAAAAAATCCTCCCATATAAACAACCCCCCCCCCCCTTCAACGTACAAACCTACCCCTCCCACAAATATGCATGGGCATTTTAGATTTGTTACTGTTGTGTAGTTGTGTGTGTATTGTGCACATCCATGTCTTTGCCTTCAAATGGAATAACATACTTTTGACTTTGAAAATAGAATTTTATTTAGCACTCTACCTTGCGCTTTCTAAAGTTTGTGTTTACATCAGAATGGTTTGTCGTAACTGATAAAATTGAGGTACTGCTGTGGCTTTTTTTTCTTTTCCAGTCTGCCCAACCTACTTGAAAGTGTGTTTATGGGCGTGTGAGATCTTTGGAAGGATTGTAGTTTTTATTGGAGTGGAATGTTGGTAACAGCACTATATAGAAATTTCTGCCCCTCCCAGCAAGGTTCAAAGTAAGATAATCTGAGATAACAGATACAAAATGTAGTATAAGGGCTCTGTGATCCCTTTCTACATATGTGTTGGAAAAAATTTCCAAAACCATATGTCTGTACTTTTTTTTGGTATACAGTCAATCTAATATTGTTCAAGAAATTATAATTCTTATGTTTGTGATAAGTACTGAGTGAGTTTGTTTCTGTGTATTTGTTATTTAGCAGCATTCCACCAATCAGTGATTTTGATGTCTTGAATTAATACAAATCCAAAAAGTACACAATGGGGATAATTCTATAAAGAGACACTTATTTAGAGCCTATTGTATAAAGGAAAGTGGGCACCTACTATACTTAATAGAATAGTAGTGTGACAGGTCACATATGGACCTACAGTGTATTTTAGGTGTAATCACTTACATCAGCCATGTAATTGGTGCAAATGCTGAAGCCTAGACTGCTACCTCCCCCCCCCCCCCCCCCCACACACACACATGTAAATCATAGTATTCTATAATGTACCAGGTCAGTATTCAGGTGGTGGTGTTCAGCTTTTTCTTTAAACATTGACTGTCGCTGGCTAAGTTAGACCCAGCGATTCAATGCTGAGTCATGTCCAGGCACCGGCACGGAATATCTGGGTCTGACTGGACTGCTGCTGGCTGCTTGAACTTATGCAGGTCCTAGCCAATATTCAGCCTGAACCCGCATAAGATAATTATGCATGTCCCGACTGATTATCAGCTGGAACCCACATAAGTGGGTAATTATGAGGCTGAAAATTTTTGCATTAAATCTGTTGGCATACTTTGACATAATTCTTCAATGTCCCTCCTTTTCCACTCATTCTAGTGTCCTGATCTTGTCATGTCTTAGTAGCATTTGCAAAAAGCATTGTTGATGCCAGGAGCAGACTGACCATTGGAACAACAGGACAGTGCCTGAGGGCCCACTGCAGTAAGTGGCCCAGTTTCCTCTAGCTTCCATCTAATTTTAAGACCTTTGATAGGTGGTTAGGGTCCTATGTCCCTTATTGCCTGAGGGCCCAGATCACTGTCAGTTTGCCCCTGGTTGATGCCCAGAACAGCCTCCCAGAAGAGATTATCCTATATGACCCTTATTTCCAAAGCCTCCATTTCTCTGAAAGAAGTTGTCAGGTTCTCAGGTTCAGAGCCCGCGGGACTGGGCTCTGGAGCAAACGTGAGCCCTTGGGCTGCTGACGAGGAGCGACAGCAGCAGGCAAAACCCACCAACCAACACTGGGTAAACACACCGGCAGGGACTGCAGGCACTGCCCAGCGAACCGGAACACATGGACTGGAATCCCCCGGACTGGAACACACACCGGACCGGAACACACTGGACTGGAGCACACCAGACTGGAACACACACCGGACCGGAACACACTGGACTGGTCCCCCGGACTGGAGGACACAGGACTGGAACACGGGACTGGAGCACCCTGGACTGGTCCACACAGCTTCACCTGCACTTAGCTACTAAACCCCCCAGAAGTTGAGCTCCTGGGTTCGAGTAGCCGACAGGACTTACTGGATACCGGATGACATAGGGACCAGGACTGGAAACAGAAGTGCTCCTAAACCTAAACTGATCTACGTGCTCCCAATCCCTAAACCAGCAGGAGTGTTCCTAACAGTAAACTGACAAAAGGACTTCCTAAGCCCTATACTAAACAGGAGCTCCTAAGCCCTGCTCAAGAAAGGGACTTCCTAAGCCCTAAACTAACAGAGCAGGGTACTAAATACAAAGCTAACACAGGTGCTACTAAGCACCAAGCTACAAGCAGAGCTTTACACTAATAAGCTAAACACAAAACTAAACCAGCTACCTAAGCACTGCTCTAGCAAGCTAGATACAACTAACAAGGTGCTTCCTAAGCACTACTCTGGCAAGCAACCAGAAGAGCTCCTAGCACTAAAAGGGAAGACAGGGGAGCCACAAGGAGGGAAGCTAACACATAAGCCAAAAGTGCTTCTAAAGCACCAAACACCAACAGCAAAGACTGCAATGCTCCCAATAGCACAATCCCAGAAGTACTTCTAACAGCAAACTCTGCAGTGTTCCTAACAACACCAAACCCTGAAGTACTTCTATCAACAACAGAGCTTCCAAAGCCCTACACACAGCAATGCTTCCAAAACCAAGAGGGAAAAGCAGGGGGACCAAACACACAAACACCAGTGCACACTGCACTAACACTAACCTGGACCTTAGCAAAAGCAAGCAGGGAAACTAGACACAACGTCAGAAGTGCACACTGCACCACCCTACCTACAGCAAACACCACTGTTGCAAAGGCCCTGAAGGAAACAAGACCACTTCCTTATCAAGGCCCTCCCTGATGATGTCACACTCCCTAGACCTAGGCAAAAGCACACTGACCCAGAGAGGCCCAACCCACACCAATGCAAAACTGTGAAACACTTGAAGCCAGTACACCCAAAGAGAGGTAGAGCAACTCAGGCAACATACCCACAGGTGCAGTGTAGTGAAACAATTAGAGCCATGCTGCTGGAAGCTGCCAGCACAGAGAGACAGAGCCAGCTCAGAAAGGACAGAGAAAAGAAACAGAAGCCAGCTACTACTACTACTATTTAACATTTCTAGAGCGCTACAAAGTGTACGCAGCGCTGTACAAACACAGAAGAAAGACAGTCCCTGCTCAAAGAGCTTACAATCTAATAGACAAAAAGTAAAGCATTTAAATTTAAAATATTTAAGCAGTCAAGCACAAGAGAACAGTCACAGAAGGACAGAAGATGTTGAAGGGTGGTCAGTGTGATTAGGTGTAACTCTGGTTGGAGTAGTGGGAGAAGGTGATAGAAGAATAGAAATGGGTGAGGTAAAGTAATGAGTGGGTTGATAGGGAGGTTATATAAGACATGTCACTCTAGGGGTGGGTGGGTAGAGGGGTAGGGTGGGTAGGATTAAGTCTAAAGCAGGAGAAGGTATTCTCTGCAGCCTATCTGTGAGATGGAAAATGCTGTCTGAAGCTGCTGCTATAAGTTGTTAGTTTTCTCTCCCTGAAAGAGATCCAAGCCACACCCACGAAGTTCAAACTGTCAGTGGGGAGGGTGAGGGGAGGAAATGGCAGTGCTTGATGAAAAAGAGAGCTCAGTTTGATAGGAGATATACTATAGGATGTCATTCTGAGGCCAGGCTAAGTCTAAAGCAGGAGAAGGTATTCTCTGCAGCCTATCTGTGAGATGGAAAATGCTCTCTGAAGCTGCTGCTATAAGTTGTTAGTTTTCTCTCCCTGAAAGAGATCCAAGCCACACCCACGAAGTTCAAACTGTCAGTGGGGAGGGTGAGGGGAGGAAATGGCAGTGCTTGATGAAAAAGAGAGCTCAGTTTGATAGGAGATATACTATAGGATGTCATTCTGAGGCCAGGCTAAGTCTAAAGCAGGAGAAGGTATTCTCTGCAGCCTATCTGTGAGATGGAAAATGCTCTCTGAAGCTGCTGCTATAAGTTGTTAGTTTTCTCCCCCTGAAAGAGATCCAAGCCACACCCACGAAGTTCAAACTGTCAGTGGGGAGGGTGAGGGGAGGAAATGGCAGTGCTTGATGAAAAAGAGAGCTCAGTTTGATAGGAGATATACTATAGGATGTCATTCTGAGGCCAGGCTAAGTCTAAAGCAGGAGAAGGTATTCTCTGCAGCCTATCTGTGAGATGGAAAATGCTCTCTGAAGCTGCTGCTATAAGTTGTTAGTTTTCTCTCCCTGAAAGAGATCCAAGCCACACCCACGAAGTTCAAACTGTCAGTGGGGACGGTGAGGGGAGGAAATGGCAGTGCTTGATGAAAAAGAGAGCTCAGTTTGATAGGAGATATACTATAGGATGTCATTCTGAGGCCAGGCTAAGTCTAAAGCAGGAGAAGGTATTCTCTGCAGCCTATCTGTGAGATGGAAAATGCTCTCAGCTAAGAAGCTGACCCCCAGGAAAGAGGTAAGTTTGAGAGGGGTTCAGACCCCAATCATAACAGCACCTCCCCCTCAAGGCTCCCGTGTCCCCACAGGAGCTCCAGGTCTCAAAAGACAACTTAGGTCTCCATGGGTAGCTGTGATGAAATCTCCCAATGGGTTTCACAACATAAATCTGGGCGGCTGGGCAGGACGTGACAAGTACATCTGGAACTAGGAAACCAGAATGGCTTTGGCCGCCACGAGGCTCTTTAGAACGGCTGCTAGGCAGGATCAGAGTCTTGGATGCAACAAGTGGAGTCCTATTCAACAGGAACCATCTCTTGAAGGAATCCACAACTTCCTTGACTTCCTGGCACTCCACTGTAGCAGCCAGAACTGGGCTAGAGCCCACACCCATCCTGGAATCTAAAGCCGGACAGGAACTCGAACAGGACTTCAGACTGGACCTTGCCTCTTGGCTGGAGCTGGAACTCAGGAGGGGTTCAACATCTTGGTTGAAGTGGGAACTCAGAGTAGACTCAGCATCTTGCCTGAGACTGCAATCTGATCCGGCCTCAGCATCTTGGCCGGAACTGCCACTCAATTCTGACTCAGCCTCTTGGCTGGACTCGGTACTCAGCATAGACTCAGCATCTCGGCTGGCACTAGAACTCGCTCCGGACTCAGCATCTTGGCCGGAACTGCAACTTGACCCGGACTTAGCATCTTGACCGGGACTGCAACTTGACCCAGACTCAGCATCTTGACCGGGACTGCAACTCCAACTTGACCCGGACTCAGCATCTTGGCCAGGACTGCAACTTGACCTGGACTCAGCATCTTGCTTGGGACTGGAACTCCAACTTGACCCGGACTCAGCATCTTGACCGGGATGGCAACTCTCACCGGACTCAGCATCTTGCCTGGGACTGGAACTCCAACTCGACCCGGACTCAGCATCTTGCCTGGGACTGGAACTCCAACTTGACCCGGACTCAGCATCTTGACCGGGACGGCAACTCTCACCAGACTCAGCATCTTGGCCGGGCCTGTAATTTGACCCGGACTCAGCATCTTGCCCGGGACTGTAACTTGACCCAGACTCAGCATCTTGCCTGGGACTGGAACTCCAACTTGACCCGGACTCAGCATCTTGCCTGGGACTGGAACTCCAACTTGACCCAGACTCAGCATCTTGCCCGGGACTGGAAATCCAACTTGACCCAGACTCAGCATCTTGGCTGGGACCGCAACTCGCTCCAGCCTCAGCATCTTGACTGGAACTACAACTCGATCCAGACTCAGCATCTTGACTGCCAATGCTGCAACTCACTCCAGACTCAGCATCTTGACTGGAACCGCAACTCGATCCAGACTCAGCCTCTTGACTGGAACTCCAACTCGATCCAGACTCAGCCTCTTGCCTGGAACACCAACTCGATCCAGACTCAGCATCTTGACTGGAACTCCCACTCGATCCAGACTCAGCATCTTGACTGGAACTACCACTCGATCCAGACTCAGCATCTTGCCTGGAACCGCAACTCGATCCAGACTCAGCCTCTTGACTGGAACTCCAACTCGATCCAGACTCAGCATCTTGCCTGGAACTCCAACTCGATCCAGACTCAGCATCTTGACTGGAACTCCAACTCGATCGAAAGCATCCCTCGGACTGGACTCGGAGACTCGAATGGAAGCGGCACCTGAACTGGGATAGGCGGCTCAGTTCGAAGCGCCCTCTGGACTGGACTTGGAGGCTCGGTCAGAAGCATCCCTCGGACTGGACTCGGAGGCTGGAATGGAAGTGCCACCTGAACTGGCATCGGAGGCTCGGTCAGAAGCGTCCCTCGGACTGGACTCTGAAGCTTGGCTGGACGCGCTGCTCGGACTGGATTCAGAGGCTTGTCTGGGCGCGCTGCTTGAACGGGACTGGACCCCTGCTGGGCCCAGAGCATGGAATTCCCAAGACGTCTCCTCTCAGCGACAGCTTCAGGAGTATCCCACAAAGCTGGATTCAAGACCAGGCTGCGGCGATATTCAGCGAGCGTGATAAAAGGGTCCATATCTGAAACTGGGTTTTCAGTGATTCCAAGCCACCGGACACGTTTTCTCTCAGCTGCCGCTTCAGGGGTCTTCTTCAAAACAGGATGAGACAAAAGTTTCCCACGATACTGACGAAGAGTCATAGAAGGATCAAGAACAATGATGGAGCTGGACCCCAGCTGGGTCAGCTGGGCGGGGGTTCTTGCCGGGCTCATGGCCTTTGCAATCTGTCAGGTTCTCAGGTTCAGAGCCCGCGGGACTGGGCTCTGGAGCAAACGTGAGCCCTTGGGCTGCTGACGAGGAGCGACAGCAGCAGGCAAAACCCACCAACCAACACTGGGTAAACACACCGGCAGGGACTGCAGGCACTGCCCAGCGAACCGGAACACATGGACTGGAATCCCCCGGACTGGAACACACACCGGACCGGAACACACTGGACTGGAGCACACCAGACTGGAACACACACCGGACCGGAACACACTGGACTGGTCCCCCGGACTGGAGGACACAGGACTGGAACACGGGACTGGAGCACCCTGGACTGGTCCACACAGCTTCACCTGCACTTAGCTACTAAACCCCCCAGAAGTTGAGCTCCTGGGTTCGAGTAGCCGACAGGACTTACTGGATACCGGATGACATAGGGACCAGGACTGGAAACAGAAGTGCTCCTAAACCTAAACTGATCTACGTGCTCCCAATCCCTAAACCAGCAGGAGTGTTCCTAACAGTAAACTGACAAAAGGACTTCCTAAGCCCTATACTAAACAGGAGCTCCTAAGCCCTGCTCAAGAAAGGGACTTCCTAAGCCCTAAACTAACAGAGCAGGGTACTAAATACAAAGCTAACACAGGTGCTACTAAGCACCAAGCTACAAGCAGAGCTTTACACTAATAAGCTAAACACAAAACTAAACCAGCTACCTAAGCACTGCTCTAGCAAGCTAGATACAACTAACAAGGTGCTTCCTAAGCACTACTCTGGCAAGCAACCAGAAGAGCTCCTAGCACTAAAAGGGAAGACAGGGGAGCCACAAGGAGGGAAGCTAACACATAAGCCAAAAGTGCTTCTAAAGCACCAAACACCAACAGCAAAGACTGCAATGCTCCCAATAGCACAATCCCAGAAGTACTTCTAACAGCAAACTCTGCAGTGTTCCTAACAACACCAAACCCTGAAGTACTTCTATCAACAACAGAGCTTCCAAAGCCCTACACACAGCAATGCTTCCAAAACCAAGAGGGAAAAGCAGGGGGACCAAACACACAAACACCAGTGCACACTGCACTAACACTAACCTGGACCTTAGCAAAAGCAAGCAGGGAAACTAGACACAACGTCAGAAGTGCGCACTGCACCACCCTACCTACAGCAAACACCACTGTTGCAAAGGCCCTGAAGGAAACAAGACCACTTCCTTATCAAGGCCCTCCCTGATGATGTCACACTCCCTAGACCTAGGCAAAAGCACACTGACCCAGAGAGGCCCAACCCACACCAATGCAAAACTGTGAAACACTTGAAGCCAGTACACCCAAAGAGAGGTAGAGCAACTCAGGCAACATACCCACAGGTGCAGTGTAGTGAAACAATTAGAGCCATGCTGCTGGAAGCTGCCAGCACAGAGAGACAGAGCCAGCTCAGAAAGGACAGAGAAAAGAAACAGAAGCCAGCTAAGAAGCTGACCCCCAGGAAAGAGGTAAGTTTGAGAGGGGTTCAGACCCCAATCATAACAGAAGTCTACTCCTGTGCCTTTAAACTTTGAAGGTATTAAAAGTCTGTCATATCTCCTCAGCCCTGCCTTTCTTTGAGTCTGTCTCCTTATAGTTTATGACAAAGACCATTGACCATTTTAGTAGCTGCTCTCTAGACTGACTCTGTAGTTTCTATATTTTTAAAGGTGTAAGCTTCACCTTATACAACTTGTATAGAGGCACTATCACCTCCCTTTCCCGCTGACTATTCCTCTCCCTATCCACACAAACATTCTTCTGCTTTTGCCTTGTCTACCTGTTTGGCCATCAGATATGATCATCCTCAGATCTCATCTTTGTTTTGAACACACAAGAATGTCATACCCCATACTATACTACTCCCTTGGGTTTCTGTAGCTCAAATACACAATCCCACATTTTATAGCATTAAATCTTAACTGCCAGATTTTAGACTAGGAATCTCAAACTCTCATCATCAAGGACCCCAAACCAGTCTGTTTCTCAGGATATCCCTATTGACTATATAAGAGAAATTTGCATACAGTGGAGGTAGTGAGCAACCAGATTATCTCAGACCTATTCATTATGAATATCTTATATTTTGATGACTATTAAATCACTACAACAGCACTTTATTCAAAATATCCAAATAGCATAACAAATATTCAGTGACGCAAAAACATTTCTGAAATACACACTGAAAAACACCCCACATCCAAAATACAAACTCTGTATAAAAAATAAAAGGTATCTCTTATACATGTTTTGCTGGAGTTCATCTGCCGTTCTCAAAGTCCAAAATCTTAGTAAGTCCATCATTCAAACACTCTGTCTTGAAAAAAAGACTGCTATAAATCTTATTGCTCCTTTTATGGAATCAAAACCACCGATTCACAAGAATTTATTTAAACTGATGATTGTAAAAAATCCTTATCTTGCACAGTTCTTTTTTCCAATCAGTACTCTAATCAGTAAAACAATATTTGTAAGATCCCAGATTGAAAAATATTCCAGCCACAAGATGCACTTGGAGATAGCTGATAGTAATGATGATTCCTCACAAAGTATAATATGCACTGACAGTCCCTCGGTCTCAACATTGGCCATGTTTCGCTGAACGCTTCCATCAGGAGACCTGACTGTAACAATGAGACATATACAATTCATAACCATATTCACAATATTAAAGAAACCACGTCTTAAAATTCTGATAACGACAACAATACCTGAGTAAGAATCACATTGCTCCGACTATGGAGTCATAGTAACATAGTAGATGACGGTAGAAAAAGACCTGCACAGTCCATCCAGTCTGCCCAACAAGATAAACTCATGTGTGCTACTTTTTGTGTACACCTTACCTTGATTTGTACGTGTCCTTTTCAGGGTATAGACCGTATAAATCTGCCCTGCACTATCCCCGCCTCCCAACCACCAGCCCCGCCTCCCACCACCTGTTCTACTAAAAGATTTTAGGGCATGCTTGTTATGAATGTCCCTCTATTATAAAAGTTCCCTCAATCCCAATTAGGGCTCAAAGTGAATTGGTCAGTAACAAACTCCAATAACCGGGTGACTTTGTCCCACATGTAAATGAGCCTCTGCTCTTGAGAAAATCTCTGTTAAACGGATCCTTCCCTTTTAGACTCTATATGAACCAAAACCACAAATATCAAGTCAATGTCCACATTGCAACCAATGCTGTACCAACGGTGTTTCTAAACCCTGAAGTTTAATGTTACTTAAATGCTGTGCTATACGTTATTTAATCTTTCAAGTTGTTTCTCCTACATACCAGATTGCACATGGGCATTGAATTCAATAAACCACCTGATCTGTGTAACAATCAATAAAAGAATTCAAAACATACTTGTTTTAGGTACCCAAACTTTATCTTTAACCAAAGCATGTTTGCTTTTTAATATAGGTTTGTATTTTGGATGTGGGGTGTGTTTGTGTGTATTTTAGAAATTTTTTGTGTCATTGAATATTTGCTATGCTATTTTGGAAATTTCAAATAAAGTGCTGTTGTAATGATTTAATAGAGTCATCAAAATATAAGATATTCTCTATCTCTGTTAATGGCTCTCACATCCTCCCTGTCTCCTTGGCTCGCAATCTTGGAGTCATCTTTGATTCCTCTCTCTTCTTCTCTGCGCATATTCAACAGATCGCCAAAACCTGTCGTTTCTTTATCTACAACATTAGCAAAATCCGCCCCTTCCTTTCTGAATACGCTACCAGAACCCTTATCCAAACCTTTGTCACCTCTCGTTTGGATTATTGTAATTTACTTCTCACTGGTCTTCCTCTCAGCCGTCTCTCTCTTCTCCAGTCTGTCCAAAATTCTGCAGCACGACTTATTTTCCGCCAAAATCGTTATACCCACACTAGCCCACTCCTCAATTCACTTCACTGGCTCCCTGTCCGCTTCCACATTCAGTTTAAACTTCTCGTACTGACCTTTAAATGCATCCACTCTGCAGCCCCCCATTACCTCTCCACTCTCATCTCTCCCTACATTCCTCCCCGTGAACTCCGCTCACTGGACAGATCTCTCTTGTCGTCCCCCTTCTCCTCCACTGCTAACTCCAGGGTTCATTCCTTTTCCCTCGCGGCACCTTATGCCTGGAATAGACTTACTACTACTACTTAACATTTCTAGAGCGCTACTAGGGTTACGCAGCGCTGTACAAAATAAACCAAGAAGGACGGTCCCTGCTCAAAGGAGCTTACAATCTAAAGAATGAAATGTCAAATTGGGGCAGTCTAGCTTTCCTGGGTAGAAGTGTAGAGGTTAGTTGCCAAAAGCGACATTGAAGAGGTGGGCTTTAAGCAGAGATTTGAAGATGGGCAGGGAGGGGGCCTGGCGTATGGGCTCGGGGAGTTTGTTCCACGCGTGGGGTGAGGCGAGGCAGAAAGGGCGGAGCCTGGAGTTGGCGGTGGTGGAGAAGGGTACTGAAAGGAGGGATTTGTCTTGAGAGCGGAGGTTACGGGTAGGAACGTAAGGGGAGATGAGGGTTGAGAGGTAGGGAGGGGCTGCATCTCTACCTGTTTTCAAATCTATGCTGAAAACCCACCTTTTCACCACTGCTTTTGGCTCCTAGCCACTACTCAATTGCCTCCCCTTGTTCCTTCTCACCCAGTACTTCCCTCGCCCTTAATTTGTCTTGTCTGTCTGTATTGTATTTTTAGATTGTAAGCTCTATTGAGCAGGGACTGTCTCTCTATGGCAGGTGTTCAGCGCTGCGTGCGTCTGGTAGCGCTATACAAATGTTAATAATAATATTCATATTCATATTTATGAATATTTGATGATAATTGAATAGTTTAGTAGCCCAGTAGGAGAAGTGTATATATACCTGTTCCTTAGGGATATCCCGAGAACCTGCATAGTTATACTTTGGTTTGCAGCCCTCAACAGCTAGAGTTTGACACTTGTTTTGGATTATTCCTTAAGCTTTCTTAGATCCTTCCTTATGTTTTTCGTATTTCAAGGGTGTTCATCCTGTTAATGGTTTTGGTATCATCTGCAAAAGAGCAAATCTTTCTTGATAGTCCTTTTACAGTATTGCTTATGAACTGAACCAAACCAAAGACTGACAATGTAGCACACCATTGGAGTGAACTCTGTTTACTACTACACTTTGTCACCTCTCACTCAACTAGTTTCCAATCCAGTGGTTTATTTATGAGTTGTCCGTATGGAACTACGTCAATGGCATGGGTGAAATTCAAGCATGCTCTATCTAGAATGATTCCTTGGTTCAAATTTTGACCACCCAGTTAAAGAAGTTGATCAGATTGGTCTAATAAGACTTTCCTCCAGATTCTATAAAAGTCACCCAAATTTAGGTGGGATCTTGAGTTACAAGTGCAACTAAATTAGTTAATGAGCCATGAACACTTAATAATTGGCTACTAACAAACAATAGTTGGCTTTAATGGGTACTAATTTGGAGTTGCATGTTCAACTGCCTATTTGTGATTCTATAAAGAACCATGCCCAAATTCTCTCATGAGCAACCCAAAATGGGGCATGGCCATGTCACTGGCATTCCGAAAAGTTACATGCAGAATTAGGAGATGCATGCCCAACTTGCGTGCCAGGATTTATATCTGTATTCGGAATTGCTCCATCTCCCCCCCCCCCCCCCCCCCACACACATATCCTGCTTTGCTCAATATGTCTCCCTTTCATCTCCCCCCCCTCACTAGTTCACTGGTTACCTGTTCCTGTGCCAGGTCGCTGCTTCTCTGGGTCTTCATGGCAACACCAGAGTCAGCAACAAGCAGAAGGCAGGTACGGGGACATTCCTCTTGTGCATGCTGCCGCTGGCTGTGCCACTCCCAGAAACAGGAAGTTACATCATGATACTTCTGTTCAGTGTGTGACGCGCACATTCAGACCCCTTCTCCAGCTCACACATTTTTCTGCCTCAATCTCAAGCATTGGCTCCTGCTCCCATTGTGATCTGGCATCTTTAGTATTTCCTTCCCCTACTCCTGTGGCCAGGCATATCACTTTCTCCTGTCCCGCCCTCACAGTGTTCCAAACTTACATGTGCCAGTAGCGCTGCAATGACACTGCTTCCACACTGCACGAGGCCTTTCTTCTGCTGTATCCCACCTCTGACACTACTTCTGGCTTCTGGGGGTGGGGCAAGGCAGAGGGAAAATGCCAGGCCAAAAGGAAGCAGTCTCTTCAGTGTTATCAGCAGAAGCAAGTTTGGAGGACCATGGGGGAGGGACGGAGAAAGTGAGAAAGATGCTGGGCTGCAGGAGTAGGGGAAGGAAAGGGGTAGACAGAGTTGTGGGATAGAGGAGAGGAAGAGATGGTGGGGAGGGGAGAAAGATGCTGGGATGGGGAGGAGAAGAAAAGATGCCAGGTCCTGTGGACAAAGAAGGAAGAGGGAGAGGTACTGGACTCCCAAGGGGGAGAGAAAAGAGAGGAACACTTGCTTGGACCCATGGGGGGGAGTTAGGAGAGAACAATGAGAGAGAGGAGTATTGTTGGCCTGAGGTGAGGGGAGACAGGAGGGAAGGTAGAAAGGGGGAGAAATGATGGCATGTGGGGGGAGGAGGAGGAGGAAATAAGAGTTATGTTGAACAGGACAAGAATAGGGTCAGATGGAAGGGAGATGCCCAACTTGGTGGGAGGATAGGGGTAGGGACACGGGGTGAAGCTGGGCAGGGCAGATAGGGATGCAAAGAAAACCTGGAAGGTGAATGTGCAGAGAGAAGAAATGCACATGGAGACCCTGGCAAGACAGATAAGATTACGGAAAAAAAGATAGCATTAGAGGCAAAAAAGCATAATCAATTTTTTTTCGGTATATTAAAAGCAGGAAGCCGGCAAAAGAATCGGTTGGGCTGCTGGATGACCGAGGGGTAAAAGGGGCGATCAAGGAAGACAAAGACGTAGTGGAGAGATTGAATTAATTCTTTGTTTCGGTCTTCACCGAGGAAGATTTGGGTGGGATACCGGTGTCGGAAATGATATTTCAAGCGGACGAGTCGGAGAAACTTACTGACTTCACGGTAAACCTGGAGGACGTAATGGAGCAGTTCAGCAAACTGAAGAGTAGCAAATCTCCTGGACCGGATGGTATTCATCCTAGAGTACTGATAGAACTGAAAAATGAGCGTGCGGAGCTACTGCTAGTGATATGCAATTTATCCTTAAAATCGAGCGTGGTACCGGAAGATTGGAGGGTGGCCAATGTAACGCCGATTTTTAAAAAAGGTTCCAGGGGAGATCCGAGAAATTATAGACCGGTGAGTCTGACGTCGGTGCTGGGGAAAATGGTAGAGGCTATTATTAAAAACAAAATTACAGAGCACATCCGAGGACATGGATTACTGAGACCGAGTCAGCACGGCTTTTGTGTGGGGAAATCTTGCCTGACCAATTTACTTCAATTCTTTGAAGGAGTAAACAAACATGTGGACAAAGGGGAGCCGGTTGATATTGTGTATCTGGATTTTCAAAAGGCGTTTGACAAGGTACCTCATGAAAGGCGACAGAGGAAATTGGAGGGTCATGAGATAGGAGGAAAAGTCCTATTGTGGATTAAAAACTGGTTGAAGGATAGGAAACAGAGAGTGGGGTTAAATCGGCAGTATTCACAATGGAGAAGGGTAGTTAGTGGGGTTCCTCAGAGATCTGTGCTAGGAGCGCTGCTTTTTAATATATTTATAAATGATTTAGAGATGGGAGTAACTAACGTGGTAATTAAATTTGCTGATGACACAAAGTTATTCAAAGTCGTTAACTCGCGACAGGATTGTGAAAAATTACAGAAGGACCTTACGAGACTGGGAGACTGGGCGGCTAAATGGCAGATGACGTTTAATGTGAGCAAGTGCAAGGTGATGCATGTGGGAAAAAAGAAACCCGAATTATAGCTACGTCATGCAAGGTTCCACGTTAGGAGTTACGGACCAAGAAAGGGATCTGGGTGTCGTCGTCGATAATACACTGAAACCTTCTGCTCAGTGTGCTGCTGCAGCTTGGAAAGCGAATAGAATGTTGGGTATTATTAGGAAAGGTATGGAAAACAGGTGTGAGGATGTTATAATGCTGTTATATCGCTCCATGGTGTGACCGCACCTTGAGTATTGTGTTCAATTCTGGTCGCCGCATCTCAAGAAAGATATAGTAGAATTGGAAAAGGTGCAGCGAAGGGCGACTAAAATGATAGTGGGGATGGGACAACTTCCCTATGAAGAAAGACTAAGGAGGCTAGGGCTTTTCAGCTTGGAGAAGAGACGGCTGAGGGGAGACATGATAGAGGTATATAAAATAATGAGTGGAGTGGAACAGGTGGATGTGAAGCGTCTGTTCACGCTTTCCAAAAATACTAGGACTAGAGGGCATGTGATGAAACTACAGTGTAGTAAATTTAAAACAAATCAGAGAAAATGTTTCTTCACCCAACGCGTAATTAAACTCTGGAATTCGTTGCCGGAGATCGTGGTGAAGGCGGTTAGCTTGGCAGAGTTTAAAAGGGGGTTAGACGGTTTCTTAAAGGACAAGTCCATAAGCCGCTACTAAATGGACTTGGGAAAAATCCACAATTCCGGGAATAACATGTATAGAATGTTTGTACGTTTGGGAAGCTTGCCAGGTGCCCTTGGCCTGGATTGGCCACTGTTGTGGACAGGATGCTGGGCTCGATGGACCCTTGGTCTTTTCCCAGTGTGGCATTACTTATGTACAGAGGAAAACAGAAACCAGAGCCTGGGATCAAATGATAAGAAAAATAAAATGACCAGACAACGAAGGTAGAAAAATAATGTTAGTTTCTATTTATTGATTAGAATATATCAGGTTTTGGCATATATATCTGCTAAAACTGGTTTTAGACATGTTTGGAGCCCACAAGAAAAACTTCCAGCATTCTCCAGTATTGCAGAGGTAAATCTCCAGCTTTGAGAGGAGCCACCTTTGGTGTCTTTGGCAGAGCCAGTGGTAGCACACAGAGGGACGTGTCCTTGCACCTGCCTTCTACTTGGTGCTGATGCTGGATCCACTGTGAAGATCCAGAGTAGCAACGGTAGGCTTGGTGCAGAAGCAGAAGCTAATGGGATGAAGATTAGAGTGGAAAGGAAAGAGAGACAGATGGGGCAAAGCAGAATATTGGGAGGGGGAAGATGGGGCAAAGCTGGATGGCTGCAGGTGGAAGACAGAGGGATGATGTCATTAGTTGTGTTAGTTATTAATGCATGTTAAAAATTTAACATGTTATTCACATTATTAATGTGTTAAATGTGCAGCTCTAACCATTATATAATAAATAGATGTTCTGTTTCCTTCTTCCAGATTTAACGTGAAGTTCATCTTCCATACTTCATAAGACCTGCACTTCTGTTGGGTTTTTTAAATTCCACTTTATATTTTATATCGGGCATCATCTTGAAAGCAAAGAGGATGAGTGACAAAGCAATAAGAAATAAAAACATTTCTTATTGATATATCTTGTAAAGTCCACAAATCAAAGTCCACGTAGAAAACTCTGGTACAAGGTCCAATATAGAAAAAGGTAAAAATACAACTAACCTAATAAAGAATCCCCTCTATATCTTAACATCCCACATACAAGTTACGCCCTAACCTGGTGGATCAAGTTTAAAACCTATTATTTTCCAAGAAAAAAATGTAATTGAGAAGGCTCAAATAAAAGACACATTTCAAACCATCACATATTAGAATACACTTGAAAAAGGCCCTATGCACAAGGAAAAAATAAGGATTGCTTCTACCCTGAAGGAGAAAGTGTTTTATCTAAGTCTTGTTCCCACGTTTTTTGTAAGTCATCTATTTTAGAAACCTCTTGATCTCTAAGACGTTTATAGAAATTGGACACGTGATGGCCTGCTATCAGGATTTTAATGCATAAACTTTCAAACTCGGGAGCATGCGGCATTACAGACAAACAAACATTCTTCTGTTTGATCACTTTATGTAACTGTAGCCAAAAAGAGAATTGATCACATGGTATATTAAACTTCTGCACTAGTTCAGATAAAGTAGATGATTTAGAATAACTAATACATTGAATAAAGTCCATATAGGACAACAAATTGGCTTTTGATCAATTAAGACATTGGGATTATTCCATACGGAAATTGTAATAGTATTGCTTTTATAATTTATCGTTATGAGCTTTATTGAGCAAAAAAGAACAATAGTACTACTAAATGTTTTCTAATATCAAGTTTCAAGTTTTATTAGACTTGATATGCCGTCTAGAGAAATTTCTTTCAATGCGGTTTACAATAAAATATCAAAAACTGATAACAAAAAGAAAGGAACTACAACGAGCACAGGAAAGCAAAACGTAATAGAGCTAAAAGCCAGTACGGCAACACTTATATAAGTAGTATCAAAAAATAACTAGATAGATTTGGACAGACACCACTATGAAGCCTCAGTTTGGCCCGCGGTCTGCCAACCTGTGAAAGACTTCCTTAGTATTTTACAGAATATGGCTCTGTGTTGCGGTTTTATTGCATTTCTTATTGCTTTTATTATTTGTATGTAATGCAGATTGTGCATTTTCAAGTCCTAATGCTGTTTATTAAATTTCATTTATTTAATTTTGTATAAATTATTTTTGATATTTTTGTGTTTGTTTGATATGATTTTGTAAGTTGTATGTTTTGTATTTATTTCAATAAATAATGATTTAAAAAAGAATATACTGATAAGGAAAATAAATCAAAAAGGTGGCACCATCAAAATAGGCTTGGGGCACATTTCAAGAAATGCTTTTCTCCTGGTTTCAGTCTCATGATAGATGAAAGAAAATCTGAATTTAAAACCAACGAAGGCAGTGCATGCAAATTTATCTCATTCTTATTCATTGTGGATATCATGAAAACCAGTCTGGCTAGGTGTGTTCCAAGGACTGGGTTGAGAACCCCTAAAAGTTGCCCTTTTGTTCCCATTCCTATACAAGTGTTACTACTATTTAGCATTTCTATAGCGCTACAAGGCGTACGCAGTGTTAAATGTATCCATCCATTTCCAATGATCTTCGTTTTACGTGCTCTTCAGTAGATATGTCAGGCTGATTGTGTAGTCAAATTCTTTATGTTTGGTTTTCTGCCTGTTAAAATTATGATCAATGTTTACTGTACACAAAAGACAATGTTTAAAAAAAAAGTTTTGTCATCTGCCTTTTGTTCCTACTTTTATCCCTCTGCATTGTTATACTTTGGTGCCACCTTGTGACCCAAGGATATGTTTATATGTTCCTTTAACAGTAATTGCAAAGGGCATGCTTTAAAAGACTTTTCTATGATTTTAAAATATTTCATTTTGGGCTGATTTCATCCAAATTTGTTTTGGCCTTTATAGGGGTAATACCAGAATAGGCATGAATAGTGAAATACGCTAAAAGCAGGCATTTGGGAACTGTTCAGCAAGAAAAAGTAAACATTTGTTATAGCCTGAAAAGGATATGTGGAATGCCACTGTGTAAATGATCCATTAATGCCCTCCACTCTCCCTATAAAGATTTATTCACCTTAATACCCAAGTTCCTTTTATTCATCTTAATAACTCTAGGATTGAAATATCTCTATTCTTGTTTGAAGCTGATATAAATCTGGACCAGATTGCTACACAGTAGTGCAGCTACATTATCTCTTATGGAAACAATTTTTACATTAAAGAAATACTTTACATTTATTGAAAACATAAGAAAATTTATATTGAGCAGGCTTTATTCTTTTTATCTATCAGGTAACACGAACATTTATAGCAACCTTCCTATGTATTTAAGCATGATTTAAAGACATGCAAGAAAATTACTTTAAAGGATCAGTATCTCCTTTCCTCCAGGGTGTTTAGAAACATTTTTAAAACATTTTAATGACTAGAACCTTTACTTTTATCTACACAACATTCATACCATTCTTTCAACAGTTTTTAAGCTTCTCTTATCTTTCAAACATTGTTCAAAGTAATGTAGCAGCAGTTCAATCCTTTCATCTTCTCTGGTGTATACCAACATCCGCAAAAATTCACAAAATGGCTCCAAATTTAGACAAAACAAGGTGAAGCATGGGCCTGGCATCAACCATATTAAAAATGACCTCGGTTCACTGAGGGCAAGGAAATTTTCAATTGGGTCAGGTTCAAAAATGTTAGGAAATTCATTCATGAGCAAGTTTTAAGTCTCTCCCTTGTTTCTTGCAGTCTTTCATGTCATACACTTACACTTTTTAAATACATTTAGTTATATGTTTCAGATTCTTAGGGCCCTGTTTACTAAGGTGCACTAGTGTCTTTAGTTTGCGCTAAAATTAGCGTGAGCTAAACACTAGAGTCACCCATATGTTCCTATAGGCAACTTAGCATTTAGCGAGCGCTAAAAACGCTAGCGTACCCTTAGCATGGCTTTGTAAACAAGGCCCTTATTTTCTTTAACACAATCTATATCCATAGCAATGTGGATCCTAATCAGTTTAAGGAGATCATAAGATACCAACAATACTAGTAGACTGCTCAGCTACAAAGTTAAGTAGGACTCAGTGTGAGTGAGTTGTCTAACACACTCATATCTGTATTGTGAAACCTTGGACATGAAATAAATTAGACAAATGTATGTATTTATACGCCTGTAAATAGGCGTAGCACTGGAGCACCTGCGTACTCGTTTTTTGGGCACTTATGTTCTATTTTTAAGCACATACATGACGGAATTGCCCCCTTATCACTCAGAAATGAACTGTTCAGTGACCGTTGCCTACTGAAAAAAAATAGGCACAAACCAGTGCAATAGAAAACCTCCCAATTCCCAGGATGCTACAACTGGGAAAGCAGCAGCTCATAGTGAGCGGTATCCAAGGCAGCTGACAAATCTAGCTGAATCGAAGCAGAAGCATAACTCTCAGCCCATCCATCATCACCAGCAACACAATCTCAGTGCTATGAGCCGGATGAAAATACAGATCTGAAGCATGAAACAGTTTAACTCCATAAGCTGCTCATAAACTTTTAATTCCAGCAGTTTAGCCAGTTTAGAAACAGAATGGTAACCAATTACTCATTACCTGCTTTAAACTCTTTTTTGAGAACGGGATTAACCACTGTCATCCTTCAATCCAGGTTCTTGCTTTCTATCTTGGTAATTTTGGTTTCACCTTGTATGTGATAAATTAACAGGTAGAAATGTCTTGAAATATCTTGAAAACTAAGAAGTGGAAAAAAGGTTTTAGAAAAAGACGTGTTTTGACTCTACAGTTCTTTATTGGAGGGAACGGAAACTAGCAGTAGCTTATCAGAATAGGTCTTGTTTTGTTTTTGGTTCATCTTTTCCAATAATTAATTAGGCAAATTTTAAAGCTCATGTAGAAAACAAGGAAAATTATTACAAAATCAAAGAAAAATTGGAAGGAACCACATAATATTTTCCTTAGAATGTATTGGATCCCCTCATCATGACCCTCAATGGCCCTTAGCCTGTGGCCCATATCCTCCCAGATCAGCTCAACCTCTTTCACCACTGTTCTAATGTCATCTGCAGGCCAGTATGGAGCAATACATTCAAGTAGCCCAGAGCTGGAGCATTTGGTGGAGGGGGATAGATTCTGCTGGGGGAGGGGGTGCTGGGGGGGGGGGGGTGCATATTCTTCATCAGAATCAGTTATGATTATAATTACCTAAACATGGTCCTCCTCTGGAGGTTGCATCACAGCTGGGACAAGCTGGGATAGGTGGAGCAGAGGAAGTAGCATGGGTTGTGGTGGCGGCTAATGGGGGAGGTTCAGGGCCTGCTTGCTCCCCTCTTATAAGAGTTTGGCTCCCTTTTCTCCTCCTCCTCCTTCTCTATCCTTTCCATCCCTTCAGTCCTTTCTTCTCTCCCTTTTCCTCTATTGTTTCTTCTTTCTTTTTCCTCATCATCCTCATCCCCTTTTTCTGTTCCGCCCGCTCTCCTTATCCTCTCTTTCCTCTTCTCCCTACTTCTCTTACTCTTCCACTTCCTGCTGCAGTGCCTCAAGTTGTGGAGCTCAGGCCAACTTTCTGATAGCACCTTCAAGAAGATCCATCAGCATGATGGTTGACTGTGAAAACGCACACCAAGACAGCAGGTGTCAGTGTCATTCTCTGTATGTTTTAGATGGCAAGGGGACACACATTGTGGCTTAACTATGCCAGGGAGCTTGTCACAGTGGTGTTCCCCTCCTCTTCCCTCCCTCAAGCCCAGGATACCTACCTTTGGGTGATTCTCTTCATCGGACATCCTTAGAGGCCCCAGTGGGCCATGCATGCCTGACCTGTCACCTGAAAAACAACTCAGTGGTATAACTGGGCAATAGAACCTCCACTCCATAAACATGTTCTCCCAACTCCTCCACCTTTGTGATTGCTTCAGAATACAGCAGTAAATTTGATTTTTACACACACACACACACACACACACACACCAAAAAGGATGTAATGAGGTCTCTCTCGCATAAGGTAGTACGTTTCATAGCCAGGCCCAACATTGTGGCAACTATCAGGTCCCTTCGGAACACACACCAATTCATAGGTTCTCTCCTACCTTGGCATCCACTCTTGGAAGCTGACATAACTACTTAGTTTTCCACCCCAGGGAAACCCTTAGGCTATTCCTCTTCTTTCAGGACTGTAGCTCTGCCTCTCTCTCTCTCTTTGCTGGGAGGCCTTTACTCAGGACTGCTCCATAGAGGCTTCTTGACTCGGGCATCTTTTGCTACTCCTTTGGAGACCTCTTGCCCCGGGGCCTCCCCCTTTTGATTCTGGTCCTCTGACTCAGTAGGTGTAACTCCACCTACCCTAAGGTGGCTCACTGTCAGTCTGTGAGGGAATGATCCTATGGAAACCATCCATATATCACTTCGATCATCAGGCCCTAGTAATTGTTCTGAACACCTTTCAAACTGTGGCTTTTATTTTATTTTTACTTATTTATTAGGATTTATTTACCTTCTTTTTGAAGAAATTCAGTCAAGGCAGTATACAGCAAGAATAAGTCAAATATAAGCAATAGACATTTACAGCAGCAAAAATATTCAAATAACAGTATGGCATAATACATTACATTACAGTGTCAACACAATATGCAATAACACATTTTAATAGCTAGAATATAGCAAAGATAGAACATGTAGATAGATAAGATAGAGTAACAGGAAAGAAAGTTGCACATGAAGTGTTTCAATATTATCTGCTAGGGTAGTAGTGGATAAATATGCCCTGCTACAATATGCACACTTTTTCCATTAAAGGCTGGGATGAAGATCCAAGCTTTTACCTGCTTTCTGAAGTAGAAATAGTCTTGGGTTAAGTGAAGCCCTTCAGGGAGTGCTTTCCAGAGGGTGGGGGCTACTCCGGAGAAGGCTCACTGGTGGGTATCACATTGCATGATGCCCTTTGCAGAGGGTGTGGTTAGGTATAGTTCTTGGGAGGACCTTAATGTCCTTGGAGGTGTATAGAGGAGATCCTGCTTTTCAAGTACTCTGTGTCATTTTTTTAAGGGCCTTGAAGATAGACATAGATTTTTAAATTTAGCCCTGTGAAGTTTTTTCAAAAATGGTGTGATGTGGTCATGTCGCTAACAACCTTCTGTTAGTCTTGTTGTAGTATTCTCAATCAACTGGAGTTGTTGCAGACCCTTTGTAGTTAAACCTGCTCCCTCCTCCCTGCTATCTTTAGGCATGTTGGGGCTATGAAGGGGGTCTGGCCAGACCAGGCCAGGGGTCCTAATGGGCCACCAGGGCTTTGACTACATTTTTTTTTTTGGGGGGGGGGGGTTGTCAGGGTTCACTGGACCACTATGGCCTTTTGTTAGGGTGGGCCAGGAGAGGTCCTCTTGACCACTAGGTGCATTTTTTTTAAAGGTCAGAGAGGTCGATGTTGGGGGTTGGCACTGGAATCCGTTCAGGGCAGGGTGATCTGGTTGGTGGGAGAGACTGGATAAGTTAGACAAACCTTCTCCCCACTAACCCTTCTAATGCTGCCCCAGACCTGCCATTGTTTTCGCTGGTGCTAAATGCACCTGACAGCTCCTTTTTTTTTTTTTTTTAGCATTCAGTGGGAATACTAAATGGCTGCATTTAAATGCACTCTGCACTAATGGTTTGAGCACTCGCTCTGAAACCATTAAAGCATTGGGCAGCACACCAACACTGGCTATAATCACCTTTAGCGCCAGTGTTAGGTTTTGAGTATCAGGCTCCCAGTTAGCTGACTGGAGACTGGGTGGGAGTGCCTGTAAATCAAGGCAGAGACTTTCAATTTATTGGCAAAGTATGCAGCAAAATATTGCAGTTCAGTTGTGACTGGGCAGTCTGGTTCTCTTGTGGGGGTTGATGTTTGCTATGCTGAACAGGCGCTTGGTTGAACTGGCAGCCTATTCAATGCATTGAGAGAAATATTGTGTTTTGGCTGTTAAGACTTAGTGGTACTTTGTCATGTGTTTTCTACAGTTTAGCCTGTCCTCATCCAGGCAAGATTTACAGCATCTCCTTTCTAGTTTCCATGCTTTGTGCTTAAAGGTCCAAAGTTCTGGAGAAAACCAAGGTGAGCATTTTGTGGGTGGGGCATAAGACCTTTATAGTGGTGCCATTTTCTTTAGAGTCTTAGCTAAGTGTGTATTCCAAATAACCTGCTTTGTCACTATAGTTGTCTTTTCATCTACATGTGGATAGTCCAAGGCCTCTAGGAAATTCTCAATAGTCAGCTTTTTCTAATCTCTGATCTCCTTCCAAACTCCGGGAGGTGCCCTTTAGGTCACTTAGGGAAAACCTAATTAGAAAGTGGTCTGTCCATGTTAGGGGTGTTATTTCAATACTTGCTATCCCAGTATTCTGGGATGTCAACCCCTTTCTCCGAGGACAAGCAGGCTGCTTGTTCTCACTGATGGGGTGACGTCCACGGCAGCCCCTCCAATCGGAAAACTTCACTAGCAAAGTCCTTTGCTAGTCCTCGCGCGCCCGCGCGGCCGTCTTCCCGCCCGAAACCGGCTCGAGCCGGCCAGTCTTCTTTTGTCCGCACTCGGTACGGTCGTTTTTTCGCCGTGTCGAGCCCCGGAAAGTCGACCTCGCGCGTCCAAAGTTTTTTTGAGCGTGTTTTTTCTTCGGAAAGGCTTTGTTCTAGTGCGGGAAGTGCTCCGGAAACCCTCCCCGGGTTTCGTGTCAATCCTCCCCGTACTTCCAGCTTTTTGCCCCGATAAGTTTTCTTTCGTCGTCGGGGTAGGCCTCTTTCGGCCTCGGTCGAGATTTTTCTCCCTCTAAATTTTTGGTGCTTCAATTTTCGCCATTTCGGCTTTTGATTTCGCCGGCGTGATTTTTCCGCCCATGACATCGAAGCCTTCCAGCGGCTTCAAGAAGTGCACCCAGTGCGCCCGGGTTATCTCGCTCACTGATCGACACTCGTCGTGTCTTCAGTGTCTGGGGGCTGAGCACCGCCCTCAGAACTGCAGTCTGTGTTCCCTGCTTCAAAGGCGGACTCAGGTAGCGAGACTAGCCCAGTGGAACGTGTTGTTCTCGGGCTCTTCGTCGGCATCGGCACCGGGATCTTCGAGTGCATCGACGTCGTCAGCGTCCAGACCATCTTCCTCGGCCGCCCGTGCATCGAGGCATCGGGCCTCTGCATCGGCGCCGAGACATCGGATAGCTGCATCGACGTCGGTGGTACCGGGACCTCGTCTCCTGATGTCGTCGGACGGTGGTGCATCGAGTGGAGTGCAGGTGAGGGCTGTCCATTCCCCTGCTGGTGGCGGTGAGCCCTCGGGTGGGTCTCCTCCTACCCTGAGGGCTCCTGCGGTACAGCCCCCCCGAGATCGACCCTCTTCGGTCTCGGCCCCGAGGAAGCGACGGATGGATTCTATGTCCTCCTCGTCGGTGCCGGGGAGCTCCGGTGACATGCTTCGGAAGAAATCGAAGAAGCATCGACACCGGTCTCCTCCCCGTGTCGGCACCGAGAGCTCTGGGTCGCCGAGGGATTCGGCACCCAGCAGGCATCGGCACCGAGAGGACCGCTCACCCTCTGTTCAAGAGGTGTCGATGCGCTCCACTCTGGACAGCCCGGAACAGCCTCCTCGCCCGGAACAGGTTCTGACGTCGACGCCTGCATCGACCTCTCAGCCTTTTTCTGCAGCCACTCTGAACGAGAGCCTCCGGGCTGTTCTCCCAGAGATTCTGGGAGAGCTGTTGCGCCCTACCCCTCCGGTACCGGCGGTGCTTGCGCCTCCGGTACCGTCGAGCGTGGCGCCGGCTGGCCCATCGCCCAGGTTGAGGTCCCCGACGTCGGTACCGACCGCGGCCACCTCCCAGGAGGGCTCCCCGACTACGTCGGCGGAGGGAGCTTCGCCGATGCGGGCGAGGGAGTCTTCCTCTCGACGCCCCCGTCGTGGACGTGGTTCCACTGAGTCGAGCAGGGCGAGGTTGCAGACACAGGTTCGGGAACTTGTGTCTGACACCGAGGGTGAGGCCTCGTGGGAGGAAGAGGAAGACCCCAGATAATTCTCTGACGAGGAGTCTGAGGGTCTTCCGTCTGATCCCACTCCCTCTCCTGAAAGGCAGCTTTCTCCTCCTGAGAGCCTGTCTTTCGCTTCCTTTGTCCGGGAGATGTCTACGGCCATCCCCTTCCCGGTGGTTGTGGAGGACGAGCCCAGGGCTGAAATGTTTGAGCTCCTGGACTATCCTTCTCCACCTAAGGAAGCGTCCACTGTTCCCTTGCACCATGTCCTAAAAAAGACATTGCTTGCGAACTGGACAAAACCCTTAACTAATCCCCACATTCCCAAGAAGATCGAGTCCCAGTACCGGATCCATGGGGACCCAGAGCTGATGCGCAATCAGTTGCCTCATGACTCTGGAGTTGTGGATTTGGCCCTAAAGAAGGCTAAGAGTTCTAGGGAACATGCTTCGGCGCCCCCGGGCAAGGACGCTAGAACCTTAGACTCCTTTGGGAGGAAGGCCTACCATTCCTCTATGCTCGTGTCCAAGATCCAGTCTTACCAGCTCTACACGAGCATACACATGCGGAACAATGTGCGGCAGTTGGCGGGCTTGGTTGATGCTCTTCCCCCCGAGCAAGCCAAGCCTTTTCAGGAGGTGGTCAGGCAGCTGAAGGCGTGCAGAAAATTCCTGGCCAGAGGAGTTTATGACACTTTTGATGTTGCGTCCAGGGCCGCTGCTCAAGGTGTGGTGATGCGCAGGCTCTCATGGCTGCGTGCCGCCGACCTGGAGAATAGACTCCAGCAGCGGATTGCGGACTCGCCTTGCCGTGCGGACAATATTTTTGGCGAAAAAGTTGAACAGGTGGTAGAGTCTCTCCACCAGCGGGACACCGCATTCGACAAATTCGCCCGCCGGCAGCCTTCAGCCTCTACCTCTACAGGTAGACGATTTTTCGGGGGAAGGAAGACTGTTCCCTACTCTTCTGGCAAGCGTAGGTACAATCCTCCTTCCCGACAGCCTGCGGCCCAGGCTAAGCCCCAGCGCGCTCGCTCTCGTCAGCAGCGTGCGACTCAGCAAGGCCCCGCGGCTCCCCAGCAAAAGCAAGGGGCGAGCTTTTGACTGGCTCCAGCAGAGCATAGCCGACATCCAAGTGTCCGTGCCGGGCGACCTGCCAGTCGGAGGGAGGTTGAAAGCTTTTCACCAAAGGTGGCCTCTCATAACCTCCGATCAGTGGGTTCTGCAAATAGTCCGGCAGGGATACACCCTCAATTTGACATCAAAACCTCCAAATTGTCCACCGGGAGCTCAGTCTTACAGCTTCCAACACAAGAAGGTACTTGCAGAGGAACTCTCCGCCCTTCTCAGCGCCAATGCGGTCGAGCCCGTGCCATCCGGGCAAGAAGGGCTGGGATTCTATTCCAGGTACTTCCTTGTGGAAAAGAAAACAGGGGGGATGCGTCCCATCCTAGACCTAAGGGCCCTGAACAAATATCTCGAAAAAGAAAAGTTCAGGATGCTTTCCCTGGGCACCCTTCTCCCCATGATTCAGCAAAACGATTGGCTATGCTCTCTGGACTTGAAGGATGCCTACACACACATCCCGATACTGCCAGCTCACAGACAGTATCTGCGATTTCAGCTGGGCACACGTCACTTCCAGTACTGTGTGCTACCCTTTGGGCTCGCCTCTGCGCCCAGGGTGTTCACAAAGTGCCTGGCTGTAGTAGCAGCGGCACTTCGCAGGCTGGGGGTACACGTGTTCCCATATCTCGATGATTGGCTGGTGAAGAACACATCCGAGGCAGGAGCCCTGCAGTCCATGCAGATGACTATTCGCCTCCTGGAGCTACTGGGGTTTGTGATAAATTACCCAAAGTCCCATCTTCTCCCATCACAGAGACTCGAATTCATAGGAGCTCTGCTGGATTCTCGGACGGCTCGCGCCTATCTCCCAGAGGCGAGAGCCAACAACTTGTTGTCCCTCCTCTCGCGGGTGCGAGCGTCCCAGCAGATCACAGCTCGGCAGATGTTGAGATTGCTGGGCCACATGGCCTCCACAGTCCATGTGACTCCCATGGCCCGCCTTCACATGAGATCTGCTCAATGGACCCTAGCTTCCCAGTGGTTTCAGGCTGCTGGGGATCTAGAAGATGTAATCCACCTGTCCACGAGTTTTCTCGAATCCCTGTATTGGTGGACGATTTGGTCCAATCTGACTCTGGGACGTCCTTTCCAAATTCCTCAGCCACAAAAAGTGCTGACCACGGATGCGTCTCTCCTGGGATGGGGAGCTCATGTCGATGGGCTTCACACCCAAGGAAGCTGGTCCCTCCAGGAACGCGGTCTACAGATCAATCTTCTGGAGTTGCGAGCGATCTGGAACGCTCTGAAGGCTTTCAGAGATCGGCTGTCCCACCAAATTATCCAAATTCAGACAGACAACCAGGTTGCCATGTACTATGTCAACAAGCAGGGGGGCACCGGATCTCGCCCCCTGTGTCAGGAAGCCGTCAGCATGTGGCTCTGGGCTCGCCGTCTCGGCATGGTGCTCCAAGCCACATATCTGGCAGGCGTAAACAACAGTCTGGCCGACAGGTTGAGCAGGATTATGCAACCTCACGAGTGGTCGCTCAACTCCCGAGTGGTGCGCCAGGTCTTCCAAGCGTGGGGCACCCCCTTGGTAGATCTCTTCGCATCTCGAGTGAACCACAAAGTCCCTCAGTTCTGTTCCAGGCTTCAGGCCCACGGCAGACTGGCATCGGATGCCTTCCTCCTGGATTGGGGGGAGGGCCTGCTGTATGCTTATCCTCCCATCCCTCTGGTGGGGAAGACTTTGTTGAAACTCAAGCAAGACCGAGGCACCATGATTCTGATTGCTCCCTTTTGGCCGCGTCAGATCTGGTTCCCTCTTCTTCTGGAGTTGTCCTCCGAAGAACCGTGGAGATTGGAGTGTTTTCCGACCCTCATCACACAGGACGAAGGGGCTCTTCTGCATCCCAACCTCCAGTCGCTGGCTCTTACGGCCTGGATGTTGAGGGCGTAGACTTTGCCTCTTTGGGTCTGTCAGAGGGTGTCTCCCGCATCTTGCTTGCTTCCAGGAAAGATTCCACTAAGAGGAGTTACTTCTTTCAATGGAGGAGGTTTGCCGTCTGGTGTGACAGCAAGGCCTTAGATCCTCGCTCTTGTCCTACACAGACCCTGCTTGATTACCTTCTGCACTTGTCTGAGTCTGGTCTCAAGACCAACTCCGTAAGGGTTCACCTTAGTGCGATTAGTGCATACCATTACCGTGTGGAAGGTAAGCCGATCTCAGGACAGCCTTTAGTTGTTCGCTTCATGAGAGGTTTGCTTTTGTCAAAGCCCCCTGTCAAGCCTCCTACAGTGTCATGGGATCTCAATGTCGTTCTCACCCAGCTGATGAAACCTCCTTTTGAGCCACTGAATTCCTGCCATCCGAAGTACTTGACCTGGAAGGTCATTTTCTTGGTGGCAGTTACTTCGGCTCGTAGAGTCAGTGAGCTTCAGGCCCTGGTAGCCCAGGCCCCTTACACCAAATTTCATCACAACAGAGTAGTCCTCCGCACTCACCCTAAGTTTCTGCCAAAGGTCGTGTCGGAGTTCCATCTGAACCAGTCAATTGTCTTGCCAACATTCTTTCCCCGTCCTCATTCCTGCCCTGCTGAGTGTCAGCTGCACACATTGGACTGCAAGAGAGCATTGGCCTTCTATCTGGAGCGGACACAGCCCCACAGACAGTCCGCCCAATTGTTTGTTTCTTTTGATCCCAATAGGAGGGGAGTGGCTGTAGGAAAACGCACCATATCCAATTGGCTAGCATTTCCTTCACTTACGCCCAGGCGGGGCTGGCTCTTGAGGGTCATGTCACGGCTCATAATGTTCGAGCCATGGCTGCGTCGGTAGCCCACTTGAAGTCAGCCTCCATTGAAGAAATTTGCAAAGCTGCGACGTGGTCATCTGTCCACACATTCACATCTCATTACTGTCTGCAGCAGGATACCCGACGCGACAGTCGGTTCGGGCAGTCAGTTCTTCAGAACCTGTTTGGGCTTTAGGATCCAACTCCACCCCCCGAGGGCCCTGTTTGTTCTGTTCCAGGCTGCACTCTCAGTTAGTTGGTAAATTTTTTAGGTCAATCTCAGTTATGTCCTCGCCGTTGCGAGGCCCAATTGACCATGGTTGTTGTTTTGAGTGAGCCTGGGGGCTAGGGATACCCCATCAGTGAGAACAAGCAGCCTGCTTGTCCTCGGAGAAAGCGAATGCTACATACCTGTAGAAGGTATTCTCCGAGGACAGCAGGCTGATTGTTCTCACAAACCCGCCCGCCTCCCCTTTGGAGTTGTGTCTTCCCTTGAAGTGTATTGTCTTGCTACATACTGGACTGGCCGGCTCGAGCCGGTTTCGGGCGGGAAGACGGCCGCGCATGCGCGCGAGGACTAGCAAAGGACTTTGCTAGTGAAGTTTTCCGATTGGAGGGGCTGCCGTGGACGTCACCCCATCAGTGAGAACAATCAGCCTGCTGTCCTCGGAGAATACCTTCTACAGGTATGTAGCATTCGCTTTATAGAACACCAAGTCTAATATGTGACCTTTTGCATGGGTTAGAGAATTGATCATCTGTGTAAATCCTAGTGCTGTCATTGTGCCCAGGAAGACAGCTTTTAGTTTTTAGCTACCATATTGTGGCACCAATTACCAACTTCTTTGTACCCTGATCCATGTCATAGTCATCTTTGAAGACTTAGCTTTTTAATTGGTCTTATTCCTTAGCATCATAGCTTTTATCTATAAACGTTTAATTTTGTTAGCTTGTCCAACTTTGCAGCACCATTTATTTCTTTTCCTTCCTATTGTGTCCTGATTGCCAACTAATAATTTTTTTTGTTTATTGGTGAATATTGTTATGCTATACACTTCCCTTGTTTTTTTAGTTTTGACTTGTACATTGTTAATTTTATATTATTTATGTCTGGTTGAATCTCGATTTGTGTACTGCACTTATGCCTCTGTGATACTCAAATATATAAATAAAATTGGGAGGCAGGAGCCATCTTGCAAAATGGCAGCACCTGAACCCTAGCAAATCAATATGTATAGCTTCAAAAGTGTGCATACTTTGTCATACAGCCTATTTTTAGCCTTGAGAACACCTCTAACAATTTCTGTAAAAGCACCTGTGTCCTTGTACTGTGTCTATAATTTTACACACATTCTGGGTAGGAAATTTTCAGAGAAACCATTCTTGTGTGCAAAACAGTGTTTTGATTATTATTATACCTTCATAGTTTGAGAAGTATTCACCAATGTTGATCAGGCATGATGACCTTTGTATGCAATTTTGTCCTGTTCATACAGTTAACCTAAATTAAAAGTTACTTGTACAAATCACCATTATATTGAAGAATTTAAACAACTGTTGCATGTTCCATTACTTGATTCATATTCTTCAAGCATGCAGTTGCAAAATTCATAGAAAGTACTGGTGTAGGAAAAGGAGAAATAGTCTGAGGAGGGAGAATGAGACTATCAAACATGCTACAGTTGCCTATTATGAAAGTTGATGGGATGAGTCTGTTTCCTAATCAGTACTTGTTCCACCAATTTTATATTCCAGTGCATCAAAAATAGTGTTTACTTGACCAAAAATGGCAGAAGAAAGGTCTCAGCATCTATAGAAAAAAAATTATATAGTACAGCTGAGCTTTGTTGAAGTACTTGTATGAGGACAAAAGAGTACATTTCTTCCCCTGTCTTTACACAAAGAGGCACCCGTATTATGAAGTACTGCAAAGTTGTATGTAATCTTGGGATTCTTCATTTTACAGTAAGGCTGGTCTTTATAGCAGAATTCTCTGCTTAAATACTGCAGGCTTTCCTCTAATGTGGCTTTTATTTAATATAGAGATGTTGCTTTTCAGTGAGGATAATCCGGACGTCAAAATCCTCACATCTGATGCCATTGATGGATCCTGGTGCAAGAAACAGTATCCCACAACTTTTTATAAAAGCATTTAGGTAACTTTACCGCTGTCACTCAGGACCACCTCAGTCTAATCATTTCCACCTTTTTTTTGTCACAGCCACTAAACCTGTTTTTCATTTTACTGCTGTTCTGTAAGTCCTGTCACTGGCATGTTGGGTTTTTGTGAACTACTTATTAATTCCCTTGTCAGTTTCTTTAGTTGTTTTTCAAGTTTAGTTTCTTTTTTCACAGTCTGAACTGTTTTTAGGCTTTGAGTTCTTGACTGGGGTGTTTTTGTCATTATCGAGTTTGATTTGTCTTCAGCTCTTTTTACAGATGAAATGTTCCAAAAGAAGATCCCCAATTGCTTCAAAGGGGTGTTCCCAATGCAATAGGACCATATCCATTCCTTATACCCATTTGTTGATGCCTGTAGTACCTGGAACCCAAACATGATCTTGCGCATTGTATTTTCTCTTCACAGATGTCAAGAGAGGGACTCATGGTAGAGAAGAGCAAAGGGAGAGGCTTTTTAGTGATAAAAAAAAAACAGTCCATGAGCATCAGAAGCATTGCTCTCCATAGTTCCAGGAGCTACACTGGAGATGCATCAACATCAAGAGTATTTCAGTCACCGTCAACTTCGAACATTGAGAGAGCCCATCAGGAGCAGACATCATCCAATTCCTGCCCAAAGAAGAGCGCTTCTTCACTTGATGCAATGATGCACAGTCAGTGTTGAGAACAGGGGCAATCCAGCTGATACTTGAGGCCTATGCCCTCCATATAGATGCCTCGACACTGGGTTCAGAGGGAGCTCAGAGTTGAGTTTGCTAGCGCCGGTGTCTATTTCCAGTGAATTGGAGAGGAAGCTTCACTAAGGCACTGGGAATCCTCAGTGTCTCGATGCCTGACCAACTTCTATGAGTCTCAGAGCATGCCATGGATTCTGTGGAAGAGCCAGAGAGCTTCTTGGAGGAGAGGTCTACTGATCTCCCTTCAGATCCCTTCCTACCACACAAGAGACCCAAATCCTCACTAGAGGAGCTCTCTTTCATTGATTTGAACATAGGAAATGACTGAAGTTATCTCATTTCAATTAGAAATTGTGAAGAAGCCCAGAGCAGAAACATTGGATGTGTTCCAGTTCCGTGGCTTCCATAATGATGTACAGATGAGAATATGGGGGTCCCCCTTTCTGTATCTCCTATTAATAAAATTCAAGAATAGGCAGCAGCTACTTCACCATTCCGTGGTGATCAAATCCACTCTTAAAAGAGCCAAGAGTTCCAAGACTCACTCCTCGGTCCCCTTCCCCCTACCCCATGAAGGGAAGCTAGGACATCATTTTGGGAAAAGATATTTTCAGAATGCCATACGCCTGTCTCACATAGCATCGTACCAGATTTTCATGGGCATGTGCTTGTTGAATGTAGTGTGCAGTGTTGCAGAGTTTGCAGACACTCTTTCTAGGGACAATGGGGATGAACTCCATTTATTAGTAGTCAGAGGGAAGGAATGTGGAAAATACATAGTCAAGTGACTTATTATATTTTCAAGATGGCCTCTAGTGCTTCTGCCATGGGGATTGGAACCTGCAGACAGGTTGTGCAGTAAAAGCTTGCTGATATGCTGTGCCATGGAGAGAATCTCTTCAGAGATAAAGTGCAGGAAGTTCCTACTTTCATCCAGCAGCAATGTGACACCCTTTAGACCCTCTCTAGACCCATTTCCATTCCAGCCTCCTTTTTCAGAAGGTATCAGAGTGCAGGACAGTGGAAATCCTATTACTCTGAGCCATAGGTATTCTCCACCTTCCACTCCTCCCAGTATTGACAAGGTTCTTGCTCTCTTCCCAAACAGCAGAGGGCCTAGAAGTTTCAACCTGTGTCACGTCTAAAACCAGGAATGGGGTTGTGACTGCCTCTCTGAGAACATTGTTTCAGTTCTCTTATTTTTTCTGGATGGCCTGCTTGATGCAGGCAGGCAAACTTTTATTTTACAAACAGATGGCCCCTCAGGTGGGTTCTCAAAATAGTCTGAATAAGATACTGTCTTCAGTTGGTAGACCAACCTCCAAATTGCTCAAAGACAGCATCAAGATTAAGCTCTCAGCATCGAAAAATACTTGCAAAGGAACTGTTTCCTTTTACAGACCAGCATGGTCAAATCTGCTGAACTGCAGGAAAATGGAAGGATTCCTCCTAATTCTAGACCTCAGGGCCCTGGATAAATATCTCACCAAATAAAAGTTCAGGATGGTTTCCTTAAGCTCCCTCACACCACATCTACAGAAAGGGGTCTGATTTATGTATGGTGTCTGGATCTAAAGACGTTTACACTCACATTGAGATTCATGCAAGCCATAGAAAGTACTGCATACTGCCATTTTGACTTGTTTCAGCTCCTTGAGTATTCATTAAGGGGTCCTTTTACAAAGGCACACTATCATTTTTAGCACGTGTTATATGTGTGTGCTTTAAGCACTAGAGATGCTCATTTATTCCTATGGGCATCTCTAGTGTTTAGTGCATGCTAATCATTAACTTGCACCAAAAATGCTAGCACACCTTTGTAAAAGACCCCAAAATGTTTAGTGGTCATCACAATATATATTTATACATACTGGGGATGCATGTGTTTTCCTTTTTGGACAACTGACTGCATCACTACTTACTTCATAGTCTGACTGTTTTCTGATTTACTGAATTGACTACTCCAATACGTTACACTTGTTTTTTCTGTATGTAACCAATTGTTTATCTACTCTTGAATGGCGCTTGCCATGATGTAATATTGTAAGCCACATTGAGTCTGCAAATAGGTGGGAAAATGTGGGATACAAATGCAATAAATAAATGGTGGAACTATGGAAGAGCAGAAGGACACATTTGTTTAACCATTCAGGTGCTGGAGTTGCTCAAGCACCCATAGCACCCACAGAGCTGGCTTCTGTGGCTGTGATGGTAGCCCACATCAGCCTCCACAGAAGAGATTTACAGAGCTGCAACATCAATATCTGGCTATATATTCACATCCCTCTACTGCCTAGAACAGGACTCCCAATGCAATAGTAGATTTTGTCAGACAGTCCTCCAGAATCTATTTGGGGTTTAGAATCCAACTCTGTCGCCCCTCGGTCCTTCTCTTTCAGTTCCAGGCTGCCTTCCAAAAAAACAAAAGATGAAAAATTTTGCATCTTGCCAGGAAAGATATTAGTGTCTGCCTGTGCTGTACCACTTGTGGTCTTTCCCTTTTTCTGTTGAAGACAGCCTGTGGCTAGAGTCCCAGATGTGAGGATTTTGCAGTGCCATATGTTCTCAGAGAATGCGAAGTTACTTAAGGTGTAGCAGGTATTCTCCAAGGACAGCAGTACTTAAATCCTCACAACCCACATATCTCCCCTAAGAGACGCTTTTCTTTAACTTGTGATGGACTGTGGGAGGCGAGGGCTGTCCGAAGGAGACAAAAGGTATTCTTGTCCATTTGGACCTGCTATTTATCACACAAGGTAAGAAGTGCAGTACTAAATACATTCTGCAGTGTAACATGATTTGTTTACCGCTTAATGCTGAGCTGGGTCAAGGTTCTGGGGGGAGAGGGTTGAGGATGGGAGGGCAGGGTAGAGTTTGGTACATTTATGTCATGAAGATGGCCTGGAGTCATAAGAATCCATACACCGGGCCATCATAGTTGTATTAAGGAGGTTATAGGAATGGGGAGGATGGGTGGAAGCAGAGTGTTTACAAAAACAGGATCATAAGTATCTTTTGTCTCTTGTGTTTTTTAGTTCTTTGTTCACTTCAATGTTATTGTTAATCGTTCTTGTATATCATACTGTAGCCTTTGTGTTGTGATATTTTTCAGCACTTCTTGTACTGTTCCTTTCATCCTGAATAAAAACTGTTAAAACTTAGCTTGTGGTGGACTGAGGAGGCACTAAGTAACAGTGGCAAGTAGGAACAGGTTCACATGCAAGATGAGACTACTCAAACACTTCCAAAAAAAGTTGCTGGGGCACTGTTTCCTATGTCAGGCTCTGTCATAGGAAAAACATCACTGGATATGAGGATTTAAGTCCCGCTGTCCTCAGAGAACATCTGCTACAGGTAAGTAACTATTTTGCTTTCTGTTTCCATGTTCAGAATAATATCACCAAAACAACCCCCATGGAAAGTGGTATCTGACTGTTTACCTAGTGCGTGCCATGCCATTTGTAGAAATAATAGTATAGTTCAGATGGCTCCTTCGATAGTGTGCAAGTGCCCTCAGGTCAGTGGTTGAAGCATTATAGTGTCAGCTACTAAATAGATTTTGTCCTTAACATTTCTTCACAGCTTCTGCTGTATGAGAGGACCTGGCTCAACAGATGGAAGACCTTTGTTTTACATGAAGGTGAAGGCAACATAACAAATATAAAATGGAGGGGGAACTTAATTGCATGGGCTAATAACATGGTAAGTATGTGTTTAAATTACCTAAGATGGTGTAACATTAAATGGATGTAATGTAAGGGAACAGGTATACATATTAGAGTGATTACAGGCATTGAGGGAACAGTCTAACATCAAAAGTCAAGTGTTCCTATGACACTGGATGGCGCAGATTCTGTTAAGTGTCTTGCTTTGAATTGCTCCTCATAATTATCCATGATTGCATATGGATTTTTAAGTAAAAATGTAATTCTCTCTGTTTCTCTTCCCGTTCTCTATTACTTCCTTCTCCCCTGCCTCCCTGCAAAAAAAGTATTTATTGCTCTGAGTTCTAGCATTTAGAGGTGTTTTTAACTCCCACTTGTGGCTTAATTCTTCCTTTTAGATGAGGATCTTTCAACAGGTAACTATTATCAATTACAGTGGACATTCCAAAGGTGATTTCCTATTAGGGCAGTAAACCACCTATGTCACTGTGACATCTGTAATGCTTTAGTAAAGTTGCAATCTGTTACATTTTATAGGGTTGTTAAAGCCATTGAGTCTTTCTTTTTAAAACATGTTGAAGGTCCGTCAGGGCACTGAATCTTTTAAAGTAAGCAGATCCTTGTGGTCAAATTTGAGCCCACTGTGGCTCTGTTAGCCTCAGCTGGAGTTTCACTTGATTTCTAGCAGTTGGCAATACAAGTTGATGTTTTGTTTTAACACTAGGTACAAAATAACTTGTGTTCACCAACAGAAAAGTAAATCAGAAACTGATGAAAAGTTTCCATTTCCTTATTTCTTTCCTGTTACTGTTCAAAACAAAGAAGCAAGAGTAGTGTCTGTAGTAGCACTAAGCACATCCAACCTCACATCCAGTGACTCTGCATCATTTTACTGAATTTATTTAGGTCTTTTTTTTTAAACACACTTAATCTATGTATATTTAGGCAATGTCCTTCTTCACATGGACCTGATATATGGAGTATAGCTCTTGAAAGACAGTTACCAATGTATAACATTCAACATAGCAACATAAAAAATGCAACCATCGACAGCCACACTACCTGCTCCACTCTACTCCCTGAGTTGTCACTGCTGCAAAGTCCAGATACAATGACTTGGTGTCCGACATGGTTAGGCAGCAATATAGATTGTCCTGATTAGATGATAAGCGAAAAAGTCAGCAATTTTATGGAATAATAGTGGGTCGAGGACAGGTGCTTGAGCCATAAGCGGCCATCTTAAGTACATAAGTATTGTCATACTGGGAAAGACCAAAGTTCCATCAAGCCCAGCATCATGTTTCCAACAGTGGCCAATCCAGGTCACAAATACCTGGCAAGATCCCAAAAGAGTACAAAACATTTTATACTGCTTATCCCAGAAATAGTGGATTTTCCCCAAGTCCATTTAATAACGGTCTATGGACTTTTCCTTTAGGAAGCCATTCAAAACTTTTTAAAACTCCGCTATGCTAACTGCCTTTACCACATTCTCTGGCAACAAATTCCAGAGTTTAATTACACGTTAAGTGAAGAAACATTTTCTCTGATTCGTTTTAAATTTACTGCATTGTAGCTTCGTTGCATGCCCCCTAGTCCTAGAATTTTGGAAAGCGTAAACAGATGCTTCACATCTACCCATTCAACTCCACTCATCATTTTATAGACCTCTCTCATATCTCTCCTCAGCCGCCTTTTCTCCAAGCTGAAGAGCCCTAGCTGCTTTAGCCTTTCTTCATAGGGAAGTCGTCCCATCCCCTTTATCATTTTCGTCGCCCTTCTCTGCACCTTTTCTAATTCCACTACATCTTTTTTGAGATGCGGTGACCAGAATTGAACACAATATTCGAGGTGTGGTCGCACCATGGAGTGATACAAAGGCATTATAACATCTTCATTTTTGTTTTCCATTCCTTTCCTAATAATACCTAACATTCTATTTGCTTTCTTAGCCTTAGCAGCACACTGAGAACAAGGTTTCAACGTATCATCAACGATGACCCCTTGATCCCTTTCTTGGTCCGTGACTCCTAATGTGGAACCTTGCATGACGTAGCTATAATTCGGGTTCCTCTTTCCCACATGGCATCACTTTGCACTTCCTCACATTAAATGTCATCTGCCATTTAGATGCCCAGTCTCGAATGGTCCTCTTGTAATTTTTCACAATCTTCCCGCGATTTAACGACTTTGAATAACTTTGTGTCATCAGCAGATTTAACTACCTCACTAGTTACTCCCATCTCTAGGTCATTTATAAATATGTTAAAAAGCAGCAGTCCCAGCACAGACCCCTGGGGAACCCCACTAACTACCCTTCTCCATTGAGACTACTTGTTGGATTCTCACCAGTACCCCCTTGCTATGCTGCACAGTTCTTTTCTCTCCCTCAGATATCCTATGCTTTGTAGAATTCTGATACTGTCTTTGGAGTTTGTCTTTGGTAATTCTGAAACCTGTTGACAACATGAGGGTGGTGAATTCTGTGAAGAAGTTATGAAAATTGTCAATTGTTTTACTTACTACTTCCATGGTGTATTTTGTAATATTTTGCTTAATGCACATTTTAACAGTGTGCTACTTATACTCTTAAGGACCAGGCATTTCCTTCATAGGTAACTACCTACTACTGATTTACATTACTATGACATAAAATAGACCTTTTACCTGCTCAAATATTTCAAAAATGCCACTAATAATATACTGTGTGTAAATCCGTGGTTCCTATAATTTTTCAGTTTATGGCACCCTTCACAATTTTTTGTGGCACCGCCCCCCCCTCCCCACCCCTTTCTGATGGTTTCAGATGTATTCAGGACACAGTCTGTAGAATCCATATAGCTTAGCAGGCCTCAGACTAGCAAATGTGAGATAGCAGGAAAATACCCCTACAATAATATTGGTGATTTAAGGATGTTTTAGAAACAGAGGTTAAAATATCTTGTAATTCTCCAACCTTTCCAATTTCCTCTGAGTTACTATATTTCCTTTAAGCACAGTATTCTGCAAATCAGAAACTATTTTTCTACATCCTTCAATCTAGCATCTTGCCTTGATAGAACTTCAGTGTGAGAGCATTCCTGGGATTGAAGAGATTGTGGACCTTCCCCTAAGTTATCAAGTTTTTCCACCACAGTCTTTCCACAGTCTACTTAAGAGCTTCAATAGCCAACCATATCTCCTTCAGAGTAATATCGCCTACTGAAGTTTCCTCCTCCAGGCATTGTATGTCTCCAGCATCACTCACATTGAGAGTAGACTAGCCTAAACAACATCTGATTCTTCCGAACCCTCCGTCGAAGAGAGATTTCATCCCGCAGGGAGCAAAATGCTGGGTTTCAGTAGCACCGCCTTTGAGAAACCCCATGGCACAGTTCTCTGCCACTGTAGCTCACCCTCACTTCCAGGTATGGAGGGAGTCTCACATGGGCCAGAGCTCAGCGAGATTTTCAACTCTGCTGGAAAAGGATCCTTTGTCACCCAGCTCTGGATCTCTAGCTCCTTCCTTGTTTACCAGTGTGACAAAGTTTTCCAGGGTTTGCTGGACCAAGTTTAAAGGTAATGTGTATGCAGACCACTATTGCCAGAAGAGTGGAGGAGTGACCTAGTGGTTAGAGCACTAGTCTTGCAATCCAGAGGTGGCAGGTTCAAATCCCACTGCTGCTCCTTGTGATCTTGGGCAAGTCACTTAACCCTCCATTGCCTCAGGTACAAACTTAGATTGTGAGCCTTCCTGGGACAGAGAAATATCCAGTGTACCTGAATGTAACTCACCTTGAGCTACTACTGAAAAAGGTGTGAACAAAATCTCAAAAAAATCTAAACGTCTAAGACAATAGTGATCATAATGAAATCAAATTTGAATTCATTATTGTTATGTTCCTCAGTCAGCAGATGAAGACAGGCAAAAGAGCACAGAGCTAACTTCACTCCTTTTATAGGGGGCTAGTGCTGCCTTCAGCTCTCCAGTATTTCCTTGTCTCCAGTAGATGATGCAAAGATGTGGCTTGGTGCAGCAACCATGAATAGGCTGCTCTGGGTAGGCTGTAGGTTGTTCTAGTATTAGTAGAATACAAGTATAAGGCAAAATCAGTGTGCCTACATTTTGGCGTGCCTGCTTACGCTATGTCAGTGGCAGATGTAAATAGGCATGCCTAAGTGAGGCAAGCCACATGTATAACTAGTATTCTTAAAACTATGCACATAAGGTGGACACATGCCCAAGTGTACACACCTTAGCAGTTAACGAGCTAATCACTTAGGGGGATATTCTATATATGGTGCCTAAAAAATAGGCTGGAAATCAGTGCCGACTAAGTGTGTTCTATAAGCAGTGCCTAGATTTAGGCACGGTGTATAGAAAACACTTAGTTAATACCTTAAGTGTCTAAAACTACACACCTCCATTTACACCAACAAAAACGTGGCGTAAACCCTAGAATGTAGATTTAGGTGCACTGGGACATATTCTATAACTATGCGTGTAAATTTCAGAACGCCCACTAAATGCTCATTTCCACGCCTATAACCATGCCCATTTTCCTTCACACATTAGAAGTTAGGTGCACTGGATTACAGAATGCATTTAGCGAGTTATGCGCCTAAATTCTAATGTCAATTAGTGCTCATTGCTTGTTAAGAGCTGTTATCAACACTGATTAGCTTGTTAAGCCAATTAAGTTATGCGCGTTCTTATAGAATAAAGTTTCGGCGCGGATCTCTAGGTGCGCTATATAGAATCTGGGGGGGTTAATGCACTCCATCACAGAATAGTGTATAATATGCATTAAGTGCCAATTTTCTCAGCATTAACATGCACAAGACGCACATTAACTGCAGATGCCCAGTTATAGAATTGCCCTGTCAGTGAATTGTACCTTGAATATGCTGGATCTACCCTTGATTTTTGCAGGGGATTTCAGTGTTGTGATGGACCTGACTCGATGGGTTTGATGGAATGGAGGAGTAGCTTAATGGTTAATGCAGTGGCCTGAGTGTCAGGGAAACTGGGTTCAAATCCCACTGTAGCCTAATGGTTAGTGCAGTGAGTTGAGATACTGGGGAACCTGGGTTCAATTCTGACTGCAGCTCCTTGTGACCCTAGGCAAGTCGCTTAACCCTCCATTGCCTCAGGTACCAGAAAAAACAATCTTAGCTTGTGAGTCCACTAGTAACAGAAAAAGTACCTGTATATAGTATGCAAACTGCTTTATACCACAGAAAGGCAGTATATCAAATTCCTTCCCCCTTTCTCCCTAATGTTCATGGTAAAGAGATGACTTAGGGGTTGGGAGTTCCTATGTTTGTGGCAGTCTTGACTTGGTGGATCCATGACGAATGTTATATTCCCAGGAAAAGATTATTTGCTAGTATTGTGCAAATTATTCACTAGCATGCTGAGGAGCCAACATTTACCCACTGACTATACTTTGATGCGATTGGAAGTCTCAGATAGGGATAGATTCGTAAGTGGTGGGACGGTGGTGATTTCCATGGCAGTTATGACAAATTCAGAGCTTTTCTGTATTAAAACTGGAGGACAGCTGTCACAGTAGTATAGAAGGTGTTCTAGTGTGTGGAAATAGCAGTCCTTACTGGAGAAATTATCGCTTATGCAATAAGGAAGATGAGAGCTACTGACCAAGATATTTTCCCCCTAATTCTGTAAACTTGGGTGCACAATTTGCAACTACCATGCAAAATTGTGTGTGCAAGTATAGAATAGCAACATAGTAACATAGATGATGGTGATTACAATAATGATGGTAGATGAAGACCTGAGCAGTCCATCCAGTCTGCCCACGTTCACACTCATTATCAATGATTAAACCAACAATGAATGTGGTATAAAATACTAGATCCTGGTCTTTCTTTGCCATTTCTGGGACATAGACCTAAGAAGTTTGCCCGGCGCTGTCCTTAAATTTTAACTACTGGAGTTGCCGTTGAAGCCCTCTTCAGCCTATCCCAATCTCTCATGTCATATATTGGACACAGATCGTAGAAGTCTGCCCAGCACTGGCCTTAGTTCTTCACAGCCAGAGTCGCCATTTAAGCACCACTAAATAAATCAACACTCAAGCAGCCATTTAATTTTTGTTTTTTATACCATCCATTTTCTAATTAGGAATCCTCTATGTTCATTTCACCACCTTCCTTGTTTAAATGGGCACTAATTGCCTTTAGTTGCCAAAAATGACCCTTAAATAATAATAATAATTGACATCCGTTTGCAGTTACATGCGTAACTGCAAGTGGGCGCTATCCTGTAAACCTAGCACCTAAATTCTATAGCACGTAACTGTATTAACTTGGGAGGGGCATGAGTAGGTCAAGGGCATGTCAGGTACTTATGCACTAAGAGGTCCTTTTACAAAGGTGCGCTAAATGTTTTAGCGTATGTTAAAAATAAGCACGCGCTAAATGCTAGAGGTGCCCATATATTCCTATGGGTGTCTGTAGCATTTAGCATGCACTAATCATTAGCACACGCTAAAAACGCTAGCGTGCCTTTGTAAAAGGACCCTTATAGAATACTGTCATTTATGCACACAACTGACAGTATTTAGGCATAACCAAATGTTTGTGCCTAAAGTTTGGCACTCAAATACTGATTTATGCTAGTATTTTATAATGGCTCCAGTGCCCAACTTTGCATTATAGAATTCTTGCCCAGGCTGCCAAATGGTTGAGTTAATGAAGTGTTGAATCACCAGCTGATGGTTACAGCATAAGTGGTGAGGATGATGCATTATGAGAATGAAAATACTTGTAATGAAGAATCTTTACGTTTGGGAAAGCAAAGTAAAACTGGAAATCAGGTTTTGTGGTGTAGCAACAGATAGAAAATACGAGCAAATAGAGGTGATTAGAAAGTGATTGCTTTATCTGTGTTCCTTTCATTGCATTCTGAAAGGAATCAGCATGACATGTTGCATGAATTAAACAAATGTTCAAGCTAATGTCAGCATGGCCTGTCATAATGAAGTATAGGGTGGGATGAATACCATGATGTAGCAACAACAATATCTGATGGCGGTGAAACTATCTCGTCTCACTTGATTTTTGTTGACCAAACTGCATAGCCTTTTAAGGTAAATATTAATCGCTGTTCAGCCATCACACACTTGAAAACAAAATTAAAATTTAATTGTTGATAGTTTGTTTAGTACATCAAAAGAGTGTATGAGACTGTCAAAGGCACAAAACCAAATTGCTAGGTCAGCATCCAATAATTAGCACTAGAAAAGAGTCCAAATTAATTACTATTAGTGTCTGTCAATTTGCCTGTCACAGTCCCTCCTTTATAGTATAATTATGTGCAGTAAATATTCTTTATTTTATTTAAACACATTGACTGATTTGGCTTGGGACTCTGAATAAGTACACTATGAGGCGAGAAAGAGGAAAATATTTTCTTTATTTTATATATTCCCCTTGCACTGCAAATCTTATAGTAATGCTGTTTCTTGACTGATGTTTAGGGTGTGAAGATACTTGACATAGTCACGAGGCAGAGAATTACCAACGTGCCGCGAGATGACACCAGCCTCCGTCCAGACATGTATCCCTGCAGCCTGTGCTGGAAAGACAACTTAACACTGATTATTGGATGGGGAAATTCTGTGAAGGTAGGGTCTCCATTGGAAATGAAAGAAGATTAGAAGCCAGTAAGCTGAAGGGCACGTGCAACTCTTCTGGTGCGGGGTGGGGTGGCGAGTGCAAGAGTTGTTTTCTAATACTATTCAGTGTTCATTAGTTTCATAAAGACATGTTTGTAAAAGGGTAAGAGAGACTTGCTAGAACAGTGTGCATTTTCTGGTGCTGTACCCTCAGGAGTTTGACTGTTACGTGGAGTACTGGTGACATCTAGTGCAGGGACACAGTTTCTGTGGGAGAAACATTCACACCTCTTTTCTCTTGCTCATTTTTCCTTCAGGAAGGCCTAGTATTTTGACTACATTCTCAAACATCATTCCTTGTATTGCATCCTAGCTCAGGAGCAGCATGGTCCTCTTATTCTAGGTTTATTTCAGCCACCAGAAGTCGATTTCAGTATTCTCAGTACCTATTGAAGCTGAAGAAGTGTTTCTTACATGACATTTTTTCCAGTGGTACAAATATATATTTTTTCCACAACAGAAACATTAAGGAGCTGTAAAAATATGACTCAACACACAAATAACACTGAATTAAAGAGTATCAAGGGAACTAACATCAGGCTGTAAGGTGCAAAATGGAAATTATTCTTATGAAAATATATTTGTTCATGATGTGGAAATCAGTTACTTTGATTGTCACATCAGTATAGTTGTCCCTTCTCTTTTCATCGTTCCTGCCTTCCACTCCCCTGCCTTACATATACTTAAATCTAATTAATTAACCTTTTTACAAAATGTTATGCTTTTTAAGGAGAATTCTACAACTGGACATGAGTAAATGTTCAGAATATTAGCATTTATGCATATAGGACTAGATTCTATATATGACACTGAAATAATCTGCGCTGAAACGAAATATGCCTAGGCGTATTCTATAAAGTATGCCTAAATTTAGGCGTACTTTATAGAATAAGCCTAAATTTCCATGCAGTTTATAGAATACGCTGAGCACATGACTCAGTTTAGTCGCAGACAGTTATGCCAAGTAAAACTTGGTGTAAATGCCGACACCTAAATTACGCACGGACCAGGTGTATTCTGAAACCACGTGCATAGATTTTAGGCATGCCCATGATCTGCCCATTCCACGCCCATGGCCACACCTCCTTTTTAACTATGCAACTTAGAATTTAGGCACATCACATTATAGAATACGCTTTGTTCACGTAAATTATAATTAATGCCAATTAGTGTCAATTGCTTGTTAATTGGCAATTATCGGTGCTGATTGGCTTGTTAACTGATTAAGGTGCGTGAACAAATCCAGAATATGACTGGATTTCCACGCACAGCTTAAGTTGCGCTATATAGAATCCTGGGGAATAAAGGACAGCAATGCAACTAAGCGCTATTTTGGGTGTACGTAAGTGGCATAGCACATAAATGCAAGGGGGCGTTCAGATGGGTGCAGAATAAAGTAAGTTAATGCGTGCTGTTGCTGAATTTAGGTGCCTGCAGTTAGAAAAGGTCTATGGCTGGTGTAAATGGGTATGCACATATGTAGGGCATGCCTATGCTGGGTTAAGCTAGTATTCTGTAATGGAATCTGGGCCCCCCGATGCTGTTATTAAATAGGCTCTCACTATGCCGCATCAGGTGCCTAAAAGGAGGTGTGTACTTAAAAGAATTGCTCACTTGGTCTGACTAGAATTAATGCTTTTAATAGAGCTATCTGCTAAAAGGCTGCTACTCCATCGTGACTATCAGTTCAGGCGGTAATCACGGGGGTAGCATGAGAGCCCTTACCGTCACCTCAATGGGTGGTGGTAAGTGCTTCCACCCGAAATGGGGGCGTAAAAGGGAGCCTCTCTGTGTATCACAAACATGCGCTGATGCCAGCGCAGGCCCCCTTTTGCTGCAGCTTCGTAAAAAGACCCCTTGGTTTGTTAAATCATTTTGTAGTCACTCTGCTGTGATTCATGTTGCAAAATTCACATCTTGCTCAGCTTCCCTGGCTGAACTGGGTATTTCTGTCAATGTTTGCCTGAGTACTGGTATCACAGGAAATAATTAACAAATCATCTGTGATTGTTTTTCCAGATATGTTCAGTGAAGGAGCGTCATGCCAGTGAAATCAGAGACCTGCCTAGTCGCTACGTTGAAATAGGTATGGTTATCACAAATAGGTGTTTATGAAAACCTGCATTTTTCAATATGTAACATGAGACTATAAGAAAATAGATTGTTAATTGTAGCCTTTGTTTCAGTTTTGAAGAAATTGATACTGCAGGTGATCTTTTATTTTCACTGTAATAGTCTTTATTGTATTTCCCCAAATATTGTGACGCTATCCTGTTCCAGATGGACAGAACCAACCCGCTTTGTTCTAATATAGCGACTTAGCAAGTGTGAATATTCTGTAATGCATGGTGTTACATCTAGGGCCTGGTTGTGAAGAAATATAACTAAGCACCTTGAGGTAGGCTCACCATTAGTGCGCCAAGGTGCTGTTATAGAATAATAGCATAAGTTGACATTGACATGCCTAAAGTTAGGAACAAGCAGATACACCAGGTATAAATGTTTGGCATAAGTGTTTGCGCCTAAGTGTTCCCAAATCTGTGTGTAACTTATATATTCTACTAGTAAAAAAGGCCCGTTTCAGTACAAAAGGAAACGGGCGCTAGCAAGGTTTTTCTCCCCCTCCCTCGCTCTCTCCCTCTGCCCCCTTTCCTCCCCTCCGATTTCCATGGCTTCCTCCCTCTCTCTGTCACTCTCCTTCACTCTGTTCTCCCTCCGAGTTGCAGTCCCCCCTCCCTCACTCTGTCACTCTCCTTTGCTCTGTCCTCCCTCCGAGTGCCAGTCCCCCCCCCTCTAAAATCGCCAACCCCCCTCTCCCCCTCTCTTACCGGGGTCCCGTTGGCAGCATTGAAGAGCGAGCAGGATCAGCGAGTCTACTGCCTTTCCTTCTCGTCGCTCTGAGCTGTGGTCCCGCCCTCATTTCCTGTTTCCGCAAGGGCGGGACCAGAGTCAGAGCAAAGAGAAGGGAAAGCAGCAGACTCGAAGGGATGTATGACGTCAGTGTTATCTACCGCAGGTAGCAGACCACATCCGAGTGAGCCATGGTCCCAGGCAGCGTCAGAATGTTGGAGGTGAGGATTATTATATAGGATAAGTAATTGGTGTAACATGGAGACACGCCCATTCCCCTCCCACGCTTAGGCCATGTGTACACCTCCCTTGCAGTTCTGTGCTAATGAACCTGTGTGCTATTTTACAGAACAGCACATACTTCGCATTATTATTATTAATAAAAACGTATATCCTGCCATTCTAATATGCATAGTAGGTTACACCAAAATATGCATAATTAAATTAACAGATTATCATAAAATAGCCACACAAAAATTAAAACCTTTCAGATGTACAAAAATGAGTGTATAGTATTAATTATAAAGGAAATGTCAAACATTTCCATCTATAATCACCCAAAATGTCCAACTTTTCCTAATAACCTTATCCTGGGTACACAAGTTTGAACAAGTGAGCTTTCAACCTTTTTGTAAATTTCAATAAATTAGTTAACAGATGCAAATAAATTCAAAGGTAAAGAGTTCCATAGCTTTGGAGCCGCCATTGAAATAAGCTGCTCCTAGGTATCACATAGACGAATTTGTTGAAGATACATCCAGTAAACATTGAGTGGCTTGAGAAGGAGTGCTCTAGAGGAAAGATCTGACAATTTCAGATCCTGCACATATGTACATTAGTGCCAATTATTTTGGCACTTAACACAAAAGGCTTGTGTAGCTACAGGCATGTGTGACTTCTTATAAGCTTTAAGCAGAGGAATCCTGAAAAGCACTACTTTATTTTCACATATGCCATTGGTGGGAATGATTACTGTTAATGACATTTCAGATCCTACAAATAGAAAAATGACAGCTGATAAGTATGTTGTGTTCCATCTACTCTGGCTGAGTTACTTCTGGCTGTAATACCATAGACTCTACTTGATCTCCAACTTTGCTTTCACTTCTTCAAAACAAAGGATCCATTTATGTTTATCTAACACACTCTGGGATTCTTTTACTCTTTTCTGCCTCTGCCAGGTCAAAATGTTTGAATTCTTCGGTTTAGAACATTAATGTTACCCAATTCAAAAGTAAAGTTTTTAAACCATCAAAAATAGAAGGCTTTACATCTAGTAGTTTCTTCTTACCTGGTATAAATAAACATGAAATTTCTGCAATTAACAAATAATTCTTAGTGTGTAATCCAGTGAATCTTACCCACTATTAAATGTCCAGATAAAGGATGAGATTTGCAGTCATTGTTCTGACACCAAAGAGAGAAGTCCATAAGTGACGCCCAAAGTTAGGCGCAGGAAGATCCACGTTAAATTAGTATTTTGCAAAGGGTGCTGTGCGCCTTTACAGAATATCAGCTTAGTCTGGATCTCGCACCTAGCTTTGGGTGCAGCACTTAACACCTGCTGACACCTGGGGTAAATTGTGGCACAAAAGTAATGGCAGCTGGGCGTGTAAATGACCCTATTCTATAACATCGTGATTAATTTCTGGGAAAATCACTGACCCATGCCTCTCCCATAGCCATGCCCCCTTTTGATCTGCCTGCTATAAAATTTATGTATGCATTTTATAGACTGGTGCACAGGGCAGATCAGCATGTAAACGCAAACCCAAATGACTTCCAGTTAACACCAGTTATTGATAATAAATTGTTAATTAGTTTATGCACAGGTCTGGGGTCTGCACCCAAATTTGTATGCCCAAATTTGAGATACCTATATAAAATCCAGGGGTCAATATATTGGTATCTAAACTTTGACAATTTGTAGTTTTGTAAGGTAACTACTAAAGTGCTCTCCGCTGCTTGTATCATGTACATATGCACACTAATTCACAGGATAATCTTCGGTGAAGTCCCGGAATATATGCTCAGGTTAGTTGATTTACCACCCAGAAACAGAGTCAGTACCTCAAGATCATATCTGAATTTACACTACCCAGACTGTAATGGCCTTAAATACAAATCAATTTACGCCACCAATTTTACATACATAGGCACTCAATTATGGAATGCTTTACCCAAACAAGTAAAATCTACCCAGAACTACCTTAACTTCCGAAAATTGTTGAAATCAATATTGTTTAAGAGGGCTTATTCCCCAGGTTTAATTTAACTGAATTAACTATTACTATAAATTACAGATCCAAAGACAATAATTACCTGTTACTATCTCTTGCCTTTTGATGTTTGTTATTATATGTCTTATTCTCAATTTGTATAATTGTTCTTCTTGTACTGTAGCTTGCACTACAGACTTTGTAAGCCACTTTGAGCCTGCGATCAGTGGGAAAATGTGGGATATAAATGTAATACATAAATAAATAAATAAATGTAGATTCAGACATGCCGTACAGCATTGTTTCTCAAGCGAATGCTGGAGTACCCCACAGACAGGCTATTTTTTAAAAAATATATCCACTAGTAAAAAAGGCCCGTTTTCTGCCGCTGATGAAACGGGCCCTAGCCGGCACCGGACTCCCTTCCCCTCCCCTTACACTTGTCTCCCTGGTGGTCTGGAGGTACCTGTTCGGTCGGGGCAGGAAAGAAAGAGCCCCCTCTTTCCTGGCCGTAGCGGTGCTGCTAGCTTCCTTGCTCTCGGCATTTCAAAATGGCCACCGAGAGTTGAGGTCTCGCAATGCAGCTTCAATTGTCGGCGGCCATTTTGATTCGCCGAGAGCCGGACTCAGACACGATGCAGCCGGGCAGCTAGCAGCAGCGCTCCGGGGAGGAAAACGGGGGTTCCTTCGTTCCTGCCCGATCGAACAGGTACCGCTAGACCACCAGGGATAGTGGCTTAAGGGGATGGGAGGTGACAGGGGGGAGGGAAGGTGATGAGGGGAAGATTGTGGTACCGGGGGCGGGCCGGTAACTTGAAAGGGGCGGGGCGATGTGGTGAAAGGGGCCGGGGTGATGGGCACATCATCGTTTGTGGCTGGGATTTGTTGGAAGGGGAGGAGTAGGGAAACACGCTGTACGTGTTTCCCTACTTCTCCCCGTGCGTTGATTTGCCTTGTTTTCGTGTTCCACCCTTGACGTCATCACGTGTGACGCGAGGGCGGGGCATGCAGACATGGTGAGTGTTGTGGCTTCACCACCATGAACTTACGAACCGGTGTGTGAGTGCCTGCAGTGACGTCAGTGTCCTCAGAATGTTGAGGGTGCGTTTTATTATAGTAGATATGAAGCCAGGCTGTCTATCCTGGCTGCAGAGATATGCATGAGATAGATTTGCATGGGGTGGCTTGAGAAACTGTTCTAGAGAAAAAAGACAGGCACTTTTCAAAGGTGGTTTCCATTCTATTTTTCAGGTTAGAACATAACTGGAACTCTTCATTCCATTTTGGCTTCTTCACTGACGGACTGTATCAGAATGCATGTGCTTTATGAGCAGATCCTGCTAAGAGGCTATGATTATTGAGGGTAGCTGGGAATAAAACATTGGAAGCAAATTCTGAAATTACAAAGGACATTTTTTAAAATATTAAAAGCATTCCACATGCAGTATGAGTCCTTCATACAATGAGCATGGACATGCCATAGAGGCAATGTGTTCAAATTCCAGGAAAGGAGAAAATGGATTTAAAAGTTTTGGAATGATGTGTTTTGCTTATTATATTTTTTGCGTAAGGTAAACTGCTTTGGGTCAAACTTGTTTTGAGGAAGGCAGTAGAAAAGTATAACATAACCATTACACTATGGGCAGAGGTGCAGCTTTGAGGGGTTAGTCTTAGAGGAGATCTGTCCTCTAACCCTCAGACTCCTGTGTGTACAGGAGCAAGAAGTGAAGTTTGGGATAAGCATGAAGCTTCAAGCACACCTGTTAATTTTCCAGAACACCCCTCTTCATCCTCGGGCTTGAAGCTAATTTGAAACATGTCTCTACTTTACTGCCTTTTATAACAGGATGTCAAAGCTAAAGTCTGTAAGCCCTTTTTCATTCCTTCTTCTGGTTTTTCCCTAGTTCCAGTCTCTCTTCTCTTCTTGTACAGCCCAAACACTTAATAGCAATCACGTAGAGCGACAAAGATCATGTGCCCTTCAAAACTTTATATTTATGTATTGTAAGATAGTGCTGTATGTGTTCCTGTTAATTGATGGCTAGGAATTTCTCTAGTCCCCACCAAAAAAAAACAAAAAACAGTTTCTGACTTTTGCCAGTGAATGATCCCTAGACTCTGCTAGCCTGACGAGTAGAAATTGAGTCTGGGTCTTGTTGGGCAGACTGGATCGACCGTTCAGGTCTTTATCTGCCGTCATTTACTATGTTGTGTAATGAATTTGGGACTTCTGTATGTATTACCAGTAGCTTATCTGGCAAGTTCTGTGCCACAACTTTTTTTAAGAAAGACTGAGGTGACTAGATGATTGCTTATGTTGAGACTGCAAAAACCAGCCACCTGGTCATTTGGATACCAAAACCTTGAGGCCTGGCATCTATCTCTAAGCCCAAGTGGAAGAGCACTGTTGGAGCCTTTGCTAGATCTAGGCCTAGCTGAGATAGAGCCATTATCGTGGTTGCCAGAACTGGAAGGAGCTAACACTGTTAAGGCTGTGCTTAGAAGAAAACACACATGAACTGCAGAAGAAGAGTGTCATGCACTTTCCTCCCGTGAGCCAGGCTCTTCATAGGAAGTGAGCTCAGGCCTTTTCTTGTCTTATACAGCTACTGTTCTCAGCTTTATGACATGACAATACCCTATTGGTCCATCCAAATATCAACATAAGAACGTAAGAATAGCCATACTGGGTCAGACCAATGGTCTATCTAGCCCAGTATCCTGCTTCTAATAGTGGCCAATCCAAATCACAAGTACCTGTCAGAATCCCAAAGAGTAGCCAGATTCCATTCTGCCGATTCCATGGGCTGACTGGTTCCCTGTATCTATATAACCCTGGAACTGCCAACCTTCTCTGTCCTCAGATTAGTCTCTTCTAGGAGCTCTGCATGCCTTATTCTTTACTGATTTTTGGTATCTGTCTTCTGGTTGTTTCCCAATTATGAACCTCTTTAGCCTGCCTTAACCTCTGCCTGTTCCTAGACACTGTTTGGATTTTGTTCTTTCTCTTCTGCTGCCTGACATCTGGTGTCCATTTTTCTCTGCTGGAACACTTGTTCTTGATGAAGTCCGGCGGCTTTTGAGTGCCAGAATGCTCAATGTGAAGGGAAACGAGAGCTGTTGTAGGTGAAGATGCACTTCTTAATACTGTTGTTTCCCTAGAGTGGACTTGGCTGTGACAAAGAATGGCAGAGAGAAAATAAGTAGAAAAGCTAGACTGGGAAAGCCAAAAGATTCCATGAAAAAATTGAGTTAAAGGCAAAAAAATAAGGCTGTAGTGAATTCCCACACCACTGTCTCCTTCAATAGTTCTCTGATGCTTAAGATTTCTAATCATGTTTCTATCCCTGTTCATGCTTGTGAAAAGTTGAATACTTGCTTAAAAGAAGAATCAGTCCACTCACCTTATTTTATTGCTGGGTAGTGTGCCTTGTTCTGAAAATGTCTTTTGCAGTTTTTCTATTGATTTTACCACAGCACCGTATTGATTGTAGCGTGCAAGTACTGTACTGAGCTACAAGGCTTTCATTGGTCTTAAATATCTTTGTGATCACATTTGATGTACTGTAGGTTTTTACACTGTGTCTAGTGAAGGATTTATTGCTACTCAATCAGGTGTTTTCTGCTGGGCCACTGCTCTTGTACAGTAGCATAGTGCTTCTAGATTGGATACTACACATGTACTCCTGGGATTTGGATTGGGACCAGTGCTTTTTAACATATTTGAGTGATTCTAAAAATGGAATGATAAGTGAGATGATTAAATTTGCAGAGGACACAAAATTATTCAAAATTATTGGATACCTAGGGATGATGAGGAATTTTAGGAGGATCTAGTAAGACCAGAGGACTGGGCATCCCAGTGGCAGATGAAACTTATGTGGACAAGTGCAAAGTGAGCTCCGTATTAGGAGTCACCACCCAGTAAAAGGATTTTGCATCATTATGGACAATACATTAAAATCCTCAGCTTAGTAAGCCACAGGAGTAAAAAAACAAAACAGCAAATAGAATATTAAGTAAGTATTATTCAGAAAGAAATCAGGAAATATTATAATGCTTCTGAATGGATCAATGGCGTATGCTGTATTGTTTGCCTCATCTCAAGAAAAAATAATAGAATTTTAGAAAGACAACAAAAATGATAAAGGGGTAGAAGGACTCTAGTTTTAAGCAAGGCAAAAGAGGTTAGGGCTCTTCATCCTGGAGAAGAGAAGACTGAGAGCAGATACGGTAGAGGTCTATAAAATCCTGAATTGGGTTAGAGCAGGAAAATGGGAAACAGCTATATACTCTAAATAGTATCAAGTCTTGGGAACACTCTATGAAGCTAATATGATAGCACTTTAAAAACAAATCGAGTATTAAAACAAGTATTTTTTCACTCAATGAATAATTATGCTGTGGAATTTTGCCACCAACAAATGTGGTAAAAGCAGTTAACATACTGTGTTTAAAAAGGGGTTAAGAAAGGAAAAATCTGTAACCCGTTACTAGAGTAGTAGACTTGGGATAGTTACTGCTCATACCTGGGTGTAAGCAGTGAGAAATATTCTTTTGAACCCTGTCTGATACTTGTGATTGGATGGCCACAAGATGCTGGACTTAATGGGCCTTTGCTGTGACGGTGTGGCATTGTTATGTTCTTATGCACTTTGGTGGCAGTTCTATAACTGGGTGCCTCCAATTAGCCACCCAGAGGATGTGTGGTAGGTGCCTAGGATCTGTTATAGAACACTAATGTAACCAGCTATCAACAGACCTAAAGTTTAGGTGCTCACACATGCAAGCCGTAGAGCTGGTTTAAGTATACATACCCAAGTGCAGCAGGGATGTGTGTAGTTTACAGTATTCTGTAGGTTATGCATGTAAGCGGGGGCCCAGCCTATGTCCCACCTATACTCCACACTGTGTATGACCCTGCAGATGCTTGCTATAAGTTAAGCAGATATTTGCAGAATAACAGGCACCATACTAGCATTTACACACATAAGTGTGCACATATACACTTAAATGCTAATATTCTAGACATGCAGGTGCATACAAGTGAGTGCTTAGGTTATAGAATTGCTCTTTTTATTTTTTTTTTAAATCTCTACCAGCTCTGTATCCTGATGGGCATGTAACCTCCTTGTCTCTATCTACTCTTGTTTCCAAATCCTTTTCCTCAGTGACAGAGCCCCCCCCCCCCTCCCCCACCCAGCAAAAATATTTTTTTCTTTTCTAGGATCCTTTGATACCACTTCTTGAGGCTTGCTGTCATATAGGATATTGACTGAAATACTACAGTCCTTATTCATTCTGACCCTACCCGAATTCCTTATGCTTTGAATCCTCTGTGGTTAGCAGAAGGAGACTTACAGGCTTATTTTTGAAAGAGAAGGGCGCCCATCTTTCGACACAAATCGCAAGATGGGCGTTCTTCTCACAGGGTCGCCCAAATCGGCATAATCGAAAGCCGATTTTGGGCGTCCTCAATTGCTTTCCGTCACGGGGGCGTGTCAGAGGCGTACCGAATGCAGGACTGGGGCGTGCCTAACACATGGGCGTCCTCGACCCTTAATAAAGGGCGTCCCTGACGAACACTTGGACGACTTTACCTGGTCCTTTTTTTTTTTCTTACGACCAAGCCACAAAAATGTGCCCTAAATGACCAGATGACCACCGGAGGGAATCGGGGATGACCTCCCCTTACTCCCCCAGTGGTCACTAACCCCCTCCCACCCTCAAAAAATTTTCAAAATATTTTTCCAGCCTCTATGCTAGCTCAAATATCATACCCAGCTCCATGACAGCAGTATGCAGGTCCCTGGAGCAGTTTTAGTGGATGCAGTGCACTTCAGGCAGGCGGACCCAGGCCCATCCCACCACCTGTTACACTTGTGGTGGTAAACGTGAACCCTTCAAAACCCACCAGAAACCCACTGTACCCACATGTAGGTGCCCCCCTTCACCCGTAAGGGCTATGGTAGTGGTGTACAGTTGTGGGGAGTAGGTTTGGGGGGGCATTGGGGGGCTCAGCACACAAGGTAAGGGAGCTATGCACCTGGGAGCAATTTCTGAAGTCCACTGCAGTGCCCCGTAGGTTGCCCGGTTGATGTCTTGGCATGTCAGGGGGACCAGTGCACTATGAATGCTGGCTCCTCCCATGATCAAATGCCTTGGATTTGGTCGTTTCTGAGATGGGACTCCTCGGTTTCCATTATCAGTGAAAATCGGGGACGAGCATCTCTAAGGTTGACCTAAATTTTGTGATTTGGGCATCCACGACCGTATTATCAAAACGAAAGATGAACGCCCATCTTGTTTCAATAATACAGGTTCCCCTGTCCCTTTGCCGGGACGTTCTGCGAGGACGTCCTCAGGAAAACTTGGGTGCCCCTTTCGATTATGCCCCTCGTAATGGTCTATGGATGTGAGACAGACATTTTGAATTCTGGCCTGTTCAATCTTGAGCTTAATGTTTATCCCAGAGATAGGGCAACACCAGAGCCTAGAAATGCAGTCAGTGACCAAGGAAATGTATCAGAAAAATGCAGAAATATTTCTTGTCATTTTGGGTGCCACATATTTGATTAAAAGCAATTTTCAAGCACACTAATTGTTCTCGGCCCAATCCTCGGGACGCACCTGGTCGGGTTTTTAGGATACTTGCAGTTATTATTAAAGAATCTTTTTACTGAAAATAAAACGATGAGTATGCATTACAATATTACTCCAATAAGAGTAAATAACAAACAGTCCAAATTTAGACCAACCATTACCCCCCTCCATATCTCCTCCCCCCCCCCCCCCCCAAAGTAATGTTGGAGATACAACAATATCATGACCCGAGGTCTTGACGCTTATGACCTAGGACACCTACAGTTAATGTGCATGAGGTGGATTTGTATACAGTAGAGGTAGTGTATACAGGTTTATTTTATACATGTTTATTGTACAGTTGATTTTTTTTCCTTTTTATTTTTTACAGTAGCACTTGATTTTGCAGTGTTTTAAAAGTATTTGCATGCATCTTTATTGAGTGTCCTCTGGTCTGTGTATTTTTGAAAGAGTGAAAAATTAATTCACTTTACCTGTTCTACACCACTCAGGATTTTGTAGACCTCAATCAAATCTCCCCTCATCCTTCTCTTTTCCAAACTGAAGAGCCTTAACCTCTTTAGCCTTTCCTCATACAAGTGTCGTTCCATCCCCTTTATCATTTTGGTTGCTCTTCTTTGAACCTTTTCTACATAAGTACTGTATCATTTTATGTACTTGAGTATGTATCTGAGCTTATCTGATTGTTTTTTGTTTTGACATTTTTATGTATATTTTTATTGTAACCTGACTAGGAATAGGAGGGCTAGAAATGTTTTAAATAAAAATAAACTGCACAAAAGTTAAGTCCACAGACAGATGATATTTTCTTTATTTCTTTACTGGGATTTATTAACCTTCTTTATAAAGAGATTCACCCAAGGCGGTGTATAGCAGGTACAGTTTAGCATAAAACTTACAATTTTGTTAACAGCGTAACAATAGTAAAATGACCAACAGGCTCATTTTCGAAAGAGAACGATGCCCATCTTTTTGACACAAATCGGAAGATGGGTGTCCTTCTCACAGAGTCGCCCAAATCGGTATAATTGAAAGCCGATTTTGGGCGAACCCAACTGCTTTCTGTCGCAGGGATGACCAAAGTTCACTGGGGCATGTCAGAGGGATAGTGAAGGCGGGACTTGGGCGTACCTAACACATGGGCGTCCTCAACCCATAATGGAAAAAAAAAGGGCATCCCTGACGAGCACTTGGACGACTTTACCTGGCCCTGTTTTTCTTACGACCGAGGCACAAAAAGGTGCCCGAACTGACCAGATGACCACCGGAGAGAATCAGGGATCACCTCCCCTTACTCCCTCAGTGGTCACTAACCCCCTCCCACCCTCAAAAAGCATCTTTAAAAATATTTTGTGCCAGCCTCTATGCCAGCCTCAAATATCATACTCAGGTCTATGACAGCAGTATGCAGGTCCCTGGAGCGGTTTTAGTGGGTGCAATGCACTTCAGGCAGGCGGACCGAGGTCCATTCCCCCCCCCCCCCCCCACCCACCTGTTACACTTGTGGTGGTAAATGTGAGCCCTTCAAAACCCACCAGAAACACACTGTACCCACATGTAGGTGCCCCTCTTCACCCGTAAGGGCTATGGTAGTGGTGTACAGTTGTGGGTAGTGGGTTTTGGGGGGCTCAGCACACAAGGGAGCTATGTTTTCTTATCTCTCCCAGCATACCTTTAGTGTATACTCTAGTGGATCCTCTTCTACTTCTATCCCACTGTCAGTTGGTGTACCTCAGGGATCTGTCCTGGGACCTCTTCCCTTCTCCATCTATACTTCTTTCATTGGTACTCTGATCTCATCACATGGTTTTCAGTATCATCTTTACGCTGATGACGCCCAGATTTACCTCTCCACACCAGAAATCTCAGCTGAAACCCAGGCCAAAGTATCAGCCTGCCTGTCTGACATTGCTGCCTGGATGTCTCAGCGCCATCTGAAACTAAACAAGACCAAGACTGAGCTTCTTACCTTTCCCCCTTAACCAACATCTCCTCCTCCCCCATTTTCTATTTCTGTGGATAACACTCTCATCCTTCCTGTCTCATCAGCTCGTAACCTTGGGTTCATCTTCGACTCCTCCCTCTCCTTCTCTGCACATATTCAACAGTCTGCTAAAACCTGTCGTTTCTTTCTCTATAATATCAGCAAAATTCGCCCCTTCCTTTCTAAGTACACTACCAGAACCCTCATCCACGCTCTTATCACCTCTCGCTTAGACTATTGCAATTTGCTTCTCACAGGTCTCCCACTTAGCCATCTCTCTCCTCTTCAATCTGTTCAAAATTCTGCTGCAAGACTAATATTCAGCCAGGGTCATTATGCTCATATTAGCCCTCTCCTTAAGTCAGTTCACTGGCTTCCTATCCGTTTCCGCATACAGTTCAAACTCCTCTTATTGACCTATAAGACTCTGCAGCTCCTCAGTACCTCTCCACTCTCATCTCTCCCTACATTCCTCCCCGGGAACTCCATTCACTAGGTAAATCTCTCTTATCTGCACCCTTCTCCTCCACCGCTAACTCCAGACTCCGTTCCTTTTATCTTGCTGCACCATATGCCTGGAATAGACTTCCTGAGCCGGCCGTCTTCAAATCTAAGCTAAAAGCCCACCTTTTTGATGTTGCTTTTAAATCCTAACCCTTATTTACTTGTTCAGAACCGTTATTTTATCATCCTCACCTTAATATTCCCTTATCTCTCGTTTGTCCTGTTTGTCTATCCTAATTAGATTGTAAGCTCTGTCGAGCAGGGACTGTCTCTTCATGTTCAAGTGTACAGCGCTGCGTACGTCTAGTAGCGCTATAGAAATAAGTAGTAGTAGCTAAGTACCTGGGAGCAATTTGTGATGTCCACTGCAGTGCCCCCTAGGGTGCCCGGTTGGTGTCCTGGCATGTCAGGGGGACCAGTGCACTACAAATGCTGGCTGCTCCCATGACCAAAGGGCTTGCATTTGGTCGTTTCTGAGATTGGCGTCCTTGGTTTCCATTATCGCCGAAAATCAGGAACCACCAAGTCTAGGGGCGACCTAAATGTCAAAATTTGGGCGTCCCCGACTGTATTATCGAAACGAAAGATGGACGTCCATCTTATTTCGATAATACGAGTTTCCACGCCCCTTCACTGGGACGTTTTGCGAGGACGTTCTCAGCAAAACTTGGGCGTCCCTTTTGATTATGCCCCTCTAAGTATAAACATAAATAGAATAAATGATGTAAACTTGAAAACAGCAAATTGAAAACCATTAATAGGATTACCATGAAACAGGATCAAAAATATACACATTTAACAGCACTGAAATTCAAATAACAAAGATAGAATACAATGTAAATGTATTATTTGTGTGTAAAATAAATCCAAATAAATAATAATAAATGTAGCAAAATACTAACAATACACCTAATAAGCGTGCATTAGAACATTAAAATAACATAGCTACACTACTAATGCTTTTCTACAATACAGCTTTCCATATAACTGAGGGACCAAGTGCAGATACAGTGGGGGAAATAAGTATTTGATCCCTTGCTGATTTTGTAAGTTTGCCCACTGACAAAGACATGAGCAGCCCATAATTGAAGGGTAGGTTATTGGTAACAGTGAGAGATAGCACATCACAAATTAAATCCGGAAAATCACATTGTGGAAAGTATATGAATTTATTTGCATTCTGCAGAGGGAAATAAGTATTTAATCCCTCTGGCAAACAAGACCTAATACTTGGTGGCAAAACCCTTGTTGGCAAGCACAGCGGTCAGACGTCTTCTGTAGTTGATGATGAGGTTTGCACACATGTCAGGAGGAATTTTGGTCCACTCCTCTTTGCAGATCATCTCTAAATCATTAAGAGTTCTGGGCTGTCGCTTGGCAACTCGCAGCTTCAGCTCCCTCCATAAGTTTTCAATGGGATTAAGGTCTGGTGACTGGCTAGGCCACTCCATGACCCTAATGTGCTTCTTCCTGAGCCACTCCTTTGTTGCCTTGGCTGTATGTTTTGGGTCATTGTCGTGCTGGAAGACCCAGCCACGACCCATTTTTAAAGCCCTGGCGGAGGGAAGGAGGTTGTCACTCAGAATTGTACGGTACATGGCCCCATCCATTCTCCCATTGATGCGGTGAAGTAGTCCTGTGCCCTTAGCAGAGAAACACCCCCAAAACATAACATTTCCACCTCCATGCTTGACAGTGGGGACGGTGTTCTTTGGGTCATAGGCAGCATTTCTCTTCCTCCAAACACGGCGAGTTGAGTTCATGCCAAAGAGCTCAATTTTTGTCTCATCTGACCACAGCACCTTCTCCCAATCACTCTCGGCATCATCCAGGTGTTCACTGGCAAACTTCAGACGGGCCGTCACATGTGCCTTCCGGAGCAGGGGGACCTTGCGGGCACTGCAGGATTGCAATCCGTTATGTCGTAATGTGTTACCAATGGTTTTCGTGGTGACAGTGGTCCCAGCTGCCTTGAGATCATTGACAAGTTCCCCCCTTGTAGTTGTAGGCTGATTTCTAACCTTCCTCATGATCAAGGATACCCCACGAGGTGAGATTTTGCGTGGAGCCCCAGATCTTTGTCGATTGACAGTCATTTTGTACTTCTTCCATTTTCTTACTATGGCACCAACAGTTGTCTCCTTCTCGCCCAGCGTCTTACTGATGGTTTTGTAGCCCATTCCAGCCTTGTGCAGGTGTATGATCTTGTCCCTGACATCCTTAGACAGCTCCTTGCTCTTGGCCATTTTGTAGAGGTTAGAGTCTGACTGATTCACTGAGTCTGTGGACAGGTGTCTTTCATACAGGTGACCATTGCCGACAGCTGTCTGTCATGCAGGTAACGAGTTGATTTGGAGCATCTATCTGGTCTGTAGGGGCCAGATCTCTTACTGGTTGGTGGGGGATCAAATACTTATTTCCCTCTGCAGAATGCAAATAAATTCATATACTTTCCACAATGTGATTTTCCGGATTTAATTTGTGATGTGCTATCTCTCACTGTTACCAATAACCTACCCTTCAATTATGGGCTGCTCATGTCTTTGTCAGTGGGCAAACTTACAAAATCAGCAAGGGATCAAATACTTATTTCCCCCACTGTATATAAATGGGGACAAGATGGGTACAGTCAGTTGGGATAAATAGATGGCTGGCTATACTCAAGGCAAGTTCTTTGTACAGTTAAGCAAGACATAAGGAACTGATCAAGCATGATATAAGGAACTGATCTAAGTTACAGTGTGTGTAGCAAGGTAGTCCAGGTGCAGAATGAGTGTTTAGTAAGTCACCCTATGTATTAAAGGCTTGGGAGAAGAGCCAGGCTTTCACCTCCTCCTGCAGACTAGCAGCGGTGGTGGCAAACAAGTTAAAATCAGGAAGATCACGGGGTCTGCACTACCCGTGGCTGCTGATCCCACCCCTTTGGCGTCACTTCCAGTTCTGGAGCAGAGCTAACAGTCATGGGTAGGTAAGGCCCTGCAATCTTGATTTTTTGTTTATGGCGCAGGAGCAGCAGCAAGGGGGGCGGGGGTTGAGAGAGGGGGACACTGGATGGAAGAGAGAGAAAGAGGGCAGACATGGAGGGGGGGTATGGGCAGACTGGATGGAAGAAGAGACAGAGAGAGAGAGAAGGCAGACAGTGGATAAAAGGAAGAGTGGATGGAAGGGAGAGAGAGAGAGAGAAGACAGTGGATGGAAGAAGGGGCAGGGAGGGAGAGGGTGGGCAGAGCCTGGATGGAAGGGAATGAAAGGGCAGATGGTGGATGAAAGGGGCAGAGAGAGAAGGTAGACCCTGGATAGAAAGGAGAGAAACGGCAGATGGTGGATGAAAGGAGCAGAGAGAGAGAGAGAGAGAGAACAGATCCTGGATGGAAGGGGAGGGAGGGAGGGCAGACCCTGGATGGATGAAAGAGAAAGGGCAGATGGTGGATGGAAGTGAAAGATAGAGTAAACCCTGGATGGAAAGATCAGAGAGAAAGAGAGAGGGTTCAGTCCCTGGATGGAAGGGAGAGAAAGGGCAGACAGTGGATGGAGGGGGCAGAGACAGAGAGGGCAAATCCTGGATGGAGGGGAGGAAGAGGGCAGCAGTGGTTGGAAGGGGGGGGGGGGAAGAGAGGGCAGACAGGACAGACTGCAGATGGAAGTGGCAAACACAGATACCAGATGCTGGATGGAAGGGAGAGAGAGGGCAGATAGTGGTGGAAGGAGCAGAGGTGGAGAGAGTGCAGATGATGGAAGGAAAGGACAGGGAGAGAGAGGGCAGACAATAGTTGGCAGGGGCAAAGAGAGAGAGAGAGGGCAGACACTGGATGGAAGGGAAAGAGGGAGCAAAGAGAGATGGCAGGGAGAGAGATAAGGCAGATACTGAATGGAAGGGGCAGAGAGAAGTCAGACGCTAGATGGAAAGGAGAGAGTTCAGAGAAAATGAGGAATGCAGAAACCAGAGATGACAAAAGTAGATAAAATAATTTTTTTAATGCTTTAGGATAAAGTACTATTGTAGCTACGTTAATAAACGTTTATAAATAGAAAATGGAAATAAGATAATCTTTTTATTGGAAAAATTGGAATACATTTTGACTAACTTTAGGAGACCAAAACACCCTTGCTCAGGTAAGGACAGGATACTGTAACAGTAGTATACTATATTGGCCTGAGGAAGGAGGTTTTGACCTCTGAAAGCTAAATATATTAGTCCAATAAAATGATATTTGTTTTATTTCTATTTGTTAATTTCTAAAGTGGTGATTGGTATTTGATAGTTTGTTGCATATGCTATCTTTGCACAGCACTAGGGGTCATACATCACTATCACTGTTTCTGTGATGTTGCATTGTATGCAGAGTCTGGCTTCTTGGAGGTTCAGTTTAATTTGTGTCTAAATATTTCTATTTTTAGTTTGTGGTTACTTATTCTATAGTGGATTAGGGTATATCTGTGTCTGAAAAAGACATGGTTTTCTGTTGGCATTCACTGTGCAGGATCGATGATCTGTACTATTCTGTCTGGTTTAGTTTTACAATAGGTGTTTTGATGTTCTAGTACTCACTTAAATGTTTAAGATGCTGCCTTTTCCTAGGGTACACCCTTTTGTGACTCAAGTTACTGCTTATGGTATGCTAGAATTGCTCTGTAGGTCCTGAGTGACATGTGTTTGCTAGTACTGGATTTTGGAGGGGGGGGTGTTAAAGTATCAGTCTCGGGTGTCAAATACCCTAGGTACGCCACTGGTGGACACCTGCCAGTGATGGGTAGTGGTGTATCTTGCTGCCATTAGGAAGAATTCATTAAGCTGTGTTCACTTACTCTTCCTTGGATGATATAGTTCAAATCTTTAACCTGAAAGGAGGATAGGTGGATTCTTAGGCAATTTCTGTTTAGTAATAGAATATATCTAAGATAAAAATTCTGACCCGACTACTTGAATCACAGGACATGACTACCATATACGTATAAAGGACCCAATACTGATAAAATTCTCCTGGATTCTAATGCTAATAGAGGTACATTTCTTCAAATAAAAAAAAAAAAAATCAAGCCTTGTGTAACGAAAACCCCAAATCATTCTCCCATATTTCTATATTTTACAGTTTCTCAGTTTGATGAGGAGTTCTATATTAGTGGACTCGCACCTCTCTCTGACCAGCTTGTAATTCTGTTTTATGTGAAGGAGGTGTCTGACAAAGTGGTAAGTATAGAAGCACCAAAATTTAAAATTGCAACAGATTAAAATTTTGAAACACATTCTGATGGTCCATAGTATCCTAGAGTGGAGGAGTAGCCTAGTGGTTAATGCAGCAGTCTGAAAAACCAGGGGAACTGGGTTCATTTCCCACTGCAGCTCCTTGTGACTCTGGACAAGTTGCTTAACTCTCCATTGCCCCACAAAATAAGTACCTGTTATAATATAGATATATGAGCTATACGTATATATGCACATATATATACTGTGTGTGTGTATATATATGAAAAAAGAGATCTCTCTCTCTCTCTTTATATATATATATACACACACACACACACACACAATGTTCATGTGCTAACTCATCAACAACTGGAGAGAGAGAGCACACAATCTTTCTAATGGAAAGAAAGAAAAAAGTCTATAGGTTCTCTAAGTTAACATCAATTCAAACTGCCCATGTTAATTCAGCCTGTGAGAGCAGATCTTGTCTCATCAGAACCCTTTACCCTGCTGACAATAGGAGCTTGAATATTAATAGTGTTCTTTAAATAAGTAGGAGACATCACAGTAAAAGGTTTACTCAGCCATTTTACAATACACTTAACTGGAAATTTTGAAAAGAAGGAAGCTTCCAAAGATATTACACATTGTCTTAAAGCAAGAAATTTCTCCTGCATCACATCAAAGAATGCTTAAATTATATGTCTATTAAAAGAAATATCATGATTCCTAAAGAAACATTTGCACTTCTAAAAGTTGGAAAAAGTACTCACAGAAAAGGAAGTGCAAGTGTTTACAGATACTTTTCCCTCTCTTTACCATAAACTGATTTTGTATGTTGGATTCAAGCTAAGGTTATGCTTTCAAGAGAACAGTCTTTTCTGGGGTTTATCTGTACTCAAGTTGCTTGTTCCTCATGGAAAGAGTACACTTAATTTTGACAGCTATACATTTTCATCCTAAACTGATTTAGCTGCACAAGAAGCAATGAAATTATGAAGTCTATTAGATAATCTGTGCCTTGGAACCTTTTGGTTTTATGTAATTTGTCTTTCCTGTGATAAAAAGGAAAGCCTTTCTCAATTAAAGCCCCACTGTTATTGCTTGTTGAAAATTACTTTCCTTACCTGGAGCACATTTTCCATACCATTAAATGGGAGGATGAGCTCTCGAGACCTCATAAAATCTCCAGTGAGCAGGGATATACGTATTTTGTGTAATCTTAAAAGTCATCCCTGGGGGAGAAGACTTATAAAGGCCATTTTACTAAAGCTTAGTGCACCCTAAATGCTAAGAAACCCATGGGTATAAAATGAGCTTCTTAGCATTTAGCATGCTCTAAAGCTTTAGTAAAAGAGCCCCATAATTTGGAATCATGCTGCATACAATATTTTCCTGTATATTCTGTTTTTTAAAATTCACACAGCAAAAATTGATAAAGCTAAAAATGAAGGTGGTGTCTCTAAACATTTACCTCATGGATTAAAATAATTCATGGCTTCTTGCTATCTAATTTTGTCTGTTGCTTAGATAATGTAGTTTTATTCTTTTGGTAGTCTTCCCTGACTGCTTTCCCACAGAAGACAATGGGTCAAATATTCTAAGCATTTCTTCATGCAGACAAAATAGAGAAAATCTTTTCATACTTATGGCACAAAAGGAGGCAGAATGTGTCATCTTTTAACAAAATGGAGATATTCCAAAAAAGGGTTTGCTAAAAAAAAATATATATATATATATATATATATATATATATATATATATATATATATATATATATATATATATATATATATATATAGCATGTGAAGCAAGGCTCATGGAATACTTTCCAACCCTTCTGTGCATGCATGTGTGTGTTTGTATACGTGTTGTCTCTGTTTGTTTCTGTGTGCATCTGTGACCTGGAAGTGAGAGGCCAAATATTCTGTTGGTTTAGAAAGAATAACAACATGAAACCAAGGATGTATTTTATAGTATAATCACAGGATTCCAATAATGTCCCAATACAAAAAGTGTTCCCATGTTTCTCTAACACTAAGAGGCCATACATGTAACAAGTAGAAGCAACCTGCATGGTTCAGTCATGAGGTGTCGCTGTACCTAGCTACCAGAAAGAAAAATATATAGTTCAGTCACTAGATTTCACAGTAGGATTTCCAAAAGAAAATATACATCTTGGTCATGGATTTTTTGATATAGTGCCTTGCTGTGATACAACCAAAGCGGCAGGTACTTTGCCCTTGTGGGCTCATAATCTAAGTTTTGTACCTGGAGCAATGGAGAGTTAAGTGACTTGCTCAGGGTCACAAGGAGCTACAGTGAGAATTGAACCCAGTTCCCCAGATTCTCAGCCCACTGCTCAACCATTAGGCTACTCCTCTACTCCCATCTGAATGAACAACCAGCTGAGTGAGGATAAGGGTATGGCAGCAGGTAAAAAGCATATAGAGGAGGGGAGCATGAAGTGGAGGAATAACCTAATGCAATGGTTCCCAAACTTTTTCAGTTCACGACACCCTTAGTGTCCGATCAGTTTTTCACGGCACCCCTCTGCCAGCCACATAGGTCTCTGCCTCCCCCCCCCCCCCCGGCCACACATAGGTCTCCGCACCCTCCCAGGCCACATAGGTCTCACTTTCCCTGCAGCTCCCTCCAGCACACCTCTCCTCCCTGAAAGTTCAACACACCTTTCCATTCCCTGAAGCCCCCCTCCTCCCAGAAAGTCCAGCACACTTCTGCACCTTCTCTAAATCCAGCATTGTTCACTACCTTCCTTCCTGCAGGTCCAGGACTGCTGCCGCCGCTTCCTTCTCCTTCTCCCGCTACAGCTGCAGTGCTTGCAGCTTACATTTTTGGGCTGTCCGCGATTCACACACAGTCTGGGACCTTCCCTCTGCCACATTCAGCCCTCTCTGATGTAACTTCCTGTTGCGAGGGCTGGATGCAGCAGAGGGAAGTCCCTGCAGTGCCTGTGTGAATCACAGATGACCCGAAAATGTAAACTTGCAAGCACTGCAGTGGACCTGTGTGATTGGAAAGTAGGGAGCGATGCTGGATTGTGGGCTGTGGGAGGGAGGTCAGGATTTGCCGCAACACCCCTGAGAGTTTGCTGTGGCTCACCAGAGTGCCGTGGAGTACAGTTTGGGAACCGCTGGCCTAATGCTTAGTACAGTGAGCTGACCAGGGGAGCTGGGTTTTATTTCCCACTACAGCTCCTTGTAATCTTGATTTCTATTTATTACCTTTAAAAGTGCACTGACATGGCTACCACATCACTGTACAGAACTTGAAACACTATCAGTATGCATGACTCCATTCAAAATTGTCATAGAGTGTTTCATAAAGGATCCAACTTATTTATAAAAAAGCAGCTATTTGGAGAAACTGGCACAGTGAGTAGAGATTGGACATAAGTTGTCTTCCTTTTTCATAGGGTAAGGAGTGCTGTGCCAGACCTCGCCTTGATATCATTCAGCCGCTTCCTGAGTCCTATGAAGAAATTTCTTCTGATGCTCTGACAGTTAGAGGTTTCCAGGAAAATGAATGCAGAGACTATCGCCTTGGTAAGAATTGCAATGACATTACCTAAGCTTGTTTTTCAGAAGTATATTCTCTTTTATTTCTGTTTCAACTTAATGTTAGTGGCAGTGGAATACTGATGTGTTTCTTCCTCCCCAAAGACATGCAGGAGACTCATTTTACAGTGGCTATCACTAGTTAAGGATCTCTTGATACAGTCAGTCTGTTAAGGTAACCCTACTGACGGTGTCACAAGAGTCCCCACTCAGGGCTCCATTTAATAAGCTTCTAATTTGTTCTAATGCATATGCTGAAAAATCTTTTACTCCCAATGCAATAAACTGATGACATGCACATTACAGTGTTAACAAGTCAAGAAAGCTGTATAACATGTCTCATGGAATTCTTCCAACCCCTCTGCAGGTATGTGCATGTGTGTGGTGGTGGTGGGAGTATTGCACATCATGTTTGTGTATTATGGTACGAGTGTATGTGTTTATGATCAGGAGAGGAAATGAAAAGGGAAGGCAGTTTGAAAGGTGCAATTCCTTAATTACAATGCCACAGTGAATCAGTGTATGTATCCCTCAACTGTTGGCGCTGCTTCTCTCATAAAAATGTATTTGCATGATTTGGGCCAGATTCATTTATCTTGTTTTCCCACTAGATGCAGAAACGTCACTTCTACAGCACATAAACTTTGTGCAGATCACCTCCTCCCTTCCTGTTACTAGAGCTGTCTTCCAGTACTCCACCCCCACTGCCTTTCTGGATCCTACCTTTAGTTTCTGTTACCAGTTACAATGAAAGCAGGGAAGGCAGGATCACTAACAAGTGTGTGTGTGTGTTTGGGGGGGGGAGGAGGACTAGGGAACAGGTAGAGATTTTAAAGTCAGAAAAACTGCCCAGATATTTTACCTTCCGTACTCTAATGTAAAATTCCTGACTTCTGCTAAAAAGCAGACAGTTGACAATCTAATCTCCCGAGTCCTGAGCATATTTCACACAGTTCCCCTAAACATGTGAACGTAAAGTACGTGCAGAGTTTGCTAATAGCTTAATCTGGCCCTGTCCACAGCAACAGAGCTTTGCGCAATGGCATTATAGCCAATGAGGTCTCATCGAAGCATGACAATTGCTAGTTGAAAATGTTTCCCAATATTCCACCATAATGACTTGAAAAATGTTACATGGTAATACATATAGGACTAGATTCTGTAAATGGCACCCAAATTTGAGTGCTGAAAAAATGTTGACTACTATGCTATAAACGATGCTCAGAGTTGAGCACCATTTATAGAACTACTATAATGAACAACTAGGTTCTGACTACAAAGACATGAAAAAGTTTTACAAGCTACTGGATAAATTAGTAGACACAAAACCAGTGTCCTCAACAAAATCAGGAATCCCAACAGCAGATGATCTTGCTAACTACTTCAAAGGCAAAATTGTCAATCTATGCAAAAATATATCACAGGACTACACCAACATTGATACCTTCCTTAATGAGCTAGACCCATGCTCAGAAGAATACCCAGCCAACCGAACTTGGACAAATTTTGCCCGGATCACCCAAGACACAATAACACTAGCAACCAATAAGATCTCTACAGCCTACTGTCAATTGGACCCCTGCCCTAATTATCTAATGACCCCCCCCCCCCCCCCACTCGATTCATCACTGAACTTACCTCCCACCTCAACTTCTTGTTCCAGCATGGCATATTCACCAAAGACAAAGGTAATATTCTACTCACACCATTACCAAAAGACACCAAAAAGAAAACTAACGACATCACCAACTACCGACCTGTGGCATCCATCCCACTTACAACCAAACTGATGGAAAACATTGTAGCTAAACAACTTACTGAATACATCGACAATTTCTCAATCCTTCATGAATCACAGTCGGGCTTCAGATCTCTCCACAGTATGGAAACCGTCCTGGTAACTCTCCTAGCCAAGTTCAAAAAAGAAATCACATTAGGTAAAAACATACTCCTCTTGCAATTCGACTTGTCAAGCGCATTTGATATGGTTGACCACTATATGCTATTAAGAATACTCGACACTCTCATGGATCTTCCTCCACCCCCATCCCGCTCTCTGTTGGAGTTCCCCAGGGATCTGTCCTTGGACCCCTTCTTTTTTCAATCTACACCTCTTCCCTGGGCTCACTGATCTCATCTCATGGTTTCCAGTATCATCTTTACGCTGATGACACCCAGCTATATCTCTCCACACCAGACATCACCGCGGAGACCCAGGCCAAGGTATCGGCCTGCTTATCCGACATTGCTGCATGGATGTCCAACCGCCACCTGAAACTGAACATGTCCAAGACCGAGCTTATCGTCTTTCCACCAAAACCCACTTCTCCTCTTCCTCCACTCTCTATCTCAGTTGATGGCACCCTCATCCTCCCCGTTTCATCTGCCCGCAACCTCGGAGTCATCTTCGACTCCTCCCTCTCCTTCTCTGCACATATCCAGCAGATAGCCAAGACCTGTCGCTTCTTTCTCTTTAACATCAGCAAAATTCACCCTTTCCTCTCTGAGCACACCACCCGTACTCTCGTCCACGCTCTCATTACCTCTCGCCTTGACTACTGCAACCTACTCCTTACTGGCCTCCCACTTAGCCATCCATCCCCCCTTCAATCTATTCAGAACTCTGCTGCACGTCTTATATTCCGCCTGAACCGATATACTCATATCATCCCTCTTCTCAGGTCACTTCACTGGCTTCCAATCAGATACCGCATACAGTTCAAGCTTCTCCTTCTTACCTACAAATGCACTCAGTCTGCAGCCCCTCATTACCTCTCTTCCCTCATTTCCCCTTACGTTCCCGCCCGTAACCTCCGCTCACAGGACAAATCCCTCCTCTCAGTACCCTTCTCCACCACTGCCAACTCCAGGCTCTGCTCATTCTGCCTCGCCTCACCCTATGCTTGGAATAAACTTCCTGAGCCCTTACGCCAAGCCTCCTCCCTACCCATCTTCAAATCCTTGCTCAAAGCCCACCTCTTCAATGTTGCTTTCGGCACCTAACCTTTATACCTTTCAGGAAATCTAGACTGCCCCTATTTGACTGACTGTACATTTGTCCTTTAGATTGTAAGCTCCTTTGAGCAGGGACTGTCCTATGTTAAATTGTACAGCGCTGCATAACCCTAGTAGCGCTTTAGAAATGTCAAGTAGTAGTAGTAGTAGTAGGAGGGAATATAATCAAATAGATCAAGGGTTTCCTAACCACGAGATCTTATCAAATAAAAAGCAAACTCAAACATACCACCATCATGGAGTACCGATTGCGGAGTACCCCAGGGTTCACCTCTCTCACCCATATTATTTAATCTGATGATGATCCCCCTTGCTCATGACCTATACAAGCATAATCTTAATCCTTTTCTGTATGCAGATGATGTCACCATTTACATACCGTTCAACTGTAATCCAAGAGAAATCATTGTTGCAATAAAGACTAGTTTAAGCTTAATGGATGTCTGTTAATCGGCATTCAAACTCAACAAGAAAAACTCACTGCCTTATTCTCTCTTCTCACCACAAAACAAACCTCCCTTCATCCATAAAAACCCTGGAACATACTCTCCCAATATCGGACAAACAGAAGATCCTTGGAATTACTATTGACACTAACCTAACCCTGGAGAGCCAAGCCTCTGCCACCACAAAAAAAATGTTCTATGCAATGTGGAAACTCAAATGGATCTAACAATTCTTCCCAAGGGAAACTTTCCGTAACATAATTCAAACAATGATACTATCACATGTTGACTACTGTAACGCCGTATATTGGGGATGCAAAGACCAGTTCTTAAGGAAACTCCAGGCCGCACAGAACACGGCAATTAGACTCGTTTTCGGAAAGACAAGATTCGAATGTGCTAAACCCCTACGTGAAATACTGCACTGGCTACCAATCAAGGAACAAATTTTGCACTCTGGTCCACAAAATAATCCATGGTCTGGCCCCAACCTACATGACTGAACTTATCGACTTACCAACTAGAAACATCATCGAATCATCAAGAACGTTTCTAAACCTGCATTACCCAAACTGTAAAGGACTAAAATACAAATCAGCATATGCATCCAGTTTTTCCTACATTTGCACCCAGCTCTGGAACGCTTTACCTAGAAACATTAGAACTGTGAACACCCATCTAAAATTTTGAAAAGACCTCAAGACTCACCTCTTCCAGAAAGCCTACCCAGCAGACCCCGAACTCATTCATGAACAATACCTCACATCTTTCGATCTAAGAAATGAACATTACCCCTTCCACATAATCCTATCACTTCAAACTGTACAAATTTTACCACTCTAGTTATAATTAAGTGTACTTCTACCCTTATCCTACTCTGTATTGCTCACTAGAAGCTATAGTCCCATCCCCGGAGACTTATCAGCCTCATTGGGATTACTTCTCTCTATATGCTACTGTATATTCATCGCAGAGTTGTATTCTTTTTTCCGGAACTTTATCAGCTTCCTTGCACCTACTGTTACTCTATTTTCCACTCTGTATATATTCCCAGAGTTGGTACTCTCCTCTCCGGAACCTGTAAGCCATATTGAGCCTACTGCTATGCTGGAAAATGTGGGATACAAATTTAATAAATAAATAGATAAACATTATATAGCACTGGGATTCATACCCAACTTTAGGCGTAAGTGTTTACACCAACTAAAACCTGGTGTAAATCCTCACATGTAAATTAAGCGTGGATCTACCAAATTCTATAATACTGCTTACATCTTTAGTGAATACCCTTGACCCGCCCATGCTTCTCCCATGGGCTTTAAAAGATTTATGCACACATCTTAATAGAATACTGCTTAGTAAGATGCGTGTGTAAACCTAAATTGTTGCCAGTTAACACCAGTAATTGATTGGCTCATTACTCAATTAAATTGCATGTGCAATTTTGAGCGCCATGTATAGAATCCAGGGTATAGCAACCAATAGGAAAACTGTATGATACTTGAAGTAGTTCTCAGCATAGAGAATTAACAAAGAAAATGAAATAAAGGGATTTAAAAAAATATTAGCATTCCCTGTGTGTGCATCTGTGGATTCTGCATGTGTTGGTGTGTGTGTGAATACCTCATTTGTGTTTTACGTGCTGAGTATGTGTCTATGGAGGAGGTAGCTAGGGTTGGGGGGGCACTTATTGGGTGGCAAGTTTGAGGGGAAGGAGGTTGTCACAAAATGCCTAGCCTCCCGTCTGGGTCTACCCCGTGGCCACTTAGTGGGTCTATCCCCAGCACACCTCAGGTCTGCCTGCACCTGCCGCTTGTGCTCTACACTAGCACCCTCCTCCCACTGACTGGATCACAACTGCCTCTGGGCGAGTCTCCCACTCTCAAATTATCTCCAGAGATTTCTAGGTTACTGGGGTCACATTCCCAGTGGTCTCACAGTTCCCAGAAAGCACACACAGACCCAACATACAAACCACCAGGATTATTTATCAGTCCAGACAGGCAGAGGCAATAAACAATTGTTTATTATCTTAAAAATGTATTGAACAATGAACAAAAAATGTGCAATCAGCAAACAATGGCGGGTACCTGAAATATGGATCAATTATAACACTAACTAAACATTTATTTACTTCCTAAAAAGTACCTGGGAACATCAGAAAATATACTGTTCACAGATTATCAAATGTAACTGATCACATTGCCTTAGCAAAGAGCTCCTGCTCTCTTTTCTTCCTGGCTAAGACTGGAGGCAAAACCAGTGCACTCTAAATGAAAATGAGCTCCTGGGCCAATCAGAGCGTAGTCAACAAGATTTCAAAAATATACTGCTGGTTGCTTTCTGCTTGTTTTAAACTAAAGAAAAGAACATTCAGTTCTCTGTAACAGTTTTACAGCAAAGAAATACCACCTGATGGCCAAATAGGAGAAATACACTTAAGGACATAATTAAGACAGGAAAGTATCCAATACGTTTTACAGGCTTAAAATACACTGTTTCTTCACAGGGATAATTTGGACTATGTATGATTGTAGGGGATTAGTTTTGGATTTGATGCAATTTGTGGAGTGTTAGGGCAAATTGCAACAACGTCTAAGTCTGCCTCTAACATCAGAGCTTGCAGGTCATGAACTTTGTTGCTTAGACTGCGAGCATTTGTGGTCATCACTTTCCATATACATCCTCTGTTCTGCAGTTAACTGAGAGGAGCTCCCGAATCGGGCGATCGTCCGGCCCGAACCAGCCCTCTGGGCTGTAGGGATCACGATCCGGAGAGGCTCCCGAGTAAACCACAATCGGGAGATAGAAAGGGGCGAGCTGTAGCGGTATTTTCACGGCTTCGGGCAGCCACCCTAACCACTGCACCTACCCGATCGCGGACCACGTGGTGGACAAGGAGTAGGACAAGGAGAAACCCAGCCGCATTGCTACAAACACCTTGGCCGCCGGGCCGCGGGAGTGGGCAGCGGAGAAAGAACCAGACAACCGGATACGTGGAGCGATCGGGCAGGGAAGCTAAGCGGTAGGACCTGATCGGGCAGGGGGGCGGAGAGGCGAGAGGCTGGTGGTGCGGGCCTGCGGGGCGAGAGGTGGTGAGCAGTGGAAACGGGGTGATGGACGGCGGGACCGCGCGGCCATGTGGCGGCTGGTCGTCCCTCGTTTCCGCTTCCTAGTAACCGGAGTAGCGTGGGCCGGGTGGTTGAGGTGGGGCGAGGCAGCGGGTAATCAGCTCCTGGAAGTGCTGCTCCTCAGTTGCAGCTTTGGGAGCCAGGAGACCTGGGGCAGCTGACCCCTTGGCCCTGGTGTGGATCCTTCTGTGAGGAGCATGGGGAGCCAGGTGACCTGGGGCAGCTAATCCCTAGGCCCTGGTGTTGATCCTCTCCCTCAGACCCATTCTCAGGTCTTCGTAATCCCTGCTGACTCTGTCCTTGCCCTGCCGCCAGCTTGCTCTGGTTCTTCGGCTCCGGCCTGTTCCAGTTCCGCTGTTCTGCTCTCTTCTGCTTCAGCTTCGCTTAATCCGTCTTTTCCGGCCTGTTCCGGTCCTGCTGCTCCGCTGTCTACTGTCTACTGCTCCAACCCATTCCCAGCTCATCTGTTCCAGCCTGCTCCTGACCTTCTGTCCAGCCTGTCACAGTCTGTTCCAGCTTGTTCCATCTTGTACCAGTCCGTCTGTACCAGCTTGTTCCAGTCCGTCTGTTCCAGCGTGTCCCAGCCCTGCTGCTCCGCTGTCTTCTGCTCCAACTTGTTCCAGCTTGTTCCAGTCCGTCTGTTCCAGCATGTCCCAGCCCTGCTGCTCCGCTGTCTTCTGCTCCAACTTGTTCCAGTCCATCTGTACCAGCTTGTTCCAGTCCATCTGTTCCAGCTTGCTCCAGCCTGTGCCACCCGTTCCACTATTCCAGCCTGTTCCTGTTCGTCTGTTCCAGACTGTTCCAGACCATCTATTCCAGCCTGTTCCCGTCCGTCTGTTCCAGCTTGTTCCCGTCTGTCTGTTCCAGCTTGCTCCAGTCAGTCTGTTCCAGCTTCTCCCTGCCTGCTCCAGCAATCTGCTCCAGCTTGTTCCAGTCTGCCTGATCCAGCTTTTCCCTACTTGTTCCAGCAATCTGCTCCAGCTCCCATCGCATCCACCCCAGCCTAGCCGCATGCCTGCCTGCCTACCAGAAACCAACCTGCATGCTGTCAGTCCATCAATTTGCTTGCTGATCTAACTGCTGACCCACCTGCCTACCAGCTCACCTGTCACCCGCCTCCCTGACCATGGCCCCTTTACACATTCTCTTCGTCGCCCTGGCCCTTCCTAATCTTTTCTCCCTTTCCCCTCCGCTATCCACCGCAGGTATTCATTGCCCATCCATGTCCTCTCCCGTCCTACTCACTACTGCACTACCCTACCCACCCCCGCCCCTAACCACCTCACCATCTCTCCTATCCCCCCCTCCCTCCTAGCTCTCAACCTTCAACACTTCCTTCCTGCCATTAGCCCATCCCCATTCCTACTAAGCTCATCCCGTCTTCGTCGCCTTCGTCGCCCTACCTCCCCCCCCCCCCCCCCTCCGCTCTCTCTTGCTCCTTCTCCTACTATCCGCCGGTGACATCAATCCTAATCCAGGCCCCCCTCAGATGCCCTCATCTTATCCATGCAAACGCTTCTGAGATATCTCCAATCTCATCTCTGTTCCCCTCCTTCCCCCTTCTTCCCTCCCCTTCTCATGCGCCCTTTGGAATGCCCACTCCGTGTGCAACAAACTTTCCTTCACCCACGATCTCTTCATCTCCCGCTCCCTTCATCTGCTTGCCCTAACTGAAACCTGGCTCACCCCCGATGACTCGGCCTCAGTCGCGGCCCTATGCCACGGAGGTTATCTTTTCTCCCACACTCCCCGCCCAGTTGGCCGCGGAGGAGGTGTCGGGTTATTACTCTCACCCGCCTGTAGTTTTCAACCCCTCCTCCTTCCGCAATCTCACTGCTTCTCATCCTTTGAAGTTCACTCCATCCGTCTATTCCACCCGCTGCCACTCAGAGTTACAGTCATTTACCGCCCCCCTGATAAATCTCTCTCTTCCTTCCTTACTGACTTTGATGCCTGGCTTTCTGATTTCCTTGATCCCTCATCTCCGTCCCTCATTCTCGGAGACTTTAATATACACGCTGATGACCCATCCAACTCTCATGTTTCTCAGTTCTTCACTCTAACATCCTCCTTCAACCTCCAGCTGTGCTGTACCACCCCTACTCACCGAAATGGCCATTGTCTTGACCTCGTCCTCTCCTTTTCCGGCTCAACTTCCAATTTCCACACCTCAGTTCTTCCTCTCTCTGATCATCTCCTTCACCCCCCTCAGCCCCGCCCAACATTAACCACTACTTCCAGGAATCTCCAGGCCATTGACCCTCCCACCTTATCCTCTAGTATTCCTAATCTCCTCCCCTCCATCATGTCCTCCGAGTCTGTCGACGAAGCGGTCTCCGCTTACAATGCAACTCTCGCCTCTGCTCTGGACACCCTCGCACCATCCATCTCCCATCCCACAAGGCACACTAATCCCCAGCCCTGGTTGACCCCTTGCATCCGTTACCTTCGCTCCTGCGCCCGATCTGCTGAACGCCTCTGGAGGAAATCTCGCACCTATTCAGATTTCCTTCATTACAAATTCATACTATCCTCCTTCCAGTCCTCCCTATTCCTTGCCAAACAGGACTACTACACCCAATTGACCAATTCTCTCAGCTGCAACCCTCGTCGTCTGTTCGCCACCCTTAACTCCCTCCTCAAAGTACCCTCCGCTCCCACCCCCCCTCACTCTCTCCTCAATCACTGGCCGACTACTTCCGCGACAAGGTGCAAAAGATCAACCTTGAATTCACTACCAAGCTACCTCCTCCTCTTCTCTCTTCAACCCTCTCCATCAACCAACCAACCAACTCTTTCTCCTTCTTTCCTGTTATCTCCAAGGAGGAAACTGTCCGCCTTCTTTCCTCCTCGAAATGCACAACTTGTTCCTCTGATCCCATCCCCACCAACTTACTTAACACCATCTCTCATACTGTCACCCCCTCCATCTGTCATATCCTCAACCTCTCTCTCTCCACTGCAACTGTCCCTGACACCTTCAAGCACGCCGTAGTCACACCTCTCCTCAAAAAACCATCACTTGACCCTACCTGTCCCTCCAACTACCGCCCCATCTCCCTCCTACCCTTCCTCTCCAGACTACTTGAGCGCGCCGTTCACAGCCGCTGCCTTGATTTCCTCTCCTCTCAGGCCATCCTCAATCCACTTCAATCCGGTTTTCGCCCTCTACACTCGACAGAAACAGCAATCTCTAAAGTCTGTAATGACCTGTTCCTTGCCAAATCGAGAGGCCACTACTCCATCATTATCCTCCTTGATCTATCCGCCGTGTTTGACACTGTCAATCATGATTTACTTCTTGCCACACTGTCCTCATTTGGGTTCCAGGGCTCTGTCCTCTCCTGGTTTTCCTCCTATCTCTCTCACCGCACCTTCAGAGTACACTCTCATGGTTCTTCCTCCACCCCCATCCCGCTCTCTGTAGGAGTTCCCCAGGGATCTGTCCTTGGACCCCTTCTTTTTTCAATCTACACCTTTTCCCTGGGCTCACTGATCTCATCTCATGGTTTCCACTATCATCTTTATGCTGATGACACCCAGTTGTATCTCTCCACACCAGACATCACCGTGGAGACCCAGACCAAGGTATCGGCCTGCTTGTCCGACATTGCTGCATGGATGTCCAACCGCCACCTGAAACTGAACATGTCCAAGACCGAGCTTATCGTCTTTCCACCAAAGCCCACCTCTCCCCTTCCTCCTCTCTCAATCTCAGTTGATAACCCCCTGATCCTCCCCGTCTCATTTGCCCGCAACCTCGGAGTCATCTTCGACTCCTCCCTCTCATTCTCAGCGCATATCCAGCAGACAGCCAAGACCTGTCGCTTCTTCCTCTTTAACATCAGCAAAAGTCGCCCTTTCTTATCTGAGCACACCACCCGAACTCTCATCCACGCCCTCATTACCTCTCGCCTTGACTACTGCAACCTTCTCCTCACTGGCCTCCCACTTAGCCATCTATCCCCCCTTCAATCCATTCAGAACTCTGCTGCACGTCTTATATTCCGCCTGAACCGATATACTCATATCACCCCTCTCCTCAGGTCGCTTCACTGGCTTCCGATCAGATACCGCATACAGTTCAAGCTTCTTCTTCTCACCTACAAATGCACTCAGTCTGCAGCCCCTCAGTACCTCTCCACCCTCATCTCCCCTTACTTTCCCGCCTGAAACCTCCGCTCACAGGACAAATCCCTCTTCTCAGTACCCTTCTCCACCACCGCCAACTCCAGGCTCCGACCATTCTGCCTCACCTCACCCTATGCGTGGAATCAACTTCCTGAGGCCCTACGCCAAGCCCCCTCCCTACCCATCTTCAAATCCTTGCTCAAAGCCCACCTCTTCAATGTTGCCTTCGGCACCTAACCTGATACCTCTTAAGGAACCTAGACTGCCCCAATTTAACTGCCACTACTTGATTGTCTGTACATTTGTCCATTAGATTGTAAGCTCTCAGATCAGGGACTGTCCTTCTATGTTATATTGTACAGCGCTGCGTAACCCTAGTAGCGCTTTAGAAATGTCAAATAGTAGTAGTAGTAGTAGTACATTTCAGTGGCATTTTTGTCTTCTGTTTAGTTTTTTGTTTAGTCTCACTTTCTGCTGTGTTGATAAGAAGTGATTTACTAAGATTGTTGTTTTCATTGCTTTCTTTTCTAGTGTCACATCTTGTTTTTAGCTTTAGCTGGGGGTGATCATTTGAAGTGACCTGACTCCATATGCCACCCCTGCCATCTAGTTTAAATGCCTACAAGTATATTGTCTAAATTTCTCCCCAAGGACTTTTTTCCTGCCACAATGAGATGCAGCCTATCGTTAAATTATAGTCTTTTGTTTTTCTATTGTCAAATATGAGCACTCTCCCAACATATCTTAGAGCATCTGAATACTCAGCTGAAGGATTTCTCAGTAGAGGGGTTGCAATTCAGTTGGCCTGTTACACTATCAACAGCCTAAGCCAGTAGAAGCCCTATTCTTACTTTACCCCAATACACAAGGAATATTACAACAATTGTTTTTCTCAAGAATTAAAAAACTTTCCATAATCGAGTACACCTAAAAGGGGCAACTACTTTCTTTTTATACCTTATGTGAACTGCCAGACAGCGACTCCAGGCTACTTCAGATAATCTTCCCTGATGATGTGGAGGGTGAGGCCTGTAGAGCAACCGGGCACTGTAGGAAGTCAGGTCAGTGCAGGCAAACAACTAATACCAGCTAGCCTAGACGTAGGGTACAGAGAATAAGAGCAGCATCGAATGGGACCAGTACACATCCCTCATATATTCCTAAATTTATGTAAACAACACACTATCACCTCCATTTTCTTACTGGTAGTACTCTTTCCCCCCCCCCCCCCCTCCTTTGTACCTAAGTATCCTGTTAATTTTTCCCAGTGTTGTATTATTATGGCTATCAGCAGTGGCGTACCAAGGGGGGGCGGTGGGGGCAGTCCGCTCCGGGTGCACGCCGGGGGGGGGGGGGGGGGGGAAGAGTTCGTTTGTTTCCATGCTCCCTCTGCCCCGGAAAGGAAGTAACCTGTTCCGGGGCAGAGGGAGCATGGAAACGAACGAAGGTGACCGGCGCGCAGCACCCCCCCAGCGGCGTGCATCCTGGGGGGGGTTTCTTTCGCTGGGGTGGGGGTGTCCCTTCGCCTGGGGGGGTCGCACTGCACCAGGGGGGGGGCATCGGCGATCCGCCCCAGGTGTCAGCCCCCCCTAGGAACGCCACTGGCTATCAGTTTTCAGTTCAGATGAGGTGATTACTCTTACGTCCCTGTTTGGTCGTTGCCAGTTCCTTTCTTCTGATTGTTTAGTTACTAGACTACCAGGTTTTCACATCCAAGGAATATGATTTAGCATTTCTTTTCTTGAAGCACAGCTTCCAAATATCTGACTGCTGTCTGATCAGGTTAGTGGCAGGAAATACTTGTTTCTTTAAGATGCTTCTCTATGTTAGAGATGTGCGAAAAGAAGGGTTGCACTGGCTCCAGATTCGAACAATTGTGTCAATCCAGTCCTATATTTTTATCCCATTGCATGCAGGGACTTGTAGTCTTGCCTTTGTTAGGAAATGCAGTTGGAAAATCAGAGCTACATGTCCCTGCATGCAGTGGGATAAACCCAGGACTGGGTCAACCTTGTCAGGATAATCTGGAGTCAGTTGGCAACCCTAATCAAATGTACACTTTTGATATTAGCATTTTGAAAAGTAAAGCTATTGGGGTTGTATTTTCATTGTGGGAGACAGGGTCTGACTTAGCCAGCCAGATTTTGGACAGCTAAGTTAAGCACATTTTCAGTTGAAACTAGCCAACTAGATTAGTGGCTGAAAATTATCTTAAATCTAGCTGTCCAAAATCCTGGCTCACTGAATGTGTAGGCCTGGCATTGCAGTGCCTATGTTAGATATTGGGGTTAAAAATCCCCTGACTAAATCCTACCCCCCTGTACTGCCTAGATTCAGAGAAGCTAAATTTTACTATCGAAGTGGTTAAACGTAAGTACTCAGTACTGACACTTTTTCAAAGATGCCAATCTAGTATCCTAACTTTGATGTTAGGAGTCAGAAGACGGATTAATGACTCCCAGGGCTTTTTTTGAGGGGGTACTGAGTACCGGCACCTTTTCCATTGTCTGCTAAAATTGACCCATGGAACCCAAGTTTTAATGAAAGAGCTCAGGCTCTCACACCAATTCTGTCTCGTCATAGATTCTGTGACTGGTTGCAGGTGGCCTGGCTGTTATGGGGTGGGTCCCTCAGTGATTACCCCACTCCTGGAGGGTGGCCTAGCATTTGAGTACCGGCACCTTTTTTGCTAGAAAAACAACACTGATGACTCCTATGAGAATGTATTTAAGCCATATCATATCTTCTCAATAAATGTTAGGAAACTGATTTACTTAAAGAATTTCAGAACTTAGCAGAAGTCTCGGAATTATTCCAGATAATCAATACTAAAATCGATGGTGAACAAGCTTTGATTTCTCCTGTACTATAGAAGATGATCATGATTTGAGGTTTTCCCCACTTCACTATCTCTCTATATAAAACGCACCTCCAACGTTCTAATGAAGCCTCACTTTCCCAATGTTCTAAAGTGAGGCGGCACAGATCGTTTGTCTGCCCTGCCCTCGCGTCACAACATGATGACGTCGAGGGCGGAGCAATGACAACGAATCACATCGCTCACCCGCTGATTCCAAGGGAAGGGGAGGAGTAGGGAAACACACGGACACGGAGCGTGTTTCCCTACTCTTCCCCCTGCCTGAGAATCAGCTGTTAGTGCGCCGACGATTCCAAAATGGCGCCCAAACGAACGTTGAAACACGGGAAACAACCGCTTCAGATGCTGCCGGCAGACGAACAGAGCCCGCTTCCTCTAGGCAGCCTGCGCTACAACTCCCCCGCTGATTCCAAGGGAAGGGACTCTTCCCCCTGCCTGAGAATCACCTGTCAGTGCGCCAACGATTCCAAAATGGCGCCTGAAACGAGCATCTAAGCACGGGAAACAACCGCTTCAGACGCTGCCGCCAGACGAACAGAGCCCGCTTCCTCTAGGCAGCCTGCGCTACAGCTCCCTGCCGTGCTACGTCTCTTCCCACCGCGCTACGTCTCTTCCCACAGCTTTAGCCGCTTCGGAGCCCATAACCGCACTTGCACTGACAGCGAGGCGGGGGGGGGGGGGGAACGGGCGAAAACGCCTCTAAGCCACTCAGACTCACCCTGCTCATGTGGCAACGTCCAGTACAACCACTCCCCCAGGAGCCAGAAATAAAGCGGCGTACCAGCGACCCAGTCCACAGAGCTCGAGTGTGGAAACGTGCTGTTTTTTGGTTTTTGGTTTCTATTTTGAGCCAAGTCAGATGGAAAAAAAGAACGCACTGAAGACAGCACAGAACACCCTACTGGGAAGGAGGGAGAAAAGGGTAAGGCAGGAACTCGAAACTCAAGTATGCCTTCAAAGTGGCCACCACCAACCACACACCCACAGCTCAACTGGGAATCCCAGGAGTTCCCTCAAGCACAGAGCCTCAGACAGATTCAGTTCTTAGGAGCTATTCCTGCAGCCCGTAAGGGAAGGGATGATACTTTAGCTATCATAAGAGGGGGGGAGAGAGGTGGGAGGAGGGAGAGGGGGGAAGGGTATAGGAGGGAGGAAGAGGAGGGGGGGAACACACTCACACTCACTGTGTCTCACATACACACTCGCACACAGTCATTCTGAAACACACACACACTCACTCACAGAGACACAAGCACACACACAATCTCTCTCTGACACAATCGCATAGTCACTCTCTCTCTCACACAGTCACTCTCACACACACACTCACTCAAACATACACACTACGAGCAAAACCTGGCTAGCGCCCATTTCATTTGTTTCGGAAACGGGCCTTTTTTACTAGTTTGTAAATAAAAGCATTTACATTCAAGAGCAAGTTGAGCAGATATAAATACATGAACAAGCATTAGTAACTTTTGAAACTAGAGGAAGTGAAAACAAAAATAACATTCTCTTTAATATAATAGCACTAAAATGATTTCAGTTCAACTGATGTCAATGTTTTTTATTATCTCATCATGATGTCAACTAATTACACTGTTGTCTTATAGAAAGTGTAGTTTAACAAAATATATTTTGCATCTTGTGTGTTTGTATCTGACAGAGTATGCCGAAGGTGAATCTCTCTTTTACATCATCAGTCCAAGGGACATTGTTATGGCTAAAGAGCGGGACCAAGATGATCACATTGACTGGCTTTTGGAAAAGAAAAAGTATGAGGTACTGCTCATAACCTTTTATTTTAAATTAGAGAGTTAGCAGGCCGTGACTAAGATCTGAAAGGCAAGTCATGTTTCTTTGATACTGTCAATCTGAAATATTCTCCTCAGTTTTAAAATTGATGAAATGTGTATAAACTGTACAAGATTTGAAAGACCTAGTTGATGTATCCTGCAAGAATGTAATCATTATAATAATCGTACTGCCAACTACAGTGATCCTGAAATTCTCTGTGAATGGATCATTCAAACGAAAATGGGGTGAATACTGATATATAAATAATCTGGTTATTATCTCCTTATATGACATGAGACTTTATATTCTCTCCCTTGCATCAAATGTGAGAACTGCGTTCATTTTCATGGCAACCAGTACTTGATATTCTTAATATACAAATGACATCTTATTCAATTACTAGGCTGATGTTTATATGATGCCTCTTATAATACTTTACTATCTGGATTATTTTAAATGTCATCTGCGATATGTTTTAATCTATTTTCTACTGTGTCATACACATTTTGTTTTAATTCACATTTTCTCTCATATATGGGTTGACAGGGGAATGTCATTGGTTTCTCTCAGGGGGTCTTTTACTAAGCTGCAGTAGCATTTTTAGCTCGCGGTAGGAATCAGCTAGCGGTAAACGTCAAGACTCCTGGGCGTCTCGGTGTTTACCATCAGTTGATTTCTACTGTGAGTTAAAAATGCTACTGTGGCTTAGTAAAGGACCCCCTTAGTTCTTATGTTAATAATCGTGATGATGGGTATATTTAAGTTTTTAAGTTGGTGTATGCATTTACTGCTATCTCATGCATATCTAATAATGATTAGCTTTAAGGAATATGCTACCTTTTTTAAATTATTCTTTGTTATGATATGACACTGTCCTTCTGCCAGTAAACATAAAATTGGAAATTTATTTAATATACACAAATATAAATACTCTCCCTGGAAACAAATATCTTCTATTAAGAATCTGCCTGGGAAATATAAACAATATTATTGCAAAACATAAAAAAAAAATATATATATATATGTGTGTGTGTGTGTGTGTGTGTGAACGTGATGTGCTCAGAACCCAATATGTGACTTACGTAAATGTGAAAAATCACATCTGCTAGTCACTGTCATCTATCATTGCACATCATAAGAAAAATGTTAAAAAGAAGAGGTAAAAATACAGAACCTTGAGGAACCCCACAGCTTAGTGGTTGAGGAGAGGCTTTAGAGGAAGAAGTGAACACTTGATAAGTACGGTCTGAGAAAAAAAGAAGTGAACCAGGAAATAGCACCAATCCAAGTGTTACAAACTGTGACAGTAAAAGTGAGTGATTTACTAAATCAAACGCAGAAGGTAGATCTATTGAAACAGCCAAAACTATATTGTGTTTGTAAAGATGTGAATGTATTTTGCTTAAAAGTTCAGTGAGAACAGGTTCAGTACTGGCATAAGGCCTGAAGCCAGATTGATACTGCAATATTGATTCTATCCATTGTTTGAAGACTTTATATGGTTTTTCAGATTACTATTTTGGTTTCCTCACAGTATAAAAAGCTAAAACATCACAGATGTGACACTTTACAATTAAAAGGAAAGCGGTACTTCAGTATAGCTTTTAAAGATTTGACTCACAGTCAATAAGGCTTAGTTTGTGGCACTGTCTTACAGTTATCCCATGTTTTTCTTGTGAAAGGGTAACTTTTGAATGTCCTGTGCAGCCTATCAGCAAAAACCTATAAATGTTGTTAGTGTCAAAGAAAACATCATTACTACAAAGTTCCATAAAGGTACAGAAAATAATTGTTTCGCTTTTTTTTTTTTTTAAACAACTGTTTTTGGATTTATCTTAGCAGAAGAGTTTTAGCATCTTTTTTATTTAATTTTTTTTTTTTGTCCAAAGAAGGTTTGCATTGAAATCAGTCTGACAGAAATAAGAGATTTTGCAACAGGTTTGGAGTCTATTTATGTATGCATATAGAGAGAACCAAGAGGAAAGCAAAATTAGTTTTCTTTGTGGCCAGGTGCCTTTTTATTTTGAGCATGGCATTAAAAATTCTCAGTCCTCAAATAGGACTCCACTTTTTGCCAACCTAATTTTGTCTTCCCCCCCCCCCCTCCTCAGGAAGCTCTGATGGCAGCTGAAATCAGCCAGAAGACAATAAAACGGCATAAAGTTCTGGTAAGTGTGTAAATTGAAAAAATAGTGCTCATGCGGTGATTCATTTTAATGACTGTGCACTAATAGCAACATTAGCTCATGGCCATTAATAGAAAATAGTAAAAATGGCTTTAGCGCATGGAGAAAAACCTGTGTAAGGTTGTGCTAAGGCCACTTTTTACCACAGCTTAGTAAAAGGATTCCTGTGTGCTCTGGCCAGACTTTGCCTATGTGTGTGCCCGCTTTCAAAGTACAACTCTTCAATAGTATAGGACCAAAGGGGCATTGAGCTTGTCAGTCTTGATGGCTGACCAGTGTTCAATGATACTCAACTAGTCAAGTAGTTTTCCTATGGAAATTTTCTTACAAGGGCAAATTACTGCATAAACAGCTCCAGCCATGGTACGCTTTAGAGATCGGGTATCTTGGAATCCCAGGATATTGCACACCATATCATTTAGATGCCATACCTTCATATTGGTTAGTTCTCTAAAGTGAGCGCAAACGTTTACATGCCAAATATTCAATTAAATGATAAGAGTAATGGCATATATGCTTGCATATATGCACATAAATGGCCAAATTGTTCCTCAGGGCTCATCTATAAATATGCGCATATCTTACCTAGCATATATTTAACAGGTAAGGTTGAACTAGGGTGGGACTCACACATTGGCATGTAACGTATTAAAGTTAAACATGTATCTCCTGCATCTAGGTATGATTACTTATACTAGCTCTATGGCTGGCGTAAATGCTCATGCTTAAATTATAGGTGTGTATTTTACATCTACAAAGGGAAATATGGACCTACTTTCCTTGTAGTATAGGCGCCACATAGGCATCCTCATGATGCCTAAATAAAGGCATACTGTTACAGAATTGCCCTTGTAGAAGGCAATTCCATGAATGGGCACCACAGCTTAAGTGCCCACTTTTTGCGGGCTCAGAACCTATTCTGTAATACCAGTTACAAGTGTAATTTCCATTATAGAATACTACCATGTCACCATTTACGTTCCTACATTTAGGCATGCCCACTTACACCATGTCAATAGCTGGCATAAATGTGTTCACTTAAATGAGAGACATGTCCATGTTCCCTCTTCCTCAGTGAACACCCCTATGCATTTACGTGCTAAAGTTATTGAATACTGCTGAGTGCGGTACCTGTGACAGCTGCCCATGTAGTGTGCAAATGATGTTTACATTGAGGCACTAAGATGATTTTAGGGGGATAGTGCTTGAGGCAGTGGGCTGTGGCCAGCAGTGGCCTTGGTGGTGCCATGGGAATGTGGCTTGGGTGCATAGCTGTAACTTATAATCTAAGGCTGTGGCTATACTTCTTACAGAGAATTATTTTAATGAGGACTACTGTCTTTTGAGTGCTATCTTTAATGCTTGATTGCCCAGGACACAGATTCTGCCAGAGAAGCAGAAGAAATAGAGCGATATCCAGCAAGACTGTAAAAATAAATAGTTTCCACCTCCTCTGGGAGCTAAGGCTGATTTTAGAAATTGCCTAATGGGGTTCACAGATGCTACTTTGTTTGGCAGATCCTCTGCAAAGGAGTTGCTAATCTCAGATCACTGAGACACGTATTTTCAACGCACTTAGACTTACAAAGTTCCGTAGGTTTCTATGTAACTTTTTTAAGTCTAAGCACTTTGAAAATGAGCCCCTAAGAGTGTTTCGCCTCTGAGTCAGTTTTCCAGTGTTTGAAATTTTGCTTTGAAAGAAAAATGTATTCAGTAACCAATTTCAACAGATTGTCCAGATGTGTCCTTTTTTTTTTCTCTTTTAGGATATAGGCTTATCATATATTACTCATCTAGTAGAGAAAGGAGACTGTGAACTGGCTGCACGGTAAATATATTAGGATCTTGCTCTCTATATTTGTTTATACAGTTGTTTATATTATTTATTTTTATTGTTTATTGGGATTTATTAAAGGCCTTTATTAGGAGATTCACCCAAGGCCATGTATATCAGGTAGAGTTTAACATAAAATTGCAATTTTCTTAACAGCATAACAATTGTAAAATAACCAAAAATAAACTAAATACAATAAATGAGGTAAACTTGAAAACAGTAAATTGAAATCTAATAATAGAACTACCATGAAATAGTATCAAAAATATACACGTTTAACAACGCTGGAATTCAAATACCAGAGATATATTACAATGTTAGCATAATACTAATGATACACCTAATAATCATGCATTAGAACATCCAACTAACATAGATATGATGCTAAAAAGTTTCTACAATATGACTTAATATATTGAGGGACCAAGAGCAGATATATGATTGGAATAAAGATACAGAGTCAGTTGGGATAATTTGAAGGTTGGCTAAACTCAAAGCAAGTTCTTTGTATAGTTAAACAAGAGATAAGTAACTGATCTAAGTTATAGTATGTGTAGCAAGCTAGTCCAGGTGCAGAAAGAGTGTATAGTCAGTCACCCTATGTATTAAAGGCTTGGGAGAAGAGCCAGACTTTAGTCTCGAATTACATGTAGCCCCTCTGGGAGTAAATTCCAGAGCATGGGGGCTACTCCTTAGAAGGCTCGCTGGCAGGTATCACATCATACAATTACTTTTGACAAGGGTACAGATAGTGATGATCATTGAGAGGACCTTGGAGGTCTCAAAGGTGTGTAAAGTGCTAGCTTATTCTTTAAGTACTCTGGCCCATTTTGTCTGAGAACCTTGAAAATCAAACAGTTTTAAATTTAGCCCTGTAAGATACTGGTAGCCAGTGCAGCTTTCATAGGAAGGGTGTGATGTGAGTACGCCACTTACAGTCTTCTGTCAGTCATAGTGCATTCTAAATTAGCTGGAGCTGGTACAAACTCTTTTTGGTTTGGCCAGTGTAAAGGGCATGTATTACAAATGACCACATTGGATAGCTTTATCTTGGGACAGAATGATGGTTGCAGTTCGAAGTTGTGATGCCTGATGACACATATCCCTAAAACCACTCACTGTATATTTGAGGGAGTTACTTAAAGCCTGATTTCCATAGGTCATAGAAAGGGGACATGTTCAATTCCATCTCTATTTTACAAAAGTAGAGCCTTTTATAAAATACCAAGAAGAATACCAGCAAATACACAGGTATTTGCTGGCACATCTTACAGGAGCAATGATTTAAAAAAATTATAATAATATAATCATCCCGAGCTCTTCTATTCTACTTTTTTGCATAAGCCTTCCCTAGACAAGCTCGCCAATAGCACGTATAAACTGTACACTTGAATGTTACATTTTAACTTGAGTTTAACCTGGGCAGGATTTACTATTATTATTTCAAGAATTGTTATTTTGTTGTTGTCATGTATTAATTTAATGTATATGTTTTACTGTAACCTGCCCAAGTTTGGAGATGGTGTGGGATATAAATACTTTAAAATAAATAAATAACCCCTTGGCTGTAGTATATGTTGGGGGGGATATGTCCTTGCACCTGTCCCATCATCCAGACCTCAGATCCAAACTGGGAGCTGGTACTTGTATGTGTCTCTGGGCAGGTAAAATGTCAATATGGATATTGTTTTAATTTACACATGGCTTCTAATTGTAAAATGAGAAGTACACAGCTGTATTTCAGGCATGCCCAATCTATCTCCCTCCTTGCCTTATTTATATCTTGGGACCTCTATGCTAACAAATGACACATTTCTAAAATTGCTATTCACTCTTCTGTGTAAATCTAGATTTATACCTTTATGATGATTATCCTTGGAATTACTGACCCATCTAAGGGGTTCTTTTACTAATCTGTGGGAAGAAGGGTCCTGCACTAGCGGCAGGGGCTGTTTTTCCCACGCACCAGGGCCCTTTTTACCACAGCAAGTAAAAAGACTTCAGGCACACATGGCCATGCGGTAAGAGCCATGTGACAGGGATCCCTTAACCGCCAGCCATTGAGGTGGCGATAAGGGCTCCCACGCTAACCTGGCGGTAACTGGGTAGCGTGTGGCGATGCCTGATTACCGCCGCAGAAGCCATTTCGGGGGGTTTTCTTTTTCCCCTGAAATGGTGCGCGCACTGGGCAGGACTACTGCCGGCGGCCGCGTTGGGCAAGCAGTAGTCCCGGAAGAGCGACATCCATCTTGTTTCGATAATATGGGTTTCCCCGCCCCTTCACGGGGACGTCCTGCGAGGACGTCCTCAGAAAAACTTGGGCGCCCCTTTCAATTATGCCCCTCTTGGTGATCTTTTATCATTGGTTCAAAAAACCTTCTGGGTTTAATCAAATTATTTTGATTGTACAAAAAAAATCATCTTCATTTTAAATTTCACTAAAACGAGCACAAAATAGTATGCTTAATTTAACGCAGGGTATTCCAAACAAGAAATTAGATTGGACCTCTGTAACAATCTGAAAGGAACAAAACTCAAATCAATCGTTTGTCTTCACCACAGCTATTCTTTAACCTCTAATACTTGGTGCTCTTTATTGCTGAACTAAATTTCTGCGGACACCCAATACAGAAACTCGGTGTTTTCTTGAGCTTTAAAAAGATCTGTTCAATTGATGAGCTCACAGCCCCAGGCCCTATAGCCGTCAGTGATCTACTAGCAACACAGACTGACACCCAGTATCTGGAAAAATAAGGTAGTTTATTTATCTTGGCTAGTAAACACAAATACAGTACAGGTTTCTCATAATGGTTCAGGTATAATTTCTATTACCAATATCTATATTCTAGTATTCCAGCACAGGTTTGTCCAAGATCTGTGAGCAGACCAGTTTTCAGAATATACGTGAGAGAGATCTGGATGCAATGGGTGCCATAGGCATGAAAATCTTTCTCATGCATATTAGTACATAAGTATTGCCACACTGGGACAGACCAAAGGTCCATCAAGCCCAGCATCCTGTTTCCAACAGTGGCCAATCCAGGTCACAAATACCTAGCAAGATCCCAGAAAAGTTCAATACTTTTTATGCTGCTTATTCCAGAAAAAGCAGTGGATTTTCCCCAAGTCATTTTAATAATGGTCTATGGGCTTTTCCTTTAGGAAGCCGTCCAAACCTTTTTTTAAAACCCCGCTAAGCCAACTGCCTTTACCACATTCTCTGGCAACGAATTCCAGAGTTTAATTACACGTTGAGCAAAGAAATATTTTCTCTGATTCGTTTTAAATTTACTACTTTGTAGCTTCATCGCATGCCCCCTAGTCCTAGTATTTTTGGAAAGAGTAAATAAACAATTCGCATCTACCTGTTCCACTCCACTCTTTATTTTATAGACCTTTATCATATCTCCCCTCAGCCATCTTTTCTCCAAGCTGAAGAGCCCTAGCCACTTCAACCTTTCCTCATAGGGAAGTCGTCCCATCCCCTTTATCATTTTCGTTGCCCTTCTCTGAACCTTTTCTAATTAGGGATATTCTGAAGATTTGGCCTGTTTGCAGCTCTTGTGGATAAGCCTGTTCTAGATAAACACTAAGCAAAAAAGAAGCAAACCCCAGAACTACTCACACGGTTAGACAGGACATACATATAAGAAAAATAAAACACTTCTTATCTGCCCTAAGTAATGGAATTATAAACTCCTTACAGTGTTGTGTAGTGGCTCTTACTGGTTGAAACCTTGTCCCAGATGCAATTGAGATCCCTCATAAGGTGGTGATGACAGGGGCGTAGCTACGGGTGGGCCCAGGCCCACCCAATCACCGTTCAGGCCAACCCAGTTTCTCTTTATACTCCAATCGACGCGGTCTTGGTTAGGCTGCAGTGGGAGTGCACACTGCACAGCCTTTCAGGAAATCTGCCGTGGTGCAGCGCTCAGCTCAGTAGGCAGCTGGCAGCAATAACAGGGAAGAACGAGGCTTGTGCTAGGGCCTCGCAACCCAGTAAGCATGGCAGGGGGGCGCCGACAATTGATCTTCAGTGGAGAGGTTACCTTCTGTTGGTGTTCACAATTTCATAGCCATGGCTGCGTTGGTAGGCTATCTGAAGTCAGCCTCCATTGAAGGAATTTGCGAGGCTGCGACGTGGTCTTCAGTCCACACATTGGCATCTCATTACTTCCTTGAGCAGGATACCCGACGCGACAGTCGGTTTGGACAGACAGTTCTGCAGAATTTGTGTGGGGTCTAGAGTCCAACTCCACCCTCCTAGGCCGGTTTTGTTCTTATCTAGGCTGCAGTCTCACTCAGATTGTATATAGTTTGAGTTTAATCCCTTTTTTGCCCTCGCCATTGCTCGATCCAGTTGTCCATTGGTGGTGGTTTTTGGTGAGCTGGTAGTCAGGGATTCCCATCTATGAGAATTAAAGGCCAGCTTGTCCTTGGAGAAAGCAAAGATACTTATCTGTAGCAGGTATTCTTTGAGGACTGCAGGCCTTATATTCTCACATAACCTTCAACTCCCCTTGAGTTGTCTCCTTTTAACTATGCTTTTTATTGTACTGCTATCCCGCTCTCTCGGAGCAGGCAGGAAAGTACTCATGTATGTGCAGTGGAGCACAACTAGTACTCAAAGGCCTATTTTTAAGCTTGTTACAAGCTTCGGACTGGCAACACGGACCCCGTGTTACCCATCTGTGAGAATGTAAGGTCTGCTGTCCTTGGAGAATACCTGATACAGCTAAGTATGTTCGCTTTTCTGTTGTGTCTTCTGTTTAGAAGCTTTTTTGACACTTAAATGTTTCTAGATTTATACTTTGAACCCATTACTTGTATATCTTACATTTTAGCCTGCCATCTCATTCTTTGGAATGGTCCAGCCTTGGCATCTCTGGTTTGTACCAGAAGCAACGGAGTGAAAATGGCTCTCAGCCCACTGCTGTAAGGATTAGGTCACTCGACTCAAACCGTGGGCTTGCACAGTAATGTGACTCGGGGAGGGGAGATTGTTGAGAATATAACTAAATGAGGATCCCTGGTAGGGGCCCATAAATATGTTTGCCTAGGGCCCAGTTTAGAATTTGTTAGTAAGTTGATGCATTAATATATTTATGATGCTCTGTGATTTCTTTTCCCTCAGAAAATGCCAGAAGATACTTGGCAAAAACATGAAACTCTGGGAAGATGAAGTTTACAGGTTTAAAAAAATAGGACAGCTAAAGGTAAGAGAGAGTATTTTGATTGGTAGACTTATAAAATGATTTTGCTGTGTCTCATACCTGGAGAGATAGTAATCATTGTATACTATAAATACAATGTGGCCAATATTCAGCTGATATTAAGCCAGATATTTAAACAGACAAAAGGGCTGATGCTCAAAGTCACACAGAGATGTGCCCACAAGGCAACAGCAATGCAAAAAAATAGTTGTGATGTTGGAAGCAAATCGTTTAAATTTTATTCACGGTCAAAACATGCTACCAGATTGAAACTTTTCGGCTAATGAAAAGAGGCGGGGAGAGGAACATGCCTGACATGTGCATACAAAGGTTTTTGTGGTAAGCATGGCTTTTCTGCACATGCCCAAACAAAAACAGAAGTGCCAGTGACTGATGCACAAGGGGGATCCGTGCATTTCATTTGCATGCGATCCCCTTTGTGCATTGGTTGCTGTTTACGACTCTGTATTTTTTCCCATGGCACACGTATTTAACGGGTGCCTCTCTGCATCGGCCCCTTAGTCACTAGTTGTCACCACACATGGTAAACATTAGGAAAGCTATATGGTTGAGTCATTAGGTTTCACAGTAGAATTTATAACCAAGAAAATAAAATACACAACTGAATCACTAATAATCAGCAAAGCAGGAATAAGGGTGTAGCAGCAGGATGGGGGAAGTGGTGGGGAAAGGAATTACTTCCAGCACATTTACTTGTGTGTTGGGTTTTTTGTATGTGTGTTTTGTATGTTTGAGTGTCTGCATGTGTCTCTTTTTTTCCGTGGGGTGTGTGCGTATATGTGTGTGTACCTGAGTGCATGTTTGTATGAATAGGTGTGTAGGGAGGTGTATGTATGTCTGCGTGCATGCGTGTCAGTCTGTGTGTATCTGTGTTGGCTATGTGTTTGTGACATTCATTGATTAATGCAAAGAAAGATTACTATTCTCATTTAGTGGGACACTCTACATTAGATAAAAAAAACTCTTTGGACGGGGAGATACAAGATGGTGATGCAGTGAGACGCCAGCATTTTTCTGCTCCCGTGCTGGTTTTTGTTTCCTCGTAAGTTGTATTATCAACTTATTGTTATGCCTAAAAGGAAGGGAAGGATTGCTGCAGCTGCCCAGCAGTCTTCGGACCCCTTGTTGCAGCAGGCAAAAATCACTGACTTCTTGTCAATTCCATTGGGCACACCGGCAGGCTCGAGTGTGAGGGAGAGCTTGGGCTTTGGGGTGAGTTTTCACTGAGCTTAGCAGGACCATCCTCTCCACAAATGCCACAAGATCCTGCAGCTTTAGTGTCTCCTTCACCGACAGAATCCGTGCTGAGCAGAGGACTCGAGCTCATGCCACAGCTGCCTGATTGTTCACAGCTGGAACCAGTAGAAGAGGAACTGGCTCAGAGACTTGAATTGGAGAGGTGCATGGGAGTGAGTCTGGGAGAATGTCCTCTTCTGTACCATCGATTCCTCCCTTAGTAAGACCTGCTGAGGTGACATTGGAGGTCATTTGGACGGCTTTGAAGTGGCTCTACATAGTATGTGCTGGGACATTTTCTTCCTTCAGTCAACATTCACACCGGATCAGCAAATGTGAAGAAGGCTTAGTTAAATTCTGAGAAGGTGTTAGCTTTGGAGTCTCAGGTTCAGCAGTCCCAAGCCTTACAATCTAATGTGGCTCAAGCTAAGCTGATGGTTCATTGCAGGCTAGAAAAATTTGATAATTATGTGAGACATTTAAATTTTTTGCTTATATTAAATTTTCATAAACTTGTTTTACAGATTTTTAAAGGAGAAACTTAATTACTCTAATTCTAGTTTTCCACCTCTGCATAAAATATTTTACCCTTACATTTCCTAGACAACGTTCAAGCTCTCCAGATGCTGCTGCAATGGTGGATGTATCTTCAAATACTGTAATATTACTCAACTTTTGGAATGTTCTACTGAAGAAGTGGTCTCCAGATCTACATTACTGGTGACTTTTGTTTTTCTTCAGATAAAGAGGCCTTGTTGTGCCTTGTTTAAAACTCTCACACAATACTTTCTTAGAAGGGAAACTTTCTATTTTTCCAGATATATCAAAGTTGACACAAATACACAGGAAGAAATTCTTAGCATAGAAGCCTTATGTTTTATCTCTGGGTGCAAGGTTTCAATTGAGATTTCCTTATAAATGCTTAATCCTTTTGGATCAACATATATATGTGTTTATGAACCCTTCCCAGTTGCAATTTTTTCTAGAAGGTAGAGGGGTTTTGTTGTCCTCTCCTTTTGCTTCTTAGTCACTTATTAGAACTGTTTAGATTTTTTTTTTTTTTGTAGGTCAACTTCACTGCATTTTCTTATTTCATTTTCTTAGTTTAACCAACGTTCTCTGAATTAATTGGTTGGCTTTTGCTCCACCGGTGTGGTCTGATCAAGATATATGTTTATATATTTTCTTGGATTACTTTATTAGTGGTGATTGTTAATCATGCTTGATATGTTTCAAGAATTTTCTTGATCTAAAATTGTAAACTATTAAAAAAAAATAACTCTATCTTCTTCATATTTGTCTGCTGCAGTCTTCTTCTTCTGCAGAGAAATTAGCTTTTTACTTTTCAGATAAGATTGAATAAATTAGACCAACTATACAGCCTAATCTAGTGGACAATATTTGCTATTCTAAGCAATACGATGATACTTGTATAAGAGCACTTGTGGATAGATTATGTCTATATTCTGCAGGTTCTGGAACTGCTTCTTCCCCAAAAATGCATGACCAGTTTTTTTTTTTTGAGGGGGGGGGCAACTTTATTTTTCTGGAACCCCCTAGTATACTTAAGCCCATTTTTTAAAAACTTGGTGTGCCTCTTTACCAGATTTTCTTCAGTCCCAAATTTGGTTCTGTTCTATTAAATTGTTGGAGAGTTATTTGGTATTAGAGAGACATTTATGACTCTTGATTGTTTTTCCTCAACAAACAGGATTGAGTCAAACACATGTGAGTGATGTCATCGCATGTCCCCGGAAAGAAACAACTCTCCTAGAGCTTAGTGTAAAGTCTGAATATGCCTGGTCTACATACAGCAGTGTCCTTGGTTTTGCCAAACAAATGTAAAAGCAAGGTTTTCCCAATTATTACCACATTGTGGTGGAAACTTCCATTACTCTATTTCCCATCCTATTTGCCTAGCCTGCTTAGGTGTTGACCGTAATCAGATGTTGTGCAAACGTACTTTCATGTCTCTCCAGGTATGAAGGAACTGTTATATCTTGCTTCAGAGGACTCTGGAAAACTTGCACTCTCTGTTCTCAACTCTCTTGGATGCGAGAAGACTTTTCCTCTGCACAGAGATCAGCTGACTCTGCCCTTCACATTAGTTCCCTTTTCTTTGCATGAGTGTTCCCCTCCTGCACAGTGATCTCTGGTTCCAGTTGCACAGGAGCCAGCTGTACAGTTTTCAGGGCAGAAAACCTTCTTGAAGGCTGTCAGGCCTAAAGCACATTTGTTTCCATGGTGCTTGTATAAGCCTGAGTCTGGTGTGTTCTCTGTAGCCCCCATCAACACTACAGGATTGGAATGAGCCTGTTTGTACTGATGCTTCAGAACGATAACTTTATGCTCTGTCTTGTACAATAAAACCCCTTCTCCTGACAGTACAACAACTTGCCAGTGCTAACATTTCTCTTTTTTACATGATACATTGAAAGGTGGGTCCAACATCCTGGGCTCTCAAACTTGTTGGCAAAGTATTGTTTTGTGTAAGTGTGGGTGTGGCAGAGATGGAGTCACTGCAAGGGAGCTGTTTGTTTTTTCTTTTTCTTTTACGATATTCAGTGCAACTTGATATACAGTTTACACAATGGAACATAGGGTAAATAAGAATATGAAAACAACTGTATAAATGTTTTGGATTCCTAACCTTGAACCCCCCCCCCCCCCCCCCCCAACACATACATTTAACGAATGTGAACTCCAAGTTTCAGTTGCCCCTGGTTCCTTCAGACAACTTGAACAACGAGGGAGATATTTTATGTGCATGAAGAAGTGGAAAATTCTAGTTTGGTTTTGGTGGTTACTTGGGCTTATGGGAGAGGATGAGTGTTTAGGACCCCTTCAGGGGTATCAGGAAGGGAGAGGGATAGTGTTTAGAGGGGAGCTCAAAGGGGTCAATGCCTGGTTTCAATATTTAAAAATGCCCACAGAAGGAGGAAGAGGGCTGGGATGTCAATGGGGCTTGTGACTGGGCATCTTTATGGAATAAAGTGCTGCTTGGGTGAGACTTAGTTGAAGAATGACTTCTTTTGTTGGCTATAACTGAAAATGGTTGACAGATTGAGACCAGGTTATGCTGATGCAACTTTGTCCTGAAGAGTTCACTGGTTATTTTAGTAATACGAGGGAGAGATGTAGGGGCCTAGGCCTGTGACTTACTAAATTCGAGTTGGGAGTGAGTCCAGTGGTAGAATGCTTGTTGCTTAGGTGGATGGGTCCATCTTCTGGGAGTTAACAACTTTCGTTATGGTCGGAGAGCCCTCTCTTAGTTGGCAGAATTGATTGCTGAATTATTGTGTGTTATGATAATTTATGAATCTTTGGATGTTTTAATGCTCCATGGCATAGGAGGAATCGATTGTGCCATTATCTTGAAGCGCAGTTTAGGTTATACAGTTCTGTATTCACATGATCCACTCTGCTGTGCATGAAGTGGATAATAATTTTTGTCCTGAGCCCATTAATAGATTAATGGGTGCACTGGAGGTTTTGAACTGTCATTTTTTTTGAGCGGCTTCTGGCCAGTAAGAACTTGAGTTGGAGACTACAAGGTTCTTACTACTTACTAGTTTTAAGCATGTAGCAAATGAAGTTTTGTGCTGCAAATTTGAAGAATTGGTCTCAGGTAGGAGGTTAGCGGGGCTTGCCTTGAATGATGGTTTGAGAATATGATGAGATTGATAGACTTAAGAGAGGTTTGGAAAGCTGATTTAAAGCGGAGGTGGAAAAGTTAGTTATCATGGGGGCCTTCACATCGTCTGCCAGCAGAACCAGCACTGAGAATGTTAGTGGCAGAAATCTAGGAGGCTGGAGGATACAGCATGATGTAAGGGTTTGTTGTGCATTATTTATGAATCTGAGAGTCCAGGAGAGAGTATATTAATCATAGCCTTCAGAATGTGGAGGTTAAATTCCAGGCATTATTTTGCCAGGCAAAGGGGCTGATGAGAAGGGAGTTGTCAATGATGAGTAGTTTATTTGTGAATACTTTACTATTTTGTATCTAAAATTGAGAAACTTGTGCATACGGAAGACAGGAGTATTGAGATTGAGAGGGTTTCCGGAGGAAAGGAAGAGCTGGAAGTGGAGGGAAAAGCAGCCAGGGGGGCTGTGAGTGAGTGTGGGATCGCCATTGGGTGGAGATCAGTGGTTGAATTTGTTTGAGGTAGTCTCTTTGTTGGAGGTTACTTACATTACCTCTGGATTGAGGTCATCTGCTGGGCAGCTGAACAACTGACCAGTATAGCTATTAATTACACTGAAATAACAGATTCTCCCGGTTACACCATGAGGATTAATCAATGTTTCCAGCAAGGGAAAATTTCCCTGCTCTTAAAGAGGGCTGTAATCACCGCAGTCATGAAGAAAGGGTTGGTTTTATTATCATACTTTTGTAGAAAAGATGTACTTTTTTGTAGAGCAAAATTTGTTGTATTCCCTGTGGTTTAGTTACACGGTTAATTAGAAGGTTTTTTACAATTAAAATCTAATGTTTTTTTGCCCAATTGATATATGTCTCTCCCTCTCCCCCCCACCCCCCACTCACCCACACACACACAAATTAAAAACAACCAGCACCCCTCCCCAACCCTCAAACACACCTAGACCTGAATGGCATCTTTCTTGAAGTTTTACCTTGAAAAGAATTGCATGTATTTCTCAATAAAAGTTAAATAACAATAAAGAAGAAAATCTGATGTTTTGGCAATGTGAAGGGAGGGTTTCATTTTTCTTAACACTTCCTTGTAAATGTCTGGTAAAGTTTGCAGGGAATAGATAGTTTCCTAAATCTAATACATTTAGATGATTTTCTACATAATAAATCTGTGGCACATAAATGGCATTTTAAGTAGAATATGCTAATGGCATGAGATTTTTTTTTTTTTTTAGGTAGGAGGGAAATAATTTAGGCACTCATTTAAGAATTAATGTCAATGGACCTTCATCATATTTCTCTTGTAATTTCTTGTATACTCTCTTTCTGAAATGTGCTATATTTAAGAGTAGATTTCTTTTTATATTTACTTACAAATATTATTTACTGTTATTACTTTATTTATTTTGTTTGAATATCAGATGGTAGATTGAATTTAAAAAAATTAAGAAAAGGGTTACCACATACTTTCCCTTCAATATTCAGGCAGTGTCAAGCTGCGTAGTGACTGCCCAACACCAGCGGTCAGACTGAATGTTCAATGCTGGGCCATATCCGGCGACTGGCATTGGATATCTGGTTTCATTTTTGTCCATGGCAACTTAACCAGGTAAGCTACGGTTAAAGATAGGCCTGTTATTTATGTGGCCAGTTTTAACCACTAAACATAGCTGATTTGGTGCTGAGTATCAGCACCTAACAGGCTATGTCGCACAATTTATCTAGTTAGTGGCTAGCCATTAACCACAAATATTCAGCAAAGATAACTGGTTATCGCCCACTGAATATCTTTGGTTAGGCGCTAGAACGTTATTTAACCAGCCAAGAGCCGTTCCTGGCCGGTTAAGTAGTTTTGAATATCAACCAGTGTGATTTTTGAACCTTGTAAAAACTCAGAGCCTGGGGATATTTAAGCATTCTTGTCCAGAATGGTCTGCACGCTAGAGGATAGCCAATTTTTGTTCCCATCATTGTGTTCCCAGAAGTAATGCATACACTTTTAGTTAGTATATTATTCATCAAATAATTAGAGTAAAACAATGTTTTGCTTTTATGTAGGCAATTAGCCAATATTTGCCAAGAGGGGATCTACGCCTGAGACCTGCAATTTATGAAATGATCCTTGATGAGTTTCTGAAGAGTGATTATGAGGTACTGTATATAACACCATTAGAAAAGACATGAAAAGAAGTAAAGGGCCCTCTTACTAAGCTGCGGCAAAAAATGACCTTAGCACGCCCTTGCCTGGGGTTTTTCCCGCACTCTAAGGCCATTTTTACTGCAGCCTAAAAATGGCCTTTTTCTTTTTCTTGTATTAATGGCCATGCATTAATGTTGCCATTAGCGTGTGGCCATTAAAAAAATAAATTAGCATGTGTGGACTTGCCATTGCACATTTTGTAGACGATAAGGGCTCACTTGATAATGTAGTTGCAATAACTGATTAGCGCAGAAAAGCCCACTGTCCACCGCCAGACCCCTCTTCATCAGTTTTCCCTCCGTCCCAAATTTGATTCTGTTCCATTTAGTTGTTGGAGTTATTTTGCTCCTAGAGAGACATTTATGACTCTTTCTGATTGTTTTTCATCAAGAAGCAGGATTGAGTCAGATATCTGTGAATGATGTCACACCCCCCTCAAAAAATATAAAATAAATATTTTTAACACCCAGTTAGCACGCGCACATATGGCACTTACTGCTGGACACCAGAATGTGTCCCGCAATACATCATTTTAAACTGCATTAGGTTCATGTTATATCCTAGTGTAGCATATCAAAAGGCCCCTAAGAGCAGAGCCTTTTGTAAAATGCATCACTTAAAACCTCCAGAGCCCCCCCTCTATGACATCACTTCTAATGAACAAAACCCTTCAAATAGCTGTCTATTGACTTTGAATTATTATAACACACCAAAATTCAGTAATTAATTCTGCCAGCTAAGAGAGGGCTCTCCTTTCACATGGTAGGTTGCAAATATTCACTATACTTATATCAGCATTGATGCCGTGATGACCATCAGAGTAAAAAAAAAAAAATTACATTATTTTGTTCTTTAATTAAAACTAAAATGAACATCTCTATCCCTTGACTTTGGGGGTGTGAGGGCTCAAACTCTGAACATAAAATATAATCCTATGAGCTAATGCTATCTCTCAAGGCCTTAAATAAATGAATTTAAAAACTGTTATGTGTTTATTCAGGTTGTCTAATATTGCATATTGTTTAAGGATCAGAAACAATTCAGTGCGATATACATGCAATGATAGGAGAAATCAGAAGGGAGAGAAATATTTTTTCACATCACTGTAGTATATTCCCAATCTGTGGTTCATCAACCTGTTTTTTTCAATTGTTTTATCCCACTGCTATATGCAGTCCTATTTGTTTGTGAAATATTAGTCAAGTAGTCCTTTTTATTTCTATTATGCAATACCCTCTCTCCACAGGGCTTTTCAACCCTGATAAGAGAGTGGCCTGGAGACTTGTATAACAACATGACGATAGTTCAGGCAGTGCTGGATCATCTGAAGAAAGATCCGCAGAACAGGACGCTGCTCAAAACTCTTGCTGAACTGTAAGTACTTATTCTCAGTATCAACCACTCTTGCAACAGAGACTATATTAACTCCTGCCATTCTCTACATTTTCAAGCTTTTAGGGGTCTATTTACTAAAGGCTTTTCCCATTTCGTATCTGAGGAAAATGTTTAGTGAATATGGTCTTTAATGGCTGGGCACCCTGGAGTCAGCTCTATGTCCAATTTTCATTCTGAAGGGTCTTATCCTCCTGTCCTTAAGAGGTGCCTGTAGGTTAGCCACCTGGAACGTGGGGTCATCACTTCTCCTATCAAGCGCACTAAAACTTTAAATTTCCTGAAGCACCAGGATATGAACAACAGTTGCCTCCAGAAATCTAGGTATTTTTTTCTCCTCTGTGGGTAGAAGGGGAGGAGTTGCAATTTTATTTTGCAGGTCATTCAGCTATCACGCAGAACTTATTTTTAAAGATGACAAGGGCCATTATTTACTGTTGAAGGTCTGGGTACAAGGTTAGGAACTCCACCTTTTAGTACTCTTTGGTCCCACCCCCTTTGATAATCAATTCTACCTGTTCTTACTGCACAAATTGCTCCCCTACCATCAACAAAATTTGATCTTAGTGGGGGACAGCAACCTAATCATGGACAGAAAACTAGATCACTCGGGCTACTCTCACTTTGAGGGTGCTATGGGGCCAGGTGAGGGAGTTCTTTCGCTCTTTGCTGTCGAACTAGACCTAGTGGGCACTTGGCGGCTCTTTCACCTGAGAGAGTGGGATTATGTGCTCTTGCCATACTCTCTTTTCCAACATGCACTTGCAGCGATTGTGGGCCCTAGAGGTGTGTCTGATCACTCTATTGTATAGGTGGATCTGGAGTCCCCAGCTCAATATAAACCCTCGGGGAGCAGGCGCTTCCCCGCTTACTTATCAAAATACCCCGATTTTCTCAAATACCTCCAGGATAAATGGGGAACCTTTCTGGCCACTAATGATCAGCACATAGATCAGCCCTGTTTGTTTTGGGATGCAGCCAAAGCAGTCATATGTGGCTTAATATGTCCAAAACTGAGCTCCTTATCTTCCCACCTAAACCAACCTCTCCCCCCATTTTCTATTTCTGTGGACAACACGCTCATTCTTCCTGTCTCATCTGCTCGTAACCTTGGGGTCATCTTCGACTCCTCCCTCTCCTTCTCTGTACATATTCAACAGATTGCTAAAAACTGTCGTTTCTTCCTCTATAATATCGCCAAAATTCGCCCTTTCTTTCTGAGCACGCTACCAGAACCCTCATCCACACTCTCATCACCTCTCGCTTAGACTACTGCAACTTGCTTCTCACAGGTCTTCCACTCAGCCATCTCTCTTCAATCTGTTCAAAATTCTGCTGCACGACTAATATTTCGCCAAAGTCGCTATGCTCATATCAGCCCTCTCCTGAAGTCACTTCACTGGCTCCCTATCCGTTTCCGTATACAATTCAAGCTCCTCTTATTGACCTATAAGTGCATTCACTCTGCAGCCCCTCACTACCTCTCCACCCTCATCTCTCCCTACACTCCTTCCCAGGAACTCCGTTCACTAGGTAAATCTCTCCTAATTGCACCCTTCTCCTCCATCGCTAACTCCAGACTCCGTTCCTTTTATCTTGCCGCACCTTATGCCTGGAATAGACTTCCTGAGCCATTACGTCAAGCTCCATCCCTGGCCGCCTTCAAATCCGGGCTAAAGGCCTACTTGTTTGATGCTGCTTTTGACTCCTAACTTGTCACTTGTTCGTAAACTTTATCTTGTTTTCCTCTCTTCAATAGTCCCTTTTCCTTATGTGTCCTGTCTGTCTGTCCTACCCTTATCTCTTATTTGTCCTGTCTGTCTGTCCTGATTTAGATTGTAAGCTCTTTTGAGCAGGGACTGTCTTTTCTTCATGTTCAATTGTGAAGCGCTGCGTACGACTGGTAGCGCTATAGAAATGATTTGTAGTAGTAGTAAGGTGAATAGCTTTCACTAGCACCCGTAATGCTAGAAGAGCTGCTACCATCCTGCAACTGGAAGCACAGTTGTCTAAGGCCCAAAAACAGTTCAGTAGATCTCCTATTTTGGCATCTAAATATACCTATTATTCCACTCTAATTGCATTAAATACCCTGATACACGAGGTATCACATGTAATAACGAGCGCATAATCAAAATTTTCCTAGATCACTTCACCTCTCTATATACTGCAAGAGCTCCAGCGTCTTCTAATGCCATGGCTGACTTCTTACGGACAGCCTCTCGCCCCTCTTTGACACCAGAGGCCTTACAGTCTCACAATAAACCACTCCAGGCCCAGGAGCTTCAGCACGCTATAAGATCTCTCCGGAATCATTCAGCCCCAGGACCAGATGGATTCTCAGGAGAATTCTACAGAAGTCTTCAATTACAACTGTTAGGGCCTGTGTTATTGTATTTTTCAGCAGTGATAGAGGCAGGCACCTTTCCCCTCCTTTGCAATATGGCATTAATTACTCTCATTCCAAACCCTAACAAACCCCAGGACCAAGCAGATTCATATAGACCTATCTCCCTCATAAATGTTGATTTAAAACTTTTTGCCAAGATTTTGGCAACCCTCTTAGGGGAGATAGTGCCTCAGCTGGTGGATGAGACGCATGTGTGGTTTGTCCAAGCCCGCCAATCAGTTATGAAGGTTCGCAAGGTCCTTCTCGTGATGACCTGTTGTTGCCTTCAGGAAGTCCCGGACCTTGTGGTCAGCCTCAATGCCGAGAAAGCATTCAATAAAATTCACAAGCCTTATCTCTTTGAAGTGTTTTCTCAGTTTGGATTCCAAGAGTATATTCTTCAGGCCATTTGATCTCTTTATGTGGATCCCTAGGCACAACTTCTCATGAATGGCAGGTGTTCCTCTGTCTTTCCCATTGGTCAGGGAATGAGGCAGGGGTGCCTGCTCTCCCCTCTTTTGTTTATCTTAACCTTGGAGCCATTTCTTCTTGTCCTGAATAATGAAGCAGGGATCTTAGGGGGGAATATATTAGACCATCGGATCAAGGGGCTGGCTTTTGTGGATGATTTACTAGTAGTATTGACCGAGCAGCAGAAGTCTCTTCCTCCCCTCCTTCTGCTGATCACCCATTATGGAGTGCTCTCAAGTTTTTCTCTCAACCTTTCGAAGTCTAGGGCAATGACACTCCCAAGAGGGGTACAAGATCATTGGCAGGGAGACTTTCCGTTGCAGTGGGAAAACATGGCTCGTCACTATTTTGGTATTTTTTTTTACCAGCAGACCTTACTAATTTGTATGCACACAATATTAAGCCCTTGATAGCAGAGACTTGACTGGGATTGTACCTCCATGGGGGGGGGGGGGGGGGGGGGGGGTCTACCCTCTATCCCTTTGGGGATGTATTCGCCTTTTCAATATGATTTTGGCACCTAAATGGCTATACAGTTTTCAAATGTTACCTTTCCTTTTGAAAGGCTGTGGTGAACAGAGAATAAATCGGATTCTGAGGCACATTCTGTGGCAGGAAAAAAAACCTCGGTTGCCTCTGAGGGTATTGTAGACTCCATTGAGACATGGGGGATGGCATTGCTTAATCTCAAATACTTAGCAGTGGCTAGTGGCATGCACCACATTAATGACTGGTATCATGGTACTAATTTTTTTTCTTACACACCTAGAGACTTCACTTGGTTCCAAGAGTGCATTTTAGTTGTATTTTGCACGGTTTGACTACAATGCCCACAGGCCTTTTTAAAAATCATCACATCTTTAAAGCTGCCTGAGCCACCTGGAAGTGGATCTATCAGAGATCAGCGTTTTCATCTCGCACCATACCTTACTTGACACTGTGTGATAACCCAGATTTCCCCACATTTGTCTTTCATGCTGAAAGCAGGAGTATCTATTATTTGCTACAATTACTGGACTTCGAGGGAAAGATGAAATTCTTTTCCCATCTTGAACGGGAATTTACTCTTCCTAATGCAGACGTTTTTGCGTATATACAGGTCCATATACAGGTCCATCGTTATATGTGCTCCTTACAATGGACAGATCTAACTGAAGACATCCAGGAGAAGATTTTGGACGCCTTTATTTTGGGATCTCAGCTGTTGGTCCCTCTACGATTTCATCACCGACATCTTCTGGACACAACGCCGGATACTGATTACCAATGGAGCTCAGACCTACATCTTGCCATTACCAGCAATCATTTACAGTCTTTTATTCTTAATCTTAAAACTTATTCACTGTACGCTTCATCGAGAAACACTATATAAGTTCGCACTTTGCATGCTTATAGAACACACTGGGCAGCAGTGGACTTTTCTGGACATTTCCCTAAGTGTCAGGTGCCTAAGGCGCACCTGGGGCACATGTTTTGGTCATGTCTTCTCATCCAAAACTTCTGGCGTTGTGTACTCCAGTTTTTTGCCAAGATTTGTTCGGTCTCCATTGCTTGTACTCCTCACCTTCTCTTTGGGATTTACACGTTGGACTCCCTTAGACACCTTGAATGCAGACGTTTTCTGCTCTGGGTGGTGCTTTTTACTTTCAAGTCTATTCTCCAGAGCTGGCTCTTACCCACTGCCCCAACGCTTCAACAATGGAACATGTGGGTGCTGAGAGATCTACGCATGGAAAGACTCTAGATACGGAACTTATCTCAGGGACCTGGACTCTTTTTCAGGCTACTTGGGCACCCTTTTGGGACACTACCACCCAGGGAACTTAGTTGTTTACTTAACACCTAAGGATTTCAGTCCTAGACACTTTCTTACTGTTGCACTGTGTATGTTTTAAATCACCCGTTTGAGACTGCCTTTTCATTACTTTGGTGTTCTCTGTTTTTAACTGATTTAAACATATGGGGGCCCTGTTTACTAATGTGTGCTAGTGTTTTTAGTGCGCTCTAAATATTAGCACATGCTAACACTAGAGATACCGATAGGAATGTATGGGTGTCTCTAGCGTTGGAATGCGCTAATTTTTAGCGTGCGCTAAAAAAACTAGCACACCTAAAGCACAGCTTACTTTTCTAATATGTCATTGATTCTCAATTTTGTGGTCAATGGATTTGGCTATTTCTGGATGTAATTACAGCTACTCAGGAGAAACAGAAATTATTTTTGGCTATGAAAGAAGAAACGAAAAAATTAGGAGCTACATTCTTGCTCACATATCCATGCAAGTGTGTAATTAAATATTTGGGTTTGAAATATATTTTCTATGTACCTGACCATCTAAAGAAGTTATCTCACTCTGAACCATCTTAATTTGGATTTTTGGACATTTGATTGCTCGGTGGTATTCGGTTAAGCCTTTCTTCAATGTAGTTTCACTGTTTGATCTCCTTATTTGTGATATTCCACTCCTTTCATGGTGGTCTGATAGTGATTAGCTTCTTTTCTCGTTTCCTTTAATTAGGTTTATTACTGTACTTTTTATTGTTTAAGAAGGTTTTGTTTTTCTTGTGCGAGTGGTCTACTTGTAATATTTGTTTAAAATTCATAAAAAAATAATAAAAAAAAATAAAGTAGCAGATAGCCATATTTTCACTGCCTCACCCAGTATCTACAGTTTTTTTTTCTCTCAAAATAAAACATTCACAAAGTGCTGTTGGGTGCCACTAATTTTAGGCATTAACTTAAGAGAAATTGATGATAGTTTGAAAGGCTGCTTCCCCAACTCTGAACCATCAGAATAAGGCAACTATGCTCTCATTTTCAGCTCTTCCTTCTGCTGGCACATCTATCCCTTCTGTAGGTTCAGAAAGAGATCAATATTCTTTTCAGAAATATTACTAGTCTTCCAAGCGCCAGCAGCAATGTCTGCCCTTGCCCCTGAAATTCTGAAGCATGTGTGAATATTAAAGGTCCTTCTCACAAAATGCCTAGCCACCCACCTGGGGTTACCCCACTGCCACTTAGAGGGTCTATCCCCAGCACAGCTCAGGTCAGCCTGCACCTGTTGCTTGTGCTCTACGCTAGCATTCTCCTCCCACTGACTGGGTCACAACCACCTCTGGGCGAGTCTTCTGCTCTCAAATTATCCCCAGTGATTTCTAGGTTACTGGAGCCACACTCCCAGTGGTCCCGCAGTTCCCAGAAAGCACTCACAGACCCAACACATAAAACACCAGGATTCTTTATCAGTCCAGAGAGGCATAACAAACAAACAAATGTGTTTATTGTCACACTGGAACAAAGAACAAAAATGTGCAATCGGCAAACAATAACAGGTAACTGAAAAATGGATCAATTATAACACTAACTAAACATCTGTATACTGTCTAAACAGTACGTGGGAAGGTCAGGATATATTAACTGTTCACAGAGCCTCAGCAAAGAGATCTGTCTCTCTTTCCTCCCAGCTGAAACTGAAGCAACAGCCAGCATCTGCTGGGTAATTTCAAACTCCAGGCCAATCAGAGCCCAGAACAGTCAAGTTTCAAATAAAAACTGGTTACATCACTACAGGTACTTCCTATTATCTGTGTACCAACTAAAGAAGGAGAAGTCAGTCCTCTGTAACAGCTTTAAGCATAAATATGCACTATCAGCTGACCAAACTAGAGAAATACTCTTCAGAATTAATTTAGGCAGGAAAATATCCAATACATTTTACAGGCTTAAAACACACTGTTTCTTCACAGTCCTTTTACCAAGATGTGGGAAAAAGGGCCCTGCGCTATTGGCGGGGGACATTTTCCCCACGTGCCAAGGCCCTTTTTACCACAGCAGTTAAAAAGCCCCCAGACAAGCATGGCCATGTGGTAAGAGAACTCTTTCCGCATGGCCGTGCGGCAGGGAGCCCTTACTGCCACCCATTGAGGTGGCGGCAAGAGCTCCCTCGGTAACCAGGCAGTGCATGGTGATGCCTGATGACCGCCAGGTTGCTGCTGCACAAGCCATTTCCGGGGGTTTTCTTTTTCGTGCGGAAATGGCGTAAACTCAGTGCAGAACTACCGCCGGCGGTTGCGTTGGGCCGGCAGTAGTCCTCATTTAGCGTTTGGTAAGCCTGCATTGAGCTTATCAATGCTTTGTAAAAGACACCCCCTAAGTCTCTGATTGTATTGTGGCACACTGAGTCAGACAACTTTGTAAGTGCCAATATTTTGCTTTCTTGTATTTTTGTTGTTTTTTGTTTAAATAAAAGCTGTTTTGCTAGTATATAGTATGATTAGCCATGGATTTTAGTTAATTCCTTCAAGTTCTTCTCTAACAAAACACAACAAATAGATATATATTTCTTTGTTCTCAGGTATACATATGATCAACGCTATGACAAAGCTCTTGAAATTTATTTAACATTGAGGCACAAAGATGTTTTCCAGCTGATTCACAAGCATAATCTATTCAGTTCAATCAGAGATAAAATTGTCCTGCTAATGGAATTTGATGCAGAGGTATGACTAATTGTTTAATCTTCATTTCACTGTTTCCCAATTGGCTTCCCTATTTTCTGTGTTGTTATGAATCTTCTCTCAAAGATAAGTCACATGTTGAACTAGCCACCTGGTTTGAGCTTTCACAAAATGTTGAGTATTATTTCTTTCTTTCTTTGAAACATTTCTAAACTGCACTATCCATTAGTCCTAGGCAGTATACATCAGGAACATACACAATAAAAGAGACTAGAAACTTGTAGCTGCAGTTCTAATACTCAAGCTAAACTGAAAAGCCTGGGCAAAAAGAAGATTTTAATTGTTTCCTAAGCTGAAGGTTTGAAGTTACAATACATATGTTCACAGGCAAAGAATTCCAAAAAGACATGCCCACAATCTGAAGCATTGCTGAACAGTTAGCTTCAAGTCTAACACACTTAACGGAAGGAATATCCAATAAAAGTTTATCTGCAGTGCATAAACTATGAGACGGCTGATACAATCTTAAAGATTAAGCTAATGCCAGGGGTACATCATTGCTCAGGAACCTTAAAAATCAAGGTCAACACCTGATGGGCAGATGATCAAATTCCCTGCGCTGTTCCAAACAGTGCTCTAAAAATAGCGCTGGAACAGCGCGGGTCTTTACCACTCCTATGATCAGAGATAATAGCATTCAAATTTAAGCATGCTGTTATCTCTGATCATAGGGTAAAAGTGCGGGAGGATTGTGCCTGAGTATTAGCTCAGGCACAGTCCTCCCGCACTTGTTCGACAGGTCTGGGTTATTAAAAGCTTGGACCTGTCAAACACAGGGGCTCGGTGTCCGTGGGATCCCCAGACCCCCCTACAACTGAAAAGCCCTGGTGGCCTAGTACCCCCTCAACCCCCCACACCCCTACCTCTAGTCCCCTCTGACACAAGCTCACAGCCCCCCTACCCCCTCTCGCACCCAATAAAAAAAAAGCTCTGGTGCCACCCCCCCCCAACTGGTGGTCTAGCGGCCCCATCCCTCCCCGTACCTTAGAGGTGGAGTTTCTCCCTTATATGGTAATGAAGCTCCTCCCAGTGCATCTCAGGATGCACTGGGCAGGGCTGTGCACTGCCACTTTCAAGGCGGCGCTGAAGAGAGGGAGAAAGTGCGGTACTCCCTCCTCCACTGCTAAGGTACGGTGGGGAGGAATGGGGCCGCTAGTACACCAGGTGGGGGGGGGGGTTGTGATTGCGGCCACTGGCCACCAGGGATTTTTTTTATTGGGTGCGAGGGGAGTTAAGGGGACTGGAGATCGTCTGGATCTCCAGCACCCCGGGAGCTTGGGTCGGGGGGGGGGGGGGGGGATGTTGAGGAGAACTGGAGGTCCGCTGGACCTCCAGCCCCCGTGTCACTGGCTTGGGGTGGGGGGTCAGTGCTATTGCGAGGGGGGGATTTTATTTTTCTTGGGGTTGGTTGGGGGCCTGCTAGTATGCAAATGCATGCTGAACAGGATTCCCCATTCCTCCCAATGCTCTGGAAACCCTAACACCAGCTCTGAGCTTTTGTAGGGTTTGGCGCGCTGCCCGCTGAGCATTGTGGAGGAATAAATTTAGTATCCTAATTGCCGTCAGAGTCCGCAAGCATGTTTCACACGCTCAGGGGTTCTGATCATGGTGCGGTAGCAAACGCGGGCGCTATTGGCCTCTAGCACCCGCATTTGCTTCTGATCATCGGCACCTGAATCCCAAAAGAACATAACTATTACTAATTATCCTTTGCTTAGCAGGTAAGTGATAGATATATCAAAGGTTTTGACTTCTGTGGGCAAATAACTTTAAGACCCTGAGGGACCCTTTTACTAGAAATGCACACAAACAGTCATTAGCATATGCTAAGTGCCCCATGGCCCATAGATATAAAATGGAACGCGCAGCATTTAACATGCGCTAAGCCTTAATAAAAAGGGCCCGTAAATGTCAGATTTAATTTTGGACTAAATTGGTACACATTATTATTGTGCCTTATTATTTAGATTTCTAGACCTTTTGTCTTATAGTTACACTCAAAGTGATTAATGATAAGATTATTCAATAAACGACATTAAAATATACAAAAATAAAACTTGAAATTTGTGTTTGTCTTTTTTGCACAAGCCCAGATATACACTGTTACAACAATCAGTCATGCATATAATCAAGGATTGAACAATTGATTGCACATCCCCTGTTTCCAAAAATGGCCTGAGTTGTCTAATTAAATGCAGCTGGTAATGGACATTTCTATTCACTGCTACTATCTGTCTCCCAGCACTCCTAAAATATGTATAAAGTCTCTGAGAATCATCAAATTCCCCTTTAAGTTGGTAATTTTTATAAAGGTTTTTTTGTGTATATATGTCTCATGAAAACTACTGCATGGGTTATATAATAATAATATTATTACCTGCACTAGCTTTCCGTTTCAGAGTGGTTTACAAGATGAGATACTGGGAAATACCCAGGAATTACAATGATAAGAACTACAAATATATTTCCTACTTCACTATCCATTTAACATTCAAAGTACTTACAGAATAAAAGAAATATTGTAAGCTCTTTGAGCAGGGACTGTCTTCTATGTTTGTGCAGCGCTGCGTACGCTTTGTAGCGCTATAGAAATGCTAAATAGTAGAAATATTCTAATCTTCAGCTTTCTAATAACACTAACCAAATTCAGTACGTTTCCTGAATAAAAATGTTTTAATATTACATCTAAATTCTATGTAAAAGCCAGATAATCTGATTATAAAAGTGCACACAGTGACAAGGAGTACTTTTACATTCCCGTATACAGGCATGATTTGGACAAATGGTTATTATCTGTTTGCTGCTTAATTAGGATATAATTTGGGCAGAGCATTGGTGCAAGGTATGTGCCTAGTTTATGAAATACGCAATTACATACATTTATATATGCTCTCCCTATTCAGCATTTCTCCCTTTTTCCTCTCTCTCTCCCTATTCAGCATTTCTCTCTTTTTCCTCTCTCTCCCTATTCAGCATTTTAGCTTCCATTCTGAAAGGTAGCATGTAGCTATTTTATAGACACTTATGTGTCTGTATGAAATAGCCTCAGAATAGTACCTGCTTAGTCTCCCAATCTAGGCAACTTGTTATAACAATACTCTCTGCAGGGATAATTTAAAAAAAATTATGTTTTAAACCTTCAGAAAACAGCTGCTATAAAACTGTGCATGCATACACACATGTAAAAATAAGCTGATGGTACAATTGTGCCAACTTTTTCTCAGATTTGCATATAGATGTTCCTGGAGGCATAGTTTGGGCAGACCCTAATAGAATTACGGTGTATGCATGGTACCCATATATGTTCATGGGGAGTAATTTTATAGCAAACTAGTAAAAAAGGCCCGTTTCTGTAGGCAAGGAAACGGGCCTTAGGCAGGCAATCCCCCCCCCCCCCCCCCCGTGCTATGGCCCCCTCGAACCCCTCCCTTCCGCAAACCTGTCGTTCCCCCCCCCCCCCCCCCCCCGTGTGAGCGAAAACTGCCGCCACCGCCGCCGCCTGTTGTTCTTCCCTTCCCGTAGGTTCTTCAATCATCTTGTGTGGAAGTTCCTCTGCGTGCGTCTGACGTCAGACGCACGGAGTTAAACTTTCTGAGAAGATGATTGAGGAACCCACCCAAAGGTAGCGCACAACAGCGGCGGGAGGGGGGGTGCGGTTTTCGGCATTCCGGGGGGGGGGATCGACAGGTTCGCGGGAGGGGGTGGGTTTCGAGGGGGCCGTAGCGCGGGGGGGGGGTGACAGCTGATTCCGAGGCAGTAGGAGGGGTAGGGAAACACGTTGCGCGTGTTTCCCTACTCCTCCCCTTGCCTTGGAATCAGCTGTGTTGACGTCAGTGACATCCGTGCGTGTCTGCCTCGCAGACCACTTGCAGCCAGGGAGCCAGGGTCCCAAGCATAGAACGTTGGAGGTGAGAATTATTATATAGGAGGATTTCCTATGCATGACGGGCATGTGGGGTGGTAGACTTAGGAGTAATGTCAGGAAATTATTTTTCATGGAGAGGGCAGTAAATGCCTGGAATGCCCTCCCAAGGGAGGTGGTGGAGACAGTTGGTGAGGGAATCAAAGAAATGTAGGATGAACACAGAGGACCTTTAATTAGAAAATGGCTGGTATAAAAAACAAAAGTTAAATGCATATGTTAATGTATTGAGTAGTACTTTGATCACAACTGTAGCTGTAAAGAACTAAGGCCAGTGCTGGACAGCCTTGTAAGGTCTGTGTCCCATATATGACAAGAAAGGTTCGGATAGACTGCAGTGGACCCTGAAGCCCATTCCAGTTGGCTAGAAAATAAGAACAGTACTGGGAGGACTTCTATGGCCTATGTCCCAGAAATACCAAAGGAAGATTAGGATCAAGTATTTTATATCACATTTGTTGTTGGTTTATTCATGAATTGATGAGTTGACTAGTGGGCAGACTGGATGGACCGTTCAGGTCTTTATGTGCCATCATCTACTGTGTTACGATAATCGAGGCATATTTTCAAAGCACTTAGCCTTCCAAAGTTCCATAGAAACCTATGGAGCTTTGGAAGGCTAAGTGCTTTGAAAATATGCCTAGATATTGGGCATAGTTAATAAAGACCATACAGATACCTATGTGTCATAAAATTGCCCCACAAAAACTGCAGAAACTCCAGTACAATGAATCTGCGTACATGGGAGCTAGTGTCGGTGTACATTTGTATAATGCATGCAATTGTGCGTATTTTATAAAGAATGTAGGCAAATCGTGACTAGGGCTGAGCAACTAAATTTAAGTGCCTGTTTTCACCAGGCTCTTAAAAAGTGGATGGGCAAAGGGTTGGAAATGGTAGACATCAGCACTAGTTTTCAGCATTAGGTACCCTAGTGGCCTAGTGGTTAGGGTGGTGGACTTTGGTCCTGGGGAACTGAGGAACTGAGTTCGGATCCCGGCACAGGCAGCTCCTTGTGACTCTGGGCAAGTCACTTAACCCTCTGTTGCCTGCCACATTGAGCCTGCCATGAGTGGGAAAGTGCGGGGTACAAATGTAACAATAAATAAATAAAAATCCTTTTTTTTTTTTGTAGGAAAAAGGGTACTGGTACTCATACAGTGTCAATCTTAAGGGCGTGGTCACTGTGGCTCCAGCCCTACAGTAGCCACACCCATTTTGCCAGCCATGGAGCATATAAAAAGGCATCATTGAAAATAGTGCACAAGTCCCTAGGCCCAACAAAAGAACCCCTAAGGTTGACCATAAACTAATATAATACATAGGTAAAAAAAAGTCAGCTGAAACCCCCAAAAACCTGACTGGTACGCAGGATAACACCAGAAAAACAAAAATATTTTCTCCTTACTATAAAAATAGCACACGTAAACTTCAAATATTCCATTCACTACATTACAAATTAGCAACAACAGATAAAACAAAAAAATTAGTACAGCTACCCAGTGGCGTTCCTAGCGTGGATAGCACCCGGGGCAGATCGCCGATGCGCCCCCCCCCCCTTGCGAAATGACACCTTCCCCCTCCCCGGTGAAATGACCCCCCCCAGGTGCATGCCACTGGGGGGGGGTGCCGCGGCGCGCGCCTGTGGGCTCCGACTTCGCAAACTTCGCTCGTTCGCTGCAGCTCCCTCTGCCCCGGAACAGGAAGTAACCTGTTCCAGGGCAGAGGGAGCTGCAGCGAATGAGCGAAGTTCGCGAAGTCGGAGCCCACAGGCGCGCGCTGCGACACCCCCCAGCGGCGTGCACCCGGGGCGGACCGCCCCCCCCCCCCCCCCCCTTGGTACGCCACTGCAGCTACCACACTACTTTAGCTTAAAATAAAAATAAAATTCTAGTTTTCTACCTTTGTTGTCTTGCCATGTACTTCTTTTCATTTGTGTTGGTCCCAGTCTCTGGTTTCTACTTTTCTCGTCTTCGCGTAACTTCATTGCCAGGATTTCCTATTTGTCATTTCTTTCCTACTTTTCCTTTCAGCTTTCTTTAATTTTATTTTCTTCCTTTATCCACATTTAGTTCTTTCTTACTATCCAGTCTTCAATTTCCCTCTTTTGACTGTGCCTACAGCTTGCCCTGCTCCCCCTCTCTCCTCCCCACTTTCATCCAGCATTTCTCCCTTTTTCCTCTCTCTCCCTATTCAGCATTTCTCCCTTTTTCTCTTCTCTCCCTATTCGGCATTTCTCCCTTTTTAGCATTTCTCCCTTTTTCCTCTTCTCTCCCTATTCAGCATTAATCCCTTTTTCCTCTTCTCTCCCCATCCAGCATTTCTCCCATTTTCCTCTTCTCTCCCTTTTTAGCATTTCTCCCTTTTTCCTCTTCTCTCCCCATCCAGCATTTCTCCCATTTTCCTCTTCTCTCCCTTTTTAGCATTTCTCCCTTTTTCCTCTTCTCTCCCTATTCAGCATTAATCCCTTTTTCCTCTTCTCTCCCTTTTTAGCATTTCTCCCTTTTTCCTCTCTCTCCCTATTCAGCATTTCTCCCTTTTTCTCTTCTCTCCCTATTCAGCATTTCTCCCTTTTTAGCATTTCTCCCTTTTTCCTCTTCTCTCCCTATTCAGCATTAATCCCTTTTTCCTCTTCTCTCCCCATCCAGCATTTCTCCCATTTTCCTCTTCTCTCCCTTTTTAGCATTTCTCCCTTTTTCCTCTTCTCTCCCTATTCAGCATTAATCCCTTTTTCCTCTTCTCTCCCTTTTTAGCATTTCTCCCTTTTTCCTCTCTCTCCCTATTCAGCATTTCTCCCTTTTTCTCTTCTCTCCCTATTCAGCATTTCTCCCTTTTTAGCATTTCTCCCTTTTTCCTCTTCTCTCCCTATTCAGCATTAATCCCTTTTTCCTCTTCTCTCCCCATCCAGCATTTCTCCCATTTTCCTCTTCTCTCCCTTTTTAGCATTTCTCCCTTTTTCCTCTTCTCTCCCTATTCAGCATTAATCCCTTTTTCCTCTTCTCTCCCTTTTTAGCATTTCTCCCTTTTTCCTCTTCTCTCCCTATTCAGCATTAATCCCTTTTTCCTCTTCTCTCCCTATTCAGCATTAATCCCTTTTTCCTCTTCTCTCCCCATCCAGCATTTCTCCCTTTTTCCTATTCTCTCCCCATTCAGTATTTCTCCCCTTGCCCCCTCTCTCCCCATTCAGTATTTCTCCCCTTGCCCCCTCTCTCCCTATCCAGTATTTCCCCTCTTGTCCCCTCTCTCCCCATCCAGCATTTCTCCCCTTTCTCCTCTCCCCATCCACCATTTTCCCCTCTCCATAGCCAGTATTTTTGCCCTTGCCTCCTCTCTCCCCATCCATCATTTCTCCCCTTGCCCCTTCTCTCCCCATCCAGTATTTCTCCCCTTGTCCCCCCTCTCTCCCACGCCAGTATTTCTCCCCTTTCTCCTCTCTCCCCATCCAGCATTTCTCCCCTTCCTCCTCTCTCCCCTTCCTCCTCTCTCCCCATTCAGCATTTCTCCTCTCACCCCCTCTCTCTCCCTATTCAGCGTTTCTCCCCTCGCCCCCCTCTCTCTCTCCCCATCCAGCGTTACTCTCCTTGCCTCTTCTCTTCCCATCCATCAACTATCCTAGGGCCACTGCTGCTTTTGGGTGCCCAAGTGTCCTTACTTTCTCCCTGCATTATGGGGGCACATAAATGGAGGTGCCCTGTTGTAGAATTGCCCCCCACCCCAACCTTTTTACTGAAATTTCCTTAGACTTAATTGGCTGAAACCTTTACTAAATTTAGAATCCAAATGATGCATTGAGTGTGCCCCCTCCCCCTCAGATTGACATTTGTGTTACTGTGGGATCTACATCTGTAACACATAATGCACGGTAACATTTAATAATAAGCACTGTTAGAAAATAGGCTATATTGCTATATAGATAAAGCACATTAACATAGATTGTCATTCACCAAAAGTTCATAAATAGACCTTTGTGTTACTTATGACAAACCCTGGGGTTTTGAAACCTTTTATAGCAGTACTCATCAATCTTGTTGTAGCTGTGACCCCATGATTGCAGCCAGATACAATTGTGTGACACCCCCCCCCCCCCCCCCCCGAGGTGCAGAATAATGACCACATTTGGGGTCCTGACCCACACATTTTGGGTAGCTCTGTTTTATACTGCTTTGCCATGTTATTCCCCTGCATTACACTAGGTGGATCTCTAGCTCCTGAAATAAAATAATTTGCTGTGGTAAGTAAGGATTTATAAACTTCTGTGCAAGAATTTGATTTGACTTCAGTTTATCACCTTGATCCTGTTGAAATATGATTCATACTTGTGAATGTGTTCACCCTGGATTTTCATGTTCACTAATTCACAGCCGATGCACAAAGCCTACCAGGCCAGCAGCATGCTTTTTAGATCGGTTCCATCCAGTTTAGCGAGCATGTTATTCAGCAGGAGATGCACAAAGGGGCTCTGTGGGCTGTTTTCTATCCGCAGTGGCAGCCAACAGGAATCAAATGCAAACAGTCTGATTAGTATTTAGATGTGCATTCCATGGGATGCATAGCCGTTTACGAGCAATGGAAAGAAAGGACTATTTACCTTTTCCAGGAGCTATTTTATGGGAGGTCTATAGCAGCCATAGGATGACAGCAGCTTCTCGGCAGAGCAGGCGTGGTTGACAGGCAGCATTTTCTGCCACTTTTTTGCTCACTTCTTGACAGCAGACTTCTGCAGGGTTATCAGCATGTTAAACGATCATCTTCTGCCAATGAGGGGTGCCTTCATCCAGCATAATCGCTGCCAACACACTGCCCTCCTGCAGCCAGGTACAGGCAGCCTCATTGGGCACCACTGGCTGAACAGTTTAGGATTATCCCCAGTGCTTTCTTATACCCTGCATCCAAAGTATCCTTTTCCTTCCCAAACTGCCCCCTCCCTTCCTTTGCAAAGGTGGCTCGTGAAAGAAAATCCAACCCCCAGCTCCAGGCATTCTTTGCCAGGAGATGGGTAGGGAAGCAACGCGAGAAATGGAGAAAAGCAACGGAGCGCCAAGGCTTATATCAGTCTCTCTCCACCCAGGAACATCCCAGCCACCGGGAACAATAATAAGAATGGAAGCGCCAGCCACGCACCTTCAGCATTTGCCCCCACATCACCTGGCAAAGTTTACTTCTACACACAGCTTTCATACATGCACATATAAGCTTGTTGTGTGTATGAAAGCCATGAGTACTGAAACTGTCCTGGACATGCACAGAGCAGCCACGCTTATTTATTGGCTGCTCTGTGAATGCCCTGGCACTTTCCCCATCCGAGCCTGGCACTTTCCCTATCCGAGCTGCACTGTAAAAGTCCGTTCAGCTCTTTTGTATGCGATTAGTTTTTACAGTCTCACTATTTCCACCTCAGTAACTTTTATCGGGGTTGAAATAGCGGGCGGTTCTTTCCGAGGGCTTTTGTGCATTTGGCCCTCAAACTCTCTGAAGATAATAGTATAATTGTAGTAAACTGACCTATAAGTGCAAATCTGCAAATATTCACATCTAGCCATGATTGATTCAGCTTTATCCAATCATCTGTTTATGGTGGGGCAACATGATTTGGACATATGGTTGTTATCTGTTTGCTGCTTAGTTACGCAAAAATAGAAGTTCTTTTGGATGACTACCTTAGCTAAGTAATTGATCTGGCTTTTCAGGTTGGGGCTGGTGTTTCTGTAAAGGTTCAGGGGGTAGGGACTCTTCTTGATTCTCAGCTTACACTGGATGTTCGGGTATCAAATGTGGTGAAAAAAGGTTGGTTTCGGTTCTGCTCAGTGCAATATCTGTGACTATTTCTGCATCCTCAGAATTTTCATATGGTAAGTTCAAATTAGCTTGTTGAGCCTTTTGAGCCTTTCACCACATTGGAACCAAATTCATAATTTTGAGCTAATATGAACCTAAGGTCTTTTATTTCTATCAAGCAGCAATGCAGGTGTTTTCTGTATAATCCTTTAGCTCTGGAGCACTTTGTCACAGACTGTGAAACAGTTGCAAAATTATCTTCTGTTCCGGAGCCCCTTGTAAACATGGCTTTTTTCTGATTTTATTAAGCTGTGGTAAGCACTAATGTGTGCTTACTGCAGGTTAAAATCCACTAACACGGGGCTGCTCAGGCGTCCCGCAATAGTTTTGTGTTTGGCGCACACTACCCAAATGCTAAAAAAATAGAAAATATTTTTTAGTACTGGGGGCATGTTTGGCGGCAGAGATTAGGTGTTCCCAGCGCTAATCAATTATTGCAGCTACATCGCCGCATGCTAACCGATTAGTTCATGGTTAGCACTGAAACCTTTATCGCCTAGTAAACAGGTATTGGTAAGGGCTCCTGCATTAATTGCCATATGCTAATTGGGAAATTAGCACATAGCCATTAATGGGAGAAATAGGAAATGCAGCCATTTTACAGCTATGCTAAAAGTGGCCTCAGCGTGCGTGGAAAGCCCCGTGCTACTGTGACAGACTTGTGAGTTCTTGTACCAAGTAGAACGCTGCTGAGCCCTGTACTCGGACCATGTTCTGCTTGGCAGCCAGACAACCCCAGGTTTCACCTGCGCTGACCACTGTTCCCCAGAGGTTGAGCCCCTAGGTGTAGGCGGCCTGCAGGACTTACAAGACGGAGCTGGAAGCGGGGTGGTGAGCGTATCAGCCAGGCAGGCAGCAGGCAAGAGAGTGATCCAGGTACAGGCAAAGTCAATAGGCAGGCAGCAGGCAGGGGAGTGATCCAGGGACAGGCAATGTCAATAGGTAAACAACAGGCAAGAGAGTAATCCAGGCACAGGTAAAGTCAATAGGCAGGCAGCAGGTTAAGAGAGCAATCCAGGTACAGGCAAAGTCAGCAATGAGGGACAAAGTAGAAAAGAAGCAAACTACTGAGCAAGTAACACCTACCAAAGTAGAAGCCGAAGCATGGAGTCCAGGAAGAGCTCAGCTGATAAAGTGTTGGCGTCTGACGTCAGCAGGAACCGGAAGACCAATAGGAGAGAAGCAAGGGAAACTAGGCAGAGGGAGAGCAGACAGGTGCGTGGAAGCAAAGCAATCAAGGAGCCTGCAACCACCGTCTCTCTGAACAAACCCAGAGAAGAACTACACGCACATGCCTCAGGGCTGTGCCAATCAAGTGTGCATGTCGACGGGACCCCGCGCAGCCCGAGGGCGCCGCGTCGAGGTAGCGGACATGACATACTGATACCACAGGCCACTTTTTAGCCCAGCATAATAAAAGGGCCCCTTTGTTTTTTATTGTACTGTATTGTTATTTTCATTTGTCTTTTGTTTTTGCGTGTAACCTTATCTGCTTTGTACATTCTGTTGTATGAAAAAGTGGATAAGAAGTCTGTAAATTAAATTACATGAATTAAAAGTGACCTCTGGGTTACCATCTTTTTATATTTGCCTAAAAAGACAATTTAAGTGGAATCCCTCTGTTGGAAAATGGGATCATTTTGGATAAACTTACTATGGCAGTTCATCTTTACTGTAGTAAGCACTGACTGGATTTTAGTTATAAGCAGGAAATATATATATATATATATATATATATATATATATATATATAAAGTAAACTACTGATTCAGGAAACTATTGAACTCCAAATGAAAGGAAAGCTATGCATAGCTGCCCACTCATATAAAGTTAACAGCCCTTTCCATATCATCATGCTGATCAATCCATAGACTGGTGGGTTGTTTCCATCTACCAGCAGGTGGAGATAGAGAGCAAACTTTTGCCTCCCTATATGTGGTCATGTGCTGCCGGAAACTCCTCAGTATGTTCTCTATCTCAGCAGGTGGTGGTCACACACAGCAGCAGCTCTGGCTAGGCCTCCAAGCCTAATTTTTAGGTTTTGTTGAGTGCCTGGGGTTGAGGGCTCCTCTTGAGCAAGTGCAAACCTGGTGGCGACAGGTCCCTCCTTTTCTCCCCCCTCCCGCTGGCTCCGTTAAAAAAAAAAAAAAATTTTTTGAACGTCCTTAAAGGCGTTTATTTCGACGTTTATTTAAACGTTTATTGCAGCTACTCACTGGGACACCAGGTCGTTACAGCTCGGAGCAGAAAGCAGGTAATTTTTACCTTTTTATAGCGGGCAGGGGGTTCCCCGATTGATCTCCACGTGGCATATGGCGTCGGAGGGCGAGGGCGCAAAGAGTCGCTCCCCGGATCGCTTGGGCGCTTCTAGAGGGGATGCGGGGGTCTTAAAGTCTGATTCGCCCTTGTTGGGTGACAGTTTTGTGACCGATGAGTGTCCCGGTCCTTCCTCCGGTGTGGCGGTTTTTCCCGCCATAAACGCCCATCCCCGCTGCTCGCCTCCGCCATCTTGGCCGGCCACGCGGCTCGGACGGCTTCTTCTTGGGCCGCCCTTGAGGTAGGAGACATTAATGCCATGAACGCCCTTAATTTGGGCGACGGCACAAAAGCGGCTAAAGTTAAGCGCCGTTCTTCCCGCGCGGCTCCTTCGCGGAGTGTCGCGCCGGACGCCATCTTGGATGCGCAGCATGTCTCTCCCCCGCTCTTGCGAGCGCCGGTTGAGGGTGCGTCTAGGGCTGTAGCCCAGGCGGCGGAAGTGCACAGTCTGGGGGGTTTCTCCCCCGAGTTTGTTTTGCTGCTGCATCAGGCCTTCCTTATGCAAAACGCTGCCCCTGCTCCCTCGTCTGGTAAAGAGGTTGAGGCCCCCGGAGGTAAACGCCCTCGGGTTGATTCCCAGGCCTTGGAGGACTTTGTCTCCTCCGATGTAGATGAGGGCAGCGTATCTGAGTTCTCCCAACGGTCCTTTGCGGATTCCTTGGAGGAGACGGATCCCCGCTCGGATGGAGCGGATGACCCCTCTGCAGCGCGGCTCTTTAGCTCAGAGGATTTGCCCAACCTGTTAGTGCAGGCCATGGGCATTTTGAAGATTTCCTCTCCGGAGGACGTCTCTCCCTCAGCCCCTGTTGGCTCTGCCATTATGCTGGGGACGAAGCGCCCGCCTAGAACCTTCCACGTGCATGATGCCATGCACACCTTAATTTCGGCTCAGTGGGATGTCCCGGAAGCGAGCCTTAAAGTGGCTAGGGCTATGTCCCGCCTCTATCCTTTGCCTGAAAGTGAACGTGAGGCCTATCTGTGGCCTACCGTGGATTCTTTAATCACTGCGGTGACTAAGAAAACGGCGTTGCCGGTGGAAGGTGGCACGGCCCTAAAGGACGCCCAGGACAGAAGATTGGAGGCGGCCTTAAGGTCGTCCTTTGAGGCGGCTGCTTTAAGTTTGCAGGCCTCAGTTTGCGGCTCCTATGTGGCCAGGGCGTGCCTGACTATGGTGCAGCGGGCTTCCCCCTCGGATCATTCCTTGAGGGCTGATTGGCCGGCCCTGGAATCGGGCTTAGCCTATTTGGCAGACTTGCTGTATGATGTCTTGAGGGCCTCAGCTAAAGGCATGGCTCAGACAATCTCTGCGCGGCGGTGGCTTTGGCTGAAGCATTGGTCTGCTGACCACGCCTCTAAATCCCGCCTGGCTAGATTGCCTTTTAAAGGCAAGCTGCTCTTTGGGGTCGAGCTGGACAAAATCGTGACCGATCTCGGCACGTCTAAGGGCAAGAAGTTACCAGAGGTCAGGGCTCGGGCTAGTACTCGCCCCGGTACCTCCAGAGGACGGTTTCAGGAAGCCCGTCGGTACCGCCCGGGCAGGTCGGGCTCCTCTGCCCCCTCTTCCTTCAAGAGGAACTTCTCCCCCAAGCAGCATTCCTTTCGCAGAGACCGCCGTCCCGGAGGTGCTCCCTCCGGTCCTCCCCCAGGGTCTCGTACCCAATGACGGGGCCTTGGTCCACGCCCCAGTGCAGATTGGAGGACGGCTGTCCTCGTTTCTGGGCGAGTGGACCACAATAACTTCAGACGCTTGGGTGCTGGAAGTCATCAGAGACGGCTACAAGCTAGAGTTCTGCCGACCCTTAAGAGACGGGTTTGTACTCTCTCCCTGCAAGTCTCCAGTCAAAGCTGTGGCAGTGCAGCAGACCTTGGACAATCTGATCCGCCTGGGTGCGGTCGTTCCGGTGCCAGAAAATCAGCTTGGCAAGGGGCGTTACTCCATTTACTTTGTGGTACCAAAGAAAGGAGGTTCTGTACGGCCTATCCTCGACCTCAAAGGGGTCAATCGGGCCTTGAAAGTTCGGCACTTTCGCATGGAGACTCTCCGCTCTGTTATAGCGGCAGTGAAGGCAGGGGAGTACCTGGCATCCTTGGACATCAAGGAAGCGTACTTGCATATTCCCATCTGGCCTCCTCATCAACGCTTTCTGCGTTTTGCAGTCCTGGGCCGACACTTCCAGTTCAGAGCCCTCCCGTTCGGGTTGGCTACTGCTCCGCGGACCTTTTCCAAAGTAATGGTGGTCATCGCGGCCTTCCTGCGAAAGGAAGGAGTACAAGTCCATCCTTATCTGGATGACTGGTTGATCCGAGCCCCCTCTTATGCAGAGTGCGGCAAAGCTGTGGACCGGGTAGTTGCTCTTTTGAGCTCCCTGGGATGGATCATCAACTGGGAGAAGAGCCAGCTGCGCCCGACTCAGTCCCTGGAGTATCTGGGAGTTCGATTCGACACCCAAGTGGGCAGAGTGTTCCTGCCAGACAATCGGATTGTCAAACTTCAGGCTCAGGTGGACCAGTTCCTAGTAGCCTCTCCTCTTCGGGCTTGGGACTATGTGCAGCTGTTGGGCTCTATGACGGCCACGATGGAAGTAGTGCCCTGGGCTAGGGCTCATATGAGACCACTACAACACTCTCTGCTGCAGCGCTGGACTCCGATGTCGGAGGATTATGCTGTGCGCCTTCCCTTGGACCCAGCAGTGCGCAAGGCGCTGAGCTGGTGGATGCAGACAGACAAGTTGTCTGCGGGAATGCCTCTGGTGACCCCGGAGTGGATTGTCGTCACGACGGACGCCTCTTTGTCGGGCTGGGGAGCCCACTGCTTGGGAAGGACAGCGCAGGGGCTCTGGTCTCCTGCAGAGGCAAAGTGGTCTATCAACCTCCTGGAACTCAGAGCCATTCGGTTGGCGCTTTTGGAGTTCATCCCGGTACTGGCGTTGAAGCCAGTGCGGGTCCTGTCGGACAATGCCACGGCTGTGGCCTATGTCAACCGCCAGGGAGGTACCAAGAGCGCCCCTCTAGCCAAGGAGGCCATGAATCTATGCCAGTGGGCGGAAGCGAACCTGGAACAGCTGTCAGCGGCCCACATTGCCGGAGTCATGAATGTCAAGGCGGACTTTCTCAGTCGCCATACCTTGGAGCCCGGAGAGTGGCAGCTATCTGCTCAGGCGTTCTTGGACATCACGAAGCGCTGGGGCCAGCCGAGCCTAGATCTGATGACGTCATCGGCCAATTGCCAAGTGCCGCGCTTTTTCAGCAGAGGATGGGACCCTCGATCCCTGGGAGTAGATGCTCTTCTCCAACAGTGGCCGACACAAGAGCTTCTCTATGTGTTCCCGCCCTGGCCCATGTTGGGCAGGGTGCTAGACCGGGTGGCAAAGCATCCAGGCCGGATAATCCTGGTGGGTCCGGATTGGCCCAGACGTCCCTGGTATGCGGACTTGATCAGGCTCTCAGTCGACGATCCTCTGCGGCTGCCAGTGGAGCAGGGCCTGTTACATCAGGGTCCCGTGGTGATGGAGGATCCCTCCCCCTTTGGTCTTACGGCCTGGCTATTGAGCGGCAACGTCTGACAAAGAAGGGCTTCTCAGACAAGGTCATCGCCACTATGCTGAGAGCGAGGAAGCGCTCTACTTCTACGGCTTACGCCAGGGTTTGGCGTACCTTTGCAGCGTGGTGTGAAGCGGGCGCACTTTCTCCCTTCACTGCTCCAATTTCTTCAGTGTTGGCGTTCCTGCAAGAAGGTCTGGAGAAAGGCCTGTCGCTCAGTTCCCTTAAAGTCCAGGTAGCGGCTCTGGCTTGCTTCAGGGGCCGCCTGAAGGGTGCTTCCCTGGCTTTGCAGCCAGATGTGGTGCGCTTTCTCAAGGGAGTTAATCACCTGCGCCCTCCTCGGCACTCTGTGGTGCCTGCGTGGAATCTCAACCTGGTACTAAGAGCTTTGCAGAAGCCGCCTTTTGAACCCTTGTCGAGGGCATCTCTGAAAGACCTGACGTTGAAAGCAGTCTTTTTGGTGGCTATCACTTCAGCCAGAAGAGTTTCCGAGCTCCAGGCACTCTCATGTCGAGAGCCTTTTCTGCAGTTCACTGAGGCAGGAGTGACTATTCGCACAGTGCCTTCCTTCCTGCCCAAGATTGTTTCTCGCTTCCATGTGAATCAGCAGCTCTGTCTCCCTTCCTTTTGTAGGGAGGACTACCCAGAGGAATTCTCTGATCTCAAATATCTGGATGTGAGACGAGTTATCATCAGATACTTGGAAGTGACCAATGATTTCCGGAAATCGGATCATCTGTTTGTCCTGTTTGCAGGTCCTCGTAAGGGTCTGCAGGCTGCTAAGCCTACAGTGGCAAGATGGGTCAAGGAAGCCATTGCAGCGGCTTATGTGGCCGCGGGGAAGGTGCCGCCTATCCAGCTGAAGGCTCACTCCACTAGAGCTCAGGCGGCCTCGATGGCAGAGGCCGGGTCCATCTCCTTGGCAGAGATATGCAAGGCGGCAACTTGGGCATCGGCCCATACATTCTCCAAGCATTACCGCTTGACTGTGGCTGCTCAGGCGGAGGCCCAGTTTGGAGCTTCAGTGTTGAGGTCAGGGATTTCAATGTCCCGCCCTGGGTGAGTACTGCTTCGGTACATCCCACCAGTCTATGGATTGATCAGCATGATGATATGGAAGGTAAAATTGTGTATCATACCTGATAATTTTCTTTCCATTAATCATAGCTGATCAATCCATAGCCCCTCCCAGATATCTGTACTGTTTATATTCTGGTTGAATTTTAGGTTCAAGTTTAGTCTTCAGTTACTTCAGGAGGACTTCGTGTTCAAGTTTTTTCACTTGGATTCTTCAAGAGTTGAGACGAGTTTGTGTTACAGTGAGCTGCTGCATTCCTCTCCCCTCCGTTTTACGGGGCTGGATTGAGACTTAAATTCTGCCGGCGCTCCCTCCCGCTTCGTGCGGCTGTAGGGCAGCTTTGTACCCCTCCCGCTTCGGCGGTGTTAGGGTCAGTCAGCTCCTCCCGCGGTTGCGGTTGCAGGATAAGCCAGATCCCCCCGCATCGGCGGGGTGGTGTCCCTCCCCCGCTCCGCGGGGATGAGCTGGACGGATTCCCCTCCCCCACTTGTGTGGGGATGAGCTGGGTTAATTCCCCTCCCCCGTTTCGGCGGTGGTGAGCTGGGCAGAGTGTCCCTTTGAGGGTGTAATTCTCTAAGTGCTGAGTCCTGCGGATGGAGCTTTGATATCGACATACTGAGGAGTTTCCGGCAGCACATGACCACATATAGGGAGGCAAAAGTTTGCTCTCTATCTCCACCTGCTGGTAGATGGACACAACCCACCAGTCTATGGATTGATCAGCTATGATTAATGGAAAGAAAATTATCAGGTATGATACATAATTTTACCTTCTAAGCTGTTCATCTATAGTAGCCTTGCAGCCTGGAAATAAAATTCATTAGAACAGTGTTTGTTCCAAAGATCCACACATCCTAATGCATAGCATTCAAAGGAAAATAGATATAAATTCTTAGAAAATGAGGGCGAAAAAAGCATGGAATAACTTGGTTGAATAAATGTCTATTCTCCCTTCTGTAGGAATCCTAAATATTGTACTGTAAGCTCTGGTGCAACCAGTCACCTTCAAAAACACATACCAAGCAAATTCGCCTCACCTGTGTTAAATTGTACTATTTACTACATTTATTTATTTAAAAAAAACGTAGTCAGTTTTTTTTTTTTTATTCTTTCTGCTTCCATGTTCACCAAAAAGATGGTAAAACAACGCTGGGACAAAGTTGACAAAAGGTGGAAACCCAAGGAATGGATATACAAGAATTGTAAAGTCTCAAATATCCAAAGTAGAAGGGGTATGACACTACCAATAACCTGCTTAGATCAGGTCATCCTTCCAAACTGGGTGACTGAGGGAGGTGACTAATGAGGCTTCCATGGTCTAATTGTGCCTCTGGCAATGATATTCCAAGCACTCGACAAATCTGCTCTACGTGGTAGGGTGGCAAAAAGGAGGCAACCCAAATCCTTTTTTTGAAGTATGTTAAAGAAAATCCAGGAGATACTGAATTATGTGGTAAAATGTTTTGTAGTCTGAAGAAACTAAAAATACCTAGTGTACCTGAATGCATAGTAACATACATAGTAACATAGTAGATGACGGCAGAAAAAGACCTGCACGGTCCATGCAGTCTACCCAACAAGATAATCTCACATGTGCCATTTTTTGTGTATACCTTACCTTGATTTGTACCTGTCTTTTTCAGGGCACAGACCGTATAAGTCTGCCCCGCCTCCCACCACCGGCTCTGGCACAGACCGTATAAGTCTGCCCAGCATTATCCCCGCCTCCCAACCACCAGCCCCGCCTCCCACCACCGGCTCTGGCACAGACCGTATAAGTCTGCCCAGCACTATCCCCACCTCCCAACCACCAGCCCTGCCTCCCACCACCGGCTAAGCTTCTGGGAATCCCTTCTGAGCAGGATTCCTTTATGTTTATCCCACGCATGTTTGAATTCCGTTACCATTTTCCTCTCCACCACCTCCCGCGGGAGGGCATTCCAAGCATCCACCACTCTCTCCATGAAAAAATACTTCCTGACATTTTTCTTGAGTCTGCCCCCCTTCAATCTCATTTCATGTCCTCTAGTTCTACCGCCTTCCCATCTCCGGAAAAGGTTCGTTTGCGGATTAATACCTTTCAAATATTTGAACGTCTGTATCATATCACCCCTGTTTCTCCTTTCCTCCAGGGTATGTATGTTCAGGTCAACAAGTCTCTCCTCATACGTCTTGCAACGCAAATCCCATACCATTCTCGTAACTTTTCTTTGCACCGCTTCCATTTTTTTAACATCCTTCGCAAGATACGGCCTCCAAAACTGAACACAATACTCCAGGTGGGGCCTCACCAACGTCTTATACAGGGGTATTAAAACCTCTTTTCTTCTGCTGGTCACACCTCTCTCTATACAGTCTAGCAATCTTCTAGCTACGGCCACCACCTTGTCACACTGTTTCGTCGCCTTCAGGTCCTCAGATACTATCACCCCAAGATCCCTCTTCCCGTCCGTACCTATCAGACTCTCACCGCCTAACACATACGTCTCCCGTGGATTTCTACTTCCTAAGTGCATCACTTTGCATTTCTTCGCATTGAATTTTAATTGCCAAACGTTAGACCATTCTTCTAGCTTCTGCAGATCTTTTTTCTTGCTTTCCACTCCCTCCGGGGTGTCCACTCTGTTGTAAATCTTGGTGTCATCCGCAAAAAGGCAAACTTTACCTTGTAACCCTTTGTCAATGTCACTCACAAATATATTGAATAGAATCGGCCCCAGCACCAATCCCTGAGGCACTCCACTACTCACCTTTCCCTCCTTCGAGCGAACTCCATTCACCACCACCCTCTGGCGTCTGCCCGTCATCCAGTTCCTAATCCATTTCATCACTTCGGGTTCTATCTTTAGCCCGTCTAGTTTATTCAAGAGCCTCCTGTGGGGAACCGTGTCAAAAGCTTTGCTGAAATCTAAGTAGATTATATCCATAGCACGTCCTTGATTTAATTCTCTGGTCACCCAGTCAAAGAATTCAATGAGATTTGTTTGGCACGATTTCCCTTTGGTAAAACTATGTTCTCTCGGATCTTGCAACTTATTTGCTTCCAGGAAATTCATTATCCTTTCCTTCAGCATGGCTTCCATTACTTTTCCAATAATTGAAGTGAGGCTTACCGGCCTGTAGTTTTCCAGCTTCTTCCCTATCACCACTTTTGTGAAGAGGGACCACCTCCGCTGTTCTCCAGTCCCACGGAACCTCTCCCGTCTCCAAGGATTTATTAAACAAATCTTTAAGAGGATCCGCCAGAACCTCTCTGAGCTCCCTCAATATCCTGGGGTGGATCCCATCCGGTCCCACTGCTTTGTCCACCTTTAGATTTTGAAGTTGTTCATACACACTCTCTTCCGTGAACGGTGCTATATCCACTCTATTCTCACATGTACTTTTGCCAGTCAATCGTGGTCCTGCTCCAGGATTTTCTTCTACAACTACTACTACTACTACTACTTAGCATTTCTATAGCGCTGCCAGGGTTACGCAGCGCTGTACAAGTTTAGACAAGGGGAAGGACAGTCCCTGCTCAAGAGAGCTTACAATCTAAAGGTAATAAGCTATGAGTCAGTGTAGGTATCAGGAATGGGGAAGGTGGTTAGGCGCCAAAAGCAAGGGAGAAGAGATGGGCCTTGAATAAGGACTTGAAAATGGGCAGGGAGGGTGCACGGCGTATGGGCTCAGGAAGTCTGTTCCAGGCATATGGTGAAGCGAGGCAGAAGGGGCGGAGTCTGGAGTTAGCGGTGGTGGAGAAGGGTACAGATAGGAGTGATTTGTCCTGAGAGCGGAGGTTACGGGTGGGAACATACGGGGAGAGGAGGGTAGAGAGGTAATGGGGGGCTGCAGATTGAGTGCACTTGAAGGTCAATAGGAGAAGCTTGAATTGTATACGGTAGCGGATCGGGAGCCAGTGAAGCGACTTGAGGAGAGGGGTGATATATCGGTTCATGTGGTAGATAAGACGTGCGGCGGTGTTTTGAACAGATTGAAGGGGGGATAGGTGGCTAAGTGGGAGGCCAGCGAGGAGAAGATTGCAATAGTCAAGACGAGAGGTAACGAGCGAGTGGACGAGGGTTCGGGTGGTCTGTTCAGAAAGGAATGGGCGAATTTTGCTAATATTATAGAGGAAGAAGTGACAGGTCTTAGCTGTCTGCTGGTTATGGGCAGAGAAGGAGAGGGAGGAATCGAAAATAACTCCAAGATTGCAGGCTGAAGAGACGGGGAGGATGAGGGCGTTGTCAACAGAGACGGAAAGTGGGGGAAGAGGAGAAGAGGGTTTGGGTGGAAAGACGAGGAGCTCAGTCTTAGCCATGTTCAGTTTCAGATGCCGGTTGGACATCCAGGCAGCGATGCCGGAAAGGCAGGCCGAAACATTGGCCTGGGTTTCGACTGTGATGTTGGGAGTGGAGAGGTAAAGCTGGGTGTCATCAGCATAGAGATGGTACTGGAATCCATGTGATGAGATCAACGAACCCAGGGAAGAGGTGTATATCGAGAAAAGAAGCGGTCCAAGGACAGATCCTTGAGGGACCCCGACAGAGAGCGGGACGGGGGTGGAAGAAGAGCCATTAGAAAATACTCTGAAGGTGCGTTGGGAAAGATACGAGGAGAACCAGGAAAGGACGGAGCCCGGGAATCCAAATGAGGACAGTGTGTCGAGAAGTAACTTATGATTGACGGTGTCAAAGGTGGCAGATAGGTCGAGGAGGATGAGAATGGAATAGTGACCTTTGGATTTGGCAAGGAACAGGTCATTGCAGACTTTAGAGAGTGCTGTTTCTGTTGAGTGTAGTGGGCGAAAGCCGGATTGAAGCGGGTCGAGGACGGCCTGAGAGGAGAGGAAGTCAAGGCAGCGGCTGTGGACAGCACGTTCAAGTAATTTGGAGAGGAAGGGTAGAAGAGAGATGGGGCGGTAGTTGGAGGGACAGGTGGGGTCAAGTGAAAACAGAACAAAAGTATCTATTTAGCAAATTTGCTTTTTCTTCATCATTATTTATATAGTGGTTCTCGGCATCTTTCAGTCTCACAATTCCCTTTTTAGTCTTCCTCCTTTCACTAATATACCTGAAGAAATTTTTGTCACCCCTCCTTACATTTCTAGCCATTTGTTCTTCCGCTTGCGCTTTCGCCAGAAGTATCTCTCTCTTGGCTTCTTTCAGTTTCATCCAGTATTCCTCCCCGTGTTCCACTTCTTGAGTCTTTCTGTATTTCAGGAACGCCAACTCTTTAGCCTTTAATTTCTCAGCCACTTGTTTGGAGAACCATATTGGTTTCCTTTTTCTCTTGCTTTTATTTACTTTCTTTACATAAAGGTTTGTGGCCCTATTTATAGCTTCTTTCAGCTTGGACCACTGTCCTTCCACTTCTCGTTCATCCTCCCATCCCATCAGCTCCTTCCTCAGGTATTCCCCCATTTTACTAAAGTCAGCATGCTTGAAATCCAGGACTTTGTGATTTTTGAGTGACCGCCCTCCACTTCAGCTGTCATATCAAACCAAATCGTTTGATGGTCACTTGCGCCCAGGTGGGCACCCACTCGGACATTTGACACACTATCCCCATTTGTGAGCACCAGATCCAGCGTCGCTCCCTCCCTCGTGGGTTTTGTCACCATTTGTCTGAGCAGAACACTTTGAAAAGCATCCACGATCTCTCTACTTCTTTCCGATCCTGCAGACGGAACTTTCCAATCTAGATCTGGCAGATTGAAATCTCCCAGCAACAGTACCTCTGTCTTCTTTCCCAACTTTTGGATATCTGTGATCAGATCTTTATCTAGATCCTCCAATTGTGTCGGAGGTCTGTAGACAACACCCACGTGTATAGAGGTTTTATCATCTCTTTTTAAGGTGATCCATATCGCTTCTTCCTTTCCCCAGGTCCCTGACATTTCTGTTGCCTCGATACCATTTCTCACATACAGAGCTACTCCTCCACATTTTCGACCCTCTCTATCCTTCCCAAATAGATTATAGCCCGGTATGTCTGCCATTTAGCCACGTCTCCGTGATTGCAACAATGTCTAAGTCTGCCTCCAACATCAGGGCTTGAAGGTCATGAAGTTTATTGCTTAGACTGCGAGCATTTGTGGTCATCGCTTTCCATCTATATTTTCTGGTACGTTTGCTGCAGACACAACAAAGCACATCACCTAACATTGTCGTGTCAGCATCAGGGTAGAAGGGAAAATGAATGGAGAAAAGTAAGGACCTTGAGGAAAAGTTGCTCTCTGCAAGAAAGCTGAAACTGGGATCGAAGTTCATCTGTAAGCATGGCAGTGACCTGAAGCCCAAATTCAAAGCTGCACTGGAGTGAATAAGGAGCAAAAATATAAATGACCTCGCGTGTCCTATTCAGAGCTCCAACTTCAATCCAGTCAAAAGTTTGTGACATGACTTGAAGATTGTTGCACATCAGCGCACCCCTAAGAACTCAACAGCCTGAATAGTTTTGACTGATACTGGCAGATTCAGGTTTACAAAGTTAGTAGAGACCCTAAGTCAACAGACTCTCAGCTGTAATCTGTGCCAAAAGTGCTTTCACCAAATATTGACTCTGGGGAGAGGTGAGAACATGGAAACTTATCCAGTTATTGCTTTTCAGTTTTGTTATTTGGGTATATGCTTTGCCTCCCAAACAAAACATGTTTTCTTCTAGAAGGATGTGGTGTGTAGTGTGTTGATGAGTGGGGGGAAAAATCATCATTTAAATGCATGTACATCTGGCACACCAACACAACAAAATATAAAAATTTCCTGTGGTGTCAACTCTATATAGCCACTGTTGGTTTTCTGCAAATCAATTTGTAGTTGTGTCTTGGTTTTCATGTCACTACTGTGAAGCATCAACTGTTTCACTCTTAAAGTAAATGTGCTCTTCTAGTTGTCTAGGATGGGAAACAGGGGCATGTGCGCTATAGAAATGATAAGTAGTAGTAGTAGCATTGTATTTATTTATTAATATTGGGTGGTACTTTAGATAACTTTTTAACTTTTGACTCGTATATCTCTAATGAAATTGTTCTTTGTCTTAAAACAACTTTGGGCAATTCACCCTCTTGGATCAGAGAGCCTTATCCCTTCTACTGCAGTCTCTGGTCTTTTCACACCTTGATTATTATAGTTCACTATATCAAGAATTGAAATTTCCCATCTTAGAAGAATACAGCTAATCCAAAACATCTATGTAAAATTGTTTTCTCCGAGGACAAGCAGGCCGTTATATTCTCACAGCTGGGTGATGTCGTCTGAAGGAGGCCGCTGCAGTCGCTGACTAGCGAGATAGACATTTCTAGCATCACATGCATTGGTGCTTTCCTGCCCGATGCGCAAGCACGGGTCCCTCAGTCTTCATTTTTCTGTGGAGCAGGGAGGACGCATCTTTGTATTCTCCACAAGTGCAGTTTGTGCTTTTTTTCTTGTCTCTTCCCATGCAGGTTTTCAAATCCTTTGGGATTTTTCCTTTAATTTTACCCTTTCTTCAGGTTTCCCTTTTAATTTCTTTTAGTTTTCAGCCTTTAAAGTTTTTCCTTTATTTTTCATGTATTGCTAGGCCCTTTTTAGGCCGGATCCCCGACCATGATTTGAACTCTGCCCCTTTTTGGGTTCAAGATTGAGGAGTTTAATTTGGCCGTGATTTTTTCCTCAATGTCCAAAAGCACCCTCAGTGGCTTCAAAAAGTGCGCCCAATGTAATTGAGTGATTTCCATGATGGACCCGCACAACTGGTGCATTGGGTGCCTTGACCATGAGCTTAACTCTTGTTCTCTCTGTTTGCAAATGCAGCTGAGGGCACAGAGGGCGCTGCAGGTTCAACAGGAAAAGCTGTTTTGGCTCCTCAAAACATATAAAAATGTAGGCAGATAGACTATATGGCCTATCCAGTCTGCCCATCCATGCCATCTGCCCTCCCGATTACTTCCTTAGAGATCCTATGTACTTGTCCCAAGCTTTCTCGAATTCAAATACTGTTTTCATTTCCACCACTTCTACTGGCAGGCCAGGCCGTTCCACGAATTTATCCTTTCCATGAAGAATTATTTCCTCAGGTTACTTCTATCCCCTTTCACCTTCATCTTATGCACCCTCGTTCCAGAGATTCCTTTTAATTAAAAGAGACTCGCCTCGTGCATTTATGCCACATGGGTATTTAAATGTCTCTATCATATCTCCCTCTCCCACCTTTCTTCCAAAGTATGCATATTGAGATTTTTAAGTCTGTCTTCATATTCTTTATGATGCAGACTACTGACCATTTTAGTAGCCACCCTGTGGACCCACTCCACTTAGTGCACGCAGATGGCAAAACTAATGCAGTATGCTATAACATGTCCTGCATTAGGCTTTTTTTCCTATATTAAGCATGTGTTAGTGCACAGCTTAGTAGAAGTGCCCCTAAATGCACTAAAGAATAAAAAGTCAAGTAAAAGTACATCACTAGGATTAGTTATATATAAGCATACATTCAAATGTTTCTCTCCAAATCAGTTTTAATTTCAAGTGGACACAGTGTTCCTTAGTTATTTTAGCTATTTAGGTTTCCTTTTTCTTTTTGTTGTCTTTTGGAGCCAGAAACAATTTCAAATTGCTTCATGTGTTAAAGTTATGTAGCCCGGAATTTACTTGTACAGATACCATTTTAAGTAGTGTACATTTTATAAAGAAAGAGAACCATATGCAATGTTCTTTAGCATTTTTTAACTGTGCAGTTTTTGTTGTTGCTGCTCTTTGGAGCTAGAAATGATTTAAAACTGCTTCATGTTTTCAAGTTATGGACACAGTTTCTTTTAATATTTTTAATAACTCGAAATGTGCTTGCACAGACATAGTTTTAATAAGCTGTCGCAAAGCAGCAAGCATTTAATAAAGAATGCCACAGACATTAAGTTTAATATCCCTTTTCCACTTATGATGAAAGACTCAGAATGCTTGGCATTGTTTTTGCTCATAATTCATATTTTAATTCTAAAATGACTCATTTATTTACCTTCCTATTTACTGAGCCGCGTGGCAATGTCGACACAGCTCATTCAAAGTGAATGGGCTGTGTCGGTATTACCGCACCGACAGCCACTAGCGCGGCTTAGTAAACAGGGGAGTTAGTTTCCCAAAAAGGTTTTTCTGTGTTTCATTTCTGAAGGGGGCTTTTAGCTTTAAATTATGAATCCTTAGATATTCCTGAAGAATGTTTGATTTCTATTGTGTATATTTATTCTCTTAGGCTTATGTTACCTTTTACTAGACTGACCATTGAAAAGTGGAGAACAGACATACTATTCTGCAGCTTGTACATTACATTTCTGAGGACAGGCAGGCCTTCATATTCTCACAGATGAGTGACATCATCCGATGGAGCCCGGAGCGGAAGCTGACTAGCTCTGTGTGTGTTTTCTAGTAGCACCACCCCATGTCCGGGTGCCTTCCCGCCTGATGTGTGAGTTGCCATCACCTCAATCTTTGCTTTTCCACAGAGCCAAGAGGACCAGTCTTCTCTTCGTGGTGTGCTTGTGTTTTCAAAGTGCCTTCCCATGCGGTTCCTTACTGTGATTTTTTTTCTTATTTTTGCTAGTTTTACTAGTTCTTTTATTCATTCCCTGTTTCCTTCTGATTTCTTAGTTTTTTGTGGCATTTGTAAGCAATACAAAGGCATTATAACATCCTCATATTTGTTTTCCATTCCGTTCCTAATAATACCCAACATTCTATTTGCTTTCTTAGCTGCATCAGCACACTGAGCAGAAGGTTTCAACGTATCATCAACGACGACACCTAGATCCCTTTCTTCGTCTGTGACTCCTAACGTGGAACCTTGCATGACGTAGCTATAATTCGGGTTCCTCTATCCCACATGCATCACTTTGCACTTGCTCACATTAAACATCATCTGCCATTTAGATTCCCAGTCTCGTAAGGTCCGCTTGTAATTTTTCACAATCCTCCCACGATTTAACGACTTTGAATAATTTTGTGTCATCAGCAAATTTAATTACCTCACTAGTTACTCCCATCTCTAGGTCATTTATAAATATGTTAAAAAGCAGGTGTCCCAGCACGGACCCCTGGGGAACCCCACTAACTGCCCTTCTCCATTGAGAATACTGACCATTTAACCCTACTCTCTGTTTTCTATCTTTTAACCAGTTTTTAATCCACAATAGAACACTACCTCCTATCCCATGGCTCTCCAATTTCCTCTGGAGTCTTTCATTAGGTACTTTGTCAAACGCCTTCTGAAAATCCAGATACACAGTATCAACCAGCTCACCTTTATCCACATGTTTGTTCACTCCTTCAAAGAAATGTAGTAGATTAGTGAGGCAAGATTTCCCTTCACTAAATCCATGTTGACTTTTAGGCTTATTTTCGAAAGTGATCGCCGGCGATCTTCCAACATAAATCGGGAGATGGCCGGCAATCTCGCAAAAGCGGCGAAATCGGTATAATCAAAAGCTGCTTTTTTTGACACCATCGCCGCTTTCCCATCGCCGAGCCGGCGAAAGTTCAAGGGGGCGTGTCGGCAACGTAGCGAAGGCGGGCATGGGCGTGGCTATCAGATGGCCAGCTTTCGCGGATAATGGGAAAAAAGCGGCGTTAATCAGTATTTTGCCGGGTTTACTTGGTCCTTTTATTTTCACGACCAAGCCTCAGCATGGCTATCAGATGGCCAGCTTTCGCGGATAATGGGAAAAAAAAAGCGGTGTTAATCAGTATTTCGCCGGGTTTACTTGGTCCTTTCATTTTCACGACCAAACCTCAAAAAGGTGCCCCAACTCACCAGATGACCACCGGAGGGAATGGGGGATGACCTCCCCGTACTCCCCCAATGGTCACCAACCCCCTCCCACACTAAAAAATTTAAAACAAAAACCTTTTTTTGCCAGCCTGTATGCCAGCCTCAAATGTCATACCCAGCTCCCTGACAGCAGTATGCAAGTTCCTGGAGCAGTTTTTAATGGGTGCAGTGCACTTCAGGCAGGCAGACCCAGGTCCATCCCCCCCTACCTGTTACACTTGTGGTGCTAAGTGTTGAGCCCTCCAAACCCCCCCAAAACCCACTGTACCCAAATGTAGGTGCGGGATTTGGGGGGCTCAGCACCCAAGGTAAGGGAGCTATGCACCTGGAAGCTATTTGTGTATTTTTAAAACATTTTTAGAAGTGCCCCCTAGGGTGCACGGTTGGTGTCCTGGCATGTGAGGGGGGGACCAGTGCACTACAAATGCTGGCTCCTCCCATGACCAAATGCCTTGGATTTTGCCAGATTTGAGATGGCCGGCATTTTTTTCCATTATCGCTGAAAAACAAAACCGGTCATCTCAAACCCGGCGAACTCTGACATTTGGCCGGTCCAAACTGTATTATCGAAAGAAAAGATGACCGGCCATCTTTTTCGATAATACGGTTCCGGCCAGCTGTTGTGTCACCGCCAAAATAGATCGCCGGCACCGTTCGATTATTCCCCTCTTTGTCTCATTAATCCATGCTTTTGAATATGCTCTGTAATTTTGTTCTTAATAATAGTCTCTACCATTTTGCCCAGCTCCGACGTCAGACTCACCGGTCTATAATTTCCCATATCTCCTGTGGAACCTTTTTTAAAAATCGGCTTTACATTGGCCACCCTCCAATCTTCTGGTACCACGCTCGATTTTACTAACAATAGCTCTGCAAGCTCATTTTTCAGTTCTGTCAGTACTCTGGGATGAATACCATCTGGTCCAGGAGATTTGCTACTCTTCAGTTTGTAGAACTGCCCCATTACATCCTCCAGGTTTACAGAGAATTCATTAAGTTTCTCTGACTCGTCAGCTTCGAATACCATTTCTGGCACCAGTATCCCAACCAAATCTTCCTCTGTGAAGACTGAAGCAAAGAATTTAATCTCTCCGCTACGGCTTTCTCTTCCCTGATTGCCCCTGTTACTCCTCGGTCATCTAGCGGTCCAGCCGATTCTTTTGCTGACTTCCTGCTTTTAATATACCTAAAACAAATTTTACTATGTGTTTTTGCCTCCAACGCAATCTTTTTTTCGACGTCCCTCTTGGCCTTCCTTATCAGTGCTTTGCATTTGACTTGACATTCCTTATGCTGAGCAGGTCACTGGTCTGCTCAGGAGTCTCAGCTTCACATCAGTCTCTTGGAGCTGAGGGCCTTCTCAAATGTGCTTAAAGTTTTCAGAGATTGGCTAATATACCAAACTGTTCTCATCCAAACAATCAAGTTGTGATGTACTGTGTCAACAAGCAGGGAGGCAAGAGATCATACCTCTTATGTCATGAAGCAGTCAAAGCATGGTACTCAAGGCCGCATACCTGGCAGGGAAAGACAACAATCTAGCAGACAGACTGTGCAAGTTAATGCAACCGCATGAGTGGTCTCTCAATGTGGGTGTTACCCGGGTGATCTTTTGAACATGGGGCACCCCATCAGTGGATCTTTATGCCACTGATCTCAACAGCAATTTCCCTTAGTTCTGTTCCAGACTGGGATCACACAGCAGGGTACTGTCAGATGCCTTTTTCCTTGACTAGGGGGAGGAGTAGCCTAGTGGTTAGTGCAGTGGACCTTGATCCTGGGGAACTGAGTTCGATTCCCACTGCAGCTCCTTGTGACTCTGGGCAAGTCACTTAACCCTCCATTGCCCCTGGTACAAAATAAGTACCGGAATATATGTAAACCGCTTTGAATGCAGTTGCAAAAGCCTCAGAAAGGCAGTATATCAAGTCCCATTTCCCTTCCCTTTTGTATGCATATCCTCTCATACTTCTCTTGAGAAAGACTTTGCTGAAAATCATTTAGGACCGGGGAACCATGATCCTCATTGTGCCCTCTACTTCTGGAGGTAACCACAGAAGATCTGTGGAGACTAGACTGCTTGTTGAGAATTTAGAGATTGCATCCTTTCAACTGCATGAGGGTGTCTCCCGGGTCCTGCTTGCTTCCAGGAAAGATTCTACTAAGAGGTCAAGTGGAACAAGATTGCCATCTAATGTGACAGCAAGACCCTAGATCCTTTTTCCTGCCCTACACAAAAACTGCTTGACTATCTTCCACACCTTTCAGAGTCTGGTTTGAAAACCAAATCCATAAGGGTTCATGTTGGTGCAGTTGGCGCTTACTGTTACCATGTAAAGGATAAGTCCATCTCTGTTCAGCCCCTGGTTGTTCACTTTATGAGAGGTTTGCCTTTGACAAATTCCCCATTCAAACTTCCAAAAGTGTCATGGGACCTCAGAGTCGTCCTCACTCAGCTGATGAAACCACCTTTTGAGTTGATTGGCACTTGCCACCTGAAGTTCCTGACCTGGAAAGTTTTTTGTTTTTGGTGGTGGTCATTGCAGCACGCAGGGTCAGTGAGCTTCAGGTCCTAGTAGCTGATCCACATTATACAAGTTTTCTTCATAATAGAGAGGTTCTCAGTACCCATCCTGTTCCTTCCTAAGGTGATGGCGGAATTCCATCTTATCCAGTCAGTCATTCTACCACCATTCTTCCCAAAACTTCTTGCCCATTCTGGTGAAATCACACTGCACACTTTGGACTGCAAGCAAGCCTTAGCTTTCTATCTGGAGCAGACTAAACTCATTAGACAGTCCACCCAACTTTTTGTTTCGTTTGACCCAAACAGGATGAGGACAGCCATGAGTAAAGGCACTTTATCCAGTTGGCTAGCAAATTGCATCTCCTTCACTTATGGCTAGGCCAGCTGATTCTGGAGGATCATGTCACGGCTCACAATGGCGAGCCATGGCTGTGTTGGTAGCCCATTTGATGTTAGCCTCCATTGAGGAGATTTGCAAAGCTGCAATGTGGTCTTCAGTCCACACGTTCACATTTCATTGCTGCCTTGAGCAGGATTCTGAGTGTGACAGCTGTTTCCATCAGACAGTTCTGAAGAATGTATTTGGGGTCTAGAATCCAATTCTACCCTCCTAGGCTCATTTTCTTCTGTTCCAGGCTGCACCTCCATTGTAGACATGTCTTACAAGTTTTGTTTAATTGGTTTCTTATTGGCCTTTCCTGTTGCAAATCACTTTTGACCATTGTTTGATGTTTTCTGTGATCCTAGTAGCTATGGATTCCCAATCTGTGGTAAATGCTACTACTACTACTACTACTACTATTTAGCATTTCTATAGCGCTACAAAGCGTACGCAGCGCTGCACAAACATAGAAGAAAGACAGTCTCTGCTCAAAGAGCTTACAATCTAATAGACAAAAAATAAATAAAGTAAGCAAATCAAATCAATTAATGTGAACGGGAAGGAAGAGAGGAGGGTAGGTGGAGGCGAGTGGTTACAAGTGGTTACGAGTCAAAAGCAATGTTAAAGAGGTGGGCTTTCAGTCTAGATTTAAAGGTGGCCAAGGATGGGGCAAGACGTAGGGGCTCAGGAAGTTTATTCCAGGCGTAGGGTGCAGCGAGACAAAAGGCGCGAAGTCTGGAGTTGGCAGTAGTGGAGAAGGGAACAGATAAGAAGGATTATCCATGGAGCGGAGTGCACGGGAAGGGGTGTAGGGATGGACGAGTGTGGAGAGATACTGGGGAGCAGCAGAGTGAGTACATTTATAGGTTAGTAGAAGAAGTTTGAACAGGATGCGAAAATGGATAGGGAGCCAGTGAAGGGTCTTGAGGAGAGGGGTAGTATGAGTAAAGCGACCCTGGCGGAAGATGAGACGGGCAGCAGAGTTTTGAACCGACTGGAGAGGGGAGAGGTGACTAAGTGAGAGGCCAGCAAGAAGCAGATTGCAGTAGTCTAAACGAGAGGTGACAAGGGTGTGGATGAGGGTTGTGGTAGAGTGCTCGGAAAGAAAGGGGCGGATTTTACGGATGTTGTAAAGAAAGAAACGACAGGTCTTGGCAATCTGCTGGATATGAGCAGAGAAGGAGAGAGAAGAGTCAAAGAGGACCCCAAGGTTTCGAGCTGAGGAGACAGGGAGAATGAGAGAGCCATCAACAGAAATAGAAAACGGGGGGAGCGGGGAGGTGGGTTTGGGGGGGAAAATGAGAAGCTCGGTTTTGGTCATATTTAATTTCAGGTGGCGTTGAGACATCCAGACAGCAATGTCAGACAAGCACGCTGAAACTTTGGTTTGGATGCAAGGTGAGATATCAGGGGTAGAAAGGTAGATTTGGGAGTCATCAGCATAGAGATGGTAGGAAAAGCCATGAGATGAGATTAATGAACCAAGGGAAGAAGTGTAGATAGAAAAGAGGAGGGGACCAAGAACAGAACCCTGAGGTACGCCGACAGGCAGAGGGATAGAAGTAGAAGAGGATCCACCAGAGTGAACACTAAAGGTGCGGAGGGAGAGGTAGGAAGAGAACCAGGAAAGGACAGAGCCCTGGAATCCAAGTGAGGACAGGATATCGAGAAGTATGCTGTGATCGACAGTGTCAAAAGCAGCGGAAAGATCGAGAAGAATGAGGATGGAATATTGACCTCTGGATTTAGCCAGTAATAGGTCATTGGAGACTTTAGTAAGCGCAGTTTCGGTTGAGTGGAGAGGGCGAAAACCAGATTGTAGTGGGTCAAGAATAGCAATGCTGTCCTGCGTTTCCTCGGAGAAAGCGAAGTTACTCACCTATAGCAGATGTTCTCTTAGGATAGTAGGACACATATTACCACAGACCCTCCCACATCCCCTAAGAATTGTATTCTTCAAGAGTTTGAAGTCAACTGCTGGTCCCGAATGACATAGGAGGGAAGGCACTCATGCAGGCACAGCTGGAGCTCTAAAAGCTTCTAGAAGGTTTAAAACACTGGGCAGCATCCACACCAGGATTCTGTCAGTTACTTCAACCACTCTCTTATAATGTATACTGCTGTCCTTGGAGAACACCTGCTACAGGATACATCGCCATATTTCAGATGTTACTGATATTCAGCACTGGATAACTTTATCCATTTGAGGAGTACAACTGTCTAGCTTAAATGGATAGCACAGTTGAAAATCTGCATAAAGATAAATGGATGTCATCCTCTTATCTTTATGTGGTGACAACTACCCTACTGAACATTGGCCTCAGTATTTGTAAAAGATTGCTTTATTTTTCAAATTTTCTATCTTCCTAAAGTCATTTGTATAACTCTTTATTCAATTATTTGTTTCAGAAAGCAGTGGACATGCTGTTAGACAATGAGGATAAGATTTCGGTGAGTATTCAGTCACTAAAAGCTAATGTAATACTTGTGGAACACTTTCTAAATTCTTATTTCTATCGTATTTGTTTTTGCTCCCTTTTTCTACTATGTGGTAACAGCAGTTAGTGTATCTGGGTTTAAAAAAGGTTTGGACAAATTCCTGGAGGAAATGTCCATAGTGTGCTATTGAGACAGACATGGGAAGCAACTGCTTGCCCTGGGATTTGTAGTATGGAATGTTGCCACGATTTGGGTTTCTGCCAGGTACTTGTGACCTGGCTTGGCCACTGTTTGTAAAACAGGATACTGGGCTAGATGGACCATTGGTCTGACCCAGTATGGCTACTCTTATGTTCTTATGTTAAATAAAGGTCAGTAAGCAAGACACAGATGCTGTTTTTACCTCCATCAGTCTAATACATTTGTGATTAGATTTTAAGTGTTAGTTGACATGAAGACAGGGCAAACCAGCAAACTGACCCCCCCCCCCCCCCACACACACACACACACACACACAGAAACTAGTGGCTTCTAACCATTTTCTCCTGTGCATCCCTTCCACTTTGGCTAGGGCTGAATGAGCAGCTGTAATGAGAAAACACATGACCAGTGGCATAGCTACCACTGAGCAAGCCTGACAGTTAGGGACCACCCAGTGCTGGACACATTTAAGTACCTTATCTCCTGCTGCTGAGGTGGGTCTAATTCTTTTCATAAGAGTCAAACAGCTCATACTGTGAGACTTGGGCTTCAACAGTAAGAGATGTGCTTACTTGCTGCTTCTGCTGCCATTCTGCATGCAGAATTGAAGCATGGGAATCAAGAGGTAGCGTGACACTGTTGGGGCTAAGTGCTTTTTCACCGCCTCCCAGTACCCCAGACTCCCCCCCCCCACACACACACACATTAAATGTGCATTCAACATCCTGTTCCTTGGTTCTTGGCAGACAGACATTATGTGTGTGTACACACACCATGTCTGACACCCCCCCCCCCCCACTGCATCACAGTCCCAGGCATCATATTCCCACACCCCTGACCAAAAAAGCCCTTGTTCACCCACCTCAGATCTCACCCATATCAGACACCCCTTCCACACCCTTAGTGTGTTACATACACCCACTGCCCCACACTTCTACCCCCAATATCCATTTACACATCTTATTTTTCTTTTGTTTTGTTTCTATTTTATTAACCTTTGAAGTGGACTAACATGGCAACTACACTACTTTATTCTTACATATGCTCTACTAGAGCTGTACCAAATAGCATATTTTACTATTCAGCTGAATATGGATAGTAAAAATGTTATTCGGACAAATACGAATATTGAATACGAATAATGGGCATTGAGCGTTTAACATAACAAATAATAAAAGAAGCAACATGAAATCAGAGATCAAGTATTTATTTCAGCAGGAATTAACACAATAGAGCCTCAGATTATTTGTATTCGAATTTAAATCACTATTCGGCCAAATACGATATATTCGGGGCTAAATCGAATACAAGTATTTTGTACAGCCCTACTCCTCTCCTCTGCTTCTCAGCTGGCCCCCTCTGGGCAATGTTGTGTTAATGGGGACCATCTTTATTTTCCACCAGGGGTCCATTCAGTCCTAGATCTTCCACCACACGTGACAATAGTAAGAAAATTAAAACAAAATATTTTGTTAATGTCCTAGGGTGTGACAGGGATTTTTTAAATTGTGTTTTAGCTGTGCATACATTGAGGAGTTCATTCCAATTCAGGCAGACATTTAATTTATATTTTTCTCTGATTTCTTCTGTGTTTAGACTGAAAAAGTTGTGGAAGAATTAGAAAACCGGCCTGAATTACAGCACCTGGTAAATATAATAAGACTGAGAGACACCTGCTTATGGGTGCTAAGCATGAACTTATCTTTCATAGTGAGAGAAGTGTCATTATTTAAGAACAGTAAACAATTGCAGCTATGCAGAGAAAAGCTGTGGGAGCACTACCTACAGTAGGTGAAGACGGTATCAGGCAAGTTCCCACCTGGACAGTTCCCACCCACCACTTCCCCACAGGACAGTTCCCACCTAGTTCTATTCCCACCGGGACAATTCCCACTCGGTCATTTTCCACCCATTATATCCTTTTTTTTAACCTTATCGTCTTTCCTGTTCATTCTGCTAGTGCAGCTTTATCTTCTTTTCTTTTCCCATTAGCCATGTTGGTGCATCACGTTGCGTCGTTGTGCTGTGTGAGGTGCTGCTTTTTTTTTTAGATGGTGATAGGAAGAATGGTCCATCAGGATGGCGCTGTGTTGCGTTGAGAAAGCGGAAAGGTCCCGGAGTTGTGGCACCATGAGGATTGTTTGTGCAGCACCAGCATACGGATGTACACAGAGGAAGTATAATAATTGTCATTTCGAGGAGCTAGCACATGGGCAGCGTTCAGCGTTTCTATTTATTTATTTACTTATTTTGGAGCATTTAAATTTTTTTTTTTTAGTTGTAGGCAGGGTGCAGTTAGGAGGTGTGGGGGGGGGGGGGCAAAGCTGCAACTACTACAAGACATTCTGTAAAGACCCTAGAAGAAGGATGTGAGGCCAGATGGCAGGATGCAATACTGGTAGTAATGCTGCTAGAAATCTTATATAGATACTTCCTGTCACTGGGATGTATCTGGATGTGGGTATAAGCATCCTTTTAAGTCCAGAGAGCTTTGCCCCCCCCCCCCCCCCCAAATGAACTGCATGTCTGGAAGGGGAAAGGGATGTGTAAAAGTTGATGTTTGGGGGGGGGGGGGCTTTGCCCCCAAATGCTCTGGAATGGGAAGGGTAAGGAGATTAATTGTCCTAGTGTGTGTGTGTGTGTTTTGAGTTATTGGTTGGGAATTGTCCTCCCTAGTGTGGTGGGAATTGTCCAGGTGGGAATTGGTGGGTGGGATTTGTCTGATGGGAACTGACCTAGAACCGTGAAGACATGAGCTTTTGAGGTGAGTAAAAAGATTAAGTGGTTTCCACAGTTAATGTAACAACTCATTCCAGAGTTTAGGACTGTGGTCTTTGCTAATTTTTAAGTCAGATCCAAAACAGCTGAAAGAGATCCGACCAATATCTTCCTATTCAGGGGTATGACATTAATCAATGTGTACCAATGACATCCATCTCCATCAATCAGCCTTTGTCTCGAATGCCTACCCTACCTAGGCTTGTGCCATCAGTCTCGTTCTCTCTCTCTCCATCCCTCAAGCAGGTCCAGCATTTCTTCTCCTCCTCCCTCCCTCCCTCCCACCAGGGCCAGCAGCTGTCCTTCTCATCCCTCCCTCTCAGGGCCAGCATCTCATTGTCCTCCCAACCCCCACGGGCTCCAGCATATCTCCTCCTTCCTTCCCTTGCCTTCCTACGTCCAGCAACTCTCATTCTTGCTTCCTTTCCCTTCCTGCCCCCTCCTTCAAGTCCAATAACACTCTTCTCCTCCCCACTCCCAGCCAGATCCAGCACTGTCATCTGTCAAAAATGGTGATATCTGACCCCCGGTGTTCCTTATTTGGCTGACTGAAATACACTGCTAGCGGTTAGGTGCTACCATTTTGAAAGATGCAATGCTGGACACAGGAGTGATAGAAGTAGGTAGGAAGTTGGGAGGTAAGAAGGATATCCAGAGAGTGGGGAAGCATGTTGGGGTGATTCTGGGGAGGCCAGAGGAGCGTCCACGAAAAGAGGTTAATGTGGCTGTTTTTGGCTCATGGGTCTTGCATTTTAGAATAGGTGTTTAGAAAATGGGTACTGTGTTTGAGGAAGGTACATGAGTGTTATCAGAGCTGACTGGAATAGGAACTAGGATGACCTGGATTGAGTTTTCCTGATTCACTGAATTTTTATAAACAGGACTTGATTTACATTCTGCTAATAGAGGGATTTTCCTGTCCCCAAAGGTTTACATTCAAGATTTGTACTTGTAGCAGTGGAGGGTTACTTGACTTGCTCAAGGTCACAAGGAGTATCAGTGGGGTCTGAACCCTGGCTTCTCTAGTTCTAAGCATGCTGCTCTAAGTACTAGGCTACTTATTAAAAATATAACTCTACAAAAGAGAAAAATATAGCAAATCTTGTCATTTCCCTAATTATTATTGATATTGTTCACTGCAGTATTTGCACAAACTTTTCAAAAGGGATCACCATAAAGGGCAGAAGTTCCATGAGAAACAGATCAGTCTTTATGCTGAATATGACCGTCCAAATCTGCTACCATTTCTCCGAGACAGCACCCACTGCCCACTGGAAAAGGTAAATCATTCAACTTCTCTTTGTTCTGATGCACACAAGTTAATGTAGTACTGAAGAGGGACATAAACACGTGTTTTTATAGGATCTCTGGGGTAGCTTCTAATTTTTGATTTTTAGTTTCATTTGTGACAGAGCCATTGGCAGCCATGAACATTAGATGTGATCCCTCTGAATTGTCACAGTTCCATTTATAAAGCACCAGTGTGCAAACAGAGACTTCCTGCTTCCATCTACACTGCTGATACAGGCAGCCGGTGGTTAATAAGCAGAGATGTCCAGATGAAATAGCACGTTCTCATAGTTAAACATACATCTTTTGTTGTATTGCAAAGAGCATCATATAGGGGAAGGAGAAATGCAGGTGATCGTAACCTATGTAACTTTATAAGTCTATGTGCTTTGAAAATGAGCCTTTATATGCTCAGTAAGTTTGAGGATTGCACAAATAGGATGGAGAGAGGAGAGTTGAGAGAATTTGGGGAGGAGGATGAGTTAAAGGGTTGTACAGATGTAGAGGAATGTGATAGGGCGAGGTCCCTCCAAAAAATTCATCATGATTCAGCTAAAATCATAAATATATAAGTAAAAAAAAAAAAATCACTGCCACTGTCCACATCTTCCTATATACATTTCTAAATGTATCTAATTGTTTTAGAATTTTACACTGTCCAATTTAGTTGAAAGAGAATTTCGTGCCATTCATATAGCCAAGTGATCAATGGAATATTGTGGAATTTGGTTTAGTATGCGCTGAGAATCAAGGCACTGATCAGCCACATTCTACAAATGAGTCTTTCGCTAGATCCTGACTGGTTCCAGATCCCAAAGCAATGTTTCATGCTCAAACGTTCCTTCTAGGGGGAAGCCCAAGTCATAGCATGTGATATCTTCAGACAAAATGAGACTACAGACTTGTTTATGGTGACTGCAGTCTTTTACCTAAGCATTTTTTGGTTTTATAGTTCTAGGTGGTCACTGTCCATCTGATTTGCTCCTATAACAATGATGGAATTTTACATAGCGCTGCTGGATTAGTAGAGTAGTATACAGTGGGGGAAATAAGTATTTGATCCCTTGCTGATTTTGTAAGTTTGCCCACTGACAAAGACATGAGCAGCCCATAATTGAAGGGTAGGTTATTGGTAACAGTGAGAGATAGCACATCACAAATTAAATCCGGAAAATCACATTGTGGAAAGTATATGAATTTATTTGCATTCTGCAGAGGGAAATAAGTATTTGATCCCCCACCAACCAGTAAGAGATCTGGCCCCTACAGACCAGGTAGATGCTCCAAATCAACTCGTTACCTGCATGACAGACAGCTGTCGGCAATGGTCACCTGTATGAAAGACACCTGTCCACAGACTCAGTGAATCAGTCAGACTCTAACCTCTACAAAATGGCCAAGAGCAAGGAGCTGTCTAAGGATGTCAGGGACAAGATCATACACCTGCACAAGGCTGGAATGGGCTACAAAACCATCAGTAAGACGCTGGGCGAGAAGGAGACAACTGTTGGTGCCATAGTAAGAAAATGGAAGAAGTACAAAATGACTGTCAATCGACAAAGATCTGGGGCTCCACGCAAAATCTCACCTCGTGGGGTATCCTTGATCATGAGGAAGGTTAGAAATCAGCCTACAACTACAAGGGGGGAACTTGTCAATGATCTCAAGGCAGCTGGGACCACTGTCACCACGAAAACCATTGGTAACACATTACGACATAACGGATTGCAATCCTGCAGTGCCCGCAAGGTCCCCCTGCTCCGGAAGGCACATGTGACGGCCCGTCTGAAGTTTGCCAGTGAACACCTGGATGATGCCGAGAGTGATTGGGAGAAGGTGCTGTGGTCAGATGAGACAAAAATTGAGCTCTTTGGCATGAACTCAACTCGCCGTGTTTGGAGGAAGAGAAATGCTGCCTATGACCCAAAGAACACCGTCCCCACTGTCAAGCATGGAGGTGGAAATGTTCTGTTTTGGGGGTGTTTCTCTGCTAAGGGCACAGGACTACTTCACCGCATCAATGGGAGAATGGATGGGGCCATGTACCGTACAATTCTGAGTGACAACCTCCTTCCCTCCGCCAGGGCCTTAAAAATGGGTCGTGGCTGGGTCTTCCAGCACGACAATGACCCAAAACATACAGCCAAGGCAACAAAGGAGTGGCTCAGGAAGAAGCACATTAGGGTCATGGAGTGGCCTAGCCAGTCACCAGACCTTAATCCCATTGAAAACTTATGGAGGGAGCTGAAGCTGCGAGTTGCCAAGCGACAGCCCAGAACTCTTAATGATTTAGAGATGATCTGCAAAGAGGAGTGGACCAAAATTCCTCCTGACATGTGTGCAAACCTCATCATCAACTACAGAAGACGTCTGACCGCTGTGCTTGCCAACAAGGGTTTTGCCACCAAGTATTAGGTCTTGTTTGCCAGAGGGATTAAATACTTATTTCCCTCTGCAGAATGCAAATAAATTCATATACTTTCCACAATGTGATTTTCCGGATTTAATTTGTGATGTGCTATCTCTCACTGTTACCAATAACCTACCCTTCAATTATGGGCTGCTCATGTCTTTGTCAGTGGGCAAACTTACAAAATCAGCAAGGGATCAAATACTTATTTCCCCCACTGTATAATTTAATACAAGCCTTTGCTTCACAGCCTTTCAGAGAACGCCATGAATGTTTGGCCATAGGCCTAATTAATGTTAGGACCATCATGTATACATTTCAGTTCATGAAGGTTTGCACTGAAGATGATCATTTTCATTCAACATTTCTTTCTCAAACTTGCATATGTGAAGCAGATGGACTTAACTGCACTCAGTCCTGAGCCTTATGATTATTATTATTTACATGTGGTCGGGAAGGCTTATGGGGTGGGGTACAGTTTATGATAAAAGCTTGACTGTGACTGCGATGAATGTGTAGGATAAAGTGACCAAGACCAAGACTCTCAGCATGGTTTCAGAGTATATCATAATACTGAGACATTGTTATTGTTGTTGACAATTGAAGTAAATCGAGTATTAAGTAAAGGTAGAGATATAGTATAGCTCCAATTTGATATATCTGCTGCCTTTGATACAATTAATCATGACAAATTAATCAAAATGTTATCTGACTTTGGTTTTACGGCTATGGCGCTCCAGTGGTTTAGTTCATTTTTATCAAATAGCCCATACTCTGTTATGATTGATTGAATGTTTTCAAGTTCATGGCAACCGCCATGTGGAGTTCTGCAGGGATCACCTATATATTCGCTATTGTATAACTTATATATGAGTTCACTTGGTAGCGTTAAACTTGAGGATGGAATGAAACTATTAACTTATGCAGACAATATTTTCATATTGGTTTCAACTGGATTATCTCATGATAGTGTGTTTACTAAAATAAATTATTGTATGGAGAAAATTAAACGCTGGTCTCTCACTGTTAAGCTCAAACTAAACGCAGACAAGTCAAAGATTTTATGGTTTAATGTAAATGAGACTAATGTTCCAAATTATGTCTTGTGTCTGGATGGATTCCAGTTGACTGTAGATCGTAAATCACGAGTGCTAGGGGTTAACCTTGACTCTGTTATGACTATGGATGCTCAGATTAAAAATCTGTCACAAAAGGTCCTTTTTAAGCTGAAACAGCTATGACTGGTCTGTTCTTAATTTATCCCAAGCCATTTTAAGGTGTTGGTACAGCTGTTGATTTTGTTGCAAATGTACTACTGTAATTCTCTTTATGTAGGAATTACAGAAAAACAACAGCAGAGGTTACAGTTGATCCAAAGCTAGGTATGACCATATATCTCCTTTGCTGGTTGAACTGCATTGGCTTCCAGTAAGAGCAAGGATAGCTTTTAAAATACGTTGCTTAGAGGGCTTATGCCTATTTGATCTAACTTCATTAGTCATACTACTGTATAACGGTAAAGTACAATATACTTGTAGCTATCTTATGCTGAGAGTTTCTTCATTTAGAGGAATCAAATTTAAAAGTTTTCAGAAAAAAGTCTGTGTTATTTCAAATGACTAAATATTGGAATGCACTTCCTGTGTACATTAGGGCATCTTCATTCTATTTTTGTTTCCGGAAACAATTGAAGTCTTATTTATTTTCTAAATTTCTGTTAGGAATTGTAGGAACTCCTGTTGTAATGTAGCTGTTAGGTAAGTATTGTATTTACCTATTATAGTTTTATTTTGTTAACCCGCTTTGAACCTAGTTTTAGGGAGAAAAGCGGGCTATAAGTACCCATCATCAAGTGCTGTAGAGTATCTTCCTGCGTATGTTACATCCTGTGTTAACATATTTTTTATTGGTATATCATCTGTGTGGGAGTGGGGAGGTAGAGTTTCTTAGTTTGGCATTTTTCTTATGTAACTGCCAGTACTTAATGTGGAAGTGACAATTTTATAGCTTAGACCCATAGGTGGCCCATTTTACAAATCTATATTTATTTATTATTCCCTTTATATTCTGCCTATAAGTATATGCTAGTTAAGTGGCAGACTCTATGTAAAGAGTCCAGAAGGCTCCCAGATTCAAGAAACAGCAGCTTCCTCACCATTCTATGGTGGTCAAATCCATACTCAAAAGAGACGAAAAATTCAAGGATCCATGCTTCAGCGCACCCAGGTAAGGATTTTCAGACTCTGAAGTGTTGTGGGAGGAAGATTTTTCAGGTCTTGATGCTCATTTGTCATATGCAGTCCTTCCAGTTCTACATGAGCAGCTGCTTGAAGAATGTGGTGCACACAAGCAGAAAGAGTGTCAAAAGCACATAGCCCGGGTAGCCTATGTTTTTTTTTTATATGGCATCCAGGCTTTATGTATTAGGTATTGGCATGTGCAAACTGTCATGGTTGCGTGTCTCAGAAAGAACTGATAGCAACAAGTTCCTGTCTTGCCCCACATCTACTGCAGCCTCCAGTTCTTGGAGGTTTTTGTGCGGTAGTTGGAAAGGTTCTTACTACTCTCAAAGGTATAGGTTCACTTGTTCGATTTCTCCTCCTCCCCCACCCCCCAAGCTCGTCCAGGCTCTACATTCCTGTCCTCGGAAGCAGTGAGCCCAAAATTTCCAGCCAGCTCCCCAGTTTAAGCAGGAGACAAACTTTTGACTGGCTCCAGCAGAGCATAGCTGCAATAAAAGTGCCCGCTCTGGAAAGCCTACCAGTAGGAGAGAGACTACATTTTTTCTAAGTAAGGTGGTCTCTTCTAACTCAGACCACTGTGTTCTTCAAATAGTCCAGGATCAACCCCCTCCAAATTGCCCACCGAGAGCATCAAAACTCAGCTCTCAGCATCAGGTGGATCTTGCAGAGGAACTCTCTTCCCTTCAAAAAGTCCATACAGTTGAGCCTGTTTCACCAGGAGAAGAAGGGATGGGATTCTATTCCAAGTATTTCTTGTGCCAAAAAAGATGGGGGGGGGGGGGGGAGATTTTGTCCCATCCTAGACCTAAGGGCCCTGAACAAATATTTGGTCACAGAAAAGTTCAGGGTGATTTCCCTGGGCGTCTTTCTTCATGTGATTCAGGCAAATGATTGGCTATGCTCTCTGCACTTAAACGGATGCTTATATCCACATCCAGATACATCCCAGTGACAGGAAGTATCTGTATAAGATTTCTAGTAGGGAAGCATTACTACCAGTATTGCATCCTGCCATTTGACCTCACATCCTTCTTCTAAGGTCTTTACAGAATATCTTGTAGTAGTTGCAGCATCACTACACATACTGGGAGCACATATGTTTACCTACTTAGACAATGGGCTGGTGAAGATCACTTCAAAGGAAGGTGCTCTAGAATCAATGCAGAGAACTATTCTGGTGTTGGAGTTACTAGGGTTCATTATCAACAACCCAAAGTTCCATCTCCTCCCAGTGCAACAATTGCTAGACATGGTTCAGGCTCGAGCCTACCGTCCTCTGTTGTGACGGATGCGCTCATGACCATCGCTCACCAGGTTCAGCACAAACAGCAGGTCACAGGTTGGTCGGCAGATATTGAGGTTGCTGAGCCACATGGCCTCCACAGTACATATCACTCCCATGCCACACCTCTAGTTGTGATTTGTACACTGGACCCTAGCTTCCCAATGGTGCAAGGCCACGGGTAATCTAGTGGATGTCATCTCGATCACCTCAGAATTGGCAAAATTGCTTCTCTGCTGGATGATTTGGAACAATTTGACTCTGGGACTTTCATTCCAAATTGTCTTTTCTCCAGGAAATTTCTGACCAGAGATGCTTCTGACCTGGGCTTGGGTGCTCTTGTAGGTGAATGTCACACCCAGCAGCACTGGTTCACTCAGGAGACTCCGTTTCACATTAATCTCCTGGAGCAGCGAACAATTTGGAATTCTCTAAAGGTTTTAGAGATTTTCTAATGCACAAAATTGTTCTAATCCTAACAGACAATCAGGTTGCGATGTACTACTTCAACAAGCAGGGAGGTACTGGGTCCTACCAGTTATGTCAGGAAGCAGTCAAGATTTGGCACTGGGCTTCCAGTCAAGGCATGGTATTGAAGGCCGCATGCCTGGTGGGGTAAAACAACAGTCAGACAGACCTAGTAGGGTAATGCCAACCACACGAGTGGTTTCTCAACATGGGCTTTGCCCAGAAGATGTTCCAAGAGTGGGAGCGCGGCTTGGTTTTCTGCCACTCATCTCAACAACAAGTCCCTCTGGGCTAGATGCATCAACCAAACGTTAAAAAATCTAAATCGTAAAAGTGCTTAATGAATTTGAAACAACGAAGAATGCACCAAAAAAACAGCTCATAAATGTTCGGTGTGGTATTGAAAAGTACAATGTATCAAGCGTACGTTATCCCCGTCGTTAATTTGCTCCTTAAGCATGCGCAGAGCAGCCACAAACGTATTAAACCTACGTAGGTTGCTTATGTCAGACTGGGGCGTGCGAGGGGGGGATCCCGACCTGCAAGCCTTTTAGCTGTCTGGTCTAGCAGAAGAGTGCAGTTGAAGATAACTCTAAAAAGAACGACCCTCGTAAATCCTCCCCTTTTGTAACAAAATACCTCTTTGCAGTTTGTTTACAGTACTGGGAAAATTGGCTTTAGGGGATAGAGTGTTAATTTTCAAAGCTGTTGGAGAAGGGGAGAGACAGGATTTTTAAGCTGCAGGGAGAAGCAGTATGTTTTGTTTTGTTTTGTAATGATGCAGGGGAAAGCGGAGAGCCACGTGTTTGTATCTCACTTTTCTTTTTAAACATGCTGGCTTGGATTTTTATGGTGCAGGGGGCCTTAACGACAGGTCTGAGCACACGTAAAATTTCTGACGGTAAATGATTCGTTGCAATCATCGGTATGGTTAGTGCATTCCGAATTGTCCACATTTCAATGGCAGTTTCTCCTTTGCATTCCGTTTTCGTTAGCTGCTTGCTTCGTAGGAAAAAGGCCTTTAATGCATGCAACGGTTAGGAATTTCCTTCGTTAAAGGGTTGTTAGAGGGTCGTTAAGGTTTAGTGCATCTAGCCCTCAGTTCTTTCTCCAGGTCACACAGCAGATTAGCATCAGATGCCTTTCTCCTCGATTGGGGGTAGAGTCTTCTGTATGCTTATCCTCCCATTCTTCTGGTAGGAAAGACTCTGCTGAAACTTAGACAGGACTGAGGCACCATGATCCTCATCACAGAGGCAGATATGATCTTCCTTCTTTTGAGTTGTCCTCTAAAACCTTTCCAGGCTGCACCTTCACAACAGGAAATTTTATGTTTAGTGTTATTGGTATTCATTGGTCTTTCCAATGCAAGCCCCTGTTTGACCGTTCTTTGTTGTTTTTGGTGAAACTGGTAGCTAGGAATTCCCACCTGTGGTAATCTGATGTTCTGCTTGTCCTTGGAGAAAGTGAAGTTACTCGTCTCTAGCAGGTTTTCTCTGAGGACAGCAGGACTCAGATTACCACATCCCTCCCATCTCCCCTAGGAGTTGAATTATCCATGCTTTTTATCCAGCTGCGGGTCCTGCACAAGTCGGGCAGGCAGGAAGGCAGGCATTCGCATATATATAGTCAGGCATTTCAAAAGCTAATATCCTTAATACTGTAGCAAGTTTTAAATTATTGAAAAACTCAAAAACACTTATGAGAAAGCAATAGGATTACTTGCCAATGCAGATACAATTGATGGATTTCTCATGAGAGAAAGCAGCCCTGCTTGCACAAAGGTACTGGCTGTAACTGTCTCTCTCCAAAGAAATAGGAAATACACTCCTTTTTATATGCCCATTTAGGATACAGACAAAATGACAGTAACAGATGTATGATTATCTCCCAGTTGGTGAGATGTCATATGTGTGTGCCCAATGCAAAGAGCTCCTAGCTCTTTGTGGGGGCAAATAAAGATCAGACTGTTTTTTTTATTCCACTGATACCATATATTACAAAACTTGATAAGATCTATTCGGTCACCTGGAAAATAATCAATCACTGTGTGAAGAGACACGGCCATTAACAATAAATCTTGTTAATAAGCCTAGTTTTTTAAAACACCTATTCTATATGACCAACTAGGAATCTTAATATAGCTAGTCTTTTTAAACACCTCGCCAATCAGCTTAGACTCAGGACCAACTATTACTGCCAATATTCCTAGTCTTTTGAAACACCTATTCTAACAAACGAGACTTAGGACCAACTAGGAATACCCAGATCTTTTGAAACACCTATACTAAGAATATAGACATAGGACCAAGCATAATTAACTATAAACAATTTAAATTGCTCTTTTAAAACACCTACGCTAAAAAGCTAGACACAGGACCAAGCAAATATACTACTACTACTTATCACTTCTATAGCGCTACAAGGCATCTCCCAGTTGGTGAGATGTCATATCTGTGTACCCGATGCAAAGAGCTCCTAGCTCTCAGAGAACTTGTCCATTCTCTTGAGGCTAGAGTAGCAGACTTGGTGGAGCTGAGGGAGACAGAGAGGTACATAGAGGAGACCTACAGGGATGTTGTAGAGAAGTCCCACCTCCAATCTGGTAGCCCCTGTGCTACCTTGGAGGAGGGAGGTCTCCTAGAAGGAGAGCATCACCCTGGTGAAGTAGGAAGTACTCCTGTAGCCAGGACCTGCCCACCAGGGGATGTACTATCCTCTCGCACCGAGGATATGTTTCCAAGTGCTGCCCAGGAGGGAAAGGTTAGGACAGCTGTTGTAGTTGGTAATTCGATCATTAGGCATACAGATAGCTGGGTGGCTGCTGGATGTGAGGATCGCCTGGTGATTTGCCTGCCTGGTGCGAAGGTGGCAAACCTCATGCGTCACCTAGATAAGATTTTAGATAGTTCTGGGGAGGAGCTGGCTGTCTTGGTACATGTGGGTACCAATGACATAGCAAAATGTGGGGTTCTGGAAGCCAAATTTAGGCTTTTAGGTAGAAAGCTCATATCCAGATCCTCTAGGGTAGCATTTTCTGAAATGCTACCTGTTCCACGCGCAGGGCCCAAGAGACAGGCAGAACTCCAGAGTCTCAATGCGTGGATGAGACGATGGTGCAGAGAGGAGGGTTTTAGATTTGTTAGGAACTGGGCAACATTCTGGGGAAGGGGGAGCCTATTCCGAAAGGATGGGCTCCACCTTAACCAGGGTGGGACCAGGCTGCTGGCGTCGGCAATTGAAAAGGAGATAGACCAGCTTTTAAACTAGAAACAAGGGGAAGGCCGACAGTCACTCAAAAGCGCATGGTTCGGGATAAGGTATCTTCCAAAGATATCACCAAAACAGGGAAGATAGGGTATCCTGATAGTGAGGTTGCAAAAGAGACCGTAGTAGATCAGGTGTCCTTAAAAATAAAAATCAGACAAAAGATTGCAAATTAATACTGTCAAGTACTGAGCATAATGTAAATAGGAACAACAAACATAGTTTGAAATCTCTATATGCGAATGCCAGGAGCCTAAGAAATAAGATGGGAGAGTTAGTATATATTGCACTAAATGAAAAATTAGATATAATAGGCATCTCTGAGACCTAATGGAAGGAGGATAACCAGTGGGACACTGTAATACCGGGGTACAAATTATATCGTAGTGATAGGGTGGATCGAATTGGTGGAAGGGTAGCATTGTATATTAACGAGAGCCTTGATTCAAATAGATTGAAAATTCTGCAGGAAACAAAACACGTCTTGGAATCACTGTGGATTGAAATTCCATGTGTGAAGGGGAAAAGGATAGTGATAGGAGTGTACTACCGTCCGCCTGGCCAGGATGAACAGACAGATGCAGAAATGTTAAAGGAAATTAGGGACGCAAACAAACTGGGCAACACAATAATATGGGTGATTTCAATTTCCCCGATATTGACTGGATAAATGTAACATTGGGGCATGCTAGGGAGGTAAAATTCCTTGATGAAATCAAGGACAGCTTTATGGAGCAGCTGGTACAGGAGCCAATGAGAGAAGGAAAAATTCTAGACCTAGTCCTTAGTGGAGCGCATAATCTGGTGCGGGAGGTAATGGTGCTGGGGCCGCTTATAACAGTGATCATAATATGATCGGATTTGATATTAGCTTTGAAGTAAGTATACATAGGAAATCAAATACATTAGCGTTTAACTTTAAAAAAGGAGACTATGATAAAATGAGAAGAACGGTGAAAAAAAAAAACTTAGAGGAGCAACTGCAAGGGTCAAAAATTTACATCAAGCGTGGATGCTGTTCAAAAACACCATCCTGGAAGCCCAGGCCAAATATATTCTGCGTATTAAAAAAGGAGGACGAAAGACCAAACGACAGCCGGCGTGGTTCAAAAGTGAGGTGAAGGAAGCTATTAGAGCTAAAAGAAACTCCTTCAGAAAATGGAAGAAGGAACCGACTGAAAATAAGAAATAGCATAAGGAATGTCAAGTCAAATGCAAAGCGCTGATAAGGAAGGCTAAGAGGGACTGCGAAAAAAGATTGCGTTGGAGGCAAAAACACGTGGAGGGGCATAATCGAACGGAAATGCCTATCTCCATGGGCGTTTATCTCCGAGAACGGGTCCGTGAAGGGGCGGGCCGAACCGTTTTTTTGAAAAAATGGATGTTTTTGAGCTGGGCATTTGTTTTTTTTTTAGCGATAATGGAAACTAAAAACGCCCAGCTCAAAAACGTCCTAATCCGAGCCATTTGGTCGTGGGAGGGGCCAGGATTGGTAGTACACTCGCCCCCCTGATATGCCAGGACACCAACTGGGCATCCTAGGTCAGTGCGGTGGACTTCAGAAAAAGCTCCCACATGCATAGCCCCCTTACCACGGGTGCTGAGCTCCCAACCCCCCTCCCCCAAAACCCACTACCCACAAATGTACTACACTACCATAGCTCTTAGGGGTGAAGGGGGCACCTACATGTGGGTACAGTGGGTTTTGGAGGCCTCCCATTTACCAGCACAAGTGTTGCAGGTGGGGGGGGGGGATGGGCCTGGGTCCACCTGGCTGAAGTGCACTGTGGTACCCACTAAAAGTGCTCCAGGGACCTGCATACACGCAGGCCTCTAGGACTGGTTGCTGCTATATAACATTGGCACACCAGTTGACACCTGAAGACTAATCTCTCCAAAAACGCCCTTTATTGGAATAAGCACGCTTACTCACAGTTAACTGCAGATCAGAGGTTGTGCCCCACCACTGGCAACGAGTCTCCCTGGTAGTGAGATTAGCAGGTCAGAGCTGGCAGAATGCTGTACAATGCCCTCTTTCAGCCACATTCAAGGTAAGAACTAAGTTCTCTAACGTGGCTAACACATGGAAGGGATCTAAAACTGGCTTACAAAAATGGCCACTACCTCATGGACTACCGGAAACACAACAGGGCACACTCTGACCCAGTAGGCAGGGGGAAAAGCACCATGGGAGAAGAGCCTACCAACTACCAACATCGTCAGACTGTAACACAAGCTAATGAAATCACGGAGCCCAATACCCTACACCCACCACAATGCAGTGCTGATGTGACCCTGTAGTGCACCCCAGAACCACATCTGACCCAGGGAAAGGCTGTGAGAGGATCGAACATATTCTGCTGTCATGGAGGTGGGTACGGCATTTGAGGCTGGCATACAGGCTGGAGAAAAACGCCCATCTCCCGATTTGAGTCAAAATATAGGCGTTTTTCTCTTTCGATTATAAGCTGGATAGTAAAAAAAATTTTAGCTGTATTAGAAGCAGGAAGCCGGCAAAAGAATCATTTGGAACGCTAGATGATTGAGGAGTAAAAGGGGCAATCAGGGAAGACAAAGCCATAGCGGAGAGATTAAATGAATTCTTTCCTTCAGTTTTCACTGAGGAAGATTTGAGTGAGATACCGGTTCTGGAAATGGTATTCGAAGCTAATGAGTCAGTGAAACTTAATGAATTCTCTGTAAACCTAGAGGATGTAATGGGGTAGTTCTACAAACTGAAGAGTAGCAAATCTTCTGGACCAGATAGTATTTATCCCAGAGTACTGATAGAACTGAAAAATGAGCTTGCGGAGCTATTAGTGATATGTAATTTATCCTTAAAATCAAGCGAGGTACCGGAAGATTGGAGGGTGGCCAATGTAATGCCGATTTTTAAAAAAGGTTCCAGAGGAGATCCGGGAAATTATAAACCGGTGAGTCTGACGTCGGTGTGGGGCAAAATGGTAGAGACTATTATTAAGAACAAAATTCACCTCAGGCAGCTCTCTGGGTTAATGGGATATCTTCAGTTTATTTTCCGATTCAACGAGGGACACATTGCCCGTTATCACCTCTACTATTCGTTTTGACTCTAGACCCTGTAGTTAGAGAGAGATTATTTAATCCAGATATTTGGGGTGCACAGGAATTCAAATTATCGGCATTTGCAGATGATCTTTTGGTTCACCTGATAAATCCCGTTGAGTCATTGACAGCTTTAATTGACAGTTTTGCAGAATATGGGGACTTCTCTGGTTTCAAATTAAATTTGGATAAATCTCTAGCACTACCAACACAGAGCTCGGTAAAGTGGCTCTGGACAGGTCAATTCCCTTTGAAATTGACTTACTACTACTACTTAACATTTATAAAGCGCTACCAGGGTTACGCAGCGCTGTACAATTTAACACAGAGGACAGTCCCTGCTTGAAGGAGCTTACAATCTAAAGGACAAAAAAGTGCAGTCAATCAAATTGGGGCAGTCAAGATTTCCTGAATAGATGAATAATGGTTAGGTGCTGAAAGCGACATTGAAGAGGTGGGCTTTGAGCAAGGATTTGAAGATGGGCAGGGAGGGGGCTTGGCGTATGGGCTCAGGAAGTTTATTCCAAGCATAGGGTGAGGTGAGACAGAAAGGGCGTATTTAGGCATAAGGCTCCCATATAAGACATTTCTGATACATGACTTGAATATATCTCACTTATTAGAGCATACCGGGCAACATTTTGCACAATGGGCTTCAATGCCTATATCATTATATGGTAGAGTCCAGTTGTTCTGGATGGCTCTTTTCCCTAAATGGCTATATGTTTTACAATTACTACTTATAAAGCTGGTAAACAGAGAGCTGTTATCTTTACACAAATTGATCTCTAATTTTTGATGGCAAGGAAAAAAAACCTCATTTACCATTCAAATGTCTACAAGGATCTTGGCAAAAGGGAGGCCTAGGGCTTCCAGATATGAGGAAGTATAATCTGGCCTGCCTACTTCAGTATGTAGGAGACCGGATCCTTGACAGTCAGGAGTATACACTCAAGACATTTGAACAGACAACTTATGATCCCTGGAATTTTTTTTCTTTGATGCATTGTTCTACACGTACTCTACCTATGGGTCTACGAGATAGTTTACTACTAAAATCGCTACGGGAGGCGTGGAAATATTTAATACCATTGCTAGGAGGGAACCCCCAGAGGTCAGATCAATTACCTTTATTAGGTAACCTTGAGTTTAAGCCTGGGATAGAGAATGCTAGTTTCCGGCGTTGGGGAACTAAAGGAGTACTGTATTTGCATGACCTTATGGATTCCGAAGGGAGGCTGCTGATGTCGATTTTGCAAGAGAAGGGGAAGGTGGAATCTCGCATATAGGCAAGCACATCATTATTTAGTAAGTGTGAATCCATAGGACCCGAGTTTTTTTATTACGGCATCGGTTAATGGACTTCTTTGAACCATTGCAGGATGGGGGATTGTCGGTGTCTAATCTACAAAAAGCCCCAGAGAAGTTACAGGGAGACCCAGATAGGAGAGAAATTCATAATCGATGGAGTCGAGATCTGGGAATATCGCCAGATTCTCTTGACATTTGTAAGGTAACGCGTCGGATACCATTGGGCTCAGTTAGCGCTGATTTACGTGAATGTAACTTTCGAGTGATACATAGGGCATGTTTTACTCAAGAAAGAGTCTTTAAAGCAGGAGAGATAGATTCCCCTATATGCAAGAAATGTCAGCGAGAAGTCAATTCTTTTATACACGCGTTTTGGACGTGCCCGATTATTCAGATATTTTGGAGAAAAGTGACAAATTATTTGGAGACATTAGGGGGTAGGCCGATCAAAATGTCACCGACCAGTTCCCTACTGGATAAGTATGAAGATATGAGACCTCAGGATCGTTCCTTTAAATTGTTGATCCGTAAAGCAGGGATGATGGGCAAACGTATTTTTTTTTTTTGGGGGGGGGGGGGGGTGGATTGGCGACCAGGCCCCTTCATATTGGCAATGGAGGAATAGACTTTATACTATGATGTTAGTGGAACTCCAATATGCACGTTCCTCTTATAAGAAGAAACAAAAATTCTTGGTTATTTGGGATAAATATCTCCAATCCATGTCGCATAGAGCTCACAGCCTTGTATTAAATTCCTTTACTTGAACTACTATTGGAGGGTAGGAATATGGAGGGAATTGATGGTGTGAGGGGGTCAGTGGGGGCCTGGACCGTACTCATTCAGGGAAAGAGGATGGATCTCGGCCTGTTGGGAATGCAGAGTCGGGGATGGGTGGGGTTGGACATTTCTAGGTTTGTAGACATAACGGCGGTTACTTTTAAAAAAAGATAATAGCTCTATAGTATCCCAAAAGATGTAAGGCAAGATTGGGGATGTTGAAAGAATCAAACGTTCCCTTTTTTTTTGGGGGGGGGGGGGGGTGATTAACTAGACTTATACGAGAAGACTCTGAAGCCAGCCAAGGCAACGTTCTCTGAAACGCTGCTGGTGCTATGTGAAAGAAACAAAGGTAAACTGGGGAGAACTGTCAAGGCACCTGTGGCTCCCCCCATTCCGACACCTATGGATGGGATGGGGAGCAGGTAAAAAAGGTGCCGGTACACAGTGTGGCGCGTACCGTCACAGAAAAAGCCCTGGGCCTTAGTCACAGAGTTAAGTATACAGTATGCTAAGCTAATAGTTGTAGGTGATTTTAACATTCCACCCTAACAGTGTGTAAACATATTTTTATAAATATTATGGCAAACGTGGATTGTAGGCAGATGATTTAGACCCAATAGATGGACATGTGGATATGCTGTTTTTAAATTTGTCCTTAAATTTTTTAGAATGTGCATATTTGGAACTTAGAAAACATTTATTGTTGTGCAAAGAAGTTTACAAAGAAGGTCAATGAGTTTTTTGAGTCATAGTTTTAGTAGTAGTAGTAGTTTTGAAGACTTTTTTCGCCTATGTATGTAGAAGAGAGCATGAAAGTATGAAGTAGAGTGGTAAAGCAAGTGGCAGATGAAGTTAGAAATCTCAACACAGGATGGTGGCAAGTTGGTGTGAGGGGAATTCCAACTCACAGACGCCAGGAAGTTAGTCTTTGATCTATAAAGTCCTCTGAACACCAGTTGGATACTCTGCCAATCCAGGCCTTAAGGACATTAGACAGAATGTATCATTGTTTATGATCTGTTTAATTAATAGGCCTTTAACAGAAAGGCAGGTACCACAGGACCTAAAAAAAAAAAGCAATAATAACACCACATGAAAATAAGCCAGTAGGTTTGGGCAAGAGGTGGTCAAATTATGGCCCTTTTTCAAAGTCACTGATGCTGATGAAACCATGGCTGGCCCTTCTACTAGGCAGGCAGTGGCAGCAGCATGATTGGAGTGTAGCATTTCATCTCCCCCTTTCCTTTCCCCCTGCTGCAGCCGCCACTCTGGTCTCCCTCTTTGTTTGCCAAAGGACCACTCATATCCAGCACCAGCACAGGATTTTCAACCATAGACCCATGGTCAAGAGCTGCGGTGTTGCCCCATTCCCCACCACCACACACACACAAGACGAGTGGGGTGGTGTGGCTTGGCTTTGCACATAGCTGAAGGTTCGCTTAAGACATCAGATACCCTTGGGCTGGTCCTGGATGAAAGTATTAGAAAAAGAAGGTGGTCTTATGGCAATTAATTGATTTCCTGGAAGAGATTCAGCCATTCCATGCTTCACAGATGGGGTTTCACTCTAGCCACAACACAGAGACATAATAGATGGTGTCAAAATGAAGACAGATCAAGGTATGGCTATGCTCTGGGTCTAGTTGGACTTACCAGTAGTCTTTGACTCTCCGTCATTACAAATGGGACTTGAGTTTTCAGAGACAGTATTAAGATGTTTTATATCCTTTGTATACGAAAGATTGCAGGCTGTCTAGAGCCAGAATAGCCTGTTGGAGTTTTGAGAGGTAAAATAAAGTGTTCCATAGGGTTTGCTGCTGTTCCTGATGTTTAATGATAATTTAGTGTCTTTGGTTGCTGTGATTGACAAACTTGTTTTTGGATTTTTTATGTATGTTTGTGAACAACAACCAATTGCTACTATATGTGCTAGTAAATGGTTGCATGGAGGAAGTATTGGAATCGCTGGGCTAACTGGGACTGGTATTAAATTCGAAGACAATGTGGCTCTCCTACAGTTACTGTTTACTGTTCAACTAGTATCAGGAGAAGCTGCATTGCAGCTGGTCCATGAGATAATCAGCCTAGGAGCCAAATTTGACGAGGAAGTCAGAGTATGTTATAATTAGTTGCGAATTGTCTAACAGTTAAAAGCTCTACCAACTCCGATCAACTTGCTGCATATTGTCTAATCCATAGAGATCAATAGGTTGAACTATCGCAACTTTGATCATATTATGCCTGTTATGTGGCTTTGCAATGGCTTCCCACAGAACAGCGATCCAAGTTCAAAGTATTATGTTTTGTTTTATGGCGCGGGATATGGGCATCCTAAATTGCCTAGTAGGTGATATGAATTAATATGAGGCATCATGGTCACTGAGATCCTCAGAGGGGTTATTACGACTTCCCCCTTTGTTAAAGAGTCATTTACCTGAGACAAGAAAGGCAGCTCTCAGAATGCACTTCCACAAGAGGTAAAGGAGTAGAAGATGAAAACATGGCCTTTTATGCAATTGTATCGGTAAGGGTTACTTGATTTATTCTTACTATCAGTGAATACACTGTAAACCACTGTAATTCTTATGGCAAGTGGTGGTCTATAAAATGAAATCATTTTGTTTCATTTCATGTTTTCATGTGTTTATGCATCAGAATGAGTAAGGTAAAGGCAATAGAAGGAAAGCCAGGAATAATATTGCATAATACTATTGACCATATTAGAAGTGCCTAGAAGTAGGCACTGGAAAAAGCAGAAAAAAAATCAATTGCCTTACTTCATTCCCCTGGACATAAAGTAGGTCCCTCTCATTTGAAATAATTGAGCCAATGTGCTCCCATATATTCCCTTTTAGAAATAAAACTGTTGTACCAGCTCTCCATATTTGCATTTCACCAATTTTGTAATTCATTGCCTGTTTCATATAATAAATCTTACTGCTGTCAAGAAAGGTAGATGACTCACAGTGCTTAATTGAAGCCATTAAGATTTTTGACAAAATGCAGACCAAGTATCTAACATCGATCCACTGACTAGTGTGGCTGCCAATAAAGAAAATCATGCAGGTTGTTTTCAATTATAATGTTAAAAGTATATGTTTCATTTTGCAGTATCCTATTGAGAGTAATTTTATAACAGGTCACAAGGTTTGGAGGGTAAACAAGTGCCTGTTTTTGGCCTACATGTCTTTATAAAATACTAATGGTAAACTATCATGGCTAGATTTAACCTGCGGACATTTACAGATGTTCAAAGCAGGCATAAATAGCATGTAAAGAATGACTCCACCTGTACTTCGCTCAAACTCCATCTATCCAGATGGCACCTACGCACATGTCACATGAAAGTACACACTGTTTTGTCATTGCACGTAATTTTACATGCATAAGTCCTGGTGTAATTTTTGAAAAGCCCTGTTATATGTGTAAAAAAAATGTATTAAAAAAAATCCCTCTTACATACAGTGCAGAGTTAAAAATGATACTAGAAGATAATATACAGCCAACCACCAAACTACATATGTGTTTAATGGGTATGCAAATGTCCCCTTGGCCCAGTTGCCCACAACATCCAAGGGGTTCCCATTTGACATTTCTGATCAAGCTCATAACACTTTTGAATTTTACCTAGTAACAGATGGCACATAAGGACTAGCATGGTCCATCTAAGATGACTTGAGTCGTATCTGGTGCTCTGTGCAGAACATGCAGGTTACCTCCTCTTTGCCTTATTTAGGACTGTACCTGTCACTCCATCCTCTGTATTTATCACACACTTTATTGAATTCTGTTACTGAATTTGCCCCAACCACCTCCACCAGAAAGGTGGTACTTTCCATGAAAAAGTATTTCCTGATGGTGATTTTAAGCTTACTTCCTTGCAGTTTCATTTCATGTCTTCTAGTTCTAAAGCTTCCCTGTCTTTCAGAAAGATTTGTTTCTTCATTAATATCTTTCAAGTATTTAAACATATATATCGTACCACCGTCTCTCTTCTTTAATAAGGTACACATTTTTAGTTCTTCAAGACTCTTCTGGGGTAGACACCAAACAATTTTGGGCCCCATCCTCTGAACCACTTCATATTTTTATATCCATAGGAAAATAATGGCCTCAAAAATGAATGCAGTATTCCGCGTGGAGCCTCACCAACAACTTGTACACCCTAAGTTCTTGCCGAAGATGGTGTCAGAGTTCCATCTGAACCAGTCAGTTGTCTTGCCAACATTCTTTCCCCATCCTCATACCCGCCCTGCTGAACGTCAGTTGCATACATTGGACTGCAAGAGAGCATTAGCCTTCTATGTGGAGCAGACAAGCCCCTTCAGACACTCCGGCAAAATGTTTGTTTCTTTTGATCCCAACAGAAGGGGAGTCGCTGTTGGGAAACACACCATTTCCAATTGGCTAGCAGATTGCATTTCCTTCACTGATGCCCAAGCTGGGCTGACTCTTGAAGGTCATGTCACGGCTCATAATGTTAGAGCCATGGCGACGTCGGTGGCTCACTTGAAGTCAGCCACTATAGAAGAGATTTGCAAGGCTGCGACGTGGTCATCAGTCCACTCATTCACATCTCATTACTGCCTTCAGCAGGATTCCCGATGCGACAGTCCGTTTGGGCAGTCGGTGCTGCAGAATCTGTTCAGGGTTTAGAATCCAACTCCACCCCCCCCCCCCCCCCCCAGGCCCATTTTTGTTCTGTTCCAGGCTGCACTCTCAGTTAGCTCTTTTCGTAGGTCAATCTTTATGTCCTCACCGTTGCGAGGCCCAATTGACCTTCTTTGTTGTTTTGAGTGAGCCTGGGGTGCTAGGGATACCCCATTAGTGAGAACAAGCAGCCTGCTTGTCCTCGGAGAAAGCGAAGATACTTACCTGTAGCAGGTATTCGAGGAAAGCAGGCTGATTGTTCTCACAAACCCTCCCTCCTCCCCTTTGGAGTTGTTTTCTCCTTCTTATTGCTTTGATATAACTGAAGCGGGACTTTCGCGCGGCGGGCGGGAAGATGGCCACGCATGCGTGGTCTGCACGTCCCACGTTCTGGAGGATTCTAAAGTTTGCTGTTTTTCCTCTGGAAAATTCCGAAGGTGGGGGCCGCCGTGGACGTCGACCCATTAGTGAGAACAATCAGCCTGCTGTCCTCGGAGAATACCTGCTACAGGTAAGTATCTTCGCTTTACTTTCTGGTACCATACTTATGGAATATCTTACCCTCAGAGCTTATCCGAGCTTTCACTCCCATGATTTAAAGCCCAGTTAAAGACCTATTTTTTTCAACTGGCTTTTGATAGCCTTCCAGATTAAGAGACTTTTTCTTTGTTCTTGTAACATTGTAGAAGCGCAGCAGTTCTTTAACTATACTGTTTGCTATACTGTTTGAGTTGTATGACTGGATTTCTTGTTGAATGTGTCTTTCCTGTCTATAATTGTAGTTCTTTTCTTCTGTTGTAATTTTATCATTCTTATTTCTGTGATTGTAAACTGCTTTGACGTCTTTGTAGAAAAAGCAGTATATCAAGTGCCATTAAACATCAGCCTCTCTCCTCCTATCGTATATAGCCCCTTTGGATTTCTGCAACCAAAATGCATCACTGTACCTAGCTTTTCATTAAAGTTTAACTGCCAAGCTTTAGCCTACACATCTAATTTTTGTAGACCTCTTCTCATATTGTCTACTCTTTCCTGGGAGTTCACTCTGTTGCAAATCTTTGTGTCATCTGCAAAAAAAGGCAAACTCCTATCCCTTCAGATTGGAGGCTTAGCCTAATGGTTAGTGCAGTGGACTGAGAACCTGGCAAACTGGGTTTGATTCCCACTGCAGCTCCTTCCGACTCAGGGCAAGTCACTTAACCCTCTATTGCCCCAAGTACATAAAAAAAACTTAAATTGTGAGCACAGTAGAGACAGAAAAAGTAGCTGCATATACTGTAGATAACACTGCTTTAATTGTACCACAAAAAGGCAGTATATCAAATACATGACCCTTATATCGCGCACAAAGACTTTGTACAAAATTGATCCCAGGACCAGGCCTGAGGCATACCACTATTCACCTTTCTTTCTTTCAAGCTATCAATAGAAATCAAACAAAATAAAACATGGAAAAGAAAATAAGATGATACCTTTTTTATTGGACATAACTTAATACATTTCTTGATTAGCTTTCGAAGGTCGCCCTTCTTCCTCAGATCGGAAATAAGCAAATGTGCTAGCTGACAGTGTATATAAGTGAAAACATTCAAGCATTACTATGACAGTCTGACAGGGTGGGAGGATGGGGGTGGGTAGGAGGTATGCATGGGGACATCAAAGCATATCATTGATATTCTAACAGGATGAGTGTGGATAGGTGAGGGGAGGGTGATCAACAGAGACATACAGCTTTATGGTTTATAATGGGCTAGGAACCCCAGATCCTTGTTAAGTCCTTTCTGTTGGGTGTTAAAATATTCAATCATTCTGACTTCAAAGGTCTTACGTTCTTGTATGGTTTTAAAGTTACCTTTCAGGATTCTCACTGTGAAGTCACTGGTACAGTGTCCTGGTCCTGTAAAATGTTGACCAACAGGCGTGGGAACCCTACTGGCACCAGTATTGTTCATGTGATGTCTATGTAAATTGAATCTTGTCTTAAGCATCTGGCCTGTTTCTCCAATATAGCATCCTTCGTTACATTTTTTACACTGAATGATATATACCACATTGGAAGATGAGCAAGTGAAAGATCCCTTTATGTTGAATATCTTTCCTTTGTGGATGACTTTGGGGTCCTGTGAAATATTTTGGCATAGTTTGCAACTGGATAAATTACATAAAACCATACAAGAACGTAAGACCTTTGAAGTCAGAATGATTGAATATTTTAACACCCAACAGAAAGGACTTAACAAGGATCTGGGGTTCCTAGCCCATTATAAACCATAAAGCTGTATGTCTCTGTTGATCACCCTCCCCTCACCTATCCACACTCATCCTGTTAGAATATCAATGATATGCTTTGATGTCCCCATGCATACCTCCTACCCACCCCCATCCTCCCACCCTGTCAGACTGTCATAGTAATGCTTGAATGTTTTCACTTATATACACTGTCAGCTAGCACATTTGCTTATTTCCGATCTGAGGAAGAAGGGCGACCTTCGAAAGCTAATCAAGAAATGTATTAAGTTATGTCCAATAAAAAAGGTATCATCTTATTTTCTTTTCCATGTTTTATTTTGTTTGATTTCTATTGATAAACTTAAGAGTGGACTAACACGGCTACCACACACCTTTTCTTTCAAGTGAATTTTTATTTTTATTTTTGTTACATTTGTACCCCGCGCTTTCCCACTCATGGCAGGCTCAATGCGGCTTACATGGGGCAATGGAGGGTTAAGTGACTTGCCCAGAGTCACAAGGAGCTGCCTGTGCCTGAAGTGGGAATTGAACTCAGTTCCTCAGTTCCCCAGGACCAAAGTCCACCACCCTAACCACTAGGCCACTCCTCTACTCCCTTTACCACCTGTATTGTCTGTTAGTTAACCAGTTTCTTGTCCAGTTCACCACAGTAGGACCCACCCCCAGGCCTCTCAGTCCACTTACCATTTATTTAGATTTTGCTCACACTTTTTCAGTAATAGCTAATATATCTTGTTTTATATTTGGTGTTATGGTAATCTATTTGTTGGGTGTGACATCCTGCACTTTTCTTCCATTTGTCACCCCTTTCCTCCATTTAAATGCCTGTCCACCTATTGCCTGACTTTTTCACTTAGAATCCTTCTTCTTGCCACAGAATAGCATGCTGTTTTCCTTCTATTGTCCCAATCACCTATCTATCTAAAGTCTTCTTGCTTACATCAGGTTTGGAACCATTTATTGAAGCTGGTTGTGCAATGCAGCCTCTTCTCCCTTACTCTGAACAGGTAGAACTACTGAAAATGCTCTGTGTTGACAGCAGGTTTAAGTCTCAGCCCTAAAATTTGGAAGGCTCTCTGCACTTCAGAGATGCTGTTTCTAACCAAATCAAATGTTCCCAGATGAATAATAACATCAGTTTTAGAAGCTTTACTTTCTTCTCTGATTTCGCTAACAATTTGGTCAGTGTTCCTGCTAGTTGAGAGAGACCGGTGTGGGGGCGGGGCAGGGTTTTCACGCTCCGTTAGGCTACTAACCTGCATTATGAGCCCCTTCGTGCAACTTAAAAGGCTCTAACACAGGTTGTCTTTCCCTAATGCAGCAATATTTAGGTCACAATGGGTTACATAGTAATAAGATGCAAAAGATGCAAAATGCATATAAAGCAACTTATTACCTTGTAAAAAACATAATGCAACTTGTGGTGAACACCAGGTATACACCACAAGTTATATTATGGTCATAAAATGACAGAAAATAATTCCATCCAAAAGCTGAGGTTGTTTTACTATGACAAGAGCAATGGGCTTCAAATCCTTAGCCCGATGCTCCCAGGCTGGAGCTTAAAGGGGCTGCAGTGCTATCCATACCTTTCTCGATCACAACCCCCATCAAACATCTGGGACCTATCAGCCTGGTACCTGGTGTCCTGCCAGTGCTCTCTCCCAAAATGGCACCCCTGGCATTAAGGCTTCAATGATGGAAGGAGTCCTTTGCGAAGTAGAGGGATATAATGGATGGTGGGGATTGTGATTGAGAATGTGGGGAGTGTAATCGGGTGGGGGGGAGGGTGGATAGCACCAAGGCCCCTTTAGGCTCTAGCCCTGGAGCATTGGACCATGGCTTTGAGGCTCACTGCTCCTGGGCCACTGGAATAATGCTGCTTGCAAGGTGGTTTGCAAGCAGAGTTATTCATTTACCATGGGAGTCAGCAACCTGTTGTAGTGAGATACCACAGGGTAGTACATCAAGGTGCGGTAAAAGCTAACCTTTTACCTCAACTTACTAACTTTTCCTCCTTAATCTGTTTTTTTTCTGTGTGTGTGTCCCTTGAACTGTGTTTACAAAAAACAGAGGATCTTCAGATTCTCTGTTTTCCATTTTAATATTTTTGATAATGAAGTCTCCAAAGAATAACAATTTTCTGTTTTGATGCAATTTGACTGCCTGACGGTTTTATCGTACACTGAGTCATAGGCAAAAATGGGGTGTTCCGCTGGAGCTATAGCCCTACCAATATTTTGCCCAATACAGTATCAGCAACTAGAGAAGTTTGGGGGCGGGGCTGAAGATTGATTTGTTTGGTCCCTCCAACCAAAAATGTATTTCATTGCCCTTTCCCTTCTCTCTTCTAAACCTAATTTGGGTTCTGTTACTGTGGTATCATTATTTCCCAAGACAGAGAAGGCAGTTATTAGGGGTATACTACTACTACTTATCATTTCTATAGCGCTACTAGACGTACGCAGTGCTGTACACTTGAGCATGGGTATACTTTGGAGGGGTGGATGTCTCTGTCTTACCCTGCCGGAACCCACTGTAATCCATCTACTCCTGGGTTGTTTGAATCTTTGTAGGAGGTGGGGGTAAACTGTTATGCTCTAATAACCTGGGAGAGGCCATTTTTATTGCATGTAATTCTTCCCTTAGCTAAGTCAACTCTTTTTTTTTTTTTCAAAGCAGAGATCTGAAGACAGGTGGGGCAAGCTCTAAGTCTCCATGTGATTTGTTTTAGGGCACTTAGTAGTCATTTTGTTATTAGAGTTAGACAAAGATCAATTGGAGGAGTGGCCTAGTGGTTAGGGTGTTGGACTTTGGTCCTGGGGAACTGAGGAAATGAGTTTGATTCCCACTTCAGGCACAGGCAGCTCCTTGTGACTCTGGGCAAGTCACTTAACCCTCTATTGCCCCATGTAAGCCGCATTGAGCCTGCCATGAGTGGGAAAGCGCGGGGTACAAATATAAATAAAATAAAAAGCAACAACACAAGTGCATTTGCAAAAGTAAATGAAGTTTTTTGATTATGTTTCTTAGGAAGATACATAATTAGAAAAGTTGCAGAGAAGGGCGACGAAAATGATAAAGGGGCTGGGACAACTTCCCTATGAGGAAAGGCTAAAGTGGCTAAGGCTCTTCAGCTTGGAGAAAAGGCGGCTGAGGGGAGATATGATAAAGGTCTATAAAATAATGAGTGGAGTTGAACGAGTAGATGTCAAGTGTCTGTTCAAGCTTTCTAAAAATACTAGGACTAGGGGGCATGTGATGAAGCTACAATGTAATACATTTAAAACGAATCGGAGAAAATTTTTCTTCACTGATCTTGTAATTAAACTCTGGAATTATTTGCCAGAGAATGTGGTAAAGACGGTTAGCTTAGCAAAGTTTAAAAAAGGTTTGGACGCCTTCCTAAAGGAAAAGTCTTTAGACCGTTATTAAATAGACTTGGGGAAAATCCACTATTTCTGGGATAAGCAGTATAAAATGTTTTGTACTTTTTTGGGACCTTGCCAGGTATTTGTGACCTGGATTGGCCACTGTTGGAAACAGGATGTTGGGCTTGATGGACCTTTGGTCTTTCACAGTATGGCAATATTTATGTGCATGTCTTCCTACCTTCATTCTGACCCCTCCCCTCAGTTGTGATCGCCCCCCTGCTACCCCCTGCTTCTGATCTCCAAACCCCCACCACCTCATAAGTAAGTGGTGAAAGATAGGACTGTCTTTTAGGCTTAGCCTTGTGGGTACCAGCACTGAATTTGCTCCGTGCCCACATAAGTACCAGTTCCTCCCTGGCTTTGCCCTCAGACTGTTCCTCCACTGCTCAGATTAGAGCAGTTAGAGCTGATATTCAACCATTCTGCCTAGTTATGTGCTGCTATATCAGTGGCTGGCCCATTCAGCGGGGTTTAAACAGGCAGGAGTCTTTCCTGCCCGCTTAAACCATGCTGAATATCGACCCCCAGGTGTATATCCAGCCAGCAAAGAAACAAACAATTAAAGCAATATATGCCAGATGAAGACAGGCAGAAATAAGTAGCAGAAACAGTAAAGCAAACCACAGTCAAGCAGTGAAGTATTCAGAAAGAAGCAAGAAAAGCTTATCTGCTTGGAGATCCCTGTAGTGCAGTGCTCACCTCCAGATGTGTGTGACAGCAAAATTTCAAAGCCTGTTCCTACCATTTATATTTATGTTTATGGTCCTTTATTTGATATATTGCAATCAATAGCAAGTAAGTAACTCCAATAATGTAACAGGATAGATGAAAAGGAAACAGTGTAGCGGAGAGCATCTATTTTATACCTCTGTGATCCTCCTTACAGTGGACCAGGTGATCAGAACACTAGAAAGTATAAAGCTATGGTTAATAATCTGTAACAAGCTTTCAAATAATTTTTTGGAGTTTTCAGAAATGTGAGGTTTAAAACTTATCTATATGTATAAAGTAAGAAAAAAGTAGGTAATAAATCCCCTAGTGTTTGGGTATAAATATGACTGTTCATCATGAAAACGTATTGATATGAAGACAAACACTGGTTAACTGGGAGAGTCTTATGTAGAAGAGGTCATGAATGCATCAGTGCAGATATTCAAAGTGTTATGGCATCACTTTGGGAACAGATAATAATAAGTGGTGATTGCTACTAGTGGCATATTTCTGAAAGATGTCGGTATTAAAATAATCAGTTAACAAGTGAAGGTCAAAGGACCAGCCAAACTCCAACATAGATATGTATAGCAATGTGATATCGCCATGGAGAAAGACAATTACAATATTGATCTTTGTAATAATACTGTGCCAGTGTGGGGGTGTGCATGTACACAGAAAGTTGGAATTGGTGAGAAAAGGTGATATTCAGGATCATATTAAAAAGGTTTGTCTGACTAACATTGAGAACTGCATAAATCTTTAGATTCTCCTCTCCCTCTCTAATAAAAAGAGGCAGTGCTAGGAGCAACCCCAGGGCATAGGTTAACTTTAGTCAGCACTCATATTCAATGCTGCAAGAGAGAGTTACATGGATAAGTCTGTTTGGTTTAAACAGCTGTCCTAAAGTTAACTAGACACCTGCAGCCCAAATATTCAGCATGAATGTATTCAAGTTGAATATCCAGATAATGTTCATTGGACAATGTTGTCCTCTTAACTTTATCCAGCAACCTCTGGCTGAATATAGGGTTCACTTATTTATAAATTATTCCCCTCCCCCCTCAATAACCTCCCACACTTAGATATTCAGTGAGAAAAAAACTCATGATAGCTTTATGGGTTTCAAAGGAGCAACAGTCTGGAAATTTTTGTATTGGGCACTTGTAGCTTACCCGTGTGCACTGTCATATTTTGTATGCTTTCCAGAATTCTACATTGTCTATTATCATTACAGCCATGAGCTTTGGTTCAAGGCCTGACTTTGGTTCAGGATCTAAAAATGATAGAGAAGCTTACAGGCCTGTACCTCTAATTTGAACTCTAGAGTAACAGTGGAACTCATGAGCTGTTGTGACACCCTCATGCGGCAAAATGAGGAAGGGGCTGGGGTGCAAAAACCTCAATAACAGGATGGTGCGGCCTACCAACAGGGCAGAGTCAGTTACACCCAAGAAGATATGGTCAGAATGCAGAACTGAGTGGTCTCACAGGGAGATGACCAAGCTTTCTAAGTAATGCTAAAAACAGCCAAGCACGTACAGTAGAATTCTAAGAAATATTAACTGTTATGTTACCATATATAGCCACTAAGGTATTGACCACAATATTACCATAGATCCATTAAGGTGTAATTACTGTCATATTACCTGTATCCTGAATGGACATATAAAAATGAGTGTACTTCCTACTTCATTGGATAATCTGGCCAGCCAATGCTTTTGTATGGGCAGCTGGTCTCCCAAAAGCAATTGTCAATTGTACTTGGTGAGTAAAGAAAATAAAGTATCTAATTTCTTATCTAACTGATGCAGCCTTAGGTGATTTATTTACTCCTAGGTATTGGTGGGTGGGCCACCTTATTGGGAGGGATAAATACACCCAGAAATAACAGCATGTATTACATTTTCTAAATGGAAAACATGCTAAGCTTCAGTTTTACTCATAGGTTTGACCATACCGATCGCACACACATCATACGCTATAAACGAGTAGTATCAACATCTAAGTTCCAAGAATGAAAACCTCACAAGTGAGACCACTTTCTGTTAGTAGAGGTGTTGAAGGTGGCAGAGACAGGTTCCATTTTCTCTGACCAGGGTGAAAAGGGAGAGAGGCTGCAGGGAAGAAAAAGAATTAGGGGGGGGGGGGGGGGCGGGGGTGGAGGAAGAGATAAGAAGAAACAAATGCAGACATCCTCTTACTTACCAGTGGTTTAGTATGCCACCCGTGTGCCTTCAGGACTGAGAATCTTTCTCTATCAAAAGTTCTGGAAATGACTGCTGCATACTGAAATAGGAGAACTTATGATAAATGTACTCATCTGTTAGATCAAGAGAAATACATCTTTCACTAGTTTGAGATAGAGGAGCCAAAAAAGCACTTCTTGTAATTAAATTAGATGACATACAGAAGCCAAGATCAGTAGCTCATCTTTATTGAAGCCTGTTGCTTGACCTTTATAACCTATTCCACCCCTGCACCCTCCTTTTTTCCAGTCGATATAGTCAGCGTTTTTCCAAGATTGTCAGCAAGTTTTAATGCTTAATTAAGGATTGGGTCATTAAGCTGAAAAGTAACTAGAATTAATTTAAACCAAAAAAAAAAAATCTCTTTGTGCTTCTTTATTATAGGGTGCCTAAACTGAGTAGATGGTGATATGAGTATGTATATTAAAATGATGCAAGGAAATGAATATTTATTTTAAGTAATCAGCTTCAGAAATGTATATTCTGATCGATATTCAGAAGCACTTCTGGTGTCAGCATTGCGTGCTGAAAGCATAAATGCTTAAAAATGCTGGGCCGGCACATGGATAAGGTTTGTCTATATAAATTGACTGCAGCCAAAATGTATCCATCTAACTATAGAAGAAGCCTATGCATTCTAGAGGCAGGGCCAAAAGTCAACCAGACAGTGGCGCTATTCAGCCACTATCTGAACAACCTATCCATATAACTCTGAACACTGAAGTTGGAAGCCAAAAGATATACAAATTCTTTATCTAAATCATTAGATATATGAATAACTCATATATCATAGTAACATAATAGATGATGGCAGATAAAAACCTACATGGCCCATCCAGTCTGCCCTACAAGATAAATTCCTAGTATATCATAACATATGAATACTTGATCATGAGTTGTCCTTGCAATTTTCAGGGCACCGGCTTAATTTTCAGTTACTGGAGTTGACGTTAAAGCTTGCTTCAATCCATCCATATCTATCTAGCCATGATTGGGACACAGACCCTAGAAGTCTGCCCAGCACTAGCCTTACTTCCCATCTATTGGATTTGCCACTTAAGCACAGCTAAGTTGTTTTGATTCCATTCTCTTGGATATATGAGCAATGTATCGTTATATCTTTATGCATCTATATTCATTGGTTTAGAAGTACATGGATATCTTATATAATATCTGCATAAAGATATCCAGATAAGGACTGGCTGTAAATTCACCTTATTGTTTTTATACTGTTGCACTGACTATAAAAGAAGTGAAAGCAATAAACTAATCCACACACAATTTTCCTTTTATTAAGGCTCTAGAGATCTGTCAGCAGCGAAACTTTGTGGAAGAGACTGTATTTCTCTTAAGTAAGTAGAGATTCAATGATCCCATGTGCATACAACATTGTGCTTTGCAGCTGGTGTATCTGTTATCTTCTCTAACCCACTGAAATGTTGGCTTTTATATGCTTACTCAAAAAATGAAATCCACCAAGGTGGAAGAATGCTGAATTCCCACGACAGGTACCCAAGAAGAGACAGACAGTGGGAAATTGACCATGAACTCAAGAAATAGGGACCAACGATCTAAAGCTTCTCAAGTTGCTTTTATTGATCGAAGGTTTGACACAGTACTATGTTTTGGCCACAGGCCTGCCTCAGGAGTCCAAAACAATGAATATACATATGCATAAATTTCTAATTAAAAATAATAGCATAAAATAATAATGATATATTAAAAGTCATATTAATAATATATGGAAAAATCAGTGATACATATAAAAGAGCATGATGGCATAAAATAAGTATAAAAGTATGATAAAAGATACATATGTTTATATGAGATGATGCAAAAGCTGCTGGATAGGTTAAATATGTACAATGGAACGAACTTAATATCAAAATGAGTAGAAATCGAATATAAAGATAATGCAATGCAGGACATTAATGATGTGAACAAACATCAATGTTGCAGAAAGTAACAGAAGTATAGACTATACACCATGTAAATGTATATAAAACTAAAAAAAAAACTAGAAGACTGAAAACTCTGATAATAAATTAAGGGACCAGAAATGCTTAACTTCCATGGGGTATAAAAGTCAGAATAAAACTAAGTACTGACCTTCTACAGCTTATATGGAAATGTTGAAAGATCCAGTATCTGCTAGTACTCTATCAATAGTTGTGAAGCCTGGTCTATATATGAAAAAATATCAATGTGATATAACAGAGCTAGATGTGAATGAAAAGACAGTATGAAAAACTTCGGCAGATGTGTATCCATTGATATGCAATAATATCGTTACTATTGAAAAAAACTGTGAAAGAAAGGTGCTTAAAGAAAAATAGTCCATAGTGTAGATTGTGGTAAAAGTGAATAACAAAAGGAGCATGATGGGTGGTAAAGACCAGTATCATGGTACACTGAAAATAAGAAAAAAACGTTTGGATGAAAGAGTGTGCGAAATAGAGGGGAGTGAAGTGAAAAAGTTCTGCCAATATATAACTGGTCAATGTTGCTGACATTGAAGTGAAATAGTGTGCAGAAATGACTACGGTTATGGACTACTGATGATGAAACTATGGAATCATGCAGACCGATAATGAAAAAAGGATAACTACAACAAAGTAGGACAACAGCTACAACAGCTATTAAGGCACAGGAAAAAGAATCGGTGTGAGGAACAGAAAGGAATCCTAAAATACAGTCTAAGCCCTTAATAAGTGATGTATACATGTGCGGGCAGTGAATAACGTGAACCAGTGAGTAATGTCCATAGACCAGCAGATGGAGACATAGAAACAAAGTAGTTCTATATGATTCACCCTTTAGGGGCACCATGCAGCCTTAGAATGCTCAGTATTTCTCTGTCTTCAGCAGATGGTCACAGACAACTATGCAGCCAGCCCAATTGGCAGCTGGGTTTTGTTGAGCAGAGGACGTACCTTTCTAAAAGGTTTGAGCTGTTTAAGGATTTAAAAAAGTTTGTTTGGAGCAGGGGTGTAACTCAGATCTGAGTTCCCTACCCCTTTCTTTTTTTCTTTCTCATCATGAAGGAAAAGGGCTGGTTCGTGAAGAGAAAGCTATGATGGTTTATTGGACTTCCAAATCCATTCCTCTGTGTTCTCCTATCCCCTAGCAGGGGTTTTACCATAAGTCTGGTCAAGATGTCTTTTCTTCAGTGTTGAAAACCGAGCAAGTATGGAGGTGCCAGCTTGGATGCTGTTTCTGGGATTTGCTTAGAGCCCACTGAGTCTGTCTCGCCATTCTCAGTCTTATTGCCACTGGTCACCAGTACCATGCAGTTTGGGGAGTAAATTGTCCTAGAAAATCTCTGCAAGCAATTCTTTCCCCCCCCCCCCCCCCCCACTCTCACCTTCCAGTAAGAAGATGATTTGGTGGGAAGGGGGTGCTCTTTTGCTACATTTTGGGTACTAGCTCACTTCTAGGTTTTGCTTCTCCGGTCAGCTCTGCTTTGTTTTCACCCTATGAAAAATAAATAAATGTAAGAGCCTGGAGACCTCCCAGTGGCAGAATATAGATAGATAGATAGATAGATAGATAGATAGATAGATAGATAGATAGATAGATAGATAGATAGATAGATAGATAGATAGATAGAAGTTTGGGTCTTCCCTTGTCTTCCATTGAATGTAGGCTGGGAGCTGTAAGTTCTGTATAAATTCTCCTTCATTGGCTGCTTAATTTCTTTGAATAGAATCAATAACTTCTATGATGCATGTTTTCATGGCAGTATTCAGTATTATTTTTCCCTGTTTGTCTTCTGCAGCGAATAACTTTCTGTAGAAAATTTCTGTCGTGACAGGTTCTTGTCACACTTCAGCTATTTGTGGAAGGTTACTGTTTTTCATACTAGAGACTTTGGTTAATTGTTTTTCAGCTACTAATGTCTCTCCTGTTTCTCTTCTAATAGGAAGAACTTCCTACATAATTTAGAAGGATCCTGGCTCCTCAGCTGTTCCTAGATTTTCGGGCCCCTCAGCAGAAAGTTCATAGGTTATTGGTCCTACATCTTCTAAGATGGTGATTGTTAGGGTCTTAAGCCATGCAAATCCTTAGTGCTATAAGTCATGTTCATAGTCCCTTCATAGGAAAGACTTCTCAGGAGATTCTCTTTGCTTCCCGTTTATTCTCCGTTTTGAAAACTTTTTTATTACTTCTATTGCCCCTGTTTCAGGGTAGTTTTGCCATTGTCTTCAGACTGACTTTCCTAGTTGGATAATAGTTTTGATAGCTGATTTATTCTTCTGGATAGGATTTCTTCCTGGTCAGGTTTCAGTTCTGTTTTCAATAGGTTTTACCCTTTTATTCTAGTAGGGCTAATGCTATAGTAACACAGTATATCCATTAGAATTTCTGCCCTAAGGCTCCATTTCACCTTTCCTACTGATATTTGGTGTGGAGTAAGATTTTGGGGAGCAATGATGTTCAGACCTACTGCAAAGGTCCTTCCCTGTGAACAGTGTAAAGTTTTCTTAAAAAAAAAAAAAAAGAATGAAATAAAATGTCTTCTCAGTTCATTTTGTTTCCTGAGGCATCTGACTGAGTATGGAAGTAGCTAGGCTAGTCGACAACATGATGGCATTTTTTGCAAGAGTTTAATGATCCACCTTGTAATCAGAGCAGAATTCACTGTAGTTCAGATAAAATCACCTAGGCCCCACAATCCTGCTACAGTCCTCTCAAATATGTGAACAAATAGGAAGCACACTCTCTTGCCTTGAAGATGGATGATGGTCCAACATGTGCTCCCTGTTACCATCACAAGGTCAATGGACATGCTGGAAAGAGGTCAACTTAGAAGAATTCTTGGTATCACTTAATACAATGGAAGACTGTTCCAACTACATGAGTTGCCATTGTTATGGACTAATGAATGAGAGAATATATTTTAAGTTCCTGGACATAAACTTGATGATGTCAAGCCTTGAAGCTGTAATTTACTAGTAGTGACCATAAATCTTTGGCAGTCAATTTCACCAGGTTCTAATGAAAGTTTGAGTTAAGGAGGCCAAGGAAGTGGTCAGTCCCCACAGTGAGTGTACGGTAGGGCAGGTCCCAGCCGTTATAAGCTGATAACAGCTGCACCAGAGCTACAAAGTGTACGACTTCTTCCTTACTGTGTTCAAAAGTGTCCCACTGTTCTTTTACTGCTGACACAAGCATTCCCCCCACCCCCACAGATTTTAATTTTCTCCATTCCATTGCACTTTGCCACATACCCCATCCTAGCTCCGCCCCATCACCTCACCCTATCCCCACCCACTTTAGCCTCCCCAAACAGATGAGTCACCGACTGCCTATGCCAAGCAAGACTAAGAATTCTCACCTAGGGAGTTACAACAAGGAGCCAGTGTTGGGGGAATGAGCATCCGTCACTCCAAGGTGTACAGATCCCTCTACAAGAGAAACTGTATCAATTTTACGATGCATGTTATCTGGATATGAACATCCTGGACCTGGAGGTGTCTGGACTTAAGAAGTGGAGGAGTGGCCTAGTGGTTAGAGTGGTGGACTTTGGTCCTGAGGAACTGGGTTCGATTCCCACTGCAGGCACAGGCAGCTCCTTGTGACTCTGGGCAAGTCACTTAACCCTCCATTGCCCCAGGTACAAACAAGTACCTAAGCCGCATTGAGCCTGCCATGAGTGGGAAAGCGCGGGGTACAAATTAAAAAAAAAAAGAATCTACAGTTTGCATTGGCTAATTGCAATATCATCCCATGTATTTGTTCTTCATCCTTCTGTAGTTCGAAAGTTCTATAAGCCACATACATGAGTTTCTAATACAGACTCTTTGGGTAATTCTTTTTCCCTATCCATGTTGAGGACTGCTTTGTACATCCCACTGGACTGGTCTGGTATAGATGCTAAGGAAGGGAAAATTATGTCTTACCTGATAATTTCCTTTCTTGTAGAACTAGCAGCCCAGTCCAGACACCCACTCTACTTAAATATTAACGATCATGCTTCACTATGAATTGTTCTCCTGTTTTCTTATCATTTCTCAATTCAAAGTACTTTTGTTTTACAGTGGATTTTCAGGCACCTCCTGATCCATTTGGAGAACTGTCTGCCAGTAGTGTACAGCAGTACCTTCTTAGTAAAGGTAATGGATGAATACATTTGACCAGAAGTTTGGTCATTCGAAATACTGAGCACTCTGGATGCACAGTACCCTTAAGGGGTGAATCACACAGAACTACTTTGTTTCTCTTTCCCCATTGATTCTGGTCTGATCTGGTAGGACTAAAAGAAAGAAAATTATCCTGTAAGACAACATCTCTCCCTGCACATCATTTCAGGCACATAATTTTGCACCTGCTTCAGTTTTGTGTACTCCTGTTTTGCACCAATCAGATTTTTAAACAGAAACTCTGTGAAGAATTTTCGTTTGAAAATGATCTTGAATTCTCATGGGTGCAGCTGCAACCTGTGTAGAGGCAGACGGATTTTGTCATTAACATTTCCATAATTGCTTTGATACGGTGTATACTGTTACTGCAAAAACAGAGATTCATGAAATATTTACTTAGTTTCCTAACAAAATGACAGAAAAATTATATTTGTATAGTAACGTTTGTTGAAGCGTCAACACCGTGATGATGACACTGGAAGTTTTCAGGCTTGTGCTAATTCAGCCACTTTTTCATTTCGTATCATTTATTAAAAATGTATCTTCTGCTAATTCAAAAGTTCAAAGTGGATCACATACATACATACATTTAAAAATAAAACAAACATAACAAATATATATATAGTTATTGTCTTAAAGGTCAATCTCATTTAAAGCACAATTATGTTCAGACTACTTTGGTGTTACCCATTGCATCTTACAAAGCTCCAACAAACAACCAAGTTGAGCGTTTCTATTTATTTATGTATTATTTATCATAGATCTAGCATTGAATAAGCATGATACAATTTGCTCACGCTAGGCTGTGTACCATTCTGTGTGCCCACATTCCTATTTCATAACCTTCATGAATTCATGTCCTAGCCAAAAGTTTCTAGAGACCTTCTGTGATTTGCTATAAGTGATATAATGAATGGTGAGTGGGGCAATCAAACTAAAATCTGTGTTCCATTCTCTTATTATTTTTCCACGGTGCTGTACCACCAGCTCAGTGTGTCACCATAATTCCCCTTAACTGCAGAAATATCTCTTACAGGACAATTTAATAGGTATTTGTTCAACCAAGTAGCTTTTCTGCAGAGACATCCCTGAAGCACAAGTCTTTGCTCTTAGTAGTAGATATAAAGCATGTTCCCCTGAAAGTTTATAATGAATTGCTTTTGTGCTGTATACAGAAATGAACGGCATAGCGTTACTGTTTTCCCCATCCTGAGCTTAACAGTGAAGAATATGATTTTCATGTCTGAGAGTTTAATACCTCCAGAAGAGCATAGCACAGATTTTTTTTAACCACTGACATTGTTTTCTTTTTTATTTGAGTCGACTTTAACTCTAGTCATTCTTAAAATATTTTGCAGGTACCTCAACTTAATTTCTGAAAGGATTGATTGCTGAGCAATCCATGTTTTTTCTTTCTATTACTAAATCCAAGCAAAATTAGAAACAATTTATGCCAAGAGTTTGCAGATCTTCTAAAGGGCTATAGAAATGGATCTAATTTTCAGAGTAAAAAAGCTATGCAGATTTACCTGTGCACATACAGTGGGGGAAATAAGTATTTGATCCCTTGCTGATTTTGTAAGTTTGCCCACTGACAAAGACATGAGCAGCCCATAATTGAAGGGTAGGTTATTGGTAACAGTGAGAGATAGCACATCACAAATTAAATCCGGAAAATCACATTGTGGAAAGTATATGAATTTATTTGCATTCTGCAGAGGGAAATAAGTATTTGATCCCTCTGGCAAACAAGACCTAATACTTGGTGGCAAAACCCTTGTTGGCAAGCACAGCGGTCAGACGTCTTCTGTAGTTGATGATGAGGTTTGCACACATGTCAGGAGGAATTTTGGTCCACTCCTCTTTGCAGATCATCTCTAAATCATTAAGAGTTCTGGGCTGTCGCTTGGCAACTCGCAGCTTCAGCTCCCTCCATAAGTTTTCAATGGGATTAAGGTCTGGTGACTGGCTAGGCCACTCCATGACCCTAATGTGCTTCTTCCTGAGCCACTCCTTTGTTGCCTTGGCTGTATGTTTTGGGTCATTGTCGTGCTGGAAGACCCAGCCACGACCCATTTTTAAGGCCCTGGCGGAGGGAAGGAGGTTGTCACTCAGAATTGTACGGTACATGGCCCCATCCATTCTCCCATTGATGCGGTGAAGTAGTCCTGTGCCCTTAGCAGAGAAACACCCCCAAAACATAACATTTCCGCCTCCATGCTTGACAGTGGGGACGGTGTTCTTTGGGTCATAGGCAGCATTTCTCTTCCTCCAAACACGGCGAGTTGAGTTCATGCCAAAGAGCTCAATTTTTGTCTCATCTGACCACAGCACCTTCTCCCAATCACTCTCGGCATCATCCAGGTGTTCACTGGCAAACTTCAGACGGGCCGTCACATGTGCCTTCCGGAGCAGGGGGACCTTGCGGGCACTGCAGGATTGCAATCCGTTATGTCGTAATGTGTTACCAATGGTTTTCGTGGTGACAGTGGTCCCAGCTGCCTTGAGATCATTGACAAGTTCCCCCCTTGTAGTTGTAGGCTGATTTCTAACCTTCCTCATGATCAAGGATACCCCACGAGGTGAGATTTTGCGTGGAGCCCCAGATCTTTGTCGATTGACAGTCATTTTGTACTTCTTCCATTTTCTTACTATGGCACCAACAGTTGTCTCCTTCTCGCCCAGCGTCTTACTGATGGTTTTGTAGCCCATTCCAGCCTTGTGCAGGTGTATGATCTTGTCCCTGACATCCTTAGACAGCTCCTTGCTCTTGGCCATTTTGTAGAGGTTAGAGTCTGACTGATTCACTGAGTCTGTGGACAGGTGTCTTTCATACAGGTGACCATTGCCGACAGCTGTCTGTCATGCAGGTAACGAGTTGATTTGGAGCATCTACCTGGTCTGTAGGGGCCAGATCTCTTACTGGTTGGTGGGGGATCAAATACTTATTTCCCTCTGCAGAATGCAAATAAATTCATATACTTTCCACAATGTGATTTTCCGGATTTAATTTGTGATGTGCTATCTCTCACTGTTACCAATAACCTACCCTTCAATTATGGGCTGCTCATGTCTTTGTCAGTGGGCAAACTTACAAAATCAGCAAGGGATCAAATACTTATTTCCCCCACTGTATATAGATATATTGTGAGCTTTTGTTGTTATTAAGCTGTTTGTAGTCCTCAAGGACCATAATTGTAAACTTCTGATATAGACGCTAGTTTGTTGTAACACAATACATGATGGCAGATAGACCAGAATGGTCTGTGTAGTACGTCCATATGGAACCCAACTTCCGTTCTTTCTTCCCCCTTGTCTGACATAAACTTGTCAGCTGCATCATTGCCCTTTAGGGTTGTAACCATTACTCCATTCAGGCTATTGGATGCCCTCTTGGAAGTACAGCGTAATCATTTGACACTATTTGGGCTATAACTGGCATTCATGTAGTTTATTCTACTATTTCATTACCATCCTTGGTGCGTAATTCATGCTTTTTTTAAATTCTGTTGGCTAATTGGTAGCTAAAAGGCAGTGGTGAACAGAAAAAATGATAATTCTGTTATCATTTGTTTCTGTTTACCACTGCCTTTTGGCTACCATTCCTGGCACCTGCCACCTCCCTGCTGAAAAAAATATTTCTTATTGTTTCCTGAGTCTAGAGCTTTGGAGTTTCATGTTGTGACTCCTAGATAAACAGAACAAAAAACAAGTCAATTATGAACTTTATTCTTAGACAACATTGCATGCAATAGACCTTTTCCATGGATAGAGGGTCATTACTTTCTTTTTTTGTGGGGTTTTAGGAGCTTTTTAAAAATGATTTCTACAATTTTTTATTTACTCTATTAGGCAGAATGGGGAACAGCCGCAGAGCCCTGCAGATGATAATGGAGGAACTACACAATGTGGATAAGGCTATTGAATTTGCCAAGGAACAGGATGATGCAGAACTATGGGAAGACCTAATCTTATATTCCATTGACAAACCACGTAAGCATAATAAAGAATGATTAGCAAAGTTTTTCTGTTCAAAACATAATTTTTGCAAGAAGATGAGTAGAGTGTGAATCATCCATTTGCAAATAAGAGAAATAGGAGCTACCACTTAATATTCCAGTTGCACTACTAAACACATACATTTGCTTTGGGAACCATAGAAGTTTATACAGTATTAGTTGGATACTCAGATTACTTTGTAGTGTCTAGCTGTCAATACATACAGTGGTGGAAATAAGTATTTGATCCCTTGCTGATTTTGTAAGTTTGCCCACTGACAAAGACATGAGCAGCCCATAATTGAAGGGTAGGTTATTGGTAACAGTGAGAGATAGCACATCACAAATTAAATCCGGAAAATCACATTGTGGAAAGTATATGAATTTATTTGCATTCTGCAGAGGGAAATAAGTATTTAATCCCTCTGGCAAACAAGACCTAATACTTGGTGGCAAAACCCTTGTTGGCAAGCACAGCGGTCAGACGTCTTCTGTAGTTGATGATGAGGTTTGCACACATGTCAGGAGGAATTTTGGTCCACTCCTCTTTGCAGATCATCTCTAAATCATTAAGAGTTCTGGGCTGTCGCTTGGCAACTCGCAGCTTCAGCTCCCTCCATAAGTTTTCAATGGGATTAAGGTCTGGTGACTGGCTAGGCCACTCCATGACCCTAATGTGCTTCTTCCTGAGCCACTCCTTTGTTGCCTTGGCTGTATGTTTTGGGTCATTGTCGTGCTGGAAGACCCAGCCACGACCCATTTTTAAGGCCCTGGCGGAGGGAAGGAGGTTGTCACTCAGAATTGTACGGTACATGGCCCCATCCATTCTCCCATTGATGCGGTGAAGTAGTCCTGTGCCCTTAGCAGAGAAACACCCCCAAAACATAACATTTCCACCTCCATGCTTGACAGTGGGGACGGTGTTCTTTGGGTCATAGGCAGCATTTCTCTTCCTCCAAACACGGCGAGTTGAGTTCATGCCAAAGAGCTCAATTTTTGTCTCATCTGACCACAGCACCTTCTCCCAATCACTCTCGGCATCATCCAGGTGTTCACTGGCAAACTTCAGACGGGCCGTCACATGTGCCTTCCGGAGCAGGGGGACCTTGCGGGCACTGCAGGATTGCAATCCGTTATGTCGTAATGTGTTACCAATGGTTTTCGTGGTGACAGTGGTCCCAGCTGCCTTGAGATCATTGACAAGTTCCCCCCTTGTAGTTGTAGGCTGATTTCTAACCTTCCTCATGATCAAGGATACCCCACGAGGTGAGATTTTGCGTGGAGCCCCAGATCTTTGTCGATTGACAGTCATTTTGTACTTCTTCCATTTTCTTACTATGGCACCAACAGTTGTCTCCTTCTCGCCCAGCGTCTTACTGATGGTTTTGTAGCCCATTCCAGCCTTGTGCAGGTGTATGATCTTGTCCCTGACATCCTTAGACAGCTCCTTGCTCTTGGCCATTTTGTAGAGGTTAGAGTCTGACTGATTCACTGAGTCTGTGGACAGGTGTCTTTCATACAGGTGACCATTGCCGACAGCTGTCTGTCATGCAGGTAACAAGTTGATTTGGAGCATCTACCTGGTCTGTAGGGGCCAGATCTCTTACTGGTTGGTGGGGGATCAAATACTTATTTCCCTCTGCAGAATGCAAATAAATTCATATAATTTCCACAATGTGATTTTCCGGATTTAATTTGTGATGTGCTATCTCTCACGGTTACCAATAACCTACCCTTCAATTATGGGCTGCTCATGTCTTTGTCAGTGGGCAAACTTACAAAATCAGCAAGGGATCAAATACTTATTTCCACCACTGTAAGTGCTATGTGTGAATTATGTATATCTTTGAATAGGTAATTTGTCAATTACACTGAAACTGAAGATACCAGTGATGAGAGTTGCTTATACACCTTCAGAGGAAATTTGTCTCCTGAAGTGTCATGGCTGTACTGTATATATTTTTGACTTTAACAGTAGTTGCAGTAGCTAGAGAAATAGGGGCAGTGAAAATAAAAATTCTAGTATTGGCAATTGCAGTGAATCAATTAGGAATGGATTTTATCATGGACACATCTCTCGCTCTCTTTATCTCTCTCTCTCTCTCACACACACAATACAGTATTACTGACAGAGCTCCTGTGTATGAATAGGGGAATAATGTAATAAAAACACTCTTTATACAAATATATAAAATTCAGTGAACCCTCTCTTAGTGAATCCTTAGTAAATTTAGCATTGACGCTTAGGTTATTTATGTTCAGTCAGAAGTATTTGCAAAAAAATCAGGATATAAAATATGAGGGGAGGATAGGGACAGAGACACAGAGGATACATGTTGAACAGTACAGATAAGGATGCAGAGAAAAGATGGATGTTGGACATAGAGAATAAATGTCATAAGGACATGAGACTCTAGGGTGAGAGTTAAGGAAAAGATACAGAGAAAGTTGGAAAAGAGTCACTGGGACCAAATAGTGGCATAGCCAAACCCAGTATTTTGGATGGGCCCAGAGTTAACTTAAACGTACACCTAGTAACGCTATAGAAATGATTAGTAGTAGTCGTATTACTGCCTGCGCCGGCCCTGCAGGCTTCCATTGGCCAGGTTCCACCAGACAGGAAGCAGGAAATGTCATCAGTGAAGGTGGGACCCAGCCAATAGAAGCCTAGAGGGCCAGCGTAGGCAGCAATGATGAATCATTGCAGGTGCCGGGAACGCCTGTAAGGTACACCGGGGAGGGACGGGGTTCATTGATGGGCGAGCAGATGCCAGGATGCCACAGAGGAGGATAGATGTTGATATGGGATGCCGCCTCTGGGTGGGCCAGAGCCAAGAATTGCCCACCTGTAACTACGCCACAGGGACCAAAGCAATTACTCAGACAAGAAAGGTAGAAAAAAGTGGGGATTTTCCCTTTGGCTTTATTAATTGGAAAATGTCAGCCTTAGAAGTGTGCTTTTTTGATATCTCGCATTTCAGTTTTTATTTCTATTACTATGATAGGTTTTCTATATGTCTAGAATGTGTTTGTTTACTGGAGCTCTGAAGGAATTCCTCCTCCTTCCCCCTCTCCCCAATCTCCACTACTTTGGGAGAGATGATGTTATAGGGGGCCCATCTTAATTTTTCTGCCTAGGCCCCTTCAGTCCTAGCTACAGCACTGCTCTGGACTAAATTATCTAGGTTATTACTGGATTATGATATAACCCATGGTTTTTCTAGCAGAATAGGATAAATGAAATTTTCCGAATATGCCTGCAACCGCCTGTTTTTCAGTTTCTGTTTTGATTCCAGTAGGTAGTGTATAGTCAGTTAGGAACAAAAACCTTCTTTTTCAGGATTTGATACCTGAATGTATACTGATTTTTTTTCTTTATTTCTAAAACTATGTTATGACCTTTAGTAGTAGGTAAAGGGGGGGGGGGGGCTTTTGTTTTTAACAATTCCCTTCCGTTGGTGGAATTCCAGTCAGTTGCTCAGAGAAATTTGGCACTCTTTATCTTGTTAATAAGTCTCCTGTTTGCGTACAGTGCACCACAGAGAGCTTATTTTTTATTTGCAGGTCTAATAGGTGTGAAACCTCACTTTTAAACATAGTATAGAAATCAGAATTGATATATCCAGGTTTGGACATGTACAGTTTCAGTAGTATTTTAGAAAAGGATCTGCCCTCTTAGAGCCTTTTCTAAAATACACGTAGGACTTTATGTGTAGAGTGACAACAGACATTTTACAAAGATGCACTTTCAAAGAGTGAACAGAGGAATTCAGCAACATACGCATGTAAGTTAATATATGTAAAGTGCTTTTTCACAACTTACACATATCACACACATGTGGTAATAGAGCTACAGTCCTTATGATCATTTTAGAAGGAGAAATAAGCAATGAGACATTAAGAGGGAGAATTCCTTAAGCCCTCCAACAAAGCTGACCCAAACAAGCACTTTTTATAAACATACACATTTGGAGGAGCAGCCGTAAATCCCAACGTTGAAATATCGGGACATACATTTGCATTCCTTTTCTGAGATGGGGAATACACATGTAGATTTTGGATCCACCCAAAGCCCTGCCTCCTTGCAGTCTGCATGTAGTGCAGATTCACACGTAAATACCAGCTTTTTAAAATTGGGTTTTATATGCGTATCCAATATGAGTATGTAAACGCTGGTATTTATACATGTAAATCATGAATAGTGCTTCTAAAATAGGAGCCTCAGTATCAAAAACATTTTCTCTCTTTTCAACTACTGCTGTTAGGAGATTTTTAATATTCATTCAAATATTAGTCAAAGTGGTGCTACGGTTGATTTTTTGATACTGTCAGCTCATTAGACCTTACTTATGTTATTGGTGCTTCAACGCATTCAGCAGTTCACATGTTGGATCTTATTTTCTACCAGTTTGGGAGAACTCAAGCTTGAAATTTGAGGAAATTGAAGTCTATCTTGTGTGAATCTTTATTTGGCAACGCTCTCATTGGCTTATTTATCCTTGAGAGGAGTTGCTTCTTAACAAGATTCAGCCTGAGAGAAAGTTGGATCCCTCAGCATTCCTGGATACTATTTCCTCAATAGCTCCTGACCTTGAGGGATCAGAAGTGAAGGATCTGGTTACCAAATGGATTTATGCTGCAGAAAACAACCCCACAGTATACTGAGGTTTTGCAAGAACAGAAACATACTAACTACAGACTGGAAAATAAGTGGATAAAGTTAAAAGCCAATGGTAGGAAATCAACAGGTAACGAACAGAAAGACATAACTTATCCATTCAAACCAACTGCTGAAGGACATGGAGTCCAGCAGGATTTTTTTGATTCTTACGTCTCCCTTCCTTTCAGTGTGTAAGCCAGTCCCCACTTCTGATTACAGTCAGAGCAGTGACAGCAAAAAATGCAATATAAAGTCTACCTGGTTAGTATTAGGGATATGTCTGCCTGTACATCACCTGGAGCATATTGAAAAGACAATTCAAAAATATAATAAATGAAGCATTTTAAACATTCAAAAGTGTTATGCTAGATGACATAAGCAAATCTCCCTGATAAACCATTAGTGTGTTAAATATTTGAAGTGAACAATGTTAAAAAACCTTTTGAGTTTTTCCTACTACTTCAACTACTAATAACTTCTAAAGTGATACCTGCATGCACGATGCTGTACAGACAAATATAGGTCAGGCAGTCCTCGCTTAGTAGAGCTTATAGTCTAGTCAAGACAGGCGTGCATGACAAGCAAGATATTCTAGAAGAGAAAAGACGTGGTCAAGATATAAAAGCAGAATCAAAATATTTTGAGATTTTAGTCTAGATCTAATTATGCCAGAAAGGAAGAATGATATATCATCTTTGGAAGTCTGTTCCGGTCAAACAGTACAAAAAGGTTGAACGAGCAAGTCAGGAGTTAGCATTGAAGGAAAAGTGCACAAATAAGAATGACTTGACAGATTAATGGAGTTCACAAGGGGAAATGTTGGAGATAGAAAAGTATTGAAGAGTGGCAGTGAAAGGAGATAAGTCATACAGCTATATTTTGAATATATTGCAGTAGAGAAAGATGATTCCATGGGAGACCCATGAGGAATAGATTGCAGTTGTCTATGCAGGCTGTATGTAATGAGAGTGTGGATGAGCATTTTGGTAGCATGCTCAGAAAGAAAGAAACGGATGAAAAGGAAGAAAAAGCATGTTTTGACGACAGTGTTTTGACATGTCGGGAAGGAGAGAAAGATCATCATGAGGGTGTTTAGACCTGACCTGATGTTCACTGTGAAACTTACCTGTCTTTATATGCCCCCACAGCTTTTATCACTGGCTTGCTCAACAACATTGGAACTCATGTTGATCCCATTCTTCTAATCCACCGAATTAAGGAAGGCATGGAAATACCAAATTTAAGGGACTCCCTCGTGAAAATTCTTCAGGATTATAATTTGCAGGTAAAAGTCATTTATGAACATGAGGGTGTTATAAAATCTCAAAAACAGTAGTTTGAGGCTTAGTAATACGAATGATGAACAGATGAGATTGTCTGAGTTCTTCTCATTTTATGGGGAAAGGTAACTATAATATGAATACACTCACAAATGGCTAAATGGAAGGAAGGCAGGAATTCTTTTCCCTTAGGGGGTAAGTTTACAACTGAGTCAAAACATAGAGGAGCATTATAAAGGGGAAGGGAATGGGACTTGATATTCCTCCTTTCTGTGGTTTTTGCAACTAAATTCAGTTGTTTCTTTTACAAAATTGGTGTAATCTGTGTGTGTAGTGTCTATATGAAGGTGCAGTGTGGTAAAATTACCTAGGCACCTATGTTCTGTTATAGCATAGGTTCCTGTCACCTGCCCTTGAGCGCCTAAGTTTAGATGCCCAGGTAGCGAATTGCCCCCATACTGCTGCCGAAAATTGACATGGGACTAATACATTTAGTAGCTGCTGATAAATGTTTGTTCTACTATATATCATTATTATATTGCTACTAGACGTACACAGCACTGTAAACATTATCCCTCTGATTCCATATATAGTGCTCAAAATTATGCATGCAATTTAATTGTGTAACAAGCCAGTTAGTGCTGATAATTAGGCACTAACAATTATCGGTGCTAATCAGCAATAATTAGAATGTATGCGCTTATCTTTATAGTCAATGTAAAGATGTGCGCGTAAATGTTTTTGTGCAGACCCAAAAAGGGAGTATGGCCATGAGAGGGGCATGGACAGGTCAGGGACATTTCTAGGATTTGCAGCATTATTATAGAATTCGGGAGACTCGTGCATAAATTAGACACAGGAACGTATACCAGGGTTCAGCTGGTGTAAACCCGTGGATCCAGGCACCAAGCGCTATTTTATTAACGGTGTCCAACTTTGAGTGCCATGTATAGAATAGCACTTTACATGCATTTTTTTTGGCACCCAAATTTGGGCGCCATTTATAGAATTGAGTCCTATATGCAGGTCCCCTTCTCTATCCCTAGAGGGCTCACAATCTAAGGTGTTTTTTGTACTTGAGACAATGACCTGCCCAATGTCACAAGGAGCTGCAGTGGGAATTGAACCCAATTCCCCAGGATCTTAGCTTACTGCACTAACCATTAGGTACTCCTCCACTTAATATTCAAATGGCCTCCATATTAAAATATGAACTCCACATTCATTTGAATATTGACACAAATATATTTAATAAATATAATTTTGAACAGTGCTTTCTTCAATAAGATTGATTATCTGTGTGGAATTGATTTTAAAAATTTGTCTAATCCCAGCATAGTATTTTTCTCTTGTATTTCCTTTACGCTTATGGGTATGACTGAACTCTTTTCCCGGGTTAATAATTTGAGCTTCACTGATGTATAGGGAGGGTGCAGTTCCAGAACAAAAAAAGGTAAAGCCTCATATCAGTAGAAGTGAGAGCTGGAGCTGGGGTAGAAATTGGACTAGAAAAAATAGAGGAGGTGGACTCCTTTGGTGCTATGTGTATTTTATATAAAGCTATGCTGTCACCAAGCCTTGTAGAAAATACTAGTATAGTTTTGAATGCATGGATGTAAACACACATTTTTTTTTACATAAACAACTTATACAAAGTTGTCTAATTACAGGAAAATAGGTGCCTACCTACAGAATACTAGCATAATTTGGTATTTACATTTGTATGCATGTAGGCATCAGCACTTACGCCAGCTTTAGAGCTGCTGTAAATGCTTGCATCCAGATTCCAGAGATGTATCAGTACTGTGTACGTTACGCATATAAGTATGCACTATTGATAATATGCATGCAGTTACAGAATAGCATGTAGCTGGAATATTGACATTTGTGCAGTTAGGTGCACATGTTCATGCATATATGCCAGTATTTGGGTCATAAATGTGTGTATTTGGTGCCTAAATGTTGATGCCCACTTTTGGGCAATTGTATAAGTGGGATGGAGTTGGGATTTATTGTAAACTGCTTTGTTATCCTCCGAGGAAAGGCAGTATATCAAATAAAGCTAACCATAAACCATTTGACATACAGCCTTTCTGTGGTTAAAAGCAAAGTGGTTTACATGTTATATTCAGGCACTTATTTGTAGCTGGGGCAGTGGAGTGTTAAGTGAGTTGCTCAGAGTCACAAGGAGCTGCAGTGGGAATTTAACCCAGTTCCCCTGGTTTTCAGATTGATGCACTAACCGATGCCATGCAATGAGAGCCTATTCTGTAACGGCAGATTCCATTGTAGATTGCTAGCATAACCTAGCATCGGTGCGCCTAAAATCTAGGCACCCACAGTTACACCAGCCATAAACCTGCCGTAACTGTGGCTGCCTAAATGTGACAAAGACACATGTATTGTGCACGTAAGTGCCAGCCCTGCCTATGTCCCTCCAATGCTGCTCCCATGCTCACCCCTCCATGTGGTTACATGCTAGAGCACTTATGTGTGCGCTTACAAAATAGCACCTAGGCTATTATATGCCACGAAAAGGCTGATATTTTGTACATTTACACCTACAAATAGTATGTAAATGTGCCCTTCTTTTTGTGTTATTTTCCTCTCCCTACGTAAAAAAAATCTGTGGAAATACCACCTCATAGCCATGCCAAAAGACTTTGAAGCAGGTAAAAGAAGGGGGATTTTCAGACAAATGATTTTCAAAAATGCCTTCCAAATGAATTCTGTTAAATATTAATTTTTAGAATTCAAACACCTCCATGTAGCCAAATTTTGAAAACATGTTCATGTTTTTGAGATTTGAAATGATGATGGAATTTTTTTTCCTAAAGGACAAAATAGTTAATAGTTGTTTGAGGTTGATGTTCATCCTCTTTCTTTTGGAAATGTTTTCTTTAGAAGTAAGTGAATTAATTGATTTTCCAAGTAGAAGTTACCTGAAACCCTATATATAATGGTCACAGTGTCCTGAGATGCCATCTGTCAAAGTGTGGTTTGAAATAGATAAGTAACCATGTCTGATTTTTTTAAATATCTCCAATGAACTTTTATGCAATATGTTTATACACCACTGGTGTGAGAACCCAGTTAGTTCATTTATTTCATATTCCTGGTGACCAGATCCACTTCAGCCTTTAAGGATCAGAGCAGAGTGTCCCTATTTTAAAAACAGTGAATGAGTGCTGTAGTAAAGAATAATTCGGAGCTAGCTGTAATTTATGATGCCCATGAAGTAGAGGTATAAATGTGGAACCAAATCAGAGCAGCACAGCCTTTAGACTTTTCCTCTTCTTCTTTCAGCAGCTGAATATTTATTAGAAACAGAGCAGCCCATGGAGATTTAATTTGTGTCACCATCAATTATTAAACCCGTCAGAGGTGGGCTCGCTGGTATGTCTGAGATTAAAAAAAAATGTTCTGCAGACTGTTAAAGGGTTGGAAGCATATTCTGTTCTGCAGCGTAGGTGGCAATATGGCACTGCAACCTTCTTCTGTATCAGAATTGACACATGCCTGTGAGCAATGTAAGGGAGGGTATCCTGCTGTTCCAAAGGTAGCTGGGTAGATGTTGGTGAAATAACTGAGAGAAAAGAAGGAAACAAACAATGACTGACCATTTCCAATGGTGCCATTAACACTAAATATAATAAAAGGAAAACAAATTAACACTCTAAAACAGTGGTGACTCATTCTTCGTAGAAGACATAATGTGGGCTCTATCTAGAGAAAGCTAACATCCCATGTATACAAGTCAGGTAAATAACAGACATACTGAAGAATATCTGCTCAGACACAGTCTCTCCGTAGGAATAATTTCGGAACTGACCACACATTTTTCTCCACAGATTTAACTGGATTTTCAAAGTAAAAGCATGCACGTAGCTACACGTTTAAATTTATTCCAGGAAAATGCCTACACATATTTATATCTACAAATTTTACAGATATAGGGCCCTGTTTACTAAGGTGTGCTAGCGTTTTTAATGCATGCAGAAAATTAGCGAGTACTGGGTATGCTCCCAGAGGAGTATTGTGGGCACCTACACATTTAGCGCATGCTAATGGTTAGCGTGTGCTAAAAACACTAACGTGCCTCTAGCGCGGCTTAGTAAGCAGGGCCCATATTTTAGAAGCCCTAAGTGTGCTTTTCATAAGCAGGTAGAAATTTTGAGACGACGGTAGTATCTGCATGTGGATGTGCTGGCGACATCAAGATTTTCATGTTTTGAAAATAGGCACGCTGGGGTGCGTAGCATGGGTCTTTAGCATCATACCTATGTTAGTTGAATGTTCTAATGCACGTTTATTAGGTATGTCATTAGTATTATACTAATATTGTATTATATCTCTGGTATTTGAATTTCATTGCTGTTAAATGTGTTTATTTTTGATAGTTTCACAGTCGTTCTATTATTAGGTTTCAGTTTACTGTTTTCAAGTTTACCTCATTTATTGTATTTATTTTTATTCTTGGTTATTTACTACTAGTATACAAGGCCCGTTTCGGTAGGCAATGAAACAGGCGCTAGCAAGGTAATCCCCCCCCCCCTGCAGCGTCCTTCCTGTCTCCCCTGCCCCCCCCTGCAGCCACCCATCTGGTCTCAGGACCCCCTCCCCACCAACCCTGCTCTGCCCCTGCAGCCACGTATGTGCAGCGGCCCTCCTCTCTCCCCTGCTCCCCCTACAGCCACCCATGTCCAATGACCCTCCTCTCCTTTCCCCTTGCCCCCCCTGTAGCCACCCATGTCCAGCGACCCACCTCTCTCCCCTGCCCCCTCTGCAGCCACCCATGTCCAGTGACCCTCCTCTCCCCCTGCCCCCCCTTGCAGCGTCCCTTCTGTCTCCCCTGCCCTCCCCTGCAGCCACCCATCTGGTCTCAGGACCCCCTCCCCACCTCCCTCTTCCCTGCCCCCCCCTGCAGCCATCCATGTCCAGCGACCCTCCTCTCCCCCTGCAGCCACCCATGTCCAGCGACCCTCCCCTCCCCCTCGGCGCATCACCCAAACCCCTACCCCCCCCCCCCCCCACCAGCGCATCACCCAAGCCCATACCCTCCCCCCCCCCCCGGGCACATCAACCCCCTCCCCACCCGCAGCTGCCAATACTAACGCTGTCTGGCCGCTGCTGCGTCTCCTGTTGAGCAGCAGCGGCCGGTACAAAAAGAAAAAAGCCAAAAAAGGATTTTAAACCTGAAACACGGCTCCGTAGACAGCCATCTGGCATTGGCTGTCATCTCTGCAGCCGCTCCTCCTCTCCCCTCTGACGTCGCTGCGCTCCTCCGAGGTCTTCCTGCAGGGGCAGTGACGTGGAGGGGAGAGGAGGAGTGGCTGCAGTGACAACAGCCAATGCCAGATGGCTGTCTACGGAGCCGCGTTTCAGGTTAAAAATCTTTTTTTGGCTTCTTTCTTTTTGTACCGGCCACTGCTGCTCCACAGGAGAAGCAGCAGCAGCCGGACAGCGTTAGTATTGGCGGCTGCGGGTGGCGAGGGAGTTGATGTGCCCGAGGGGGGGGGGGGGAGGGGCTTTGGTGATGCACCAGGGGGGAGGGTCTTGGGTGATGTGTCGAGGGGAGACTAGGATAGGTCCGCCGCCCGCCCACCCGTTCGTTTGTCCAGAAATCCGGACAAATGGGCGGACTGGCAAAACCCGCCCGGATGCCCAGACATGTCCTACAAAAGAGGACATGTCCGGGTAAATCCGAACGTATGGTAACCCTAGTTGAGAGTGACCAGATCCCAAGGGGATGGCTGGTAGGTAAGTTCTACACTACCCATCACATACACTGCTACATACACGTTATAAATTCCTGTTGCCCCCTATCAGTTCCTACCACATTTCCTGATGCAGCAGTGCAGTTCATGATCACCACAGTTGTCTCTCAGATCATGACTTTCATTTTTTGTTTCCACTCCCATTGAGGGTAATAGAGGCTGTCATATTGATACTCTCAAAGAAGGCTTACTAGAGGCCACTGTGTAAATGTGGAACTGAAAACGTGTTGACTTGGCTCCATAAGGTAGGCTGTGTTATGCGAATGGGGAGGGCAGGAAGGCACAGTACTATTTAATGTTCATAACCTACATGGTGACCTGGCACAAATACTGGTACTTAAACTTGGATTTGACTGAGTTCACCCAGGTATTTTCGACATGCAGGTGACCACTGCAGTGAAATTCACTGTACATTAGTATGGTTATAAAGATGTTAATCATATAAAGGAATATTTATATGGATGTCATCAAAGCAGTAAGGGCTAAAGTTACTAAACTGCGCATACTGTGTTACTTACTGCAGATCCCATTTTATGCATTGGGTTCTATTTACTAATAATACACTTTAAGGCCGTTGGTGAACACTAACGCAATATCACAGTTCAGTAAAACTAGCCCTAAGGGCTTTGCTCAAAAAGGCTATTTTCTCATATGGAAAGAAAATGATTATTGAATAAAACCTTATAACTCTCTAATCTCCAGAAGACACATCAGGAGAAGGTATAGCAGAGTAAGCATGATTCTCTTTTGATTGATGTTTTATTTAGACATTCATTCTAGGGAGACTATAGTTTAGCTCATTTTGAAATGCACTGCAAGATGTTTGACGTAATCTTATAGTATCCCTTTTGTTTTAGATTTTACTGCGTGAAGGATGCAAGAAGATTCTGGTCTCGGACTCCCTCTCTTTGTTGAAGAAAATGCATAGAACTCAAATGAGAGGAGTCCTTGTGGATGGTGCGTACAAAAGAAGCCATGTAGTGTACCAGATTTTCCAATTCATCCTCATGGTGGGAAGGGGGAGAGGTGGAATTTACCGACATTCTCATTTTATTATCTTCATCTTCACATAATTTGCTTGCACGGACTTATCTTTTTTTTAAAATCTTATCAAAATTACTGTATTAAAATATTGAAATTTCATCATCTTTGCACAACAATGACAAACCATCATTTGCATATCAACAACTTGGAAAATCTGCTATAGCATTAAAGGGGGGGGGGGGCAGTTATCAAGCTGTGTTACAGCATTAACACACATTTGCCCTTAATGCATGTTAAAGAGCTCTAACACGAATTTTGCTACCATAATGCAGGGTTATTCAGGTTACCATGGGTACATAGTAAGGAGATGAAAATGAATGCAGAACACCTCATTACAATGTAATTTCTATATTGCAGCTGGATTAAGTCAGTGATGCCACTCAAGGCCTCAACCCACCCTAATCACATGCACCCCATCCTGGAAGTCCTGCCCTTCCAATCACAAACCCTCCAATGGGAGATCCCATCGATATCTGAGCTCTCTCCTGGTGCTCCTTCCCTCCCCCCCACCTCGGAAGCCCCCGTTCCAAAGACAGTGCCCCCTCCCCCCCAAGCCTCCAGCACTGGGTTCAAAATGGCACCAAGTGGTAGTCTTGCAGTAATATTGCTAGGGTAAGGTTTCCGTATATTAAATTAGATGGGGCTTCTGTGCCAGGGCATCTGTCTTTGGAGGGAGGCTTCCTTATCAGTGTGTCTTGCTTTGGAAGGGGGCTTCTGGGTTGGGAGGTCTTTGGAAAGGGAGCTTTATTGAGGGAGGGGACTGATTGACTATGGCCAGCTCTTTTAAGAGGTGCTAAAGAGCATCAGGCTGTAGCTTGTGGCTGGATGTTTCTGTGATATTACAATAGCGCTGATTTTAAGGTTGATAGCAAGCAGTGTTATATACCAGGGAAGTTAGTTACCTGTGGTACTTAGCTACCACCTGTTGCTGACTCCCTCGGTAAATTAAGAACATAAGAATAGTCATACTGGGTCAGACTAATGGTCCATCTAGCCCAGTATCTTGCTTCCAACAGTGGCCAATCCAGGTCACAAGTACCTGGCGGAAACCTCATTAGTAGCAATATTCCATGCTACCAATCCCAGGGCAAGCAATGGCTTCTCCCATGTCCATCTCAATTACAGACTATGGATTTTTTCTCCAGGAACTTGTTTAAAACATTTTGAAACCCAGATACGCTAACCGCTGTTACCACATCATCTGGCAGCGAGTTCCAGAGCTTAACTATTCTTTGAGTGAAAAAATATGACCTCTTATTTGTTTTAAAAGTATTTTCATGTAATTTAATTTAGTGTCCCCTGTTCTTTGTACTTTTTGAAAGAGTGAAAAATCTGAGTTTGCTGACTGGGTAGCTACGAGGCTGGGTTCCTGTGCAGGGCATAATCCAGTATCTCTCTTCTTCAAACAATGAGCTGAAAAAGAAAATCTGGTTAAATACTTACCTGGGGAAAGTATAATTGAAATTGCTTGTTGCTTAAGAGTTTAAATAGAATGTTGACTGATATAACTTTGAAACTTAAAAGACGCAATCCAATTTCAAAATTGAAAGCTTTAGGAAAATTAATTCTCCGAGGACAAGCAGGCTGCTTGTTCTCACTGATGGGTGACGTCCACGGCAGCCCCTCCAATCCGGAACTTTACTAGCAAAGGCCTTTGCTAGCTCTCGCGCGTCCATGCGCACCGCGCATGCGCGGCCGTCTTCCCGCCCGAAACCGGCTCGAGCCGGCCAGTCTTCTTTTGTCCGCGCTCGGTACGGTCGTGTTTTCGCCGTGTCGTGCCTCGCAAAGTCGACCTCGCGCGTCCCTTTTCGCGTTTACAAAAAAAAAAAAAAAAAAAAGAAAGAAAAATCTTTCTGTGTGGGAAGGAGACTCTTCGGTCTCCTTTTTTCCCTCTATTCCCAGTTTTTCGCCCCGCTAAGTTTTCTTTCATCGTCGGGGTAGGCCGCTTTTAGGCCTCGGGTCGAAGTTTTCTTCCCCTTGTTTTTTCTGGTGCTCTTCCGCCATTTCGTCTTTTGATTTTGCCGGCGTGATTTTTCCGCCCATGACATCGAAGTCTTCCAGCGGCTTCAAGAAGTGCACCCAGTGCGCCCGGATCATCTCGCTCACTGACAGGCACGCGTCGTGTCTTCAGTGCTTGGGGCCTGAGCACCGCCCGCAGGCCTGTAGTCTGTGCTCCCTTTTACAGAGACGGACTCGGGTAGCGAGATTGGCCCAGTGGAACGTTTTGTTCTCGGGCGCTTCGTCGGCATCGGCACCGGGGGTATCGAGTGCATCGACATCTTCAGCGTCCAGACCTTCTTCCTCGGCCGCCAGTGCATCGAGGCATCGGCCCTCTGCATCGGCGCTGAGACATCGGACAGCTGCATCGACGTCGGTGGTACCGGGACCTCGTCTGCTGATGTCGTCGGACGGTGGTGCTTCGTCTGGAGTGCAGGTGAGGGCTGTCCATTCCCCTGCTGGTGGCGGTGAGCCTTCGGGTGGGTCTCCCCCTACCCTGAGGGCTCCTGCGGTACAGCCCCCCCGAGACCGACCTCCTTCGGCCTCGGCCCCGAGGAAGCGACGGCTGGATTCTACGTCCTCCTCGTCGGTGCCGGGAAGCTCCGGTGACATGCTTCGATCCAAGAAGTCGAAGAAGCATCGTCACCGGTCCCCTTCCCGTGTCGGCACCGAGAGCTCTGGGTCGCCGAGGGCGGCTCCCAGCAAGCATCGGCACTGAGAGGACAGCTCACCCTCTGTCCAGGAGGTGCCGATGCGCTCCACTCTGGACAGCCCGGAACAGCCTCCACGCCCGGAACAGGTTCTGACGTCGACGCCTGCATCGACCTCGATGCCTTTCTCTGCAGCCGCTCTAAACGAGAGCCTCCGGGCTGTTCTTCCAGAGATTCTGGGAGAGCTGTTGCGCCCTACCCCTCCGGTACCGGGGGTGCTTGCGCCACCGGTACCGTCGAGCCAGGCGCCGGCTGGTCCATCGCCCGAGGTGAGGTCTCCGGCGTCGGTACCGCGTGCGGTACCGACTGCTGTCGCCTCCCAGGAAGGCTCCCCGACTACATCGGCGGAGGGAGCTTCGCCGATGCGGGCGAGGGAGTCTACCTCTCGACGCCCCCATCGTGGACAGGGCTCCACAGAGTCGAGTCGGGCGCGGTTGCAGACACAGGTCCGTGAACTTGTGTCTGACACCGAGGGTGAGGCCTCGTGGGAGGACGAAGGAGACATCAGATATTTCTCTGACGAGGAGTCTGAGGGTCTACCTTCCGATCCCACTCCCTCTCCTGAAAGACAACTCTCCCCTCCCGAGAGCCTGTCTTTCGCTTCCTTTGTCCGGGAGATGTCTACGGCCATCCCCTTCCCGGTGGTTGTGGAGGACGAGCCCAGGGCTGAAATGTTTGAACTCCTGGACTATCCTTCTCCACCTAAGGAGGCGTCCACAGTACCCATGCACCATGTCCTAAAAAAGACATTGCTGGCGAACTGGACCAAACCAATAAGTAATCCCCACATCCCCAAGAATATTGAGTCCCAGTACCGAATCCATGGGGACCCAGAGCTGATGCGCACCCAGTTGCCTCATGACTCTGGAGTTGTGGATTTGGCCCTAAAGAAGGCTAAGAGTTCTAGAGAGCATGCTTCGGCGCCCCCGGGCAAGGACTCTAGAACCTTAGACTCCTTTGGGAGGAAGGCCTACCATTCCTCTATGCTCGTGGCCAAAATTCAGTCTTACCAGCTCTACACGAGCATACATATGCGGAACAATGTGCGGCAGTTGGCGGGCTTTGTTGATGCTCTCCCCCCTGAGCAAGCTAAGCCTTTTCAGGAGGTGGTCAGGCAGCTGAAGGCGTGCAGAAAATTCCTGGCCAGAGGGGTGTATGACACCTTTGATGTTGCGTCCAGGGCCGCTGCTCAAGGTGTGGTGATGCGCAGGCTCTCATGGCTGCGTGCCTCCGACCTGGAGAATAGACTCCAGCAGCGGATTGCGGACTCGCCTTGCCGTGCGGATAACATTTTTGGAGAGAAGGTCGAACAGGTGGTAGAGCATCTCCACCAGCGGGACACCGCATTCGACAAGTTCTCCCGCCGGCAGCCTTCAGCATCTACCTCTACAGGTAGAAGATTTTTCGGGGGAAGGAAGACTGTTCCCTACTCTTCTGGCAAGCGTAGGTACAATCCTCCTTCTCGACAGCCTGCGGCCCAGGCTCAGCCCCAGCGCGCTCGCTCTCGTCAGCAGCGTGCGCCTCAGCAAGGCCCCTCGGCTCCCCAGCAAAAGCAAGGGGCGAGCTTTTGACTGGCTCCAGCAGAGCATAGCCGAAGTCCAAGTGTCAGTGCCGGGCGACCTGCCAGTCGGGGGGAGGTTGAAAGCTTTTCACCAAAGGTGGCCTCTCATAACCTCCGATCAGTGGGTTCTTCAAATAGTCCAGCAAGGATACACCCTCAATTTGGCCTCAAAACCTCCAAATTGTCCACCGGGAGCTCAGTCTTACAGCTTCCAGCACAAGCAGGTACTTGCAGAGGAACTCTCCGCCCTTCTCAGCGCCAATGCGGTCGAGCCCGTGCCATCCGGGCAAGAAGGGCTGGGATTCTATTTCAGGTACTTCCTTGTGGAAAAGAAAACAGGGGGGATGCGTCCCATCCTAGACCTAAGGGCCCTGAACAAATATCTCATAAAAGAAAAGTTCAGGATGCTTTCCCTGGGCACCCTTCTTCCCATGATTCAGGAAAAAGATTGGCTATACTCTCTGGACTTGAAGGACGCCTACACGCACATCCCGATACTGCCAGCTCACAGACAGTATCTGCGATTTCAGCTGGGCACGCGTCACTTCCAGTACTGTGTGCTACCCTTTGGGCTCGCCTCTGCGCCCAGGGTGTTCACAAAGTGCTTGGCTGTGGTAGCAGCGGCACTTCGCAGGCTGGGGGTGCACGTGTTCCCATATCTCGACAATTGGCTGGTGAAGAACACATCCGAGGCAGGAGCCCTGCAGTCCATGCAGATGACTATTCGCCTCCTGGAGCTACTGGGGTTTGTGATAAATTATCCAAAGTCCCATCTTCTCCCAGTGCAGAAACTCGAATTCATAGGAGCTCTGCTGGATTCTCGGACGGCTCGCGCCTATCTTCCAGAGGCGAGAGCCAACAACTTGTTGTCCCTCGTCTCGCGGGTGCGAGCGTCCCAGCAGATCACAGCTCGGCAGATGTTGAGATTGTTGGGCCACATGGCCTCCACAGTTCATGTGACTCCCATGGCCCGCCTTCACATGAGATCTGCTCAATGGACCCTAGCCTCCCAGTGGTATCAGGCTGCTGGGGGTCTAGAAGACGTGATCCACCTGTCCACGAGTTTTCTCAAATCCCTGTATTGGTGGACGATTTGGTCCAATTTGACTCTGGGACGTCCCTTCCAAATTCCTCAGCCACAAAAAGTGCTGACAACGGATGCGTCTCTCCTGGGCTGGGGAGCTCATGTCGATGGGCTTCACACTCAAGGAAGCTGGTCCCTCCAGGAACGCGATCTGCAGATCAATCTCCTGGAGTTGCGAGCGATCTGGAACGCTCTGAAGGCTTTCAGAGATCGGCTGTCCCACCAAATTATCCAAATTCAGACAGACAACCAGGTTGCCATGTACTACGTCAACAAGCAGGGGGGCACCGGATCTCGCCCCCTGTGTCAGGAAGCCGTCAGCATGTGGCTCTGGGTCGCCGTCACGGCATGGTGCTCCAAGCCACATATCTGGCAGGCGTAAACAACAGTCTGGCCGACAGGTTGAGCAGGATTATGCAACCTCACGAGTGGTCGCTCAATTCCCGTGTAGTGCGACAGATCTTCCAGGTGTTTGGCACCCCCTTGGTAGATCTCTTCGCATCTCGAGCCAACCACAAAGTCCCTCAGTTCTGTTCCAGGCTTCATGCCCACGGCAGACTGGCATCGGATGCCTTCCTCCTGGACTGGGGGGAGGGTCTGCTGTATGCTTATCCTCCCATACCTCTGGTGGGGAAGACTTTGTTGAAACTCAAGCAAGACAGAGGCACCATGATTCTGATTGCTCCTTTTTGGCCGCGTCAGATCTGGTTCCCTCTTCTTCTGGAGTTGTCCTCCGAAGAACCGTGGAGATTGGAGTGTTTTCCGACCCTCATCACACAGGACGAAGGGGCGCTTCTGCATCCCAGCCTCCGGTCCCTGGCTCTCACGGCCTGGATGTTGAGAGCGTAGACTTTGCCTCTTTGGGTCTGTCAGAGGGTGTCTCCCGCATCTTGCTTGCTTCCAGGAAAGATTCCACTAAGAGGAGTTACTTCTTTCTATGGAGGAGGTTTGCCGTCTGGTGTGACAGCAAGGCCCTAGATCCTCGCTTTTGTCCTACACAGACCCTGCTTGAATACCTTCTGCACTTGTCTGAGTCTGGTCTCAAGACCAACTCTGTAAGGGTTCACCTTAGTGCGATCAGTGCATACCATTACCGTGTGGAAGGTAAGCCGATCTCAGGACAGCCTTTAGTTGTTCGCTTTATGAGAGGTTTGCTTTTGTCAAAGCCCCCTGTCAAGCCTCCTACAGTGTCATGGGATCTCAATGTCGTTCTCACCCAGCTGATGAAACCTCCTTTTGAGCCACTGAATTCCTGCCATCTGAAGTACTTGACCTGGAAGGTCATTTTCTTGGTGGCAGTTACTTCAGCTCGTAGAGTCAGTGAGCTTCAGGCCCTGGTAGCCCAGGCCCCTTACACCAAATTTCATCAAAACAGAGTAGTCCTCCGCACTCACCCTAAGTTTCTGCCGAAGGTTGTGTCGGAGTTCCATCTGAACCAGTCAATTGTCTTGCCAACATTCTTTCCCCGTCCTCATTCCTGCCCTGCTGAACGTCAGCTGCACACATTGGACTGCAAGAGAGCATTGGCCTTCTATCTGGAGCGGACACAGCCCAACAGATAGTCCGCCCAATTGTTTGTTTCTTTTGATCCCAATATCCAATTGGCTAGCAGATTGCATTTCCTTCACTTACGGCCAGGCTGGGCTGGCTCTTGAGGGTCATGTCACGGCTCATAATGTTAGAGCCATGGCGGCGTCGGTAGCCCACTTGAAGTCAGCCGCCATTGAAGAGATTTGCAAAGCTGCGACGTGGTCATCTGTCCACACATTCACATCTCATTACTGCCTGCAGCAGGATACCCGACGCGACAGTCGGTTCGGGCAGTCAGTTCTTCAGAACCTGTTTGGGCTTTAGGATCCAACTCCACTCCCCGAGGGCCCTGTTTGTTCTGTTCCAGGCTGCACTCTCAGTTAGTTGGTAAATTTTTTAGGTCAATCTCAGTTATGTCCTCGCCGTTGCGAGGCCCAATTGACCATGGTTGTTGTTTTGAGTGAGCCTGGGGGCTAGGGATACCCCATCAGTGAGAACAAGCAGCCTGCTTGTCCTCGGAGAAAGCGAATGCTACATACCTGTAGAAGGTATTCTCCGAGGACAGCAGGCTGATTGTTCTCACAAACCCGCCCGCCTCCCCTTTGGAGTTGTGTCTTCCCTTCTCTTTGTTTTGCTACATATGAGACTGGCCGGCTCGAGCCGGTTTCGGGCGGGAAGACGGCCGCGCATGCGCGGTGCGCATGGACGCGCGAGAGCTAGCAAAGGCCTTTGCTAGTAAAGTTCCGGATTGGAGGGGCTGCCGTGGACGTCACCCATCAGTGAGAACAATCAGCCTGCTGTCCTCGGAGAATACCTTCTACAGGTATGTAGCATTCGCTTTAGTTACTCATTTTGTTTGCTGTGAAAAGAAAGTAAAATGTAATAAAGTATATTTGGGAATAAAAGCAAAGCTGTTGTCTTAGCTTCTGTCTCATGGTTGCAAGAGCTGACACATCCCTAAACACAACTCTGGTTTCTAATAAAGTAACGCTTGTGTGGAAGTGAACCTTTTCTCAGGGGAAATCTGCCAATCACTTTCACTGTGACCAATGGTTGTTTTGCCATTGTATTGAAAAAAGGTGCTGCTGAAGCCAATTCGATTTATATAATGTTGCCCAATTTGCCAGCTTTCCTAATTTCTGTAAGCATTTGTTCATTTGTCTGTCTGTTCTGTCCCAGCGGACAGTAGTACAGCCCTACCAGTACAGTTTCCCTTCACACATGGAATTTCTATCCACAAGGATTCCACGCTGCTATTTTTCATGTAGAATATTTATTTTATTTAACTGAATTCCGTCTTTTAACATATCGCACAAACCTCCCTCCCCCCCCCCCTCCAATTTGATCCTGTAATAGAAGTAGGTGATCCCTTGAGCACTGAAGTGGGTGTCCTGGGTTGAAAACCCGGAGGTCCCAACTAGTGGTAGACAGGTCACTTGCGAGGCACAGAGCAGAACCAGACGGGAACAAACTGGAGAGGACGGAGTGGTCTAAGGTTCTAGCCGACCTAGGTCTGGGCTGAAGCAGGCATAAGCTAAACCACAGGTGTAGGAACTAGCTGTAGTTCTCGAGGACCTATCCCAAGATGGGTTTCAGTTGAGCTGGGAAAGGAACATGAACTGGAAGCAGCTTTATCCTCGGATGGGCTTTGGCTGAGCTGGAACAGGAACAAGGGCTGGAAGTATCCTTATCCCAGTATGGGCTTCGGCTGAGCTGGAACAGGAGCAAGAGCTAGAAGCAGCCTTATTGCAGAACGGGCTTCGGCTGAGCTGGAACAGGAACAAGGGCTGGAAGCAGCCTTATCCCAAGACCGGCTTCAGCTTATCTTCCTCACACCTTAATTAATACCTAATTCAAGTCAGTGATACTGCTTCCTCACTTCCATGCAAAGAACAGAAAGTAACTTTCTTTTAAGGCAAAAGTTTATGCCCTGCTACTATCGTTTTTTAATTCTCTTGGCTGTTATAGTTATGTTTCTGCCTCTAGAAGAAAGTGTGTCACGTCTGTGGCCGTGACCACCCTCATACTTACCCTGTTTCTGGGAGTCAGTGGCTGTGCTGGCTTCTGCTTGTCTCTGTGTCTGTCTCTGTCTTAGTTTCTCTCTGGCTCTGTGTGCTGATTGCCTTGCTGGACCTCACCTGTGTGGGCTATGCCTCTTCCAAGATGGCTGCCGCCTCCTCTATGCCAGTATCCAAGATGGCTCCTGCTTGTCCTTCCTGTGGGCTCACATCCTCTGTGTGTCAAGCCTCTGTTTGGAGGCAAGAAACTTCCTGCTTCTGTCCTGCTGGTGGTGACTCATCAGTGAGTTCCTTTATAAGGAAGGCCTGTGCTTGCAGTCAGGGCCTTCGCATGGTGTCATTGTCTGGTGTCATGCCCAGAGGCCGACAGGTTAGTCAGTGTGTTGCTGCGCTGCTTCTAAGCCTGTCTTCTGTTTGGGCTTGCCCTTCTGTTTAGTACCTGAGGGCTGCTTGCCCTTCTGTGTGGGCTTGCCCTTCTGTTTAGTACCTGTGGGCTGGTTGCCCTTCTGCGTGGGCTGCTAGCCCTTCTGCCTTTAGTCTGTGTTTGGAGCCTGCTGTTCAGCCCTGGTTTCCCCATCTGTGTTTGCAGCCTGCCCTACTCCCTGCTTGTATATTCTCTGTGCACATCCTGAACCTTGTATATCCTGTGTGCACATGCTGGTCCCTGCTTGTTCGTCCTGAGTCCTGGTTTTGGCTAGCTAGTGTTATCCAGTTTTCCGCTCTGCCTAGCTACCTTCTGTCCCGTGTGTCTACCTTGTACCTTGCTTGTATATCCTATGTGCTTATCCGGATCCCTGCTTATGTATCCTGATTCCTGTATTTGTCTAGCTAGCGTGTATCTTCTGGGGGATTTATCCTGTTACCTGCCTCGTCCTAGCTAGTGGGTTTGCCCTGTGGGTATTCCCTGTCTCCCCTTCTTCCTTGCTTGCATGTCTGCCCTAGTCCCTGCTCCTGATAAGCTTCTGTCTGTCTAGTCTGTCCGGTGTGTCTGTTTTAGCGGCTGTGTGCAGCGCTTAGTGCAGTCTAGTATTGTTTCCTCGTGTTTCCTAGACCTGTGGTGGGTCCTCTGGATCTCCAGTTCCGGCCTTGCCCTGCAAGTCCTGTCGGCCGCCTGCACGCTAGAGCTCAACTCTAGTGGAAAGGTGGCTAAGTACAGGTGAAGCGGCTCCTGTTCTGCCGGTTCCAGTTGCCTGCTCCCAATCCACAGGTCCAGTCCGGCCCTTCCGTGTGTTCCGCTCCAGGGTGGTCTTGCCTGCCTTTGCCGCTCCTCGGCAGGGGTCCAAGGACTCACTATTCCCAGTTCCGCCTCGAGGACCTGACAGCATGCCAAGGCCCTCGAGAATGCAACAGAATGCAAAGGCCATGAGTCCAGCAAGATCAGCCGTTCAGGTGGGCTTCCTGCCCATGACTTCGTTCCCTATGGACAATCTGGGTGCAGTTTCTGATGTTGACTTAGATTCCTATGCCAGTCCGGATCCCGGTGTAGCTCCTGATTCCAGTTCAGATCCCAGTTCCGACCTGATTTTTTCTTTGGATTCGTTAATGACCCTCCAGGATTACCGGGTACAACTTTTGTCTGATCCAGCCCTGAAAGATACTCCTGAGGCAGCAGCGGAGAGAGAGCGTGTTTCTGGGCGAGGGTTTTTTGAAGACCCAGTTTCTGCTATGGATCCCTCTACCAAGCTCTTCCTTTACCGCTTCCAACTTCTCTCGGATCCAGCTCTGCGGAATACTCCTGAGGCTCATGCTGCAAGGAGGTGGATGAGTGGCCCCAGTCCAGCTCCGGGTCAGAGTTCCAGTTCCAGTCCAGCTCCTGAGGCTAAGGCCGAAAGAAGGCGCTGTGGGATTTCTCCGCTCAGGGCTCCTCAGCAGTTTCGGAGGTGAGGCCGAGTGAGACGTCGGACCAAGCCTCTGATTCCAGTCCAAGTAGTGCCGCCACCTAGGCGCCTGAGTCCAGTCCAGGGGGTGCTTCATTCTGAGTCCCCGCTTCCAGCTCAAGTAACGCTTCCACTTCAGCTTCCGAGTCCAGTCCGAGGGAAGCTTTCGATTGAGCCTCTGATTCCTGCTCGAGTGGCGCTCCTGGCCGAGCCTCCAGTCCTCGTTCAAGTGGCATGTCCTTTGAACCCCCTGAGTCCAGTCCGAGGGGTGCTTCTGACAGAGTCTCCGAGGCCTATGCAAGTGGCACTCCAGGTCGAGCCTCCGGTTCTTGTCCAAGTGACCCATCCAGTCAAGCCACTGAGTCCAGTTCGAGGGGGGCGTCTAACCAAGCCTCCGGTGCCAGTCCGAAGGGTGGTTCAGGTGGAGCCTCCGCTTCCAGTCCAGAGGGCACCTCCAATCAAGCTCCTAAGGCCAGTTCGAGTGGTGCTTCAGATCGAGCCTCAGATTCCTGTCCAAAGGGTATTTGCTGCCAAGCCTCAGTTAAAGTTCTGTTCCTGCCAGGAGGCAGAGGGTGCCTCGAGTTCTTGTTCCAGTCAAGACTCTGATTCCAGTCCGGGTCCAGCTGCTATTCAGAGTTCCAGTTCCAGCCAAGATGCGGAGTTTGCTCTGAGTTCCAGTGCAAGCCAAGATGCTGAGTCCGTTCCGAGTTCCAGGATCAGCCAAGATGCTGAGTCCGTTCCGAGTTCCAGTTCCAGCCAAGATGCTGAGTCCGTTCCGAGTTCCAGTTCCAGCCAAGATGCTGAGTCCGTTCCTAGTTCCAGTTCCAGCCAAGATGCTGAGGCCGTGCCGAGTTCCAGTCAAGCTCCTTACGCCCGCCCGGGTCCCGGTCCCGGTCCCGGTTTGCTTCTTGACTCTAGTCCGGGTCCCAGTCCCAGTTTGCTTCCTGAGTTCAGTCTGGGTTCCCTCAGAGAAGGGTTCCTTTTGAACTTTGTTCCTCTTGCTACATCCAAGTTTCTGAGTCTGCCCAGCGGTGATTCGAAGGAGCCTCCTGGTCACAAGTTTTACTTTTGTCTGCCAATTTTGAACTTCCTTGTGACTTCCAGTCCAGTGATCTATGTCTGGCTTTTGAGACCCATCAGGAGGTTTCACCATAGTTACCCCTGGACACCTGAACTCCTCAGGGAGACCGAGAGGGGGGTCTTGAGGAGGGGGTACTGTCACGTCTGTGGCTGTGACCACCCTCATACTTACCCTGTTTCTGGGAGTCAGTGGCTGTGCTGGCTTCTGCTTGTCTCTGTGTCTGTCTCTGTCTTAGTTTCTCTCTGGCTCTGTGTGCTGATTGCCTTGCTGGACCTCACCTGTGTGGGCTAAGCCTCTTCCAAGATGGCTGCCGCCTCCTCTATGCCAGTATCCAAGATGGCTCCTGCTTGTCCTTCCTGTGGGCTCACTTCCTCTGTGTGTCAAGCCTCTGTTTGGCGGCAAGGAACTTCCTGCTTCTGTCCTGCTGGTGGTGACTCATCAGTGAGTTCCTTTATAAGGAAGGCCTGTGCTTGCAGTCAGGGCCTTCGCATGGTGTCATTTTCTGGTGTCATGCCCAGAGGCCGACAGGTTAGTCAGTGTGTTGCTGCGCTGCTTCTAAGCCTGTCTTCTGTGTGGGCTTGCCCTTCTGTTTAGTACCTGAGGGCTGCTTGCCCTTCTGTGTGGGTTTGCCCTTCTGTTTAGTACCTGTGGGCTGGTTGCCCTTCTGCCTTTAGTCTCTAACATCCTCCTTCAACCTCCAGCTATGTTCCACCACCCCTACTCACCGTGATGGCCATTGCCTTGACCTCGTCCTCTCCTCTTCCGGCTCACCCTCCAATTTCCACACCTCAGCTCTTCCTGTCTCTGATCATCACCTGATCACCTTCACGCTTCTTCACCCTCCCCCTCAGCCCCGCCCAACATTAACCACTACTTCCAGGAATCTCCAGGCTATTGACCCTCCCACCTTATCATCTAGTATTTCTAATCTCCTCCCCTCCATCATGTCCTCCGAGTCTGTCGACGAGGCTGTCTCCGCTTACAATGCCACTCTCTCCTCTGCTCTGGACACCCTTGCACCATCCACCTCCCATCCCACAAGGCGTACTAATCCCCAGCCCTGGCTGACCCCTTGCATCCGTTACCTTCGCTCCTGCGCCCGGTCTGCTGAACGCCTCTGGAGGAAATCTCGCACCCATTCAGATTTCCTTCACTACAAATTCATGCTATCCTCCTTCCAGTCCTCACTATTCCTTGCCAAACAGGACTATTACACCCAGTTGACCAATTCTTTCAGCTCCAACCCCCATCATCTCTTCGCCACCCTTAACTCCCTCCTCAAAGTACCCTCCGCTCCCACCCCCCCCCCCCCTCGCTCTCTCCTCAATCACTGGCTAATTACTTCCGTGACAAGGTGCAAAAGATCAACCTTGAGTTCACTACCAAGCCATCTACTCCTCTTCACCCGTCAACCCTCTCTCTCAACCAACCAACCCAGGCCTCCTTCTCCTCCTTTCCTGACATCACCGAGGAGGAAACACCCTTTCTCTTCTCAATCTACACCTCTTTCCTGTGCTCCCTGATCTCATCTCATGGTTTCCAGTATCATCTCTATGCTGATGACACCCAGCTGTATCTCTCCACACCAGACATCACCGCGGAGACCCAGGCAAAGGTATCAGCCTGCTTATCCGACATTGCTGCCTGGATGTCCAACCGCCACCTGAAACTGAACATGTCCAAGACCAAACTCATCGTCTTTCCACCAAAACCCACTTCTCCTTTTCCTCCACTTTCTGTCTCAGTTGATAACACCCTCATCCTCCCCGTCTCATCTACCCGCAACCTCGGAGTCATCTTTGACTCCTCCCTCTCCTTCTCTGCTCATATCCAGCAGATAACCAAGACCTGTCGCTTCTTCCTCTTTAACATCAGCAAAATTCGCCCTTTCCTCTCTGAACACACCACCTGAACTCTCGTCCACGCTCTCCTTACCTCTCGCCTTGACTACTGCAACTTACTCCTCACCGGCCTCCCACTTAGCCATCTGTCCCCCCTTCAATCTGTTCAGAACTCTGCTGCACGTCTTATATTCCGCCAGAACCGATACACTGATATCACCCCTCTCCTCAGGTCACTTCACTGGCTTCCTATCAGATACCGCATTCAATTCAAGCTTCTCCTTCTTACCTACAAATGCACTCAGTCTGCCGCCCCTCATTACCTCTCTACCCTCATCTCCCCTTACGTTCCCACCCGAAACCTCCGTTCACAGGACAAATCCCTCCTCTCAGTACCCTTCTCCACCACCGTCAACTCCAGGCTCCGCTCCTTCTGCCTCGCCTCACCCTATGCTTGGAACAACCTTCCTGAGCCCTTACGCCAAGCCCTCTCCCTGCCCATCTTCAAGTCTTTGCTTAAAGCCCACCTCTTCAATGCTGCGTTTGGCACCGAACTCTTACCGTTCAGTAAATCCAGACTGCCCCAATTTGACTGCCCCTTTCAGACTGACTGTTCACTTGTCTCTTAGATTGTAAGCTCATTGAGCAGGGACTGTCCCTCTATGTTAAATTGTACAGCGCTGCGTAACCCTAGTAGCGCTTTAGAAATGTTAAGTAGTAGTAGTAGTAGTAGTACTAGGGGACATTTTCTGTTTCTGTGGTGTTGCATTGTATGCAGAGTCTGGCATCTTGGCGGTTCAGTTTAATTTTTGTCTAAATAGAAAGTTTACGATTACTTATTCTATAGTGGATTAGGGTGTATCTGTGTTTGTGAAAAAGACATGGCTTTCAGTTGGCATTGACTGTGCAGGATCTGTACTATTCTGTCTGGTTTTATTTTACAATAGGTGAATTGATGTTCTAGTGCTCACTGTAGTGTTTAAGATGCTTTCCTTTTCCTTGTGTGACTCATAGAAACGACTGCTTATGGTATGGTAGAATTGCTCTATAGGTCCTGAGTGTTTTGTATTCTCGGCATGCCTAGTACTGGATTTTGGAGGGGAGTGTTAAAAATGACCAGCCCCGGGTGTCAACTACCCTAGCAACGCCACTGGCCCAGAGTTAACCTGGGTGGGCCCTTCCCACCCCTACCCCTACAACTGTACATACATACAATATACTATTTTTTTTTTTTTTTTTTTTTTTTTTAATGACCTGACATCTGCCCCTTTCTCTCTGGACCTCCTCCCCCAGTCCTACCTCAGAGCCGTTGCCCATTGCAATTCCTATAGGCAACCTGCACTAGCCCTGCAGGCTTCTCTCTACAACATTCCCACCAAAAACACAAGAAATGACATCATTGAGGGCAGGACATGATAGAAGCCTGCAGGGCCGGTGCAGGATGCCGCCAGCAGTTGCTCTGGGGTAGAGAGACGGGCTGATGCCAGGCCACGAGTGGAGAAGAGGGAGAGAGAGTAGTGAGGCTTTACCACTGAAGAGTTTTGGGGGCTTCATGGGCTGCTGACTGGGTGGACCTGAGGCAAGAATGGGTGGTAGCTACGCCACTGCTGTTATATATTAGAATCCCCATGAAGTAAAGTAAAAATTTGCAGCACTGTTTTTTTTCTTTAGCTGACATTTCATTTTCATTCACTTTACTTAGAAGGTTAAGGCAAAGAAATGAGTCATCTCCATACCCCAGACTAAAGTGTCATGATGCAGGGGTCAGGATTTGGATGCCCTATGCATTGAGGCTGGTCAGATTGGGGTGCACCCCTGAGGTGGTGTGCTTTATAACAAATATGATAACTGCCATTTTTTTTGTTGGTTTTTTTTTTTTTTTTTAATTAAGCATTGTTATACACATCATGGCGGTTTACAATCCATAGTATAATAACAGTAAAATTGGGACAAATATTGAAATAAAATATGACACTTAGGGGGGGATTTATCAAGGTGCAGTAAAAGTTTGCCCTTTACCACACGTTGATGCCCCATGGGATTCAGCAACCTGTGGGATCCCTTACCACAGGTTGCTGAATCCTGGACCAAGGGAATAACGCTGCTTCCGAGCCACCTTGCAAGCAGCATTATTCCCACTGTCCGGGAGTATCGGGCCGCAGCTCTGGGACTCTCCCCCCGATGTAAAGTTTCCTCTCCCATGTCCACCTACCCCGTCCCTTAGTGTCTACTGTAAAAGTCTTCATTGGTGGCTCGGGGGGAGGGGGTCTAGGGCAGTCTGAGGGAGTCTGATGGTCTAGGGGCTCTTCAGGCAGGATCAATGCCCAATTGCGCCTGCCCACTCGGGTGCTGTCCTTTAGTGGTGCCTCTAGCGGTAGTGTCGCACAATTACCGCTAGGGGGTCATATTTCATATAAGGAAATATGACCCCTAGTGGTAGTTGAGCCATTGGAGGACAGTGCCCGGAGTGGGCAGGAGTGATTGGGCATCTCTCCTGCCTGAAGAGCCCCCAGACCCATCCAACCCCCCCCCCACCCCATATGACCCCCTCAGACTCTCCTGGACCCCCCACCCCCAGACCAACAGTAAAGACTTTTATGGTAGGCACTTAGGGATGGGAACTTTACATCATGGGGGGGGTGGTTATTAAAATTATAAAGATAGTTAAAACACATGAGGAAGGGGATGCATAGCACAACAAATTATTCCAAGTGTTCAAGGTGCTCGTCATGGGAGGTATGCATCCAGACCCTTGGGATGGTATGGGTTTCCCAGATCTACTTAGCCATCTCATCTGAGAAGTGGAATTTGAAAATGGAGGGGGGAGAGTTAAAAAGAAAAATAAAGGGGCAAGGAGTGGGTATGTTATACTGCCTTTCTGTGGATACAAAGTGGTTTACATTTTATATACAGATACTTTTTTATTTTATTTTATATATGTATTTGTTTTGAGAAGGATCTTCAGTGTAACATATGTTTTCATTTACAGAAGAGAGCATTTGTGAATCGTGTCTTTCTCCCGTACTGCCTTCAGGTAGGACATCTAGAAAAATCTCATTTCCTTCTAAATATTCCATATTTAGAATTACAGGATATATACCGTGGTCACTTTTTGGATAATTCATTAGCTATTGTAATCAGTTTAAGATGATTCACAGGTAGTAATGCTATAGGTTTTAATACTATACTCTGAAGGGTTGATGCTTAGAGAAATATTTTCAAGTAGATTAACAGGTGAGGAGAAGCTATAGAGGATTTCGATTTACAGTATGTATTATTCTTGAAGAATTCTGTGAAAAGAATCCAAATTCTGTATACAATGTTTTAAAATCCTACATACTTATTTTTTGTGTGTTGAATTCACCTGCCATAAGGTTTGGCTCCTTTCCACCCCAATTTTGACCCCTTCCTCAGGCTTGACCCTCACCAGCTCACTCTCCATCCTCCCCAACATAGCAGTATTTCCCGCACATAGGGCATATTCACCCCCTAGCCTTCTCTACTCCCTTTCAAGGATGTACACCTCCCAGCTTTCTCCTTCTGCTGCCTAGTCCTTTCTCTACCAGCCATCCTAGATTTCTTTCCCTCATTCTGCCCCTGGTAAGACCCCCCCCCCCCCCAAGTTTTCTCTGTCCCCAACCTCTCCCACTTTCTGCAGCCCCAGATCTCTCTGTCCTCTCTCTCCTCCCAAGTCACAAACCCACTACAACCCCAAGGCACACACCCACTACTCCCACCCATCACTCACTGTCCCCCTCCCAGCTACATACCTACCACTCACTCTTCCCCTCCACCTTCCACCCATCCTTACTGGATTGCTTGTTACTGCAAGAGGAGGAGCGTAGCTGCACCTCAAGCCTTGTCCTTCTCCTCTGCTGCCCTAGAAGGGTGGCAGGAAACCACAGAAGCTATCACTGCTGCTGTCTTCTGGACCTTGTGCAGAATTCCCCTAGGAGTAACATATTCTAATTTGAATAAGTTGACAAATTGGTTTCCACATAGGTATTTTTTCGGACTACTATTTAGTATATTTATCAATGAAATAGTCCATCTGTGTACTATTAGCACATTCTACTACCACATAGAGAGAAATGAGACTTCTGTTCCTTCCCTAGCTGGCAGGTTGAAGCTTCCCTGAAAACCACCTGCGATATCATGGAGACATTACCCTTTTGGCTCTTATTATTTCAAGTACCTGATCTGGAAGTCACATTTTGAAACATAGAATATGGTGGTAGATAATGACCATATGGCCCATCCAGTCTGCCTATCCACAACTGCCCAATTTTGTAATCTCGTTCTGTCTCTCAGAGGTAGTCTGTGCTTCTCTTCTGCCTTCTTAAATTCTAATAATGTCCTTTTCTCCACGGGAAAGCTGTTCCACAAACCATTACTTTGATTTCTTCTGAATCCCTGTCACCCTTACCTTGTGCTACCCCAATCTAGATCAGGGGTTCACAAGTTCCGTCCTTGAGGGTAGCAAACAGGATGATTTTTCAAGATATCCCTGATGAATATGCATGAGAGAGATTTGCGTACAATGGAGATGGTATGCATGCAGATTTATCTCAGGCATATTCATCAGAGGTGCCTGAAAACCTTGACCTGTTACAGTACTCAAGGACTGAACTTTGGCACCTTTATTCTAGAGCCTCCTTTCTACTTGCCAGTGTACCTGAATGTAGCTCACCTTGAGCTACTACTGAAAAAGGTGTGAGCTAAATCTAAATAAATGATAATAAATAATACTAAAGGAGGTTTACTAGCAACTCGCCCTACTGCGTATTTATTGTTTAGGAGGTGTCATATCTTTTTCCTCCGAGGTATGTATGTTTAGATCTTTAAATTTGCACCCATGTGCTTTATAGTGAAGGCACTTTTAGAGCTGCTTGCAGAGTGGTGTACTTAGGATGTACAAAATCCAGAGTTGCTGTTCCGTGATAGGGTGGTGAGAGGCTGAAATGCATGGTGATCATTCTGATGGTCTCAAGGTGGCAAAACAATGTGATGAGGCAGTGACCTAAACTAGAAGGATGCTAGGCCTCATAGGGAGAGGCATAACCAGCAGAAGAAAGGAGGTGGTAATGCCCTTCTGCAGGTCATTGGTGAGGCCCCACTTGTATTGTGTTCAGTTGTGGAGGACATGAAAAGATTTGAAGCAGCTTAGAGGAAGGTGTCAAAAATGGTATGAGATTTGAGCCAAAATATGTATAAGAAGAGTCTTGAAGGCCTGAATATGTATACCCTAGAGGAAAGGAGGGCCAGGGGAGGTACGATATACAGGATGAGGCAAAAAAAAAAAGATATACAGGATGAGGCAAAAAAAAAAAGATACCCCCTAGAGATTTTTGCAGTTTTCTCAGCAACCCCTTTGAATTTCAATGAGAAATTTTATGTATTTATTTAGTCATCATACTTACATATTACTATTAAACATTTAGGGGGTCTTTTACTAAGGCAGACTAGCGTTTTTATCGTTCGCTAAACGCTAGAGATACCAATGTATTCCTGTGGGCATCTCTAGCAGTTAGTGTGCACTAAAAACACTAGTGCGCCTTAGTAAAGACCCCTTTAATTATCTTGTTATGTTGATGCTACTGACGTTTTAGCGTTACTACCTAGTGAATTTTGCGCATTAAAAATGTTTGAGCTAAAACACAGTAAAATAATGTCATTCAGATAAGGTTAACATTGTGTTAGAACTTTACAATCACTGCAAATGCTCAAATTGTCCATCCTCTCTCTCTCTTTAGGTTTTAAATTTAAGGGCCAAGTCTAAGTCTTGAGTAAAAGTAGGACAAAACAAATAGAGAAAGCACAGACCTTCAGTCAATTGGTCCCTGTTGCAGGCTGTCCCAGATCATCTGCAGCGCTTCCTTGAGTTTGGCAGTTGTTTGCAACTTTGGGTGTTGTTTGTGATAGGCCTCCAACATTGCTCCCCAAACAAAGTCTACGTCGCTGTGACGACAATTAACAGTAATCTGGTACTTTTTTTTTTTTTTCATATAATGGTAGTTTTACAGTGCAAACATTTTTGAATGCACACCAGTGTCCATACTAAAAAGTCTGTAGCTTTGCTGTGTTTAAAGATAATCTCATTTCACTCAGCACATAAACATAGATATTAGCAACAAATAAAGCTGTAAAATTTCACATTGAAATTCCAAGTGGTTGCTGAGAAAACAACAAAAACTCAGGGTTTTTTTTTCCTCACCCTGTAAACGTTTAAATACTTGAAAAGTGGTAATATACAAAACATATCTTTTTCAGAGATGGGGATGTGGTAGGAACTAGAGGATATGAATTAAGATTGCCAGGTAACATCAAGAAATACTTTTCAAGAGAGAGGAGGATGATGGATGCCTGGAATACCTTCCTAGTGGAGGTGGTAGGGACAAAGAGAGTGACGGGATTCACAAACACATAATATAAACAAAGGATCCCTTTATTGGAATCAAAGCAATATTCAAATGACCTTTTCTCACTTACATAGCATAGAAGGGTGCAGATACAACTCTGACTGCTTTGTTGGGCAGACTGGATTGATCATACACGCCTTTATGTGCCGTCATTTACTGTGTTACTATATTTTTGAACTACAAGTGAAGTCTTACCAGAGACTTATGCAGAGACAACACCATCTTCTTAGTCATGCTGGCTGTTTCTCACCCTGTGCACGCAAGCATCTTGCTGACTTTTGTTATTATCTTTTCTACATGTTTGGCCACTTTAGGATCATTAGATATGATCATCTCCAGATCCTATTTTTGCACACAGAAATACTTCACCCTCATACTGTTCTGCTTCCTGCATATGTTAGTATTAAATCTTAGCTTCCAACTAAATCACTCCCAGGGCTTCACTTGTACACCTGTTCCACCATTGCAAATTTTAGTATCATCTAAAAACTTCTGAACAGAGCCATTCCTACATCATGCCACTGGTAATCCCCTTTTCCTTGGAACAAACTCAGTTTACCATTATCCTTATTTCCCACTCATGACTTAAAAACCTGCAGTGTGGCTTTCTACCATATTGAGGCCAATTTTGAACAGTTTGTGGTGTTTACAGGGTACATGGGCACTTTTGACCAACATACATTGCAGCTAATGTGAGAAATTAGTATAAGCACTAAAAACACCCATATACTTTGCACCAGTTAATTGTTCAGAATAGGAAAGGTAAAATAACACTTTTTTTCAAAAATATGGGCACACTTTTCATCCCTCAACTTAAACACACTTTGAAAAGCCTTTTTCCAATTTGGCTAAAAGTACATGTATGATGGAGGCTAACATTAGCCAGCAGAAGAGGGCAGTATTCAGTCAAGCTGGTTTGCCCAGGGTAAATGGCTTTGTAAAATGTCTTCATAGTTGCCAGTCAGCACTGTCTCAATGAGGCCAGTCACTGGGATTTAAGGTTTGGGCTGTCTCTCCTTTAAGATCAATTTGTAGAACAAGGTTCAATGCCCATACACCAAGGTTCATTTCTGTTCAGTTTTCCTCCTGTCTTTGAGTTCCCCCATTTTAGGGATGCATTAAATGAAAAGCAAAGAATGATAAATTTTAAGGCAAAAAAGAGGGTACAGCAGTCATGTCTAAAAACAGCATAATTTGTGTGTATTTCTCCCCATTAGTCTAGCTGTAGTCTTGTGTTCTTGTTTTACTTGAAGACAGCCCTTAGCTATTAGTTCCAAATTTGGCCTGTTGTATCTGCTTGTTCTCAGAGAAGGTGCTTATGGATTCCTTGTAACTGTCATTCTGTGATGATTTATACTACTAAGCCACCTCCTTTCTGGGAGTTGTTCCTACTCCTTTTTAATATATATTTTTTTCTTGTTAGTGCTGCTGATAAACAGACATGTAGCCAGTTCAGGCAGCTAACCACGCATACTTAAAGCTTCTAGAAAATTCTGGAAGTGTCCTCCCAGTTGGCATATGTGACAGTCTTCTGACCCAGAAGCTGAATTCATTGTTGTTGTTTTTTAATCAGCAAAAGGCAATTACCTGCAAGCAATTACACTCTGTGTGCTCGGTTGATATAAATGTTTGAAACTGTAACGCACTCTCTTAAAATCTAATGTCTCTGTTCTCTTTTATAGAGGGCAGGCAGAAATAATGTGTTTTTTAGCTTCAGGTGTCTGCCTCTTACAATATTTAATTATTTTTTTCCTTTGTTTTTCTTTTTTACAATATCTTTTTGCTCCAGATGCATCTAAGCCTTTTAGTGTGACAGTATTCCACTGCAGGCATGTGTTTCACAAGGAGTGTCTGCCTATACCCAGCATGGTAAGCAGCTAATTTAATCTACACAGATAACATGGAGAAGGTTAGCTACAGCCAGGAAGATATTGTCTGCTGCTGCTGTCTGCAGTGAGGAATTATTATCAGCAGAAAATATATTGTATGAATGATAACAGCGCAGAAGCAATTATTCCTGTGATGTTTGAATAGGTATCTCAAAGGACAGGAAATATTCAAACTTCACACTAAACCCTGCAAGCAGATTTGAAAAGGAAACTCCCCACATAGCTTCTCTTTCAAAAATTGCTGCTTATGCCATGGGGAGGCTTTTGGCAATAATACTTTGCAGATTCAAAGTATGCAAGGATGAAATAGGAGCAGATTTCAATATTTAATCTTCATGTCCCAAGTCTTCCACTCAGTGGAACCGATGTTGCCCATGGAGGAAAGTATGCATGCTGTCAGTCCAGGGGCCCAGAGCAAATTTCAAAGGGAGATTTTGTACAAATAAACATCTTCTTACTTATAGGAACTCCCATTAAATAGTGAATTATTTCTGCATCTTATTTCTATTTGTTAAATTCCTCTAAACCACTGTGTTTATGACCCTATATAATATAAATCGCAAGACTACAAGGTCCCTGCTGCAAATGGCAAGTAGCTCAATAGAACTGAGTGGTTTATGAAATTGTATTGAATGCACCTGTTGCACTTCGTGTTTTTATCTGTCTTTCTCCCAATAATTTTGGGACAGCTAGACCTAGCTCCACCAAACTTTGTGTAGAGATAGGAATTTGGGGGAGAGGGGGGGAACATAGAACTTTTTCACTTTTCAAAATAGGAAGTGGTTTGAGGGACATAAGAGAGGACAGAGTTGGCAGACTTTTTTTCCATAGGCAATGTATTCAGTATTTTCCATCTCCCCATCCCCCCTAATAACTTTGAAATGGAGGGATTTAGCTGTACCAAACTTTGGTTGGAGGAAACGCTAGATTTTCTACTTTTCAAAGTTGGTGAATAATTTTGAAAGCGAGGGGCCACAGAGGGAGCAAAACTGTGACGTTGAACTGAGACTATCTAGAGTGTCACTTTTTTTTAACTTGGCTACTGTATGTACTGTTAAAATGCAGTTGAAAACTGCTGTGCTTATTTTGCATCTGTATGAAGACTGACACTTGTATTATCTGTCTCTATGGTGATAGTATTGTTTTGAACATCTTCATATTGAAGGGTCATTTTGTAGGAGATAGTATATTATGTATTCAGGTGGGTACTTAGAGAATTACCCACGAGCAAAACCATATCACCATGAGCATCTGCATCAAAATGCCTACAACCTCTTCTTGATATGACTTTAAAGTTTTAATGTTGCAGGTCTGTGTGGATGTCACTATCTTTCTCTATGGTGATAGTATACTGCAGTGAACAATAGCATCTGTTTTCATTGAGTTGCTGTATGAGTATGACTAGGAATACGTGCATTGTGTTAACCATTGTAGTAATCAAATTGTTTCTTTATTTGGCAAACTGACCCTTCCATTTTCCAAAATGGTGGTGCAGAGACAAGAGTGAGTGGGCTTCACTCCTGCCTCCCAATGTTGGAGGTGGGCGGAGGGATTTATGGGGAGGGTGGTCCACTTAGGCTCTCAGCATATTTTGGGAACGTGAATAGAGGGGATGGTTGGGGTCACTTGGACATCCATTGAAATTTGTAGGGTGGAAGGTGGGGGTGAAGGGTCGGGTGTCCAGGGGCCATGGGCCACCAGGTACATTTGTGAGGCTCAGGTGGTCTGGAGAGCCGTGGACTGTTGGATGTATCCACAGGTATTGGGGAGTTGAGGGATCCAACAAGCAAGGTTTCCAGTTGCCACTAGCTCAGACTTGTGCACATGCCTCAGGTGTGCTCGCACATATTAGTTCACATTTTTTTCTGCTTGACCTGTTTCCATACTATTTGGTTGTTGCATTGTGGAGCAAAATTGTTGTATTACCCTTGCATTGGGAAACCATGTTCTGGGGCAACTGAGAGTTCAGTGATTTGCCCAAGGGGAGCATTAGTGTGATTTGAATCCTGTTTTTTCTGGTTCCCAGCCTGCCTCTCTAACCATTAGGCTACTCCTGTACTCCATAATACTTGACCTTTCAAGTAGAAAATGCCTTGTTACCGTGTGGGGGGGTGGGGTCCTTTGCTACCGTCCCATCCTCCTCCATGTGAGACTGCCGCCTCTTTCTACCCGCTACTTGTACTTTACATTTTCCTGCAGCCCGGCAGCAGTTCAAACAGGCTGACTTTGTGACCTTCCTTCTGCTGCGTCCTGCCCTCTCTGCTACAACTTCTTATTTTGACCACTAAACAGGAAATTGCTTTAGAGAGGGCTGGACATGGCAGAAGGAAGGTCATGAAGCCAGCCTGTGCGAACCACTGCCAGGCTGTAGAAAAATGTAAGCCACAAGCAGCGGGTAGAAAGAGATGCCAGACCTGCAGGGGGGAGGATGGGAAGGTAGAGAGGTGCTGGCTGGACCCATGGGAGGATGACGACGGGGGTGCTGCAGGAAATGGGAGGAGGGGGTGCTGGAGGGAAGGGAGAAAGGTGCTGGATCCATGGGAGAAGGGGGGTCCTGGAAGGAAGGGAGAAAGGTTTTGGACCCATGGGAAGAGGAGGAGGGGCTGAAGGAAAAGGAGAGAGGAGCTGGACCCATGGTAGGAAGGAAGGAGGGAGGGTAAGGGAAAGAGATGCTGGACCAATGGGATGAAAGAAGAGGGAGTCAAATACTGAAACCACGGTGGGAAGGAGAAATGGAAGGAGGGCTGGCAGTTGAGCCAAATGCTGGAAGAGGCAGGGGAAGAGAGGGAGAGAAGCTGGGTGGGGTGAAGAGGAGAGAGGCACATTTGTGTGGAAGAGGAAGAGAGGGGACACAGGGAGGTAACAAACAGAGGGGAAATGATGTACATGGGGGGCATATGATTAGTGATACAAAGGGGAGATGCTGTGTCGGGATGGTATATAGACTCAGAGGGGCAATGCTGGACACAGGAGAAGGGTATATGTACACAGAGGGGTGATGTTAGACATGGAAGAAAATAGGAACACAGAAGGGTGAGGGACGCATAAGGACATAGAGGAGTGATATTCGACACAGGAAGAGAGGATAGGGAGACAGAGAGGTGATGATGGATGCGAGGATATGAACACAGGAGAGATACTGGACAGGGAAGTATAGGGACACAGAGAAGAAAGATGCTAAATGTGGAGATGATAGAGACATAAAGATGGAAAATGGATGGTGGACATGAAGAGAGAAGAGATATCAAATGGACAGGAGATCCTGGTGAGTAAGTTACGAGAAGACAGAGGGAAGCAGAAAACAGAGCCTGAGACCAACATGATTTGAAAAATAAAATAACTAGATAACAAAAGGAAGAAAAACTAATTTTATTTTCTATTTTGTTATTAGAGTATGTCAGATTTGAAATGTACATCCTGCCAGAGCTACTGTTAGACATGGCTGAGACCCAGGGAAAACATTTGGGAGGGGATCCCAAAGCCCACTACCAGGCTGCACTTTCTTCAGCTTCCAGCAGGCTTGGGGGGCTCTCTGGTCAGGGGCCAAGGGAAGTTGCCTTAGTCATACTCTCCTAACACCAGCCCTGGCATGTACCATCTTTATATTTTGCACAGTACAGGAGTAAGTGCATCTCGTTCAATATTTCTGGTGTTGTACTACATAACTAAGACTTATGCAGATAAGGGTCAGAGCTTGTGGGGATGGGGTGGCAATGGGAATGGGATGGGGACGAGGAAAGAGCTCACAGGGACAGGAGCAAACTTTTTTCCTGTGTCATTCTCTGCTTTCAAGTCCACATAGGGACATTCTAAAGATGTGGGTGTAAGGGTCAAAAAAAGAGAGAGAGCACTTTGGTGTTTTGAAAATATTATAGGGCAGGTATTCCCATAGTAGGAGTCATCAGAAGGTGTAAAGTAAAGATTAGGTTAGCATTAATTATAAACAGTAGAATTTTAGACAGAAATTCACCAGTAAAAGAAATGACCGTACAAATGTGTGATCAAGACCGAACATGTTCTCTGAACCTGGACAAACCATTATTATTAAAGGGAATTTTTTAAAAACTTTTATTTATATGTTATAGAAACTTTTGAAAGATTTTATACATAGAAAGCTGGCTATGCATTTATTTTTATACATACTTGAAGTAGTCATTTTAAGGGGCAGAGTTTGGGGTTTACATGTATATTTTGCAAAATACAATTTAAAAAATGCACCAGGAATGAAGGCATGGACCTAATAGATATTTATCAATTGGATTTAAAAAACATAATGGACTAAAAGCAAAATATTGGCTTTGTGACTTAATAATAAGACCTACACTTTTTGTCTTAATGTGGTATTACGTTAACATCCTGTTCACAATGATCCTTAATCTTCTAGGAACCAAACTTTTGTTAATTGTTTTCTAATTGATGTTAATTTGAACTATTTTTCTAATTGATTTCTATGTGAACGCCTGTCACCTCTGATTTGGAACTTCCTGCTTCTCAATGTTTTATAGATATTGAAACATTCAACATTCCTACCCTCCTCTTCCCTATCCCAATCAAGCTCAGCCACAGCAGTGCCAATCTTTCACCTGAGAGGACAGACTATGGGTTCATTTTTGAATGCAGCACAGATAAATTTGAGTAGAGGTGAATGTCAGTGTTGTGCAGTGTGTAGGACTCAGTCTTTCCCAGGAGGCATGAACATACAGTATCACCAATCTGAGCCAGCCCAAAAAATAGAAAACAGTTACTGTGATTGAACCTGGGGCTTGAGTACTGAGGCACCACAGTACCATAGCTTGCCCATTAGGCCAGCCTGAGAAAAAATATTATAGATTTTACATCATATCAAGTTTGACCAGTATAGAAAGAAAAAATGTGCCTTCGCTTTGCAGTGCACTGAAGGCTTCATATGCTATATGGAATTTGGTGTCTGGTTTCAGAGCTCAGCGAAATAGTTTGGACTTCCCTTTGGCGTCTGTGGGAGGTGAATTTGGGGAGGTGTTTAGTTTGATCTAAGTGGATCAAAGCACAGACAGTTCTGACTCTGTGCAGTTCCCCTTGAACCACATTCTGTGTGAGTTAGTTTACCTTCATTTGAATTTTTGCTATAGCTTGTAAAATTAGAACAGGCATTGTATTAGCTTGTAGGATTTGGACTAATGTATTATTACTCACATTTTCTAATTTGAGCTAAAGGACTTGGATATCTTTTTATTACTCACCTTTTTCCAAAGTTAAGTTAATGATAAGTTACATTAGATTATTCAAGTACACACATAGATTAGCATACTTTGTCATCTACCTGCTTACTTGGAAACTCTGCCCACTCTCTGCTCAAACTCTGCCCATGTACACGTGTACCAGGAAAATACATTCCATTATATCATGGCATTTACTTTTATGATGGTTAGTATTTTATAAGAGGTTATTAATGTTCAAAAATGACTTGATAAAATTACTTCCTTAATGTATTTTATGCCTTCATCTTTATGTATATAGTCCGCCATGATATGTGCATTAAGTTGGATCAATAAATATACAGTTCTAACTTACCCATATTCAGAACTATCCAAATAGCAGCTGAATGATATCACTATTCAGATATATATTGGTCTGCTCCTGGTGTGCCTCTTGTTTCCACCCCACATTATGGAGGAAATTCTATAAATGGTGCTCAGAAATCGGCACTCAAAGCTATTCTGTAATGGGCACTAAAAGATGAGCGCCCAATATAGAATAGTATTGATTGCCGATTTATATAGCAAGGCTTAGGCCTGCTGAAACCAGGTGTAATTCCTAGTGCCCAATTTAGGCGTACATCCCTGGTATTCTATAACACTGAATGCAAATTTTAATTATGCCCCTGATCCATCCATGCACCTCCCATGGCTAGGCCCCCTTTTGAATTGCATGCTATGGGATTTGGGCACACGTTATAGAGTAGTGAGTAGAAAGATGTGCAAGCAGTTCCAAATTAGTGCTGATTAGTGCCATTAGCACCCAGTGATCAGCACTAATTGGATTGAGACCATCTTGAATTGGCATCCAGTTTTGGGTGCCATATATAGAAACTGGGGGTATGTACATAACATTTGACCATATGTCAGCTTATACAGCCAAATGTTACACATTTAGCGTGGTGAGAAATTTAAATAAAGTACATAATGAAGTGCTAGTGATCACCAACGAAGATGGCTGCCTAACAAAGGAGCTCCCAACAGCATGATACAGTATTTAGAGGCCCTTTTACTAAGCCACATAGGCATCTACATGCATCCGACACACATCAGTGTGGAGTTACCACCCGGCTACCGCATGGCCCATGCGGTAATTTCATTTTTGAAATGTACCAGAAAATATATTTTATTTTCTGGTGTCCAGCGAAAATAGGGCGGTAACTCCGACTTGAAGCACATAGGCGATTACTGCACAGTTAACGCAAGAGACCTTACCACCAAGTCAATGACTGGCGGTAAGGTCTCAGACCCAACATGGACGCGCGCCAATTTTTATTTTCCCACACGTCCATTTTCTACAAAAATTTTAAAAAGGACTTTTTTACAGGCACGCTGAAAAATGGATCTGCGCACGCCCAAAACACACGCCTATACTAGCGCACCTTAGTAAAAGGTGCGCTAGAGTACTGATAGAACTGAAAAATGAGCTTGCGGAGCTTCTGTTAGTGATATGCAATCTATCCTTAAAATCGAGCGTGGTACCGGAAGATTAGAGGGTGGCCAATGTAACGCCGATTTTTTAAAAAGGTTCCAGGGGAGATCCGGGAAATTATAGACTGGTGAGTCTGACATCGGTACCGGGGGAAATGGTAGAGGCTATTATTAAAAACAAAATTACAGAGCACATCCAAAGACATGGATTACTGAGACCAAGTCAGCACCGCTTTAGTGTGGGGACCAATTTACTTCAATTCTTTGAAGGAGTAAACAAACAAGTGGACAAAGGGGAGCCGGTTGTTATTGTGTATCTGGATTTTCAAAAGGCGTTTGATAAGGTACCTCATGAAAGGCTACAGAGGAAATTGGAGGGTCATGAGATAGGAGGAAATGTCCTATTGTGGATTAAAAACTGGTTGAAGGGGATAGGAAACAGGGAGTGGGGTTAAATGGGCAGTATTCACAATGGAGAAGGGTAGTTAGTGGGGTTCCTCAGGGGTCAGTGCTAGGACAGCTGCTTTTTAATATATTTGTAAATGATTTAGAGATGGGAGTAACTAGCGAGGTAATTAAATTTGCTGATGACACAAAGTTATTCAAAGTCGTTAACTCGCGAGAGGATTGTGAAAAATTACAAGTGGACCTTACGAGACTGGGAGACTGGGCGGCTAAATGGCAGATGACGTTTAATATGAACACAAGTGCAAGGTGATGCATGTGGGAAAAAAGAACCCGAATTATAGCTACATCATGCAAGGTTCCACGTTAGGAGTTACGGACCAAGAAAGGGATCTGGGTGTCGTCGTCGATAACACACTGAAACCTTCTGCTCAGTGTGCTGCTGCGGCTAGGAAAGCGAATAGAATGTTGGGTATTATTAGGAAAGGTATGGAAAACAGGTGTGAGGATGTTATAATGCCTTTGTATCGCTCCATGGTGCGACCGCACCTTGAGTATTGTGTTCAATTCTGGTCGCCGCATCTCAAGAAAGATATAGTAGAACTGGAAAAGGTGCAGCGAAGGGCGACAAAAATGATAGCGGGGATGGGACGACTTCCCTATGAAGAAAGACTAAGGAGGCTAGGGCTTTTCAGTTTGGAGAAGAGACAGCTGAGGGGAGACATGATAGAGGTATATAAAATAATGAGTTTAGTGGAACAGGTGGATGTAAAGCGTCTGTTCACGCTTTCCAAAAATACTAGGACTAGGGGGCATGTGATGAAACTACAATGTAGTAAATTTAAAACAAATAGGAGAAATTGTTTCTTCACCCAACACGTAATTAAACTCTGGAATTCATTGCCGGAGAACGTGGTGAAGGCAGTTAGCTTGGCAGAGTTTAAAAAGGGGTTGGACGGTTTCCTAAAGGACAAGGCCATAGACCGCTACTAAACGGACTTGGGAAAAAACCACAATTTTGGGAATAACTTGTATAAAATGTTTGTACGTTTGGGTAGCTTGCCAGGTGCCCTTGACCTTGATTGGCCGCTGTCAGGGACAGGATGCTAGGCTCGATGGACCTTTGGTCATTTCCCAGTATGGCATTACTTATGTACTTATGTAAGGACCCCTTAATGTTCACAGTGGTAATCAAGCTTCTCACTTTCCACTAATTTTTGACCTGCTTGTTATGGCAACCATATTCATCAAGACTGATCTGAGCAGCTCTGCTGTATCTGCTTGACAGCACATGGCAGGATGGAAATCACTTTGCACTTCATTAGAGCAGAATTGCTGAGCCTGAAAACCATATTAAAGGACAACTCCGTGGCACATGTGGAGATCAGAGGAGCGCTTGGGGATCTTACTCAACAGTTTCATGAAACACAGGAAGATACTGTAGTACTTTTATTCAAAGTGTGCAACAGCCATACGATTCAAGATGGCGGTATGTTAGGACGCTGCTCTAGACGCTCCCTGAATCGTCCATTAGAAAGCTGAAGAAGGACCCGAACCCCCTCGTAAGATGGGGAAGAGGAAAGGAAAGACACGAGGAGGTCCCTTAACCCCTTTCGGGACTTACGCTTCTCATCAATCGGCACTGGACTGGTTCGGAGTAATAGTGGGACCTAGATGCTCTTCCTCTCCAGCTATTAGCGTTGACGCGTCTCAGTCAACCAACAGTGTAGACAGGGCTTCCCTAAGCCCCATCCAATGTGCGGCGGGCCCCCTGCAGCCAGGAGGTGGTGGCATGGAAGAAAGGCCTGGCGTTTCAATCCAAGATGGAGGACGGAATGAACAGGAAGGGACCTAATCCATGCCAAATGGAGAAGCTGAGAGGAATCTGGTAGGAAATCAAATTTCAACTAACATTTTGCCTGAACAAACTATTACTGAGCTAACCTGATTCTGAATGCTCCCACTCCTGACTTTAACCCAGGACGTATAATTAAACCGGCCGCAGTGACCATGGAGTCATTCTGAGACTTCGCTATCACGTTACACTCCTCTCTCCAATCTTCAATAAATAAAAATAATGAAGAAATAAAAATATTAACCAAGGCTGTCCTCAACCAAGCACAGTCTACCACTCAGCAGCTTGAGGAAGCGAAACAACATGGGGAAAAATTAAAAGACTTGGAAAAGTTTAACCAGACAATAATTAAGGATAGAAATTATACTTTACGCCGATTAGAATATCTTGAAAACCAATCCAGAAAATTAAATTTAAGATTTACATACTTTCCAAAATCCCCATTAATATTTTCGATTGATATGGTAAGGAAATACTTAGTTGAGATCCTGGGGATGTCAAAAGATTCACTCCCTCCTATACTGAGGGTGAAATATTTGCAAACTAACACCAGAATTAATGCTATAGTCATAGATGGTGTACAGCTGACTGTGGGAGAAGATTTGAATTTGACGTCCTTTTTGGAATCTTCATTGGAAGAAATCTCTGTCCATTTCCAAAGCAAAAACTACCAAAGCTGTTAATCTTTAACAGCATTGGTAGTTTTTGCTTTGGAAATGGACAGAGATGCAGTGTTAAGGCTTTCCTTTAGACACTTGGACTCTTTATTTTTTGGTTCAAAAATAAGACTTTATCCTGATTTATCGAGAGACACTCAGAAGAGACGTGAAGCATTTTTGGCTTTGCACCAGAGAACATTGGCTTTAGGTGCTACTTTTTTGTTAAAATTTCCTTGAATATGTCGTGTTCTTTTTCAGAATTAGCAGTTTCAAATTTTTTGAACCTAAACAATTAGAGGAGTTTGTGACTGCTCGGGAAGAAGAAAAAGTGGAAGTGATTGTTAAGTAACAGATGAACACTATATAATAGGTTAGAAGAAGAGATAGGTCCGCAGCGCCTATTATATTTTATATTTCAGTTTATTTGAACTATTTTGTTAAAGTTTCCTATTCTTGAATCGATTACCATAAATTTTTAGGTCGAAAACTAAGTTAGTTTATGTTAAGGATTGGCCTCTTCGAAGGCGTCCGGTACTGTATTCTTATTTTGAAGTTATTACAAATTGCCGTATCTTCTCTTTGTGAGTTGTATAAATAATAAAAATAAAATTAAAAAAAAAAAAAAAAAAAAAGTGTGCAAAGACCAGGCCTTATCCAAGGTACAGCTTAAAGTCAGAGTCATTGACACTATACAAAAGGCCCTAAAAGAGCAGAATAATCGCTCTAGACAAAACAAATTAATGGATCTTGGATATTTGAAAGGAAGCAGAAGGCACACAGATGCGGTATAATTTCTTGAATTGTTGTACCCCAAACTATTTGAGATGTGATTTGACAGGTACTTTGAAATTGAAAGGGCCCATCGAACTCCAAATCCCAAACTGAGAACCAAAGACTTTCACAGGAATATCCAAATGAAAAAACCACAGGAGTGGAAGAAAATAAAGTATCAAGAGACCTCAATTCCAGTACTGTTGGTGAGAACACCAGCGGTAGTTTCCCCTTATGCAGTTTTTCTTCAAGTAGCGGCAAGCCTGATAAGTAGTACACATTTACTCATTCAAATTTTTGATGTATTATACAGCAAGTGAAGACTCAGCAGAGTTGACATGACTGGGACTTGTTGATTAAACTACAGTGGGGGAAATAAGTATTTGATCCCTTGCTGATTTTGTAAGTGTGCCCACTGACAAAGACATGAGCAGCCCATAATTGAAGGGTAGGTTATTGGTAACAGTGAGAGATAGCACATCACAAATTAAATCCGGAAAATCACATTGTGGAAAGTATATGAATTTATTTGCATTCTGCAGAGGGAAATAAGTATTTGATCCCTCTGGCAAACAAGACCTAATACTTGGTGGCAAAACCCTTGTTGGCAAGCACAGCGGTCAGACGTCTTCTGTAGTTGATGATGAGGTTTGCACACATGTCAGGAGGAATTTTGGTCCACTCCTCTTTGCAGATCATCTCTAAATCATTAAGAGTTCTGGGCTGTCGCTTGGCAACTCGCAGCTTCAGCTCCCTCCATAAGTTTTCAATGGGATTAAGGTCTGGTGACTGGCTAGGCCACTCCATGACCCTAATGTGCTTCTTCCTGAGCCACTCCTTTGTTGCCTTGGCTGTATGTTTTGGGTCATTGTCGTGCTGGAAGACCCAGCCACGACCCATTTTTAAGGCCCTGGCGGAGGGAAGGAGGTTGTCACTCAGAATTGTACGGTACATGGCCCCATCCATTCTCCCATTGATGCGGTGAAGTAGTCCTGTGCCCTTAGCAGAGAAACACCCCCAAAACATAACATTTCCACCTCCATGCTTGACAGTGGGGACGGTGTTCTTTGGGTCATAGGCAGCATTTCTCTTCCTCCAAACACGGCGAGTTGAGTTCATGCCAAAGAGCTCAATTTTTGTCTCATCTGACCACAGCACCTTCTCCCAATCACTCTCGGCATCATCCAGGTGTTCACTGGCAAACTTCAGACGGGCCGTCACATGTGCCTTCCGGAGCAGGGGGACCTTGCGGGCACTGCAGGATTGCAATCCGTTATGTCGTAATGTGTTACCAATGGTTTTCGTGGTGACAGTGGTCCCAGCTGCCTTGAGATCATTGACAAGTTCCCCCCTTGTAGTTGTAGGCTGATTTCTAACCTTCCTCATGATCAAGGATACCCCACGAGGTGAGATTTTGCGTGGAGCCCCAGATCTTTGTCGATTGACAGTCATTTTGTACTTCTTCCATTTTCTTACTATGGCACCAACAGTTGTCTCCTTCTCGCCCAGCGTCTTACTGATGGTTTTGTAGCCCATTCCAGCCTTGTGCAGGTGTATGATCTTGTCCCTGACATCCTTAGACAGCTCCTTGCTCTTGGCCATTTTGTAGAGGTTAGAGTCTGACTGATTCACTGAGTCTGTGGACAGGTGTCTTTCATACAGGTGACCATTGCCGACAGCTGTCTGTCATGCAGGTAACGAGTTGATTTGGAGCATCTACCTGGTCTGTAGTGGCCAGATCTCTTACTGGTTGGTGGGGGATCAAATACTTATTTCCCTCTGCAGAATGCAAATAAATTCATATACTTTCCACAATGTGATTTTCCGGATTTAATTTGTGATGTGCTATCTCTCACTGTTACCAATAACCTACCCTTCAATTATGGGCTGCTCATGTCTTTGTCAGTGGGCACACTTACAAAATCAGCAAGGGATCAAATACTTATTTCCCCCACTGTATATACTTCTGGAATTGAGGTCTCTTCATACCTCACAAGGGTCCATCGAGCACCATCTTCTAGGCTGGCTACCTCCACATTTCCAAGTCACTATAGAGAACCCCCTCAAAAAATCTTGAAAGAGTAAAAGATAAAAAGCAACAATATAAATTCTTCTTAAATTTAGGATATTTTATGAAACAGAATTTCTCCGAGGAAAAGCAGGCATAATATTATCAAATGTGGATGAGGTCATCCACAGAGCACAGTGCGGACACTGCCAAGTGCACTGTCACTTAAAATCTTTGAGGCAGTGCCCCCACCGCACTGAGCGTGAGACCAGCAGTCTATCGTTTTCCATGAAGCAGAGAGGTTGAAATATCCTTAGCACGTCAAACTTTTGCCTTTTTGGTGCCTTCCCTTTTTCGGGATATTTTTCTTCATATTTTTCTATTTTCACTGTTAATTTATTAAGGGCTTCTTTTACAAAGTCATGCTACCAATTCTCAGTGCAGCAAATGAGAGGAATCCCATTCAATTCCTATGGACTTCTCATTTGCTGCGCGGGAATCGGTAGAGTGGCTTTGTTAAAGAACCCCTCAATTTTTACTTTGTTTTTCAATTACTTTCATTTTTCAATTTTCGTCCTTTTGGTGTGCCTCTGAGCCTTCTCTTACCTGGGAAGCATTGACTATTTTCAAGAGCACGACAACTCGAGCTCCGCGTGCCATAGAACCTTTTGACCTAACGTCGGCTTTTTTTCCATCCATGTCAGTGAGGGTGCCAAGTGGCTTTAAGAAGTGTATTCAATGCAATAGAACTATATCAGTCACAGACCCCCATAATTAGTGTGTTCAGTGCTTAGGTCCCAAGCACTGGGACATAACAGTGTAACCTCTGCCTGCGCATGCCAGCAAGGACCCTTAAAGCCCAGTGTCCAGCAAAAAAAAAACTTTTGGTTCTGCATCGACATTGGCATCCAAATCAAGCATAGCAGGGGATTTGGTACTCAATACAGAACCTGCATCTAATTTGGGTGCACTGATGCAACATCAAGAAGATCCTACATCGGATTCAATACCACATATGCATAAGTATTCTACACCATCATTGTCTGTGCTGCACGCATTGAGGGACCTGCAGTGTAAAAAACCTAAGAAGCATCGCCATCACTGTCTCTCCAGGCACTCTTCCCATACCTCACCTGCATCGACATCCTTGATGCATGGGAAGTGTCCGTGCCACAGCGATCAGCTTATCTCTCATCGAGAGCCTTTGAGGTCTTCCAGATCTCCTACATCTGATGGGCTATATCTCAGGCTGTGTCCATGCCACTTTTTCAGCCAGTATGACGCCTAATCTTCACAAAGAAATCCGGGCTATACCCGGGAGCTTTCACTACTACTACTACTTAGCATTTCTATAGTGCTGCCAGGGTTACGCAGGGCTGTACAAGTTTAAACATGGGGAAGGACAGTCCCTGCTCAAGAGAGCTTACAATCTAAAGGTAAAAACTATGTAGTCAGTGTAGGTATCAGGAATGGGAAGGTGGTTAGGCACCAAAAGCAAGGGAGAAGAGATGGGCCTTGAGTAAGGACTTGAAAATGGGCAGCGAGGGCGCATGGCGTATGGGCTCAGGAAGTCTGTTCCAGGCATAAGGTGATGCGAGGCAGAAGGGGCGGAGTCTGGAGTTAGCGGTGGTGGAGAAGGGTACAGAAAGGAGTGATTTGTCCTGAGAGCGGAGGTTACGGGTGGGAACATATGGGGAGAGGAGGGTAGAGAGGTAATGGGGGGCTGCAGATTGAGTGCACTTGAAGGTCAATAGGAAAAGCTTGAACTGTATACGGTAGCGGATCGGGAGCCAGTGAAGCGACTTGAGGAGAGAGGTGATATGAGAGTATCGGTTCACGCAGTAGATAAGACGTGCGGCGGAATTTTGGACAGATTGAAGGGGGGATAGGTGGCTAAGTGGGAGGCCAGCGAGGAGAAGGTTGCAGTAGTCAAGACGAGAGGTAATGAGCGAGTGGACAAGGGTTCGGGTGGTCTGTTCAGAGAGGAATGGGCGAATTTTGCTAATATTATAGAGGAAGAAGTGACAGGTCTTAGCTGTCTGCTGGATATGGGCAGAGAAGGAGAGGGAGGAGTCAAAAATGACTCCGAGATTGCGGGCTGAAGAGACGGGGAGGATGAGGGCGTTGTCAACAGAGACAGAAAGTGGGGGAAGAGGAGAAGAGGGTTTGGGTGGAAAGACAAGGAGCTCAGTCTTTGCCATGTTCAGTTTCAGATGCCGGTTGGACATCCAGGCAGCGATGTCTGAAAGGCAGGCCGAAACTTTGACCTGGGTTTCAACTGTGATGTCGGGAGTGGAGAGGTAAAGCTGGGTATCATCAGCATATAGATGGTACTGGAAACCATGTGATGAGATCAACGAGCCCAGGGAAGAGGTGTATATCGAGAAAAGAAGCGGTCCAAGGACAGATCCTTGAGGGACCCCAACAGAGAGCGGGACGGGGGTGGAAGAAGAGCCATTAGAAAATACTCTGAAGGTGCGTTGGGAAAGATACGAGGAGAACCAGGAGAGAACGGAGCCCTGGAACCCAAATGAGAACAGTGTGTCAAGAAGTAAATTATGATTGACGGTGTCAAAGGCGGCAGATAGGTCGAGGAGGATAGAATAGTGACCTTTGGATTTGGCAAGGAACAAGTCATTGCAGACTTTAGAGAGTGCTGTTTCTGTTGAGTGTGGTGAGCGAAAGCCGGATTGAAGCGGGTCGAGGACGGCCTGAGAGGAGAGGAAGTCAAGGCAGCGGCTGTGGACAGCACGTTCAAGTAATTTGGAGAGGAAGGGTAGAAGAGAGATGGGGCGGTAGTTGGAGGGACAGGTGGGGTCAAGTGATGGTTTTTTGAGAAGTGGTGTGACTACAGCGTGCTTGAAGGTGTCAGGGACAGTGGCAGTGGAGAGAGAGAGGTTGAGGATGTGACAGATTGAGGGGTTAACTGTAGGAGAGATGTTGGTAAGCAGATTGGTGGGAATGGGATCAGAGGAACAGGTGGTGCACTTAGAGGAAGAAAGAAGGCGAGCAGTTTCCTCCGGTGATCTCAGGGAAGGAGGAGAAGGAGGCCAGGTTAGGTTGGTTGAGGGAGTGGGTTAAGAAGTCACAGGGAGGAGAAGGCTTGGAAGTGAATTCAAGGTTTATCTTCTGCACTTTATCGCGGAAGTAGTCAGCTAGTGTTTGAGGAGAGAGAGGGGGGGTGGGAGCGGAGGGTACTTTAAGTAGGGAGTTGAGGGTGGCGAAGAGGCGACGAGGGTTGGAGCCAAGAGAATTGGTTAATTGAGAATAATATTCCTGTTTGGCAAGGAATAGGGAGGACTGGAAGGAACATAGCATGAATTTGAAATGGGTGAAGTCTGACAGGGTGCGAGATTTCCTCCAGAGTCGTTCAGCAGAGCGGGTGCAGGAGCGAAGGTAACGGATGCAAGGGGTTAACCAGGGCTGAAGATTAATGCGCTTAGTGGGACGAGAGACAGATGGTGCTAGGGTATCCATAGCAGTGGAGAGAATTTCATTGTAGGTAGAGACAGCCGTGTCGACAGATTCGGAAGACGAGATGGAAGGGAAGAGAGTGGAGATGTGAGAGGATAGGGTAGGGGGGTCGACAGCTTGGAGATTCCTGAAGGCAGTGGTTATAGTTGGGCAAGGTTGAGGGGGAGGGTGATGAAGAGTGAGGGTGATTAGGTGATGATCTGAAATAGGAAGGACTGAGGTGCAGAAATTGGAAGGTGAGCAGGAAGAGAAGAGAACGAGGTCGAGACAATGGCCATCACGGTGAGTAGGGGTGGTAGAGCATAGTTGGAGGTTAAAGGAGGATATCAGAGTGAGGAATTTAGAAGCGTAGGAGTTGGATGGGTTGTCAACGTGAATGTTAAAATCACCAAGAATGAGGGATGGAGATGCGGGATCAAGAAAGACGGTGAGCCAGGCGTCGAAGTCAGTAAGGAATGAAGAGAGGGGCTTATCAGGGGGGCGGTAGATGACTGCAACTCTGAGTGGTAATGGGTAGAATAGCCGGATGGAGTGAGCTTCAAAGGACGAGAAGCAGTGAGACTGCGGTAGGAGGAGGGGTTGGAAACTACAGGAGGGCGAGAGAAGTAGCCCGACGCCTCCACCGCGGCCATCTGGGCGGGGAGTGTGGGAGAAGAGATAACCTCCATGACAAAGGGCCGCGACTGAGGCAGAGTCGTCAGGGGAGAGCCAGGTTTCAGTTAGGGCGAGCAGTTGGAGAGAACGAGCGATGAAGAGATCGTGGGTGAAGGGCAGTTTGTTGCAGGTCGAGTGGGCATTCCACAAGGCGCATGAGAAGGGGAGGGAGGAGGGGAATAGAGACGAGGTTGGAGACATCACGGAATCGTTTGCATGGATAGGAGGAGGATAGGTGAGGGGGGCCTGGATTAGGATTAATGTCTCCCGCGGATAGCAGGAGGAGGAGCAAGAGAGTGCGGAGGAGGGTGGGGGAGGTCGGGCGACGAAGGCGACGAAGACGGGGTGCACTTCGGAGGAATGGTGAAGGGTTAATGGTAGGAAGGAGGTGTTGGAGATTAAGGGCTAGGAAGGAGGAGGGGGACAAGAGAGATGGTGAGGTGGTGAAGGATGGGGGTGAATAGGGTATTGCCGTAGCGGGCAGGATGGGAGGGAACACAGGTGGGCAATGAGTTCCAGCGGTGGACGGTGGTAAAGGGAGGGGAAAAAGATTAGGAAGGGACAGGGCAAGGAAGAGGATGTGGACAGGGGCCATAGGTAGTGATTGCTGATTGCGGTGTGACAGGTGTAAGTGTAGTGACTGAGGTGAGAAGCAGATAGATAGAGCGAAGAGCCGGAGGCTTGGAATTGGAGGGATTGATGGACTGGAGAGTGGGTAAGTCAGTAGCTGGCAAGTTAGCAGGCAGGCAAGTGAGGCAGTGGCTGCCAAGCTTGCAGGCAGGGTGGAGCAAGCTGGTGCGGATGGACAGGAACGAGCAGGGAGAGGCAGGGGGGCAGGTAAGTCAATGGCTGTCAAGTTAGCAGGTTGGCAGGTAAATAAATGGTGACAAGCTAGCAGGCGGGTTGGGGCATGATGGGGCTGATGGACAGGAACGAGCAGGGAGATGCTGGAGAGCAGGTAAGTCAAGGGCTGACAAGTTAGCAGGCAGGCAAGCAAGTCAATGGTTGACAAGCTAGCAGGCGGGCTGGAGCATACTGATGCAGAAGGACAGGAACCAGCAGGGAGAAACTGGAGAGCAGGTAAGTCAATGGCTGATGAGTTAGTAAGCTAGTAGGCAAGCAAGTAAGTCAATGGCTGACAAGCTAGCAGGTGGGCTGGAACAAGCTGGTGCAGATGAACAGGAACGAGCAGGGAGAAGCTGGAGCAAGCAGGCTGGAGCAGATGGACTGAAACAAGCAGGGAGAAGCTGGTTCAGGTGGATTGGAACACGCTGGAGCAGATGTACTGGAGCAGGCAGGCTGGAGCAGGTACTGGAGTAAGCAGGGAGAAGCTGGTTGAGGCAGACTGGAGCAGGTGTACTGGAACAAGCAGGGAGGAGCTGGATCAGGCGGCCTGGAACACGCTGGAGCAGATGTACTGGAGTAGGTAGGCTGGAGCAGGTGTACCGGAGCAAGTAGGCTGGAGCAGATGGGCTGGAACAAGCAGGGAGAAGCTGGTTCAGGCGGACTGGAACACGCTGGAGCAGATGTACTGGAGTAGGTAGGCTGGAGCAGGTGTACCGGAGCAAGTAGGCTGGAGCAGATGGGCTCGAACAAGCAGGGAGAAGCTGGAACAGTCGGACTGGAACACTGGAGCAAGCAGTGGAAGCTGGATCGGCGGACTGGAACAAGCTGGGATCGGGCGGACTGGAACAAGATGGGATCATGCAGACTGGAACGAGCTGGAGCAGGCGGACTGGAACACACTAGAGCATTTGGACTGGAACAAGCAGGCTGGAGCAGATGGACTGGAACAAGCAAGGGGGAAGCTGGATCGGCGGACTGGAACAAGATGGGCTCAGGCGGACTGGAGCAAGCTGGGATCAGGCGGACCGGAACAATCTGGGATCAGTCGGACCGGAACAAGCCAAGCTGGGATCAGGCGGACTGGAACACGCTAGGGCAGCTTCTAGGAGTCTCCCAATGATAGAATCGATGTTGAGTTTTTCGCTCTCGCCCATGGTGGAATGGATAGGGCAAGCTAGCAGGGGGCTGCGCTCCTCTGTAGTCCCCGATGCTGCTGTATCCTCAGCCCCTCAGGCCCCCCAGCCCTGGCTTCCTTCCTGACTACAGAGTGTGTGAATGAAAAGGAAAGAAAGAGGCTACTGCATTCACAGTTTGTACAGGCTCACAGGTTGCTTGCATCAGCCTCAGCCCAGCCCGGCGATGCATCAGAGAGGCAGTGATGGGAGAGGTTCCGCACACTGGCTTGGCATCGACCATCAAGTGTAGCATGAACCCAACTAACGCATGCATCGACATTGCCAGAGGAGCTTTCTCCAACTTTGGAGACTCATCTGCCTTGACACACCTCGTACTTCCAATGAACAGTACTTTGAAGAATCTAACTCAAACCTCTCCTTGGAGACGCATCAGGACCCACAGGACTTCTCAGCTGGGAAGTCCTAGGGCATTCCATCTGATCCCTCTCCACCACCTGAGAGTCACAGATCTCCTCCAGAGAATATCTATTTTCCTGCCTTTACCTGAGAGATGGTTCAAGCCATACCTTAAACTAGAGGAAAAAACTCATTCAGAACTCTTTGAGGTTCTAGATTGTGATTCTTCTCCAAGAGTAGGAATCACTGTTACTCTTATTCAATAATGAAGAATACTCAAAAACTGAGAGACTCCACTGACTCCAAAGAAAATTGATACAATGTGTAGGATACAGAAATCCACATGATTTGAGAAAACACAACTACCCCACCATTCACTAGTGATGGAATCTGCTTTAAAACAAGCTAGTAGTGCAAGATCTCATGCTGCTGCTCCTCTGGGAAGAGAAGCTGGAATGCTAGACTCTTTTGGCAGAAACCTTTTCAAGCTTCAATGCTAACCAACTGAATATTGGAGTATCAACTTTATTCCACAATTTAATTAAAATCTCTAATACAGAGTACTCTATCTTTTACAGAAATCCTTCCAGCTGTAAAAGTGGAGGAATTCCATAAACTTCACAGGAAACTTCTCAACTCTCGTAAATATTTGGCCAAACAGGCCTTCGATGCCTCTTCACGTATTTCTGCCTTAGCAGTGGTAATGTGACTTCTCTTCTGGCTCAGGGTCTCTGACATCGAATCTGATGTCCAGGAGTATCTAGTAGATGTCTCTTGTCATGGAAAAAATTTATTTGGCTGACATAATTAAAAAAAACATACAGATACTATTAAGACTCTGTCCAGGCCACAACTGTCTGCTTCTTCTTCTATATGATTTGCAGGAAGATATTGGCGCTCAAGTTACTACATGTCTAAGCGTCAGTACATTCCTACTCCTCCTCCAGCACTCACATCCAAGACTGCAGTGGGTCAGAAAACCCAGACACCATCTCAGTTTAATCAAAGCAGCCTTCCGAGAATCAGCAAGCACCTCCTTTCACTCTACCACACAGCTCTAGAACTCCTTGGATTTGTGGTCAGTTACCCCAAATCACATCTTCAAGTAGTTCATACCATGGAGTCCAAAGGGGCTCACATCGATACTACCCAGGGCAGAGTCTTCCTTCCTCAACCGAAAGCAAACAGCATGCTACATCTTGCCACTCAGGTGTTCAACCCCACCCAAGTATCTGCTCGACAGATGCTCTGCCTGTTCGATCACATGACATCTATAGGCCATGTAACGCCATTAGTTCATCTTCACTTCTGAATTCCACAGTGGACACTCTCCACTTGGTCTCAAACGGGATTGCTATTAGCTCACATTCGGATCACTCCACAGCTATGCTACTCTCTACGGGGTGGATGGTGTCGATGGTGTCTCAAAATCTTACCCGGGGCCTTCCACTCCAATCCCTTCCACATCACAAAGTCTTCACCACAGATGCCTCCATAACAGGTTGAGGAGCACACCTAGATGGACGTCACACACAAGGTTCTAGGTCCCTGCGAAGAGAAAAGACACCATATTTATTTATTTATTTTTATTTCCACACACTGTGTCGAGACCAGGGGACCATGATTCTAATTGCTCCCTATTGGCCCCATCAAATCTGGTTTCCTCTTCTCCTAGAATTATCATCCAAGGAACCATTGAAGTTGGATTCTTTTCCAATCCTAATAACTCAGAATGAAGGGTCCCTTCTTCATCCACACCTTCACTCACTAGCCCTGATGGCTTTGTTCCTGTTGACATAGATCTTAGTTTCTTAAACTTTCCTGATGCAGTCTCTAGAATACTCCTAGCCTATTGGAAACCACCTACACGAAAATGTTACTGTTGAAAATGGAAAAGATTTTCTTTCTGGTGTGCAGCCAAAGTACGGGAGCCTACTCTAGCTTTCTATTGAGCCTTATGGAGATCTCCTCCACCTTTCGGATTCTGGCCTCAAAACTAACTCAATGAGAGTATATTAGAGTGCTATCAGTGCTTTTCACTCTAAAGTTGATAAAAAACCAGTTTCAATTCATCCCTTGATAAGGTAGTGTTCTTATTAGCTCTTACTTCTGCCAGAAGAATTAGTGAGCTTCAAACCCTTGTGGCAGACCCTCCTTAAGCCAGGTTCTACCACAAAAGGGTTGTTCTCCAAACCTACCCCAAATTCCTATCTAAATGGATTGAGTTTCATCTCAGTCAATCCATTGTACTACTTGTCTTCTTCCCTAAGCCACACTGTAAAATCCTGGAAAAGCAGCACTGCATACCTTAGACTGCAAGCGTGTTCTGACATACATTCTGACTATCTAGAATGTACAAAACCTTACTGGAGATCATCCCTACTACTACTACTACTACTATTTAGCATTTCTATAGCGCTACAAGGCATACGCAGCGCTGCACAAACATAGAAGAAAGACAGTCCCTGCTCAAAGAGCTTACAACCTAATAGACAAAAAATAAATAAAGTAAGCAAATCAAATCAATTAATGTGAACGGGAAGGAAGAGAGGGAGGGTAGGTGGAGGCGAGTGGTTACAAGTGGTTACGAGTCAAAAGCAATGTTAAAGAGGTGGGCTTTCAGTCTAGATTTAAAGGTGGCCAAGGATGGGGCAAGACGTAGGGGCTCAGGAAGTTTATTCCAGGCGTAGGGTGCAGCGAGACAGAAGGCGCGGAGTCTGGAGTTGGTAGTAGTGGAGAAGGGAACAGATAAGAAGGATTTATCCATGGAACGGAGTGCTTTTTATATCCTTCGACACTAACAGATTAGGGATAGCCATCACCAAACATACAAACTTAGCTTGGCAGGCTAGCTGACTGTATCTCCTACTCGTATGCTCAGACTGGGCTGACCCTTCATGGCCGGGTCACCGCTCATAATGTAAGAGCCATGGCAGCTTCAGTAGCCCATTTCCACTCTGCCTCCATTGAAGACATTTGCAAGGCAGCTACTTGGTCTTCTGTCCACACCTGTACTGCTCACTGCTGTCTGGAGCAGGATAGCTGGTTTGAACAAGCAGTCCTGCAGAATTTTTGTAATACCTAAAAGCCAACTGTGCCCTCCAGCCCCGTTTTCCCCACCATTTCTAATTGCAGAAACTGATTTCTATTTTTTTCCTGGTAGATAGTGAGTCCCATATGTGAGAATATTATGCCTGCTTGTCCTTGGAAAAAGCTACGTTGCTTACCTGTAGTAGGTGTTCTTTGAGGACAGCAGGCATATATTCTCACATATGGGACTCACTATCTACCAGGCTAAAAATACAAATCAGTTTCTGCAATTAGAGATGGTGGGGGAAACGGGGCTTGGAGTTGTCTTCTTAGCTTTAGTACTGTACTGCTTGTCCCATGCTCGAGCATTGGGTGGGAAGGCGCATGCATGATGGGGGCACTGCCTCAAAGATTTAAAGTGGCAGTGCACTTGACAGTGTCCGCACCGGGCTCTGTGGATGACATCACCCGTATATGAGAATATTATGCCTGCTGTCCTCGGAGAACACCTGCTTCAGGTAAGTAACTTAGCTATATGTGCAGTAAGGGTGGCCGTCAGTATTTCCACTCAGTCGGTGTAACACTAGATAGCATAGCCCCAAAACATCAAGCCATTTAAAGCAGCATAAGTCTGAAGGGGATATTTGCATGTTTACTCTGATAAAGTGAATAAAGCAAACGTGTCATAAAGTATAAATGTTCATATATGGTATCCAAATGTCCACAAGAAATATGTTCACCAAAACAAGCTTTTTATTAAAAAAAAAAAAAAAAAGACTTGTAACTTGAAACTTCTTCGACTAAGACATTCCAGTTTAATAAAAACAAAATCCACTCATCGACTTCCATGACTATTCTCTTAAATGCCATTTGGTCCTACATAACCTTGTTTCGATTCCTGCCTCAGAGACTGGCATTGACTTCTCCATTTAGAGTCGGTCTCAAATTCCAGTCTATTGAATTTGCAAGGCCATTTGTTATTAGAATCTATCTTACATAAAGCAAAGTTCAAAGCTAAAACCACCCCTTCAATACAAAGGCAAAAAACTGATGATTTTTCCCAGACTTGGACAAATCCACAGTCCAGGAGGGGGGAATGTTTGGCACTAACGGACCATGTGAAATGCATAAGGGTAGTTTGGTCTGCTTTTCCCTGACCTTTTGTAGATTACTTTTCCCAATTACACTAGGAGCTTTGATGTAAGCCACATTGAACCCGAACTTGTTTGGGATAATGCAGTGTACAAATGCCGTAAATAAATAAATAACCCTGTGGAAATTACAACCATTCCTGGATCATATCAAGAAGAAACCAATAGAGACATATTTGGAAAGCACAGGTACCATGTGTCACTCCTTTGATATGTAAGCATTTAGTTTGCTATTCCTATTTGGGTTTCATTGCAGGCCCCCCACTATAAGCACATTCGATCCACATTGGCTTAAACAGATACAGCTTACAATATTGGTTTTTCTTTTTCGTAATGGAATAATTATACATGGACTACTTTTAAGTGGAGTCTATTTTATATAATTCCATGAGCTAACAGTTCTGCGTTTGGCAGTTCTGTCCCTTGAAATTCACAGAGGATGAACTTACGTACATCACTGTGTTTAACAAAGAAGCACGAGTTATCTCTATTCATGCAAGACGGGGCTTAAACTTGCTGCTAAATCTGGATATTATTTGGGCTGTGACATGAGCTGCAGCACACGACTGTTCTCTTTATTAGCTGTTGTAGTAGAAGCGGATAAAAGTACCTTTGGGTTTCTATATTTTACAGTTCTATGGTTAGACTGCAGGGATTTCATCTTCAGAAGAGTAACAGATACACAAATGACACAGAGTAAAAAGAAGTCTGCTGTACTGGCTTCCCTGGTGTCTTTTGGCAGGTTTCTATTTTTTGCCTTCATTATTATGTTGTGCTTTCTGATAGGAAGGACTGCACAGTTTTCTGAAGTTGCAGTGTTGGGATAATATAGAATCTATTTTTTATGTCTTCTCCCCGTGAACGCTATTTACTTACCTTTGTTTTAGGTAGCTACCACTGAAAGACTGTCAAGCACACAGGAGTTATGTCGCTGGTTTATGCACTGTTGTTACCTTGAAGCACGGCATCAGGGTTTGTGTAGCTGCATCCCCACCACTTCCTCCCCATTTCCCATAGTCCAGCATCTCTCTCATACCCACCCTCTCCCCAGACCCCAATAGTTTGACATCAAGAATCTTTTATCTCATATGTATGTCTTTTATTTTGTATATATGTATTATTTATTATACATGTTATGCTATCATCTGCCGAGAGTTGTAGGATCATGCAGAATAGAAATTTTTTAATATAAAATCTTCCCCTCTTCCCAGCCTTCCCCCCCTCCCCCCCCCCCCCCCCCATGGTCTGGTATCTCCCCCCCCCCCTCTCCTTGGTACCCTTACTGAAGGCTGGCATCTCTCCTATCCTCCTCCCTTGCACAGGTCCAGCACCTCTCCCTCTACTTCCCTCCACCTCCTCCCCATAGGTCTAGCACCTCGCCCTTCTTCCCCCTGTCTCCCCGTCCATTCCCCACAAGTTCAGCACATTTCCCTCAGCCCCCACTTCTCCTCCCCCATTCCATAAAATCTGAGTTCTTCAGTGGAAGCAGCAGTGATAAAACGCTGCCTGGCCTGACCCAGATACTTGCCTTTGCCGCACCCCACCCACAAGTTAAAATTAACTTCAGAGGAGCAGGGCACAGCAGAGGGAAGGATCCAGGTCAGCCCATGAACCTGGGGAGGGGAGAGAGGGCTAAGGGAAGATGAGGGAAAGGTACTGGTATTGCAGTGGGAGAGGAGAGGAGGGAGAGACATGCTACATTATAGAAGTGAAAAAAAACTCTGCTCTTTGTGCCAGACCTGTGGAATGAGTTGCCTTATCAAATTCGTTCTTTGCAATCTATTTCTCAGTTTAAGAAGATGTTAAAGACAACTTTATTTCATTTCAGCAAACTTTTTTTCTTGTACTCTAATTGATATCCTGTGATTCAGATCAGAAAGATATTACAGAAATTTTAATTTGATAAGATGTTATTTTATTGTCAGTTATATTTTATATATGTTGTATGTTACTGTTTTGTTGGATTATGGTTCTCCTCAAGCACACAAGAGTAGGTAGGCTCTTCCAAAAGACACAAGGGAGATGCAAAAAATAACCACCGGACTGAGCCAAAGGTTTTGCATTTTTCCTTGCGAATTGAAGCTTTTCCTTCTTTTTTGAATCAGGTAAATAGTATTCATTCAGCATACACTACTTTCAGACTCCTGAGGCAGGCGCATATGCGCTGAAATGCAGTTGGTGTGTCGAGTCTTTTAGTGTATCTGTAATGAAACATCACGCACAGCATCTTAGCATCTTCCTTGTGTCTTTTGGAAGAGCCTACCTACCCTACTTTTTGGTTTGTGTGTGCATAGAGTGTTCCTCCACATCGTGGTTGATCCTTCCCAACTGGTTCTCCCCAAGGACAGGTTTGAGAACAACTGATTTACTCCATTCTTGAATTTTTTTACTATTGTGCTTTCACCATCTCCCTTGAATAGACATTCCATGTGACTACCACCCTTTCCTTGAAGTGTCTTCTGATATTACTCTTCAATCTACTTTCTTGAAACTTTATTATGTTATGTCTTTCTGCCTGCTCTGCAGTGTTCTGGAATAGCCTTCTTAAGTAACTGCATTGTGTCCCCAATTTGGCCATGTTTAAGTCATCTCTAAAAATTTCCTGACACCCTAGTAGTCTTTTATGTCTTGACTAGATGGTAACTTCTACGTAGCAAGGAGTGACTTATGTTTAGTTATGTGCATCTAGTAGTAATAATAAATTGGTTATACCAATCAACATTAACAACTGTGCTGGTGGCAAAACAGTGCTTTGAAGAAATAACTTCCCAAGTGATCAGAAGTTGTCTGCAAGACAGATGTTTTTTATAAAGCCCCTCTTGTCTTGTCACTTACTCTCTCTCTCTCTCTCTTTTTTTCTCTTTTTTTCAGATGTCACCCCTGCAGTTCTGTAACATCTGCAGTGCCAAGCACCATGGGCCAGGGAGCGCAATCTTAGAAATGAAAAAGTAGTGAAAAACTCTCAGATACTTACTTATCCTTCTCTTGTGGTGGTCACATTTTCTTTGTGCCTCAAACTCTATTGTAAATATTGTCAAAGAGATATGTATGTAATTGAAAATAAACTTTTAAAGGATACATATATGTACCATCATTTATTGGAGATTTACTCTTAATTTGTCCATTGAGAAAACATAAAATAAAAAAAAGCTGTTTGCCTAAACTGTTAATGCTCAGTGCGTGCTTTAATAGATGTATTAACCTCCACAGAAGATGTAAACATTAGGGATGGACACCCAGAACATTTTCATGTCACTTTCATTTGGAATTATTTTTGTTTCCTATGAATGTCGATAACAGTGCATCCTCTTATCAAAGAGTGTGCACTATGTGCAAATAAGGGGCAATTCAGCAAAAGGTGCTAAATTTAGGTTAAGCATCCAAAAGCCCTAAGCTAGTATTCTGTAGCAGCAAATTTGTGCACCTAATGAGTTATAAAATACTATAACAAGTGAACATCTTAATGTAGCAATTATACTATTTAAGTTTGCACTTTACAGTATTCAGTAAAGTGCAAACTTAAATAGTCATAACCCTCATGAGCCACAGCGCCTGACAGTATTCATTAAAGCACGCGCTGAAATAGCTAGAACCCTCATGACCTGCCCATGCCCCTCCTTTGCAGTTAAATGCTAGAACCTTGATCTTCATTCCCAGTCCTCAAGGGCTGCCAATTAGCCAGGTTTTCAAGATATCCCTAATCAATATGCATGAGAGAGTAGAAAGTCTACCAATTCCATTATATGCAAATGTCTCTCATGCATATTCATTAGGGATATCCTGAAAACTTGGCCTCTTGGCAACCCTCGAGGACTGGGCGTGAAGACTGAGGAGCTAGAATATTTAGAGGCATATTTTCAAAGCACTTAGCCGTTCAAAGTTCCATAGAAACCTATGGAACTTTGGAAGGCTAAGTGCTTTGAAAATATGCCTCTTAGGCACCAAATTATAGAATAATACCATTTACTTGTTTTGGCGCTTAATTACTGTTAACTTCCATTTTGAGTGCCAAAAGTTAGGCACTTAATTTTTGGTGGACTATATAGAACTACCCCATAATGCACATTCTTTGCGCATAGAACACATTCTTTCAGGATAGGATGTGTATGCAAAATATTTTGACAAACAGTGCACCGTAGCCAAAGAACACTGAAATCCCTCAGGATGCACAAGTCAAGAACAGTGGAAAATGAACTATGGCTTTCCAAGGACAAATGAAGAGAACTTCAAAATTTCAAAACAAGCATTTATTGATGGCTGAAGACTTGACACAGTACTGCGTTTTGGCCAAAAGGCCTGTCTCAGGAGTCTCAACATTGTATCTGGTGAAAAAAACATCCAGTGGTTCCAATATGACAGCACCAAAGGGATATTGGAAGAATGGTCTTGAAAAGACCTTTGGTGAGTCTTGTAGAGGTGCAGTGATGCTCTCTGATTAGTTTCAAAATACCGTCTGAGAAACAGTCTGGAGGAATTTGCACATGCAACATAGGGGGAAAAGAGTGCACACAACATCCCTTCATATATGTGCATTGCGTTACAAAACAGATGATCATAACTTTCAGAAATGATTTGTTGCTAATTCAGATATAATTTCATGTCACTAAACAAAGGAGTTTGGTTGCCGAGTTAGCTTATTTGGATGCATAGAAAAAAAGGTCAGCATGCAAGTTGTAGGTGATAATCATCATAACAGTAACTGTGCTATATTGCTAGGATATAAGAGTGCATTTTATTTTTATTGGTCTTAGGACAATGAGGACCAAATTCTATAAATAGCACTGAAAAATCAGCGCCAAAAAAAATAACATGCTAAACGCTATTCTATAAACGGTGCTGAAAGTTAGATGCTGCTTATAGAATACACTTAGTGCCAGGATTGATACCTAACTTTAGACGTGAGGATTTACACCAAGTAAACCTTGGTGTAAATTTTTGTGTCTAAATTAGGCATGGATTCCCCTTATTCTATAACAGCACACATAAATTGTAGGAATGCCCCTGACCCCCCCATGGCCACACCCCCTTTTTGGAACCATGTGCAAAATTTATGCATGGATCCCCACAACTGAAAATATGTGTAAATTGCAATTAACACTAATTGGTGCCAATAATTAGCACCCAATTAGCACTATTTAGCTTGTTAATTGTGCTTGCAAATTGGACATTGGCCAAATTTGCACGCAGAATTTTAAGCACTGTTTATAGAATTTCAAGGATAATGGCTTTCAAGTAAAGATTGGTTTAAATATCTTTTACATATAAAGTTTAAGATCTTTTAAGCCAAATGACTAAGCATTTCCACATATTTGCAACGTGAAGTGTAGGACTCCCTTCACTGCCTTCTTCCCCCCACTCAAAGGTACATGTGTAGACTTCTATTTAAAATGTTCCTTTAAATTAAAGGTTTAAAAAAAAATTGTCAGAACTGCCATAATTAAGTGTTTTTCTTACTATGGATCTCTTCACCATTGAGATAACTTACTCTCAAGTAAATGCAGCATAAGATCCCTGTCCAGATAATTCTAGGCCATTTCATAATGTCAGCTTGCTTAGCTATAATGAGGTCTCTGAATCAACACACATTCCCTCCCTTCTCCCCTTCAGAGGTGAAGTCCTAAACATATGCTAAAGACGCTTGTGCAAGGGCAGCTGGGCAGGAACTCCCTTGTATGCTCAGAAGAATCTTCTAGATTTTCTGAGCTTAGAACTGTACTTTCCCTGCCATTGCATAACATCACCCACTTGTGTGGGAGATTTTTCCAATTGTCTGCACAGAAATCTCAGTTACAAGTAAAGCAACTTATATACTTTGTTTATATATTTCAGAAGAATGCAAATGAAATGCTGAACTATAATTCCCAAAATGCGTAGCTCCCCATATAACTCCTGATGTAACACATGTTGTCATTTATGCAACCTTTGCTGACAAGTGCTTCACTGTGGCTCATGACCATTAGATAAAACGAACTCAGAGCAATCACATCCTTTGTATATTTTTTATTTAATTTGTTTTATTAAGCTTTTTAACAAACATAAATCACAATTATGCATGATAATACACAAATCAGAAATGTTATACAGTTATAATTAACTCTTAAATTCAAGTTACAACATAAATATCGACCACCAGTTAATGAAATTGATCCAAGATGTAAGATTATATACTAATAATCTAAAAGGAAATATTTAGGTAATAACATTTTCATAATGATGCACCCATCCTGGGTGTTTCCTCCTAGTCCGATAAACAGTGAACATATGTGACTAGACCCTTACATTTACTTCTTCCCTACTTACTAAAAATTCCTCCAGCTGTTTGGGGTCAAATAATTGAAACTGTTTAGACTGAAATACAATTCTACATGTACAAGAAAATTTCAATAGGAAAGTAGCTCCTATTGCCAAAGTTCTTGTGCACAAAGCCAAAAAGGCCTTGCGCCTCTTTTGGGTCTCTCTCGATAGGTCAGGATAGATTCTTATTTTAGACCCCAAAAAACTTGAATCCAAATGTTTCAATGAGAGTCTCAATACTGCATCTCTATCTAATTCCAAAGCGAATGAGACCAATAAAGTTGCCCTCCTCGTCACAACCTCCAAAGATGATTCCAAAAAGGCAGTCAAATTCATCTCTCTACCCTCCTGAGGAAATTCCCCTGATACTATAGGTGTATCGGTTTGTAAATAAAAAGCTCGAGTTATTTCGACAAGATATTTCTTTACCATTTGTACTGGTGTAACCAAAGGTGAACTGGGAAAATTTATTAGTCTTAAATTTAATCTCCTAGACTGATTTTCAAGATGTTCCAACCGTCTAGAAGTAAAGTTCTTATCTTTAAGCAATACCTGACCCACAAGTTCCAATTGAGAGGTTCTTTTGGTAAGAGCTTTTACTTCCACGGTTTGAGAGTCAGTCTTTTTCAATAACGATAGTGCAGTTTCAGATAAAGTCTTTATAGTTGCCACGTTCTTAGCTACAAGAGATTGTAGGGAAGTATGTGTTGTAAAGGTTAAGTCCCAAAGTGACTCTAAGGTCACTACGGCTGGCTTTTCCATATTTTCCCACTTGTAACTCAGGAAGCGGTGCTTTAGCAGTCTGCTCCAAAATACTCACTGTCTGTTGCAGCAGCACAGGAGACGGTCACCTTCGGAGCTTCAAAGTTGCAGCACCCTGGTCTTTCCAACAGGCTCCCTCCCTGGCCACTCCAGTTTCCATTCCGAGTTGGAGTGCAAGGGCTCTGGAGAAAACTTTGACTTCCTGGTTGCGGGGAAGCCGCACGTTCGACGGGGCTAAGGGAAGCCCCGTCTACACTGTCGGCCAGCGCCGAAGCGCCAGCCTCGGGCAGAGCAAAAACTCTCCCGAGACCCAGCGCAACTCCAAAGTCCTCCAATTTCGTCTGCCGAAGCTGGTTTGTCCCATCAGGGAGAGAGGGAATCTCCCTGACTTTGCCTTTCTGTTTCCCCATACCGTGGAACAGGTAAGGAGCCCGCTTCTACAGCACTAAGAGGAGGAAATAAGACACGTCTGGCAGTGCGTCTCAGACCGTCGCTATCTTGGATCGTAAGGGGGAAAGTCAGATCATGGTGTTCTAACCACTAGGTTACTCCTCCTCCTTTGTATATTATAAGTTATCTTTAGGGAAGAGTAGTTAAGAAATAATATTTAAAATAATCTGGAAATTGGAGTCACTTAAGACTAAGTTCTTTTCAGTGCTAGTGTTAGGGGGCAATTGCCCTGGGCGCCCATGCCACAGGGGGCCCCATGCCCAGATCAAGCTGAAGGAGGTATCACTGGCAGGTGGTTTTTGAGGCCCCCCTCTCAAGTTTCTACCCTGGGCCCCTGAATGTCTAACTCAAACCCTGGTTTGGTTACGTTAGTACAAACTACAGTTACAAATTTATACTGATTCTTGTTTAGTATAGAAATAAATTTAAGTCATTTATTTTAGTGGAGGTCTCCAGAAATTATGTGTGAGCAGAAAGTATGATTTTACGAAATATCCTGGCAATTATGCTTAGAATCTAGCTCTTACCCTCTGAGCCTTTGATCTTGTTGACCACTCCTTTCTCCTTCACAGACTTCATACCAGTGGTATTTCAGAGACTGTCCTTTCCTGGTTTTCAAGTTACCTCTCGAACCACACCTTTCAGCTTTCTCATGGCAACACTTTCATCTATCTCCCCCTTGACTCTGGTGTCCCACAAAGTTCCACTGTTTCCCCCACCCTTTTCAACGTCGTTCTAGTGCCACTTCTCACCATTATTTAATATTCTGCTGTTAAACTTCTTCACCGTACACATTGTTTATATCACGTCACCCCCCAAACATTTGCTCCCTGTTTCTGCCTGTATCTAGTTCAAGCTTCTGCTCATCTTTAAGGGCCACTTTCCCACAGCTCCAGCCTATATTACCAAACTACTGATCCCCTATAACCCACCACGTACTCTTCGCTCTTCCACTGGTAACCTGCTCTATCTCCATTCCCTCCCACTCAGTGTTTCATGAGAAACTGTCTTCAGCTACCTTGGTCCCAGTTTATTGAATTCCCTTCCTCTATACCTCAGGTCTCAACATCACTTTCTACCTTTAAAACACTACTCAAAACTCATCTCATCATGCTTTAGATCATCTCTAACCTGGCCACTCTGCTGTGGCTAAGTAGCACTCTGACCTATTTCTCTTTCCCTGGTACCCCTCTACTACTACTACTACTACTATTAAACATTTCTATAGTGCTACTAGACTTACGCAGCGCTGTACAAATTAACATGAAAAGACAGTCCCTGCTCAACAGAGCTTACAGTCTAAATTGGACAGACGAACAGACAGCTAGGGTGGGGAAATTGCAGTGGTAGGGGTGATAAGTGAGGGTGTTGAGTAAGAGAGTCATGGTTAGGAGTCGAAACCCTCTTCTTTCCCTTCAGCTTTTGGATTTTATTGTGTAAACCTTATAGTAGCCTCATTAGCTTTCATGTGGTATATAAAGAACAATGAATAAATAACTGAATGATAAGGCAGATCAATCTTCACCTAGGAAATTGCAGGATTTCTCCTGAGTTCCTTTGTCCTTGGTCATTAGCATATAGTGTGCTTATCCATCACAGGTGGTATATAAAAGGTGAGAAATGGTTCAGATGTTCTCTGAAAATTTCCAACACCCTCATCTCCATGTGTCTTAGAAAATCAGGAAAAGCCACCATGACCTTGGACTTTATATATGTTAACACTTTTCACAAGTATTGTTGATGTTCACTCTTACTACAGTTGGTAAATTAGGTAGCAACTGTCAGCTTCCATTATTTTAGCGTAATTCAGCTTGAGTATAGATTGTATGTACCTTGGGTCTCATTAAGAGTACTTGTTTACTAAGCTGCGCTAAGAATTTGCACCCATTGAGCATCAACTGCTAAAGTTAGTGTAAATGAGGTATTTAAAAAAAATGTAATGTTTTCTCCTTTATAGGGGCTTACCTGGGCTCCGGGGTCCATTTGGCTCCCTGGGGCTCTTTTTGATTTGCCCCAGTTTCTTAGGACCCTTTTTGTGGTCTGCACGGTTTTCGGGCCGTTTTTGGCCCATCCGGGGGCTTTTTCATTGGTGGCCAGTATTTTCTGGGCTACCCCAGGTTTGCTCCGGCAGTTTTCGGAGCAAGTCCTGCGGCTGAAGAAGGGCTGGAGAGAGAAGGAGCGCCCAAAAACGCGGCTGGCACAAGTGGCGCACTGCCGCGAATGTGAGGGAGCAGGGGAGAAAAGAAACTGGCCGGCTCTGGGCCTGTTTCGCACATGTGCGCTGGATCCGGCGGATCTGGTACATGTGTGATTAGGTTCGGAGCTCCTGTACACCGCAAAACAAAGCCTGGGTCTCAATTTTTGAGATGCCCAGCCGGAGTTCCAGGCCTTTCGCGTCTTTTTCCCGATAAAAACAGAAGGAGCATTGGAGGGCTACCGGGATCCCAAAGAAGTTAAAGGACCCCAGGATGGATGTCAGTGGGTTAAGGTAAGAGGCCCCAGGGCCTTACTTTAATTTAGTTTAATTTTTGAGCTTTTTGCAGTGTTGTTTGTCGGGCATTCCCTTAATATTTTAAAATTCTTATTTTTATGGTCGGGGGGAGGTCTGGGGGGTCTCTTTAGGTGGACTGAATCCTTAAAACTTTTAATGTTAATTTTCAATAGTTTTGGGGGGTATTTTAGGTACGGAGCATCCTGCGCTGCTTTGGTTGCGTATTTTTAAATTCCGACGATGGTGTTTGTGAACGTACATGTTACTTAACATATGTGGAAAATTTGGTTAAATTCCATTAAATTTTAGTGGTGTTTTCAGGTGAAATTATTTACGGCGAGGCACCGGGATACATGACAGACCTTATCGACCTGCCAACCAGAAACACCACAAAATCTGCACGATCATACCTAAACCTCCACTACCCAAGTAGCAAAGGACTCAAATACAAATCCACCTATGCATCCGCTTTTCCTACCTAAGCGCACAACTATAGAACGCATTGCCAAAAGCAGTAAAAACTACGCTCAACCACCTAAATTTTCGGAAAGCACTAAAGACAGACCTGTTCAGAAGAGCATACCCCACCGACCCAACATAAAAATACCTGGACACTTGCGACACAATGTAACCAAAGACCGTAACGGACATTACCTGACTCTTCTTCCCCCTTTCCCCCCCTAAGTTCCCCCCAATTGAACCTACCAAACATGTACCTCATTCTACCACAATATCACTTTGTATTCATTCATACCATGTATTTGTTCAGACCGGAATCGGCTAACGCCATTAACGGTTATATGTAAGCCACATTGAGCCTGCAAAAAGGTGGGAAAATGTGGGATACAAATGTAAATAATAATAATAAAATGGTACCTATAAAGGGTTTTTAAAAAAAATAAAACATGATCTGGATTCGGAATAATGTGACCTGGATGCTGACACAATTTTTATTTAAGTATGGTGTAATTTACATTGTATTTTGTGTTGAAATCCATTTTCCCATTGACATTAATGGGAAAAATGGATTTCAAGATGGAGTCTGACCATAAATTCCAAACTGTAAAAGTTAGCTAACATTCTGAAAGCTAGTGCCTGATTAGTGGCAACAGGTCAGATGACCAAGCTGAAGTTTCGTTGCCAGGGGAAACGAAGCCAGTTACAATGGGCAGAGGAACTGAAGACAAAGAAGAGGGCAGATGTGTGTGGCAGGTGCTCTGCTTATGTGAGAAAAACTGAGTTCAGAATACGTGAGAGAGCCTGAATAAAGAATAATTTGGCTGAATCAGAGAAGCTGGAGACATAGAGGGGCATAATCGAACGTCGCCGGCCAAATAGATCGCCGGCGGTACTACAGCTGGCCAGAACCGTATTATCGAAAAAGATGGCCGGCCATCTTTTTTGTTGATAATATGGTTTAGCCCAGCTAAATGCCTTGAATTTGACTGGGGTTTGAGATGGCCAGGTTTGTTGTTCAGCAATAATGGAAAGTTATGTCGGCCATCTCAAACCCCAGCCAAATTCAAGGCATTTGGCCATGGGAGGAGCCAGCATTTTTAGTGCACTGGCCCCCCTGACATGCCAGGACACCAACCAGCCACCCTAGGTCACTGCGGTAGAGTTCAGAAAAGCTCCCACGTGCATAGCTCCCTTACTTTGGGAGCTGAGCCCCCCAATCCCCCCCCAAACCCACTACACCAGTTCACACCTGAAGACTAATCTCTCTGAAAAAGTCCTTTCTTGAAATAACCACGTTTACTCACAGTTAACTGCAGATCAGAGGTTGTGCCCCACTGGCAAAGAGTCCCCTGGTACTAAGATTAGCAGTAGGTCAGAGCTGGCACAATGGTGTACAATGCCCTCTTTCAGCACCATTCAACGTAAGAACTACGTTCTCTAACGTGGATAACACAGGAAAGGGAACTAAAACTGTCTTACAAAAATGGCCACTACCGCATGGACTACAACAGGAAACAAAACAGGGCACACTCTGACCCAGTTAGCAGGGGGGGGAAAGCACCATGGGAGTAGAGGCCAGTACCCTACACCCACCACAATGCATTGCTAATGTGACTCTGCAGGGCACCTAACAGAAAAGGTGTCACACTCACCCGAGAGCCACATCGCAACCAGGGAAAGGCTGTCGGAGGATACAACACATTCTGCTGTCATGGAGGTGGGTACGGCATTTGAGGCTGGCATACAGGCTGGCAAAAAAGGTTTTTAGTTTTATTTTTTTTTAGTATGGAAGGGGGTTGGTGGCCACTGGGGGAGTATGGGGAGGTCATCCCCCATTCCCTCCAGTGGTCATCTGGTCAGTTGGGGCACCTTTTTGAGGCTTGGTCTTGAAAATAAAAGGACCAAGTAAACCCTGCGAAATACTGCTTAACGCCGCTTTTTTTTTTCATTATCGGTGAAAGCTGGCCATCTGGTAGCCACGCCCATGCCCGCCCATGTCCCGCCTTCGCTAATCTACCGACACGCCCCCTTGAACTTTCGCCGGCGATGCTGTCAAAAATGCCGCTTTCGATTATACCGATTTCGCCGCTTTTAAGAAATCGTCGGCCATCTCCCGATTTGTGTCTGAAGATGGCCGGCGATCACTTTCGATTATAAGCTGGATAGAGAGTGTAGTCCGGCAAGGCAGAGGTTCTCTGAGTGTGTGCATGTGTGTTGGTGTGCCAAGTAGTTATTCAGAAGGCTGTAATTCAATACTAAAAAAACATGATTTTAAATGAAGGTGTGAACTTAAAGCTGAGCTGGAATTAAAAATTCCTTTGATAAAGGCTCTGAAAGAGTGGAAGCTGTGAGGACAGAAAGGCCTGTCTAAGTTTTAAGTAAGCGGGCCTGCCTGAGTTTTAAAATAAGTCACAAGCTGTATAAAAGCCTGTTCGTGGCTAGTGACTGTGGCTACTAACAATGACTGTGCAAGAAAGCTGGTGTGCTTTTCACTGGTCTGCTATGGAACAGGATTGTTACCCTTAGTATACCTGATTACAGCGAAAGTCTACTCTAATTTGGGCTTATATAAAGCTGTTGTCCTTTGCTGAACTGCTGATTATAAAGGTATTGGTGACAGTGGTGTATGGTGAGAACCTAACAGCAATGAGTGTTAAAACCTGAATTTAAGCAATGTTGTTGGCTTCTCTTGCTAGACTGTTGATATTAGTGATATATATTAAATGGCTGATTACAGAGTCATATAAAAAAATGTTCCTCATTAGCTAGGGAAAAAAATAATAAGAAAGGTCTCACTAAAAGGGAAATTTAATTAATTATTTATTTATTTGATTTACCTATTTTATTTGGCCACAGTATTAAAATTGAAATCTATAAAAAATTCCCATTGGATAGGGAAATAGGGTATTGTTTCCTTTAAGTTAATTAAAGTACAGGTTAAGGGAGCTGTTAAAGAGACAATGCTGGAACAACAACGGTGGTCATTCAGGATAGGGGTGCATATGTTATGGAGGTTCAGCGTCAAATATCAGATAATAAGTATTATCAAGCATTAGCAGAAGATCCAGGGCCAGCATTACAGGTCATTATTAATGAGGTAGTAGATCAAGCTTTAGAAAAGGGTTATCTTACTAGGGCTGAGTCTCGTTTTCTAAAAACCACTAATAAAAGGAAGCCAGTGTTCTACACAGTCCCTAAGGTTCATAAAAATCTATTAAATCCTCCAGGACATCCCATAGTGTCGCTATGCGGCACTATATTAGAGCCATTATCTAAATTTTTGGATTCTTTTTTGCAACCTTATGTGAGTAAAGCTAGGTCCTATATTTGTGACACTGCCCATTTTTTGAGACATTTGTCTGAGATAGAGGGGGTCCCTGAGGAGGCTTTATTAGTTACGTTGGATATTGAATCCTTGTATTCAAATATTTTTATTTTTGTTACATTTGTACCCCGCGCTTTCCCACTCATGGCAGGCTCTATGCGGCAGGCAACGGAGGGTTAAGTGACTTGCCCAGATCCCTCAGGACTTCGCTCTGGATATTATAGAAAGAACTTTGAGAGATCGTTTAACGACTGAGCGCATTCCTTCGACTTTTTTGTTGTCCTTGGCAAAATTGATATTAAAGCATAATTATTTTGCATTTGAGTCCACTTTTTTCTTACAAATCATGGGGGTGGCTATGGGAGCTGCAGCAGCCCCTAGCATTGCTAACTTATATGTTAGCACGTTTGAAGAGATTCATTTATATAAATCTGTGTGGTTTAATAATATCAAATATTGGGGTAGATTTATAGATGATATCTTTTTTGTATGGCTCTCTACAGAAGAACATCTGAGTGATTTCTTAGTGTGGCTTAATAGCAGAGATGTTCACTTGAAATTCACTATGAATAAAAGTAGTGAACAAGCTATATTTCTTGACACACAAGTATATAAAAATGAGGGTAGACTGTATTCTACGGTCTACCACAAGCCCACGGATAGAAATACTTTACTACTGTTTAACAGTCACCACCCCCATAGATTAATGTGGTCTCTACCTATAGGACAATTTTTGAGACTTCGGAGAATATGTGCTACAGATGTAGCATTTAAACATCAGGCAGCTCTGTTAACTCAAAAATTACGTGATCGTGGATATCCAGAGAAATGTATTCGTCAGGCCTTTAAACGAGCTTGGTTTGCCCAGAGATCTTTACTTTTGATGGATAAACCAAAAGAGTCCATGGATAGGATGGTATGTGTCCTTGGGTTCTCTGAGTTAGCTCCTCAGGTAGCTCAAATTATTAATAAACATTGGCAAGTACTTACGTTTCACTCCATTTTTTCTGAACAACCGTGTATTGCGTATACTCGGGGCCAAAACCTTAGGGACCGTCTAGTGCACACATCAGGGACTATTGAAAGCCATTTTATAGAGGAAGGTTTACACCAACCCTGTGGCTCTTGTCAGTTTTGTAGTCAGACTGTGAGCATCACACAATGGACTCCATATGGCACTTCTCACATATTTAGGTTGAGACATAAAACCACATGCAATACACCATTCGTTATTTATATTATAGAATGTCCCTGTCATTTATATTATGTAGGACGTACTACAAGAAATATGAAGGTGAGGCTTATAGAACATAAAAGCAGATTAGCCACAAAGACTGTGACAGCCCCTATAGTAATGCATTGTGAACAATTTAAACATACTTTTGCAGATCTTCGCTGGTTCATAATAGATTATGTACCTCTGTCATTGAGGGGAATGGACCATAATGTAAAGTTGGCTCGTTTAGAGCAACGCTGGATATTTACATTAAACACTGTGAATCCTAAAGGACTTAATGAAAGTGTAGAATGGAACACCATAATTTAGTCTTTTTCACTCTTTAGTGGTTTCTTGTTGAAAATAACTTTCGGGATTGCTGTGTACCTGGCCCCTGTGAATATCAAAAAGTTGGTTTTGCCTCTGACGTCAGTAGAAGGATTCTTCCGGCTAACGTGTGCTTGCTGATGTTTTTAAAAGCCACACAATAAGTTTGGGAAGGAAGTCTCGTTTTAATTTGAGCTAGAGGAAGGAGTTCTTTTGTTTTTCATGCCTTAACCCTCGTCCCTGAAGCAAGCAATTGAAACCTGCAGAGTCGGGCGGTTTCAGGGGAAGGCAGTGTGGAATAAAGAGGAATAAAGTGGAAGAATTCCCACGAGACTGGATAAGTACTCAGCTTTTCACCTTGCACATTTGTTTTAAAAGATTGAAAGTTTAAAGTATTTAGTCCATTACTTTGCACATTTGGTTTAAAAAGATTGAAAAATTGTAGCACAGTGGTGTCGGGAAGCAATAATATAGAAAAAAAGTCTTCCGAACTCACTGCAGGGATACCCGATGAAAGAAACGCTATACCATTTCAGAGCAGTATGCTTGACTGCATGAGAAGTGGCAAAATCATCTGAGGGTTCCCTTGCTACTCATGGGTGTGCATTGTATTACAAATATTGGATGAGTTGGACTAGTGCATTGGTGACAGCTGAGACTTTAATAATCGGTGGCTAAGGTCCTGGTTTATTTTGTTTAGTTTTGGAACAACAAGTGCAGCATCGTTCAAGAAAGACCAAAGGTTCCCTCATTCAAGAAAGATCTACATAACCAGCTAATTGTACAATCACATCATACAGCCTTTAAGAGACTCTATATTTATAATTAAATCCTTACCTGGAGGTGGATGTTTAGGTTCATTCCTAGGGGAAGAAGGTTTGACTTCTGCAAGACAAACCATTGACACAAAGAATCAATTTCTTCATTAAAGTTTCATAGTTAAAGTTTGAGTAAAAGAGAAATTAACAAATATTAATACTAATCTGATTATTTTTGCTATGTTAGAGTTGTCGGATAGATAAAACTTGTTAATTGAAAATATACACAATGTCTGAAATTTAAGAAAGTAAAATTGTTGCAGGTTATATTTACATATTCTTGTAGTGCAATATAAAAACTGATTGCAGTTATAATTAGTATTTTAAACACAGTTTAACATCAAAATATTACATTTTTAATACAGCTGTTTTTTAACAAAATTAATTAACATATTTATTGAAAATATTTATTGTACTTTTTAAAACACCTTGTGCAATAAATTACTTTAAAGTTTTTCTGTGCAATATTAACATCATTCTTTAAAACGTAGACCATCAGAGGAAATTCCTTGACCATCTTAAATTGCACATTATATAATGTACATAATACAGAATTTCCTTAATTTTCCTGTAAATTTCCTAAGCGGTGTGTTTAGCGTGGGAATCCTTACTGTGATTAGATCATTTTACCGCCCTCTTTAAAACCTCACCCATAGGAGATCTACATTAAGACATGTTAAGTGAAAAACATCTGTGTTCATTGTTCAGACAGGATGAACTATGCAGGTCTTTATCTGCTGTCATTTACCATGTTAACAGCAGTGGGTCATGCCCAACAGTTTGAGAAAATAGTAACTAGATGGCTGAGTGGCTGATGGACGTGAGGATCACCTGGTCACTTGCCTGCCTGGTGCGAAGGTGGCGGACCTCATGTGTCACCTAGATAGGATTTTAGATAGTGCTGGGGAGGAACCGGCTGTCTTGGTACATGTGGGTACCAATGACATAGGAAAACATGGGAGAGAGGTTCTGGAAGCCAAATTTAGGCTCTTAGATAAAAAGCTCAAATCCAGAACCTCTAGGGTAGCATTTTCTGAAGTGCTACCCATTCCATGCGCTGGGCCCGGCCCAAGAGACAGGCAGAGCTCCGGAGTCTCATTGCATGGATGAGACAATGGTGCAGGGAATAGGGTTTTAGATTTGTTAGGAACTGGGCAACATTCTGGGGAAGGGGTAGCCTATTCCGAAAGGATGGGCTCCACCTTAACCAGGGTAGGACCAGGCTGCTGGTATCGACATTTAAAAAGTAGAGCAGCTTTTAAACTAGAGACTGGGAGAAGGCCAACAGTCGCTCAAAAGTGCATAGTTCGGAATAAGGTATCTTTTAAAGATATCACCAAAACAGGGAAGATAGGGTATCCTGATGGTGAGGTTGCAAAAGAGGCCATAGTAAATCAGGTGTCCTTAAATAAAAATAAAAATCAGACAAAAGATTGCAAATTAATATTGTCAAGTACTGAGCATGTTGTAAATAGGAACAACAAACATAGTTTGAAAAGTCTATATGCGAATGCTAGACGCCTAAGAAATAAGATGGGAGAGTTAGAATATATTGCACTAAATGAAAAATTAGATATAATAGGCATCTCTGAGACCTGATGGAAGGAGGAAAACCAGTGGGACACTGTCATACCAGGGTACAAATTATATCTTAGTGATAGGGTGGATCGAATTGGTGGAGGGGTAGCATTGTATGTTAAGGAGAGTCTTGAATCAGATTGAAAATTCTGCAGGAAACAAAAGACATCTTGGAATCCCTATGGATTGAAATTCCATATGTAAAGGGGGAAAGGATAGTGATAAGAATGTACTACCGTCCACCTCGCCAGGATGAACAGACGGATGTAGAAATGTTATTGGAAATTAGAGAGGCTAACAAACTGGGCAACACGATAATAATGGGTGATTTCAATTACCCTGATATTGACTGGGTAAATGTAATATCAGGGCATGCTAGGGAGGTAGAATTTGTTGTTGAAATCAAGGATTCCTTTATGGAGCAGCTGATACAGGAGCCAACAAGAGGAGGAAAAATTCTAGACCTAGTCCTTAGTGGAGCAAGTGAGGGGGGCCGCTTGATAACAATGATCATAATATGATCAGATTTGATAATAACTTTAGAGTAAGTATAAACAGGAAATCCAATATGTTAGCGTTTAACTTTCAAAAAGGAGATTATGATAAAATGAGAAGAACGGTGAAAAAAACTGAGGAGCGGCTGCAAGTGTCAAAAATTTACATCAGGTGTGGATGCTGTTCAAAAATACCATCCTGGAAGCCCAGGCCAAATATAGTCCATGTATTAAAAAAGGAGGGAGGAAGACCAAATGACAGCTTGCATGGTTAAAAAGTGAGGTGAAGGAAGCTATTAGATCTAAAAGAAAATCCTTCAGAAAATGGAAGAAGGAACCGACTGAAAATAATAAGAAACAGCATAAGGAATGTCAAGTCAAATGCAAAGTGCTGATAAGGAAGGCAAAGAGTGACTTTGAAAAAAAGATTGCATTGGAGGCAAAAACACATAGTAAAATTAATTTTAGGTATATTAAAAGCAAGAAGCCAGCAAAAGAATCGGTTGGTCCGCTAGTTGACTGAGGGGTAAAAGGGGCAATTGGGGAAGACAAAGCCATAGCGGAGAGATTAAATGAATTCTATGCTTCGGTCTTCACCGAGGAAGATTTGGGAGAGACACCAGTGCCAGAAATGGTATTCAATGCTGATGAGTCAAAGAAACTGAATGAAATCTCTCTAAACCTAGAGGATGTAATGGAACAATTTGACAATTTGAAGCATAGCAAATCTCCTGGACCCAGAGTACTAATCAGTCAATTCTATCAGTACTCTTCATCCCAGAGTACTGATAGAATTGAAAAACGAAATGGCGGAACTATTGGTAGAAATATGTAATTTATCTTTAAAATCGAGTGTGGTACCGGAAGATTGGAGGGTAGCCCATGTAACGCCGATATTTAAAAAAGGTTCCAGAGGAGATCCGGGAAATTATAGACTGGTGAGCCTGATGTCGGTGCTGGGCAAAATGGTACAGAGTATTATAAAGAACAAAATTACAGAGCATATTCAAAAGCATGGATTAATGTGATAAAGCCAACATGGATTTAGTGAAGGGAAATCTTACCTCACCAAATCTATTACATTTCTTTGAAGGGGCGAGCAAACGTGGATAAAGGTGAGCCGGTTGATATTGTGTACCTGGATTTTCAAAAGGCATTTCACAAAGTACCTCATGAAATACTCCAGAAGAAATTGGGGAGTCTTGGGATAGGAGGTAGTGTCCTATTGTGGATTAAGAACTGGTTAAATGATAGAAAACAGAGAGTAAGGTTAAATGGTCAGTATTCTCAATGGAGAAGGGTAGTTAGTGGGGTTCCCCAGGGGGTCTGTGCTGGGGCCGCTGCTTTTTAACATATTTATAAATGATCTAGAGATGGGAGTAACTAGTGAGGTAATTAAATTTGATGATGACACATGAAAGTTATTCAAATTTCTTAAATCGCACGAGGATTGTGAAAAATCATGAGGGCCTCACGAAACTGGGAGACTTGGCGTCTAAATGGCAGATGACGTTTAATGTGAGCAATTGGAAACTGATTAATGTGGGAAAGAGGAACCCAAACTATAGCTACATAATGCAAGGTTCCACGTTAGGAGTCACCGACCAAGAACGGAATCTCCATGTTGTTGTTGATGGTACATTGAAACCCTCTGCTCAGTGTTCGGCGGTGGCTAAGAAAGCAAATAGAATGATAGGTATTATTAGGAAAGGAATGGAAAACAAAAGTGAGGATATTAAAATGCCTTTGTATCGGTCCATAGTGCAACCGCACCTCGAATATTGTGTTCACTGCATCTCAAAAAATATATAGTGGAATTAGAAAAGGTACAGAGAAGGGCAATGGAAATGATAAAGGGGATGGGACGACTTCCCTATGAGGAAAGGCTAAAGCAGCTGGGGCTCTTCAGCTTGGAGAAAAGGCGGTTGAGGGGAGATAAGATAGAGGTCTAAAAAATAATGAGTGGAGTGGAACGTGTAGACGTGACTCGTTTGTTTACTCTTTCAAAAAAGTACTAGAACTAGGGGGCATACGATGAAGCTACAAAGTAGTAAATTTAATACAAATCTGAGAAACATTTTCTTCACTCAACATGTAATTAAACTCTGGAATTTGTTGCCAGAGAATGTGGTAAAGGTGGTTAGATTAGTGGGGTTAAAAAAGGTCTGGACAGCTTCCTAAAGGAAAAGTCCATAGACCATTATTAAATTGATTTGGGGATAATACACTGCATAAAATGTATTGAACTTTTTTGGGATCTTGTCAGGTATTTGTGACTTGGATTGGCCACTGCTGGAAACAGAATGCTGGGCTTCATAGACCTTAGTTCTGTCCCAGTGTGGCAATACTTATGTACTTAACTAATGACCCAATGTCTCTAAACTTTCACGCTACATAGAAACAATAATTCCCTTTGTAATAAATAAGTCACAGACCTTGGTGGTGAAACTGCTCTTGGCTCACTTTGCCTCCTCACTGGTCCGTATAGACTTCTATCACCAAGTTAATCTTTTAATATAATTGTATTCAAACTTAGCTACATATTGGAAACTTTTATAAATTTTTACGTAATTTTCTTCATATTTTTCATAAAAAGCCTTTAAACTAAGGACTTATTTTAATAAATTGGGGGACCATCAACCGACATGTAACATATTTCATATCAGCTGCGTCAGGCACTGGTCCTCTGAAAAAAATACAATCACAAAATAAAGTCAAAATTGTATAATTACTATTTACACCCATTCTATATAGCACTTGCCAAACTTTGCACGCCATAAACCTATCATCGTTGCAATGGCAGAGCACACCATGTAAAATTGCACACATACAAAATGTTACCCATCCATAGGATGGGCAGTTTTCAGTTGCTTAATTTCCACATATAAATAGCCACTGATCCACAAAAATGATTTTGAAATCAATATTTGTAAACTTCCTGCTCATTTTATAGAAAATAAATTCTTTATTCACACGTCATAAGAGTTGGTCTCAGCTTGATTTGGACATATTTGACAGTTATATAGCATTGTGGACCCAAGAAGTTCTACAAAGCTACACAAAAGCATTGGGATCATGACCGTTGAGCGGGAGTTCACCTATAATCCTGCCAGTAGGGAGTGCTGTTTCACTATCACATTTTCAATAGTGAGGGACAGTCAAGCTCTGCAGGACCCCAAGGAACCTGCCTGTCCCTAGTGCTTGAAAACACAATATTGAATCACCACCCCCTACTGGCAGCAATGCATTTGGAGGACTCCTGATCAGCTTAGAAGGAACAGTGGCCATGACCCTCAGAAAATAGTGGAAGACGAAGAGGTTATGGTCACCTGGGACATCCCCATCCTGAATGATTAAAAAGCTGGATGTTAGAAAACTGAATGTAGTGGTAAAAGAGAAAAACACCAGAATGGTATTGATTAAATAAGTTATCGTTCCCAAGCGATTACTTGGTGAATCACATGGAGAGAGGGAAGATCCTCAAGTACCAAGAAATGCAGTCCGAGACCAAGAATATGTTGCAGAAAGATACAAAGAGAGTTCCCGTTGTTTTGGGTGCCACAGGCTTGATTAAAAAGAACTTCCAAGCGCACCTGGATAAGTTGACTATACATGTTACATCCAGGGGCGTAGCCATGGGTGGGCCTGGGTGGGCCCAGGCCCACCCAATTTCCCTCCAGGCCCACCTGCCCACGTCGCTCGCTCGCTTGCACAAATTCGTTGTCCTCCCTGCCAGCGCTGCATTCTTTTCTTCGATCGTCGCCGGCAGCGCTGCCATCCACACAGGCAGCTCCGCCCCCCCTTTGCTGCATCCATCTGGCCCTACGTACACAGGAAGTGCATCAGAGTGGGCCGGATGGACGCTGCAGAAGGGAGCAAAGCTGCCTGTGTGAATGGCAGCGCTGCCGGCGATGATCGAAGAAAAAAATGCAGGGACCGAAGCTGCCTTCTCTCTTCTGCTGCGCCTATTCAAAGGGTTGCTGGTAGCGTGTAAGAATCACTGCTGCTGGCTGCTGGGTCAGTCAGCAGCAGTGCAGCAATTCTCTCTTACATGCTGCCAGCAACCCTTTGAAACGTGCTGGTGCCGTGATGCTCCTGATGCTGCATGGAGGGGGGGTTGGAGAGAAGATAAAATTGTTGGGCTGCTTGGGCATGGGAGTGGAAGGGAGGGAAAGAAAAGAGATGCTACACAGGGGGTGTAGGAGTGAGGGAAATTGTTAGGGAGGGGAGGGAGAGATGCAGGGGGGGTGTAGGAGAGGGAGACATGCATGGGAGAGTAGAAGAAAGGGGATCATTATTGGGATATGGGAGGAGAGAGAGGGATAATTGCTGGATGTAGGGTAGGGTGGGGAGGGAAGAAGGGGTGAATGACAAAAGAAGGAGAAATGTTGGACCTGGGAGGGGAGGAAAAAGTACTGCACAGGGGAGAGAGGGATGAAGGAGAAATGTTACATAGTGGTGGAAGAGATGCTGCAAAGGGGGAAACAGATGTTAGACTTGGGATGCAAGGGTGAGAGAGAAGAGGAAAAGAGGGAACAATGTTGAACATGAGGGCGGAGGAGGGGGAAGAAGGAGGGAGATGGATCCAGGGGTAGAAGACAGTGAGGGAGAAATGCTGGAATGTGGGTGGGAGGGAAGAGGGGGAGAAATGCTGGCCCCTGGGGGAAGGGGCAAGAGGAAAGAGCGAAAGGACAGGAAGATGTTAGGAGGGGATAGAGGGTGGAGGGAGGAGAAAAAGGGAGCAGATGCTGGGCTAGAAGGGTTGGAAGGAGGCAGACACTGGGATGGTGGAACCATGTGGAAGGCCAAGGGATAGTGATTACGGGGAGTAGATTGAAGATGGAAGGCTGGAGAAGGAGTGAGATTGGGGAATAGGAGAGCTAGTGGGTGAAAGAAGGAGATGGAAATCAGATAGGTATCTGAAAAGTAAAAAGGAAAAGGATTAGAAGATGAAATTTTAGTGGACAGAGAGCAGGAAAGAAAGAAAATAGATAGGAAAGAGCTAAAATGAAACAAACATCAATATGTCAGTGTAGTGAGGGAATGGAATGAGAGTGGAGAAAAGACAAATGAATAGCAGCTGCTTGAAGGAGAATTAACAGAAAGACAGGAAAGTGGAAAAGAGAAACTTGAACCAACATAATGGAAAAATAAAATGACCAGACAACAAAGGTAGGAAAGACATTTTATTTTGAATTTATTAACTGAAATTTGTTAGCTTGAGAAATGTGCACAGCGGATATCATTTTATTGTGTTCAGTAGAAAAAAAGAAATATATTTCTGATTTTATTTTTCCACTGTAACATGCCGAGGTTCCGAGTTCAATTTTTGTCTACATATTTTTATTTCTAATTTGTGATCCCTTGTTCTGTATCTGGTGAGAGTCTGGGCCCTAGCATGTCTAACACTAGTACTGACCCTTGCTGTAGCTGGTGGGGATCCCCAACCTACATCAGCTGAGGACCTCCTCTAAAAGCAGCCAAAACTCCCTTCTACTAAGCTTGGCAGATGGCGGCAACATCTTTGAGCCACCGATAACTAAGCATGCATGGGGTGCCAGCATCGGTGACTCAAGGCAATGTTGCTATTGCTGCCTGCCAAGCTTGGTAAAAGGGATTTGTGGCTGTCTTCAAAGGAAGTTTTCAGCTGACAGAGCTTGGGGATCTTTATGAGCTAAAGTATATTTTGAATTGGGAGGTGCCGGGGGAGATGTGGAGAGTGCGGGGAGGAAGGGGGCAGAGACAGAGAGAAAATTTTGTGCCCACCCACTTTGGGCTCAGGCCCACCCAAAATTGGCCGTCTGGCTACGCCACTGGTTACATCTCATGAACTCCAGAAAGAAGCTTGTACTACGGTGAGCATTAGCAGTAAATCTGAGATACTGAGATCATACTTCACATTCCCTGGCTTAGGAGTGAGGTTCATTACTGTCATGATATGCACAAAACTTACCCATTTGGATAAATTGCCCCTTACACAGATAATGGACATTGGATTGGCATATTTATAAATACACAAGAGGGTTACTGTGAAAGAGACTGAGAATATCAATTCAATCTAGCCATTGAATAGTGGCAAACATGACTGACCTGAGCTAAATTTGACCCAGCAGCCTAGACCTTACAATATGAATGTGCAATAGCTGATAATAACACTGAGCAAGTGTTATTTCCTGAGAATGTGTGAAATAGTTATTTTTGTATATCAAATCTATTAACTGTGGTAAAATAAGATTGTCCATGTGATCATTACTGCCCTGTTTAAGAAGCTCAGTGAAAAGTGTTATATAATAAAATTTTATGATCTCATCTTAAAATGCTAAGAAAGCAATTTTGGGTAACATAAGAACATATGTGTTTGCCATACTGGGACAGAACAAAGCTTCATCAAGCCTAGTATCCTGTTTCCAACAGTGGCCAAACCAGGTCACAAATACCTGGCAATATACCAAAAGAGTAAAATAGATTTTTATGCTGCCTATCCTAGAAAAAAGTAGTGGATTTTCCAAAATCCAGCTTAATAATAGCTTATTGACTTTTAGGAAATTAGCCAAACTTTTTTTAAATGCTGCCAAGCTAACTGCTTTTACCACATTCTTTGACAAAGAATGCCAGAGTTTAATTATGTAGTTCTATATTGAAAAATATTTTCTTTGATTTGCCCTATATTTACTACTTAGTAGCTTCATTGTAAATAAGCAATTCATGTCTGCCATTTCTACTCCACTCAGTATTTTATAGACCTCTATCATAACCCCCTTTAGTTGTCTCTTCTCCAAGCGGGAAGAGCCCTAGCTTCTTTAGTTTTTCCTAATAGGGAAGTTGTCCCATCCCCTTTATCATTTGACCATGTACAAATTGTTGGTGAGACCACACTTGAAATATTATGCTCAGTGTTGGACCGATAAATTAACCTATATTGACAAGCAGGGCTTTTTTTGAGGGGGTATTTGGGGGTACTGAGTACCGGCACCTTTTTCATTGTCTACTAAAATTGACCCATGGTCCCCAAGTTTTAATGAAAGAGCTCAGGCCCTACACACCAGTTCTGCCTTGTCATAGATTCTGTGACTGGTTGCAGGGGGCCTGGCTATTGTGGGGTGAGTCCCTCAGTGATCACACCACCCCTGAAGGGTGGCCTGGCATTTGAGTACTGGCACCTTTTATGCTAGACAAAACGCACTGTTGACAAGGCAATTAACATCTGGAATAGAGAGTATACAAATCACAAACAGGAATCAAACCTCTACGCCAAGGGAGCCAAACAGGAGAGAGTAGAGGCTGATCAAAGGGTGAATCTAACTCAGGAGATGTGATCAAAGACTACTTTATTAATGCAAATATTAAAGGACCCAACGCAGTCAGTGTTTCGGCGTATCGCAGCGCCTACTTCAGGGGTCAAAACAATAGTTCAACTGAACATTTACTAGCAAACATGAGTGGACTCCGCAGTTGAGAAGAGACAGCTGAGGGGAGATGTGATAGAGGTCTATAAAATACTTGGTGGAATGGAATGGGTAGAGGTGACTCATTTGTTTACTCTTTCTAAAAATATTAGGACTACGGGGGGGGGGGGGGCACATAATGATGCTACTAAATAGTACATTTAAAGCACATTGGAGAAAATATTTCTTCATTTAATGTGCAATTAAACTCTGGAATTCATTGCCAGAGAATGCGGTAAAAGCAGTTAGCTTAGCAGGGTTTAAAAAAGGTTTGGATAATTTGCTAAAAGAAAAGTCCATAATCGATTATTAAGATGGACTTGGAAAAATCCACTGCTTATTTCTAGGATAAGTAGCATAACATTTGTTTTACTGTTCTGGGATCTTGACAGGGACTTTGGTCTGTCCCAGTATGGCAACACTTATGTGCTTACGTCCTTCTCCATGGTCTCTCAGCTGCTGAAGCTTCCTTCCACCTTGGAGAAATCACTGCTCTCCTGTTGAACATTCCTTGCACCTTGATGGGTTGCTGCTCCTTGGCCTCTGTGCTGCTGGACTCCACTATTACTCTGCTGCCTCTGTGGAGCTGAACCTCCCTCCACCACCACTCAAAAGCTGGATCTCCCTCCTGCATGGAGGCATCAGTGCTCTGCTGAATTTCAGAGGCTAGACCTCCTTCCCACATTGAGGGGCTGTTGCTAGACCACTGCTGCTCTCACCTTGCAGTGTCGCTGCTGGACCACCTCCTACCTGGAGGGGTCACTGCTCCCACCATCTTTCAGGGGTTGCTCCTCCTCACCTGGAGTAGTCATTGATCTGGGTGCCTCAGAGCTGCAGTTCAAGAGTCAGGGTATTTATTCTTGGAAGAGGCTTCTATTGCCATGGGTTGTGTCTCTGCTAGGTCCAAATTTCAGTACCTCTAGCTGTTTGTAATTCCAGCTCTCATGGATTCTGCTAACAAAGCCCATGGACTGCAAGTCAGTTTTTCTAGTAAGAAGGGACCCCTTCCCTCTCAACCAAACGATCAACAACCAAATAGATGCTAGGAAGACAAATGACTAATTTTTCTCAGCTTCTAATTTGCTTGGGAGCTAGATACTGGGCTGAAATCCTACCCTTTCTGGTTGGAGTAGAGAGTTGGTCTTCCCTGTGAATGCATTCCTGTTACCTCACTACAATACATACATTTTCCAACATGAGTACATAGGTACGTAAGTATTACCATACTGGGAAAGACCAAAGGCCCATCAAGCCCAGCATCCTGTTTCCAACATTGGCCAAACCAGATCACAAATACCTGGCAAGATCACAAAAAAGTACAAAACATTTTATACTGCTTATCCCAGAAATAGTGGATTTTCCCCCAAGTCCATTTAATAATGGTCTATGGATGTTTCCTTTAGGAAGCCGTCCAAACCTTTTTAAAACTCCGCTAAGCTAACTCAAGTCAGGAGACTCGAACGAGCATGGCAAAAAATGAAAAATGAACATACATTTAACGATTGGAAACAAATGCAAAGAAAATACAAATATACAATAAGACAAACAAAAAGAGCTTACTACAGAACCAAAATAGGACCAGACTACAAAGACGCACATAAACTCTTCCAACTCGTGAGTAAACTAACAGACACCACACCGGTCACCACAGCCAACACAGACACCCCATCGGCTGATCAACTTGCCAAATTCTTCAACAAGAAAATTGTAAAACTATGATCCACATTACCACTTAACACCAATGATCACGAAAAATGGACTGCCTGGACCCTACTCCTGGTGAATACCCAGTAAATCGAATCTGGAATCATTTCAAACTGCTAACCGAAGAAACCATAACTCAAGCACTCAACAAATTCTCCAAAACCCACTCCAAACTGGATATTTGCCCCAGCAGCTTAATAAGGTTCACCCCCAAACGCTAAATAACAGACCTTATGGCACACCTGAACTACATGCTACAACATGGACTTTTCCCCAAGGACAAAGGCAATATACTACTTACACCCATACCCAAAGACTTAAAGAAAAAACTAAATGACACAACCAACTATCGACCAGTAGCATCCATTCCCCTGATAGTAAAATTAAAGGAAAGTATGGTAACCAAACAACTCACCAACTACCTAAACAAATTCATAATACTACATGACTCACAGGATTTCGATCCAACCATAGCACTGAAACAGTGCTAATCACTCTCATAAACAAATTCAAACAAATAATTGCAACTGGAAACAATGTGCTACTCTTACAATTCGATATGTCCAGTGCTTTCGACATGGTCTGCCATCAAATACTCTCAAACATACTAGACTACTTCGGGATCAGAGGAAACGTACTAAGATGGTTCAAAGGCTTCTTAACAGCAATTACTTATCAAGTGACTTCCAATTCAAAAACGTCAACACCATGGAAACCCGAATGCGGAGTACCACAAGGATCACCGCTCTCACCAACCCTTTTCAACCTAATGATGACACCATTAGCCAAATCGCTATCCAATGAAGGACTCAACCCATACATTTATGCAGACGATGTCACGATCTATATCTCGTTCAAACATGACCTAGCTGAAATCACAAACGAAATCACACACAGCCTCCAAATAATGAACTCATGGGCAGACGCATTCCAACTAAAGCTAAACGCAGAAAAAACACAATGTCTCATCCTGTCCTCACAATACAACACAAACAAACCCAATACCATAATCACCCCAGATTACACCCTACCGGTTTCAGATAGCCTGAAAATCCTGGGAGTCACAATTGACCGAAATCTGACATTCGAAGATCATGCGAAAAATACAGTAAAGAAAATGTTTCACTCAATGTGGAAACTTAAGAGAATCAAACCTTTTTTCCCAAGGGAAGTATTCCGCAGCCTAGTGCAATCAATGGTACCCAGTCACCTAGACTATTGCAATGCCATTTATGCTGGATGCAAAGAACAAATCATCAAGAAGATACAAACCGCTCAAACACAGCAGCCAGACTCATATTTGGGAAAGCGAAATACGAAAGTGCCAAACCTCTAAGAGAAAAACTACACTGGCTCCCACTAAAAGTACTACTACTACTACTACTATTTAGCATTTCTATAGCGCTACAAGGCATACGCAGCGCTGCAAAGAATGTATTGCATTCAAAGTTTGCATTCTGGTCCACAAAATCGTTCACGGAAAAGCTCCGACATACATGTCAGACCTTATAGACTTTTTTTTTGTTACATTTGTACCCCGCGCTTTCCCACTCATGGCAGGCTCAATGCACCTATGAGGAATGCAAAAAGATCATCACGTATATTCCTTAATCTCCATTATCCTAATTGCAAAGGGCTAAAATATAAATCCACATATGCGACCAGTTTCTCATACATCTCCACGCAGCTCTGGAACGCACTACCGAAGGCCATAAAAACAATGCAGGACTTAACCATCTTCCGAAGACTACTGAAAACAGATCTTTTCAAGAAGGCATACTATAAGCATTCATCGTAAATACTAAAAAAACAAAACAACACCATACACGATATATACAAAACTGAACTTTTATCACATGACTGATTAAACTCTCTGAAATTAATGAGTAAGCAATACCACTTTAAACCATATGCTGAATAGAGACTCTATATAGTCGAAGACCCAATGTACGTTACAATTCAATTCACTACTTAGGAACCTTCACGCAATACCATCATGTATTATTCTTTACCATGTATGTATGCACATGATGTATATATACAACATGATCTGTTGTTATTATGTTGTGCACATGATGTACATATACAACTTGATACATTCTAACTATGTTTTGTTACATGTTTAGTACCAAGTATGTATGCACCTTAACGCAATACTATTTGTAACTCTGTTATCTGGAAATGGCGATGGTCTGCAAGGCAACCGCCATTACGGCAAATGTAAGCCACATTGAGCCTGCAAATTGGTGGGAAAATGTGAGATACAAATGCTACAAATAAATAAATAAACCACCTTTACCACATTCTCTGACAACGAATTCCAGAGTTTAATTTCACATTGAGTGAAGAAATATTTTCTCCGATTCATTTTAAATTTACTACATTGTAGCTTCATCGCATGCCCCCTAGTCCTAGTATTTTTGGAAAGCGTAAACAGACGCTTCACATCCACCCGTTCAACTCCACTCATTATTTTATAGGCCTCTATAAAATACATATACAGTCCTACCCTTCAGCTTAGAATGTTATTATTTATGTATTCTTTCCATTGATACATGTCATGCATTTCTACTCCTTCAGTTCCCTCTAGTCTGGGAACAATGGCTGCCTGCGTTCCCACTGATGTATCATACAGTCAGGGCTTTTTTTGAGGGGGTACTTGGGGGTACTGAGTACTGCCACCTTTTCTATTGTCTGCTAAAATTGACCCATGGTCCCCAAGTTTTAATGAAAGAGCTCAGGCTCTACATAAAAAAAAACACTTGTCATAGATTCAGTGACTGGCTGCAAGAGGCCTGACTATTGTGGGATGGGTCCCTCAGTGATCACCCCCCCCCCCCCCAAAGGGTGGCCTGGCATTTGAGTACCGGCACCTTTTTCTGTAGAAAAAATGCACTGCATACAGTATTACAGCTTGTAACTTTTACATCCCTATGCTGACAGTTTATTCCTGCTTTCAATAATAGCCATTTCCTTTATCTCTCCCAACAGTTTATTCCATCAAATTAATCCTTTATCTCCCCCAAACTGGGGGGAGGGAGATGGGTGTTTCACCTATTTATCTCCGATGTTGGGGTTGATACATGGAAGAGTGAGGTTCTAGAACAAGGCTTCAGAAACATAGTTTTAGAGTTCGAAATATGATACAGTTGTTCATAACGTTGCCAGTTGCCCTAGAAGCTGTTGTATAGTTTGAGAAAATATTTCTGTTGGAGTTTGTTTTATTTTCTTTTGTAGAAGATGCTTCAGCATCCAGAATCCTTAGCCTTCCTTATTAAATCCTGCTATCATATGTATGATTAATAATTCACCTTTAATCAGACCATTCAGAATCATTTAATTATGAATAGCTGTGAGTAGGGAAATCTTATTTTTAATGAGTTTACATGAAAACTAGATGCATCAGGCAAAGCTTCCCTGTCTGTTCCATTTCCATACAAATCAACTAATCTTTTCTTTAATTACCTGAACATTTAATTGTACCAAAAGACCTAACTACTCTATAAAGATGACTCATTCAGTATTAATGTCCTGCCAAAAATATACCCCACCTCATCTGCATCAATTAGTTATCTTTGCTACATAGATTGGATTATTTAAGATGTATTAATTTTATATTTAACGCTCAAATGTAACTTACGGGGCTATGCACAGCAAAACGTTTCAGTTCAATTTTTATTCTGATCAATTGGCCTTGTAGTTTGTTTTTGGATTCTGATAATTTTGGGGTTCATTTACTAAACTGCAATAAAAAGTGGCTCTATCTAGCATGCCCTTGTGCAGGTTTTTTTTTTCCGCATAACAAGGCCATTTTTAGGGCTGCGGTAAAAATGGGCTTTGTCCAATTTTTGTATTAATGGCCATGTACTAATGTTAAACAACTCAGAAATAATCCTTATCAATTTTTATTTATTTCTATCACAATTTTTCTCAAAATAAGGAGGAAAAGCCTCAACAGACTCCTTCTTGGCAACAGAGCCGATCAATCATAGGCTAAAAAAAACCTCCCAAAATATTTTTATTCAACGAAGTCCAGACAAACTTTCCACTTAGCTTATGGGGATACACAGACTCTTCCTGCTGTCCACGGCCAACAATGGCCAAAGTGTCGATGACTTTGTCAGGGTCCGTGGCACGCCAGCTCACTTCACTCCATGGCTGTTTGGCTCAGCTCATGGGAGGAGTGTAGGCGTGTCAATTGCATTTATGTGCGTTGTTATAGAATTCAGGGGAACATACATATATTTAGGAGCGGTTATTTACACCAGGTTTTCAGTGGCTTAAATGGCCACGCCTAGATGTATGCATGTTCCTCCAGCCTATGCACTATTCTGTAAACTGTGTCTTACTGTAGACATGGTTTACAGAATAGAGCTCATGCGTTATTCCAATGTGCCTACATTTAAGACACCTTATATAGAATCTGGTCCTATGCCCATAAATCGGCCTCTTAGAAATTTTACTAGGGCTCATTGCATAGATTTTTACTTATAATTTCATTAACCTTTTAACTTTAGGAGCATAAAAAGTGGGTGGTAACAAAGAAATGTAGGGCGGGGAAATATTTGGGAGCTTAGCTCTGATTTTTAACACTAGGCTCATAAATTATACTCATCAATCTAAGCAAATGAATGGCAGGCTGAAATTTATAAGCAAAACTTTTAAGCTCCTAAATAAAAATGAATTTTCAGCTAAAAACTTATGCCTCTAAATTTGTCTGAAAATAGGGCACAAATATATGAGCCTAATTTAGGAGCATAAATTTAGGAGCTCAGCATTTTCTGAATATCGAACCATACGTATGTATTCCCCTTTGCAGAATGAGAAGAATATGCATATTTTAAAAATCTGTCTATACCATGCCCAGAACCTCCCCCCTTGAAATCTGTATGTGCTGCAGGTATACATGGGTAAGTAGCAGCTTCTCTAAAATTGCTGATTAGATGTGTATACCCATTTACATGTGTAAACTAGCTTTCCACATGTATAAATGTCACCTCACCCTCTTAAGATGACCTCCACAAATCCTTTCATATCAGGGAAAGATCAGGGTCTGATAGGAGTCCTTACTCCCAGACCAACTAGTAATGTGGAGCATGCTCTGGCCATGAAGGAGAAGACTGGTCCTAAGGCCACACTGCTAGCCAGCAGATATTGGCTAGGGTTCAGTTTAGAGAAGCAAGATCTTGTTCACAAAAATCAAACAGCTAGCCTGCCCTCTTCCTATTGAACTTCCCAAGTCTCTGTGCCCCAAGTCCCTGTTCTACCCTGCTTCAATTTCCAGCCATTGCTGATCATAGTTTCAAGGCTGCTGTTCCTCTTTCAGCTTTTTCAAATTACACGTTCCAGGTCTGGGCCTCTGCGTACCCACGCCACGTGCAAACTCTTAATTCCAGTTCTCCACTTGTTTCTATTTGCAAGTTTCAGCTCAAAGCTTCTGTCTGCTGAGTGCAGCTCCTTATGTCTGAGTACTTCCTAGCTATATCCAACCCCGTTAGAGTGTCCATCCTTGAGGCTCAACCCTGCTCCAAGCCATGTAAGTATCTTAAGCATGTTAACATGACATCCAGTTAGAAATTGAATATTGGGAGAACTGTAACTGTAACACATACATGTTCTCAGCATAAGCCATCAAAAATGAATGCAAATCAAGCAAAAGTTATGAATCCTCACAAGTTAATGACTGTGCAATTCCTGCTGTAATTCCTGAATGAGCAGCCAAGTTTACCATCTGCCCTCATCTCTCCCCTACACAAACTTAAAGCTTACTGACTAAAGAGCATTAACACAAATTAAATGGCAGCACTAATGTCTGAACAGTAATGCTTTAATGTTTGAAAATCTTTATGCAAATCAGCTTATTTATATTAAAATGGATTACAGCAAATCAATTTAACACATTTGATACACATTAATCTGCCCAGCAACAGGAAAACGTAGCTTCATCTGAAGAGTTTTCTTTCCAGCTGTTGCACCAGCTAATATGAATTTTGTGAGGGATTCATCGCCAGCACCCCTGAGTGGAGAAATGAACTTCACAGGCCTTGCCCCTCCCCCAACCACCCTAGGGGGGTCTTTCACAAAGGCGCGCTAGCGTTTTTTATGCACACTAAACATTAGAGACGCCCACAGGAATATATGGGCATCTCTATCATTTAGTGCATGCTTATTTTTAGTGTGCGCTAAAAACGCTAATGCACCTTTGTAAAAGGAGCCCTTAGTGCAGAAACTGTCTTTGTGGACTTTAATCCTCCAACTTCCCCAAATGTAAAGGAGGCATCTATAGGCCTTAATCACCTTCCACTTCCCTCGATGTCCTCTAGATCTTAGAATCTACTCCTATTGCTCCCCAAAGTGGCTGCCCTGGGCTTTAACTCACCCTGAATATAGAAGTGGCTCTCAGGATGACCCATTATCTCTTTACCCTCTCCATCACAAAGTTACGTGTAGCAGTCTATAAATATTTAACAACAAATGTGTTGCTCATCCATAACACCCACATCAAGTAGCAGACTTGATGGAGCTGAGGGAGACAGAGAGGTACATAGAGGAGACCTACAGGGATGTTGTAGAGAAGTCCCACCTCCAGTCAGGTAGCCCCTGTGCTACCTTGGAGGAGGGAGGTCTCCTAGAAGGAGAGCATCACCCTGGTGAAGTAGGAAGTACTCCTGTAGCCAGGACCTGCCCACCAGGGGATGTATTATCCTTTCGCACCGAGGATATATCTCCAAATGTTGCCCGGGAGGGAAAGGTTAGGACAGCTGTTGTACTTGGTGATTCGATCATTAGGCATATAGATAGCTGGGTGGCTGGTGGACGTGAGGATCGCCTGGTGACTTGCCTGCCTGGTGCGAAGGTGGCGGACCTCACGCGTCACCTAGATAGGATTTTATATAGTGCTGGGGAGGAGACGGCTGTCTTGGTACATGTGGGTACTAATGACATAGGAAAATGTGGGAGAGAGGTTCTGGAAGCAAAATTTAGGCTCTTAGGTAGAAAGCTGAAATCCAGATCCTCCAGGGTAGCATTTTCTGAAATGCTACCTGTGCCACGCGCAGGGCCCAAGAGACAGGCAGAGCTCCAGAGTCTCAATGCGTGGATGAGACGATGGTGCAGGGAGGAGGGCTTTAGATTTGTTAGGAACTGGGCAACATTCTGGGGAAGGGGGAGCCTATTCCGAAAGGATGGGCTCCATCTTAACCAGAGTGGGACCAGGCTGCTGGCATCGGCGTTTAAGAAGGAGATAGAGCAGCTTTTAAACTAGAAATGGGGGGAAGGCCGACAGTCGCTCAAAAGAGCATGGTTCGGGATAAGGTATCTTTCAAAGATATCACCATAACAGGGAAGATAGAGTATCCTGATAGTGAGGTTGCAAAAGAGATTGTAGTAGATCGGGTATCTTTAAATAACAATAAAAATCAGACAAAAGATTGCCAATTAATACTGTCAAGTACTAAGCATGATGTACTTAGGAACAACAAACATAGTTTGAAATGTCTATATGCGAATGCCAGGAGCCTAAGAAATAAGATGGGGGAGTTGGAATATATTGCACTAAATGAAAAATTAGATATAATAGGCATCTCTGAGACCTGGTGGAAGGAGGATAACCAGTGGGACACTGTCATACCGGGGTACAAATTATATCGTAGTGATAGGGTGAATCGGATTGGTGGAGGGGTAGCATTGTATATTAACGAGAGCCTTGAATCAAATAGATTGAAAATTCTGCAGGAAACAAAACACTCCTTGGAATCACTGTGGATTGAAATTCCATGTGCAAAGGGGAAAAGGATAGTGATAGGAGTGTACTACCGTCCGCCTGGCCAGGACGAACAGACGGATGCGGAAATGTTAAAGGAAATCAGGGACGCAAACAAACTGGGCAACACAATAATAATGGGGGATTTCAAATACCCACATATAGACTGGGTTAATGTAACATCTGTACATGCAAGGGACATAGGATTTCTTGATGAAATCAAGGACAGCTTCATGGAACAGCTAGTTCAGGAGCCGACAAGAGAAGGAAAAATACTAGACTTAGTCCTTAGTGGTGCTCATGATCTAGTGCAGGGGGTAACGATACGAGGGCCGCTTGATAACAGTGATCATAATATGATCGGTTTTGATATTGGCATTGAAGGAAGTGAAACTAGGAAATCAAGTACGCTAGCGTTTAACTATAGAAAAGGTGATTACGACAAAATGAGAAAAATGGTGAAAAAAAGACTGAAAGGAGCAGCTCGCAGAGTAAAAAACTTGCATCAGGCGTGGATGCTGTTTAAAAACACCATCCTGGAGGTTCAGGACAAATATATTCCACGTATTAGAAAAAAGGGAAAAAAGACTAAACGTCAGCCGGCGTGGCTAAACAGTAAGATAAAGGAAATCATTAGAGCCAAAAAACAATCCTTCAGAAAGTGGAGAAGAGAACCAACTGAAAGTAACAGGATAGATCATAAGGAATGCCAAGCCAAATGCAAAGCGGAGATAAGGAGGGCAAAAAAGGACTTTGAGAAGAAATTAGCGTTGGAAGCAAAAATACATAGTAAAAATTTTTTTAGATACATTAAAAGCAGGAAACCGGCCAAAGAGTCGGTTGGGCCGCTGGACGAAAATGCTGTTAAAGGGGCGATCAAGGAGGACAAAGCCGTAGCGGAGAAATTAAATGAATTCTTTGCTTCGGTCTTCACCGAGGAGGATTTGGGGGGGACACCGGTGCCGGAAAGAATATTTGAAGCGGGGGAGTCGGAGAAACTAAACAAATTCTCTGTAACCTTGGAGGATGTAATGGGTCAGTTCAGCAAGCTGAAGAGTAGTAAATCACCGGGACCTGATGGTATTCATCCCAGAGTATTAATAGAACTAAAAAATGAACTTGCGGAGCTACTGTTAGAAATATGCAATCTGTCCCTAAAATCGAGTGTAGTACCGGAAGACTGGAGGGTAGCCAATGTTACTCCGATTTTTAAGAAGGGTTCCAGAGGAGATCCGGGAAATTATAGACCGGTGAGTCTGACGTCGGTGCCGGGCAAGATGGTGGAGGCTATTATTAAGAATAAAATTGCAGAGCATATACAAAAACATGGACTGATGAGACAAAGTCAGCACGGATTTAGTGAAGGGAAGTCTTGCCTCACCAATCTAATGCATTTTTTTGAGGGGGTAAGCAAACATGTGGACAATGGGGAGCCGGTTGATATTGTATATCTGGATTTTCAGAAGGCGTTTGACAAAGTGCCGCACGAAAGACTCCTGAAGAAATTGCAGAGTCATGGAATCGGAGGTAGGGTATTATTATGGATTAAGAACTGGTTGAAAGATAGGAAGCAGAGAGTAGGATTGCGTGGCCAGTATTCTCAGTGGAGGAGGGTAGTTAGTGGGGTCCCGCAGGGGTCTGTGCTGGGTCCGTTGCTTTTTAATGTATTTATAAATGACCTAGAGATGGGAATAACTAGTGAGGTAATTAAATTCGCCGATGACACAAAATTATTCAGGGTCGTCAAGTCGCAGGAGGAATGTGAACGATTACAGGAGGACCTTGCGAGACTGGGAGAATGGGCGTGCAAGTGGCAGATGAAGTTCAATGTTGACAAGTGCAAAGTGATGTATGTGGGTAAGAGGAACCCGAATTATAGCTACGTCTTGCAAGGTTCCGCGTTAGGAGTTACGGATCAAGAAAGGGATCTGGGTGTCGTCGTCGATGATACGCTGAAACCTTCTGCTCAGTGTGCTGCTGCGGCTAGGAAAGCGAATAGAATGTTGGGTGTTATTAGGAAGGGTATGGAGTCCAGGTGTGCGGATGTTATAATGCCGTTGTATCGCTCCATGGTGCGACCGCACCTGGAGTATTGTGTTCAGTACTGGTCTCCGTATCTCAAAAAAGATATAGTAGAATTGGAAAAGGTACAGCGAAGGGCGACGAAAATGATAGTGGGGATGGGACGACTTTCCTATGAAGAGAGGCTGAGAAGGCTAGGGCTTTTCAGCTTGGAGAAGAGACGGCTGAGGGGAGATATGATAGAAGTGTATAAAATAATGAGTGGAATGGATCGGGTGGATGTGAAGCGACTGTTCACGCTATCCAAAAATACTAGGACTAGAGGGCATGAGTTGAAGCTACAGTGTGGTAAATTTAAAACGAATCGGAGAAAATTTTTCTTCACCCAACGTGTAATTAGACTCTGGAATTCGTTGCCGGAGAACGTGGTACGGGCGGTTAGCTTGACGGAGTTTAAAAAGGGGTTAGATAGATTCCTAAAGGACAAGTCCATAGACCGCTATTAAATGGACTTGGAAAAATTCCGCATTTTTAGGTATAACTTGTCTGGAATGTTTTTACGTTTGGGGAGCGTGCCAGGTGCCCTTGACCTGGATTGGCCACTGTCGGTGACAGGATGCTGGGCTAGATGGACCTTTGGTCTTTCCCAGTATGGCACTACTTATGTACTTACAGTGGTGGAAATAAGTATTTGATCCCTTGCTGATTTTGTAAGTTTGCCCACTGACAAAGACATGAGCAGCCCATAATTGAAGGGTAGGTTATTGGTAACAGTGAGAGATAGCACATCACAAATTAAATCCGGAAAATCACATTGTGGAAAGTATATGAATTTATTTGCATTCTGCAGAGGGAAATAAGTATTTGATCCCCCACCAACCAGTAAGAGATCTGGCCCCTACAGACCAGGTAGATGCTCCAAATCAACTCGTTACCTGCATGACAGACAGCTGTCGGCAATGGTCACCTGTATGAAAGACACCTGTCCACAGACTCAGTGAATCAGTCAGACTCTAACCTCTACAAAATGGCCAAGAGCAAGGAGCTGTCTAAGGATGTCAGGGACAAGATCATACACCTGCACAAGGCTGGAATGGGCTACAAAACCATCAGTAAGACGCTGGGCGAGAAGGAGACAACTGTTGGTGCCATAGTAAGAAAATGGAAGAAGTACAAAATGACTGTCAATCGACAAAGATCTGGGGCTCCACGCAAAATCTCACCTCGTGGGGTATCCTTGATCATGAGGAAGGTTAGAAATCAGCCTACAACTACAAGGGGGGAACTTGTCAATGATCTCAAGGCAGCTGGGACCACTGTCACCACGAAAACCATTGGTAACACATTACGACATAACGGATTGCAATCCTGCAGTGCCCGCAAGGTCCCCCTGCTCCGGAAGGCACATGTGACGGCCCGTCTGAAGTTTGCCAGTGAACACCTGGATGATGCCGAGAGTGATTGGGAGAAGGTGCTGTGGTCAGATGAGACAAAAATTGAGCTCTTTGGCATGAACTCAACTCGCCGTGTTTGGAGGAAGAGAAATGCTGCCTATGACCCAAAGAACACCGTCCCCACTGTCAAGCATGGAGGTGGAAATGTTATGTTTTGGGGGTGTTTCTCTGCTAAGGGCACAGGACTACTTCACCGCATCAATGGGAGAATGGATGGGGCCATGTACCGTACAATTCTGAGTGACAACCTCCTTCCCTCCGCCAGGGCCTTAAAAATGGGTCGTGGCTGGGTCTTCCAGCACGACAATGACCCAAAACATACAGCCAAGGCAACAAAGGAGTGGCTCAGGAAGAAGCACATTAGGGTCATGGAGTGGCCTAGCCAGTCACCAGACCTTAATCCCATTGAAAACTTATGGAGGGAGCTGAAGCTGCGAGTTGCCAAGCGACAGCCCAGAACTCTTAATGATTTAGAGATGATCTGCAAAGAGGAGTGGACCAAAATTCCTCCTGACATGTGTGCAAACCTCATCATCAACTACAGAAGACGTCTGACCGCTGTGCTTGCCAACAAGGGTTTTGCCACCAAGTATTAGGTCTTGTTTGCCAGAGGGATTAAATACTTATTTCCCTCTGCAGAATGCAAATAAATTCATATACTTTCCACAATGTGATTTTCCGGATTTAATTTGTGATGTGCTATCTCTCACTGTTACCAATAACCTACCCTTCAATTATGGGCTGCTCATGTCTTTGTCAGTGGGCAAACTTACAAAATCAGCAAGGGATCAAATACTTATTTCCACCACTGTATGTACTTATGTAATCAGAACATAAAATATGTTCTAATATGTACTAATTAGTATTAAACTCAAACACTTAAAATAACTTGTTAAATTGAGATACAGTATATTGATTTGCATCCTGAAACCTCAGTGTAAAAACTGATCTGTATTCCAACCACACATAAAAATTTGGGGGTCCTTTTATTAAAAGGCGTTAAGCCTTTAATGCATGGTTAACGCACACTCAGAGGCTACTTCAGAAATGCGTTAAAGCATTTTGTGGTATTATTGCCTCTTTGTGAGAACAATCCTGCACATTACTAATTTTGTAAAAATATTTTTCAGAGGGAGCATGTCAAGGGTGGAGAGTGGGGTGATCCTGCATTATTTAGCTAACATGTAGTGATTAGCATGCAGTATCTGGATAATGCAACATGAATTGATTTTTCGTTTCTTTTTAATTTCAAACAACATTATAATACTTGTTTGTGTATGCTATTGTCTTTTACTTCAGAACATCCTATTTCAACTTCATGCAGGTATATTTACTCTTTGTATCCACCTTTAGCTTTTCATTCCTTGTTTCCTCCTTCTTCCGAATAATACTGACCCTGATGGTTCTTTTATGAAGGCATTACAATGTCTTTCTGCTTTAGCCAACGAATTAGCTACCAATTCAGGTGTTGATACTAGCTGGACATCCTGGTGGGATACAATTTTTGGTAACTGGAAAACCTTTTTTTTTTGTCTATTTTTACTTCCATTTTGGTTGTCATATTAGTTTTAATTGTCTGTTGCATTACTCCCTGTGCTCGCAGGCTTGTTTTCAAACTTCTTGCTACTACTTTCAGTACAAGACAAAATGTACTTCCTTTATGAATTTTGTATAGGCCTCCTCCTATTGACTTTATTCATTTTATTGTTCTTAGAACATTTATTGCCTGTAACTCAGAGCTCTGAGTCTGACGTCCTGCATGTACAACATGCAGGACGTCAGCATGCAACAGAAGAACGAAGACTTTTTTCACTGCAGGACGAAGAGGATGTCGGCTAGCGGGAATTGGGGTCCCCCGCCAGCAAAACCGAAGGTAGGAGATGGAGGGGAAGGGTTCGCAGGGGGGGGGGGGGGTAGAGAGGGCAGGAGGTTGTCAAAAGTGGGGGGATCAGCAATGGCGGGGGGTTGGCAGCGCCGGGGGGGCTAAAATGTGCCCCCTCACTTCGGGCGCTGGACCCCCCTCCCACCAAAGTCTGGCTACGCCCCTGACTACTACTAATCATTTCTATAGCGCTACAAAGCATACGCAGCGTTGTATATTATACACAAAAGACAGTCCCTGCTCAAAGAGCTTACAATCTAGATAAGACAGGTAAACAGACAGAATAATTAAGGGTAGGGAAAAGAGGTAAGGATAAAGACAGGTAAACAGACAGAATAATTAAGGGTAAGGAATAAAGAGGTGAGGATAAAGGACAGGTCAAGTGAGTTAGGAGTCAAATGCTGTGGTAAAGAGGTGGGTTTTAAGTTTGGACTTGAAAATGGCCAAAGACAGGGCTAGATGTATAGACTCGGGAAGTCTATTCCAGGCGTGAGGTGCAGCGAGATAAAAGGAATGGAGTCTTGAATTAGCAGTAGAGGAGAAAGGGACAGATAAGAGAGATTTATCTACAGAATGGAGTACTCGAGAAGGGACGTAGGGGGAGACAGGAGTGGAGAGGTACTGGGGAGTGACAGAGTGAATGCGCGGAGCGGGTGTATTCTATAACAACATGCATAGACTTTAGAACTCCCCATTATCTGCTCATTCCACTCCCATAACCACACCCACTTTTCAACTATGTGACTTAGAATTTACCCACACCACGTTACAGAATAGTGCGCGTAAATTCTAATTAATGCCGATTAGTGCTAATAATTGCTTGCTAACCTCCAATTATCAGCACTGATTAGCTTGTTAACTAATAAATTATGCACTTTGTTATGGAATATGCTTTGATTTCCACATGGAAATCTCCACGCAATATATAGAATCCTGGGCCTAACATTTTATTCTATGAGTTACCCATGTACATGTGAATCCTACCCATGCTGTATCCAGGCTCCAGCTATGTGTACATCTACCTGTAAAATGTACACTTCCAAAGTGGGAGTACTCTTTTCTGATAATGCATGTATGTATGTGTAAACCATTACGCATGTGCAAATTAATATGTTCATGCATGCATTATCAAAAAAGAGTGCACACTATTTACAAAAATAGTGTACTCTTAATGACATTGCTTCCCTAATGACAAAAAGGTTAAGAAAACCTGAATAAAATTAAATTTCCTGTAGATGATATGGGAAACAACATGAAACATTTTCTGGCTGCCCATCTCGAGCTTGCATGTGCGTTAACACATTAATGCACATTAACACACCAGGCTCTATATATGTACTTAAGGGAATGGATGGTGAAATGATTTTCTTCAAGTCATTATCCCCTCAGATTTGGGGGCACTTCCGAGATGTGTGCACAACTTAATTGGCTAATGAGCTGTAAACCATCAATCATCAGATGCTAACAACCAATTATTGATGCTAATTAGCAACAATTAGAATTTGTGTGCGCATCTGGCTGTGCGTTAATCTATAATATTGGGTGCCTAAATCTTATAGTGCAGAACCCAAAAGGAGGTGAGGCCATGGGAGCAGCATGGGTAGGTCATGGGCATTCCAAAAAGTTGTGCATAGTATTATAGAATATTGGGTTTCCATGGTCAGCTTGGGCACTGGGATTTACATCGGGTTTCAGCAGGCATAAGTCTGGTGCCCAGAGCTAGATGCGGGAACTGCCACTAAGCAGTACTCTATACAGGCTGCACCCTTTACAGTATAGCACTTAGTGTTGATCTTTTCCACTGCCAATTAATGAGCACAATTTATAGAATTCCCTCCAATGACTATCAGTGCAAGAAGAAGGATTTGCACCCTAGCCTACCTGGTTTGTAAGCCATTGCTTTAACCACTAGGCTACTCCACTCATGTTGCTTTTATCAAAGGATAATCATGTCATGTTTTTAAAAACACTTACCGCTCCTGGCCAAATTAGACCCAGCTATTCAATGCCTGGCCATGTCAGTGCACCAACATTCATAATATTGGCACTTGCATTGCATCCATTCCTCACTCACACATAAACAAAGAATACTATGACAACCTTATAAATTGGAGAAATAATTTTCGCAGCAGCTTTATTAACCAATCAAAAATTCATAACCAACACAAATAAAAATGTTGTTTATCAATATTTCAATGCGACCTTCACTTAAAGCTAGTCGGTGCTGACCTAGCTGCACATATTTATTCCATCAAATGTATTAATACTCCATGAACCTGCAGTGACATCCAGGCCTCACTTCTGCTTCTGGTGGTTTCGCACACAAGCAGATTACCCTGTGAAATCCATATAGACAGTAAATTCATTGTCCTTCAATGAAGGCTGCTTCAAAAATTCTCATTGAAATTACCACAGCTGCCCCTTTTAACATCCCTAACATCGCTATCTCAACTATGAAATTACCCAAAATCCCAATCCCAACCCTCACTTTTCTAAATTTTGGGAGGGATTGGGTGGGATGAAATTTCTTGCTTCAGTCCCCTTAATTAGCTTTCCTCCTTGCTGCCCATCAATTCTCCTCAGCCTGGAGCCTGCCAATTTTCCTGACTTTCTCGTGCTCTTTTGCTCCGCCGCAACCTAAAAAAAACCCCAAACCAATATTTACATACCCTTTGAAGTCACCATTCTTTCTGCTCTAATTTGGATACCTTACTAAACCTCAACATCTCTTCCCAGTAATCCCTTCTTATTTTGTTTACCCCTTTTTGCTAATTAATTTGTTAATTAAGTAATTCAATTACATCAAATTTCATTAATTTTAATTTTTAATTCCTAAGTCTTTATAAAACTCACATTGCAAAATAATTTAATTATCTTCCTATCGAGTATATATCTCCCCCGCCACCACTCATTTTACTTATCCCTTCACCATAACAAAATATATATAGGCACTACTGCAGCAACGCCAATATTATCCACCCACAATTGATCTTTCTATATCTGGGTGAGTGGTGATACCCAGAAGTTATGTGGGCATGGATGATATTCAGTGCCATACCCACATAGCTAAACCGGACAAATTTAGGACTGCTATTTAAGCGATCCTGCTGGCCCGGTGAGCTATGTGAGCATCGACACTGAACATGGCGGTCAGTCAATGACACTGCCTGATTAAGTGCCATTCAATGTTACCTCCCAGCCCATTCAGCATGGTTTAACTGGCCAGGAGCTTCGGTAGCCCAGTTAAACCCTTTAGAATATTGGGTTCTCAGTATTTTAGCGTGGACCTGTTGAACTACTTGTATTCATCCATAAAGTTATTTAGAGAGTTTTTAAAATGTGTTTTATAATAATAAAAAATTGTGATCACTTCAGTAGTGATAGCTGTGTGCTAGCAAATGTTATTAAAATCCATCCATTTTGTTACAGAATTGAAGTCTCATCAAATCAATTGTAAGCTCATTAGTCCAATTTACTTTTCAGTTCCCAAAACCAGTCAGAACAGTTTGCTCAGTCTTGTGAACAGCTTAAAAGAATATTTGTTTAAGCAGCTCTGAACAGCTAATAAAGCACAGATGCGACACCATGATGAAACAAGTACAGAAAAGGCTTCACATCAGTGACTCACAAAGAAAGACAAAGTAGTTTTTCCATGGACTTGGGTAAGGACTCTGGCAGGATGCCCTGAACCTCCAGTGGTTTCTTTCCCCTTTTCTCTTTCAGATACCTGAAGAATTTATCATGAGAGATGTGTGAGCTATGGCTTATGTCAGGAATTCCTTCACCTTAAGGAGTTAACTTGCAGAGGCTTTAGCGGGATGTTTGAAATCGCTTAGCAATTCCAGCTTCAAAGTCACAAACTTCACGCTGGAGTGGATGGAATCACAAAAATATCCCAAAAGATGCCAAGGAATATTCCTAACTTTAATTTAAAAAATAATTATAATTATATAGGAGGAGGCAAAGTCTCAGACTATACCAGTTGCTTGATACATACAAATTTCACAACACAGTGCCACAATCGGGTGCTCAGAGAGTGATTGTCCTCAAGGCACAGCCAGCTATAATCACAATCATAGACTGACCCTCCATGTGCAAATGTGTACAAATATGCACATAGGTTCTGCAAAAGTGATTTCTGTCTTTTCTTCAAATATACACAATCACAAACGGTGCAAAATTCAAATTCAGTGTGGTGCAGAGGAACAGCAGCCTGGAGGTTTTCAGTCCTTGAGAGTTTCTAGAGCAAAACTTGGTGCAAGTTGAGCTTGATGGGGACTGAGGCGAACCGGAGTGAACTTAAGCTAAGTAACGTTTACTGCACTGGAGTAGTAGAGTAGAAATGCGAATGTGTTGTTATATACAGTATATATTTGCAGATCTGGCTATTGAAATATCTGTGGCTGATTGAAATGGATCTAGATTTTAGGGTATGACTTTATTGAGTCATAGAAGGTTGTAATTTCTAGTAAATAACTAACTAAGGGGTCCTTTTACTAAGTCAATGGGTGGTGGTAAGGTCTCAGGCCCAAAATGGACGTGCGCCAATTTTTATTTTCCCGCCTGTCCATTTTCGGCCAAAAAAGGGCCTTTTTTGCAGTTGTGCTGAAAAATGGATCTGCATGCATCCAATACATGCGTCTATAGCAGCACAGACCATTTTTCAGCACACCTTTGTAAAAGTACCCCTAGGTTTTCTGTAATCCTCACAGATCTGTAAATATGGCTATCAGGAATATAAGAATTGTTATTACCTTGGAGTAAATGGCACAAAACATTACTGTGGCATGAAAAGATCTCAGTATAATTGTCTATAGTGAATATCTCAGGCTATTTATTTTGAACCTTATTTATGAATTAGTAGAGATATCACCATGTATTTCTTTTTTAAATGTGACACTACAGCATATTGTCAACAATAGAGCTGCCAATTTAAGGAACAGCAGGATATCATTGTCAATGAATTCATCTGCAATTTTTCAGGTACTCTTTGAGAACGTTGCGGATACTTGAAAACATTTATAATAATATAAAAAGTAAAAACACAGTTTATCTTTTTGCATATTTTATAACAACTGTTTCTATCGGTGTTGGAACCTGGATGCTTCGAGACATTAAACAAATCTCAATTCCAGAATTTGCAGTTACCATGAAGTTCTTCATATGCAGATGGGTGTGCTCTTCAGCTAATTAATTTTTCAACTTATGTCTTTCAACATTTAATTTTGTTTGCAATGGCAGTATTGTGCTGCTGACTCTTTTTAATACTGCTAAATTGACAGGGGAAATAGGGGTTCTGAATGATCAATGATGTGGTCATTCTACCTCGGTATACAACTCTATTCCTTGTCTGATTATTTTACTCGATTATGAAGCTAGCCACTTGATCTACCACTTCCATTCTTTTTCATTCAGCAATCACCAGGAAGTAGCTTCTTCAGCACAGCCCATGAAGAATTGCGAAGCTGAGAAAATGAGATGCGCATACAAATACATTTGATTGTTGTGGTTATCTACTTAGTGCAGTGAAAATTCTCCAGTATGACTGCCTGCACCACAGATATTGTCAAACTTTAATCCAGGAATATTCTTGAGAGAATTTTGCATACACTTTCTCCATTGTATGCAAATATATCTCATGCATATTCATTAGGAGTATCCTGCAAATTTGACTGGTTTGTAGCCCTAACCCTCCAGGATTGTAGTTTGACACCCGGCTTATACACTAATAAATTCTTTTCTGACAGACACAATTATATAAAGGGATGCCTAGAATTAGGCTTCTGGAGAGTGCCTATTGGGAACCTATTTTATAAAGGGAAGTAGGTGCCTACATTCTTTTAGAGGTCCAAGAAAACAACAGGGTAATTGATCCGCAAACTCCAAGATGGAAACAAGACAAAGCAGATCAGTACAGATAAAATCAAAGTTTAATAAACAATTAGCGGAATGAAATAAGCCCGACACAGGCCATGTTTCACCCAACTGGGCTGCATCAGGGGCTATTGGATATTTCTTTTCTTAAATGCACACATCTGTATAATCATATAAATTCCACTTAAAAATCTATGTACTGAACTCACATATATAAAGTGGAGTTGAAGGGCAGCTTTGCCAGAGACAACTCAAAAGGATATATCCTTCTGGCCAAATTCTTTCCCTCTGGCTTTGGCCAGAAGTATATATGCGAGTTCAGTACATAGATTTTTAAGTGGAATTTATTTGATTATACAGACGTATGCATTTAAGAAAAGAAATATCCAATAGGCCCTGATGCAGCCCACTTGGGCGAAACACGGCCTGTGTCGGGCTTATTATTTCATTCCACTAAATTGATTTTATCTGTACTGATCTGTTTTGTCTTGTTTACATTCTTTTATAGTGCACTAATACAACCAGGTATATATGTGCATATGCGGTTAGGCACGAACACCTATGCCAGCCATAGATCTGGTGTAAGTGCTCATACCTAGATGCATACATTTTTGCATTCTAGAACTCACACCCTTAAGTGTGAGTCCTGTCCATGCTCCATTCATGTGTGTATCTACCTGTCAAATATGCATTGAGGGAGATTCTATATTTAGAAGGAATGGATCCACGGAATCTTAGCAGAGATTGGGTGGCAACAGTGGTAATTGGGAAGCAAAATCAGTGCTGGGCAGACTTCTACAGTCTGTGCCCTGATTGTGACTAAATAGATATGGATGGGCTGGAGTGTAAATTTTAAGGGGCTTTGACATTAATTTCAGAAATTTTAGAATAAGAAGAGAGCTGGGCAGACTTCTATGGTCTGTGCCCTGAGAATGGCAAGGACAAATCAAACTCGGGTGAATATAGAAAGTATCGCATACCATGTAAAATGAGTTTATCTTGTTGGGCAGACTGGATGGACCATACAGGTCTCTGTCTGCTGTCATTTACTATGTTACTATATATATAAGGCACCTGGAAAATCCTCACAGAAATCATTTTTGCCTAAGCGTATTCTATAAGATTTAGGCACGGTATATAGAATACATTTAGTTGATATCCCAGCGCCTAAAACTACGTGCCTCCATTTACACCATCGAAAATGTGACATAAATCCCTGCACGTAGACTTACGTGCACTGGGCCATATTCTATAACAATGTGCCTAAATTTGGGAACACCCATAAAATGCCAATTTCCCTGACCATAGCCACACTCCTTTTGAACTGCATGCTTTAGAATTTAGGCGCAGTTCATTACAGAATATGCTTAGTGATTTGTGTGTGTAAATTCTAATTATTGCTTGTTAAGTGCTGTTAATGATGCTGATTGGCTTGTTAAACCACTGAAGTTACATGCCTTGTTATGGAATACGCTTAGATTTAGGCGCAGAACACTAGGTGCAATTAAATAGAATCTGGCAGATTATGTCAGATATGCATGTATTTACAGAATAGCATGGAAGCAGATTTTTGGCATGTGTGCACACATATGCGCCTGTATGCCAGTATTCTAGTCATTTACATATGCATTCATTCCCCTCAGTGGGAATAATTTTATAAAAATTTTCCACATGTAAAAGCATTTCTTGTGTCATGAAGCAGGCACACCAAAAGAAAGAGCCTACTGTTATGCAATCCACACTTAGACATTCCTGGAAGTATAATTTGGGCAGAGCTGGCGTGGAGTTTTCATGTACGTACATAAAATACACATGATCTTGCCTAGAGTACTTGTAGACATTCATACCTGCCTCAAAAGCCGTCTTCAAATCTAGGCTAAAAGCCCACCTTTTTGATGTTGCTTTTAACTTCTAACCCCACTCACTTGTTCAGTACTCATGTTTTATCATTCCTACCTTAGTAATTCCCTTATCTCTTATTTGTCCTGTTTGTCCTAATTAGATTTTAAGCTCTGTCGAGCAGGGACTGTCTCTTTATGTCCAGTGTACAGTTCTGCATACATCTAGTAGTGCTATAGAAATGATAAGTAATAGTAGTAGTTGTGCACTATTGGGGATAGTTCTGAGAGCCTGTTTAATGAAAGCACATAGGGGCCCTTTTACTAATGTGTAGGAAAGGTTTACACTTTCTGCACATTGAGGCCCTTTTACAAAGGCACGGTAGGCTCTATAAATGAGACTACTGCCAAGCTAGTGTGTCCCTTGGCAGTAATTTCAGATTTGGCACACGCCCATACTGCTGGGACAAATTATTTTTTAATTTCCTACTGCACGCGGCATTTCTGGCATTAATCAGCAGTTGGCACATGCCGACCAGTCACCATACGTGTGAGCCCTTACTGCTAGATCAATGGGTGGTGTTAAGGGTTCAGGCCTTAAATAGACACGCGCTGGTTGCAATTTTATCATAGACCCTTTTCCCATCCCATTGAAAAAGAAAAGCCCTTTTTCCCAGACACGGTAAAAACTGGCCTGGCACACACCAAAAACATGTGCCCACACAATCACAGGCCAATTTTTGCCATGGCTTAGTAAAAGGACTCCATTGGTAGCAAATTAGTGCATGGTAAGTGCAAAGCCTGTGCAGTAAATGCAGGGAGTGTGCCCTGCATCTGCCTTGCATTAACTGCACAGGACAGCACTTTCTGCATGGGTACCGTGTTACATGTAGTGGCAGATAGCACTGGCATATTGTCGGCTACTGCCTATAACACTATAGCTCTCATTTTCAAAAGAGAAAAACGTCTCAGAAGAGGCAGATGGACATTTTTCATGCCAAAACATCTAAATTGCGTTTTTTGAAAAGGCAGGATTTAGTTCGTTGAAATAGCAATGGGTGTGTTTTGAGTGGGACTTGGGTAGGCATACAATCTGGACATTTTTCAGTCATAATGTGCCAGACTTGTGAGTTTTTATACCAAGTAGAGCGCTGCTGAGCCCGGTACTCGGACCAGGTTCTGCTTGGTGGCTGGACAACCCCGGGTTTCACCTGCGCTGACCGCCGTTCCCCAGAGATTGAGCCCCTAGGTGCGGGCGGCCTGCAGGACTTACGAGACGGAGCTGGAAGCGGGGTGGTGAACGTATCAGCCATGTAGGCAGTAGGCAAGAGAGTGATCCAGGTACAGGCAAAGTCAATAGGCAGGCAGCAGGCAGGGGAGTAATCCAGGAAACAGGCAATGTCAACAGGGTAGCAGCAGGCAGGGGAGTGATCCAGGTACAGGCAATGTCAATACTACTACTATTTAGCATTTCTATAGGGCTACAAGGCATACGCAGCGCTGCACAAACATAGAAGAAAGACAGTCCCTGCTCAATGAGCTTACAATCTAGTAGACAAAAAATAAAGTAATCAAATCAATTAATGTGTACAGGAAGGAGGAGAGGAGGGTAGGTGGAGGCGAGTGGTTACAAGTGGTTACGAGTCAAAAGCAATGTTAAAGAGGTGGGCTTTCAGTCTAGATTTAAAGGTGGCCAAGGATGGGGCAAGACGTAGGGGCTCAGGAAGTTTATTCCAGGTGTAGGGTGCAGCGAGACAGACGGCGCGAAGTCTGGAGTTGGCAGTAGTGGAGAAGGGAACAGATAAGAAGGATTTATCCATGGAGCGGAGTGCACGGGAAGGGGTGTAGGGAAGGACGAGTGTGGAGAGATACTGGGGAGCAGCAGAGTGAGTACATTTATAGGATAGTAGAAGAAGTTTGAACAGGATGCGAAAATGGATAGGGAGCCAGTGAAGCGACTTGAGGAGAGGGGTAGTATGAGTAAAGCGACCCTGGCGGAAGACAAGATGGGCAGCAGAGTTTTGAACCGATTGGAGAGGGGAGAGGTGACTAAGTGGGAGGCCAGCAAGAAGCAGATTGCAGTAGTCTAAACGAGAGGTGACAAGGGTGTGGATGAGGGTTTTGGTAGAGTGCTTGGAAAGAAAGGGGCAGATTTTATGGATGTTGTAAAGAAAGAAACGACAGGTCTTGGCGGTCTGCTGGATATGAGCACAGAAGGAGCGCGAAGAGTCAAAGATGACCCCAAGGTTTTGAGCTGAGGAGACGGAGAATGAGAGAGCCATCAATAGAAAACGGGGGGAGTGGGGAGGTGGGTTTGGGGGGAAAATGAGAAGCTCGGTTTTGGTCATGTTTAATTTCAGGTGGCGTTGAGACATCCAGACAGCAATGTCAGGCAAGCATGCTGAAACTTTGGTTTGGATGCAAGGTGAGATATCAGGGGTAGAAAGGAAGATTTGGGAGTCATCAGCATAGAGATGGTAGGAAAAGCCATGGGATGAGATTAATGAACCAAGGGAAGAAGTGTAGATAGAAAAGAGGAGGGGACCAAGAACAGAACCCTGAGGTATGCCGACAGTCAGAGGGATAGAAGTAGAAGAGGATCCACCAGAGTGAACACTGAAGGTGCGGAGGGAGAGGTAGGAAGAGAACCAGGAAAGGACAGAGCCCTGGAATCCAAGTGAGGACAGGGTATCGAGGAGTATGCTGTGATCGACAGTGTCAAAAGCAGCGGAAAGATCAAGAAGAATGAGGATGGAATAGAGACCTCTGGATTTAGCCATTAATAGGTCATTGAAGACTTTAGTAAGCGCAGTTTTGGTTGAATGGAGAGGGCGAAAACCAGATTGTAGTGGGTCAAGAATAGCATGTGAGGAGAGAAAATCAAGGCAGCAGTGGTGAACAGCACGCTCGAGTAATTTGGAGAGAAAAGGGAGGAGGGAGATGGGTCGGTAATTAGAGGGACAAGTAGGGTCAAGTGAAGGCTTCTTAAGGAGAGGCAAACAACAGGTAAGAGAGTAATCCAGGCACAGGTAAAGTCAATAGGCAGGCAGCAGGTCAAGAGAGTAATCTAGGTACAGGCAAAGTCAGTAGGCAGGCAGCAGGTCAAGAGGAGAAGCACACTACTGAGCAAGTAACACATACCAAAGTAGAAGCCGAAGCATGGCGTCCAGGAAGAGTTCAGCTGATAAAGTGCTGGCGTCTGACATCAGCAGGGAGAAGGAGCACAGCCATAGGACAAGAGCAGGGGAAGGAGGAACTGGAAGACCAATAGGAGAGAAGCAAGGGAAGGCAGAGAGAGAGAGAGAGAGCAGACCCAGGTTCATGGAAGCAAAGCAATCAAGGAGCCTACAGCCAGAGAAGAACCACACACACAGAACCACACACACATGGCTCAGGGCTGTGCCAGTCAAGTGTGCATGTCGACGGGACCCCGCGCAGCCCGAGGACACCACTTGTGTTGAGGTAGAGGACATGACATAATGGAACAGAAAAAAAGTCTAGGGCAAAAAAGAAGTACATTTTTATTTAGACCTGTTTCAATCATGACTAGGTCAGAAAAAAGATGCCCTAACTGAGCTGCTGGCCACTGAAGCGATTAATGCATGACACCTTCTTAATCCCCTAGTGGTCACTGACCCCGTCCTACTCCCTGAAAGATAAGTATATAAGTAATGCCACACTGGGAAAAGACCAAGGGTCCATCGAGCCCAGCATCCTGTCCACGACAGCGGCCAGTCCAGGACAAGGGCACCTGGCAAGCTACCCAAACGTACAAACATTCTATTCATGTTATTCCTGGAATTGTGGATTTTTCCCCAAGTCCATTTAGTAGTGGTTTATGGACTTGTCCTTTAGGAAACCGTCTAACTCCTTTTAAAACTCTGTCAAGCTGACTGCCTTCACCACGTTCTCCGGCAACGAATTCCAGAGTTTAATTATGCGTTGTGTGAAGAAAACGTTTCTCCGATTTGTTTTAAATTTACTACACTGTAGTTTCATCGCATGCCCCCTAGTCCTAGTATTTTTGGAATGCGTGAACAGACGCTTCACATCCACCTGTTCCACTCCACTCATTATTTTATATATCTCTATCATGTCTCCCCTCAGCTGTCTCTTCTCCAAGCTGAAAAGCCCTAGCTTCCTTAGTCTTTCTTCATAGGGAAGTCGTCCCATCCCCGCTATCATTTTAGTCGCCCTTCGCTGCACCTTTTCCAATTCTACTATATCTTACTTGAGATGCGGCGACCAGAATTGAACACAATACTCAAGGTGCGGTCGCACCATGGAGCGATACAACGGCATTATAACATCCTCACACCTGTTTTTCATACCTTTCCATATAATAATACCCAACATTCTATTGGCTTTCCTAGCCGCAGCAGCACACTGAGCAGAAGGTTTCAGTGTATTATCGACGACGACACCCAGATCCCTTTCTTGGTCCATAACTCCTAGCGTGGAACCTTGCATGACGTAGCTATAATTCGGGTTCTTTTTTCCCACATGCATCACCTTGCACTTGCTCACATTAAACGTCATCTGCCATTTAGCCGCCCAGTCTCCAAGTCTCGTAAGGTCCTTCTGTAATTTTTCACAATCCTCTCGCAAGTTAACGACTTTGAATAACTTTGTGTCATCAGCAAATTTAATTACCTCGCTAGTTACTCCCATCTCTAAATCATTTATAAATATACTAAAGTTTAGATACAGATAAAGCATTTGACAGGGTAGGGTGGGACTACTTGATACATACCATGGAAACTATGGGAATCACAGGCTGGTTTTTGAGGGCGACACAAGCACTTTACCACAAACCAAGTGCACAAGTATTAGTCAATGGATTAAGAGGGAAGGAATTTGAGATTATGAGGGGTACTAGACAAGGATGCCCTCTTTCACCTTCCCTCTTTGTGATATCATTAGAGCCACTCATACGTACACTTCTGAGACAGAGAAACATTACAGGAATATCTGTGGCAGAGCAGCAGGTGAAGGTATTAGCCTTCGCTGATGACTTGCTGGTGACTATCACTGACCCGCCTAGATCAATGCGAGCCATGTTCACTGAGATAAATAGATATGGGCAAATATCAGGTCTCAAACTAAATATGTCCAAAACATCAGCACTAGAGGTAGTTCAAGGAGACAATCAGAACTGGAAGAATAAATTTCCCCTCATTTGGGAGAAGAGATATATTAAGTATTTAGGAATTCGTATTCCAAACCAATTGTCACAGCTATATGAATTGAACATACAAAAATTACTTACAGACATGAAAACAAGCTTACAAGCATGGAGTGCACTTCCAATATCCCTATTAGGAAGAATAGCATTATTCAATATGATCATAGCACCCCGATGGATTTACTGCTTTCAAACTATACCACTGTATCTGAAAAGAAAAGATGAACATATTTTAAACCAACAGTTGCAGACATTTCTCTGGAAAGGGAAAAAGGCCCGATTATCTGTTAACTCTTTAAGTATACCAGTGGAATATGGGGGGTTAGGACTCTTAAACCTTCGATATCTTAATGTTGCTAGTGGAATGAGGCATATAAACGACTGGTATAGGAATACCAATGATTATACAAATACAACCTTAGAACTAAGCCTTACCCCGAAATTACATTTTAGCAATTATTTACATGCAACAGGTGCACCAATACCATATACTCTAAAATCTTCGGGGATCATGCCAACAGCTAGGGCGGTGTGGAGATGGGTGTGCCGGTTGCATCAATTTGACATAAAGGTGACACCATATTTACAAATTTGTGATAACTTTGCTTTTATACCAGGTCAAATGTATTCTGTTTTTCACAAATGGAAACAAAAAGGGATAGTATATTTGCTGCAGGTGGTGACTAAAGAGGGTCATGTACGAACATTTCTAGACTTACAAAATGAGTATGCACTAGTGGACAGTGATAAATTTTACTACGGACAATTGAGCCACTATATATCTACACTACCATGGACATCGTTGACAGAAGATGTCCAGGAAGAGCTCTCCTCGGCCTTTACTCTAGAGTCACAGCAAAGAGTACCGATGTCATATCATCACAGACACATACGGGATACAGCTCCAGAATCGGAATACCGTAGATTGGCACATCTGTGGACTGAGGACTTACAAATAACAATTTTGGAACCACAGCTAAAGTCTCATGTCCGACAGATAAGAAGAATCACAGATTTTGCGACCCACTGGGAATTGCAATATAAAATAGCCTTACGCCTGTACATTTCACCAAAAAGAGCATTCTACATGGGAATATCGCCCTGGGGAGAGTGTGTAAAATGTGATGCACCGGGAGCTACTCTGGGCCATCTATTTTGGACTTGTGTTGGTATACAACAATTTTGGAAACAAATTATAGCATGGGTCACCAAGATATGGAAACAGATATGGCACTATGAACCACTGTTGCTATTTGGACACCCAAATTTGGGGATGTCCTCGAAAAAGAAAGGATATACGGCCTTTGTACAGAGAGCAATAATTGTTGGAAAACAAACGATTCTTACAGAGTGGTTATCCCCTCAATATCCTACATGGCAGCAGTGGCACACTCGTATGGTATCTCTATTACGTTTGGAACGTATGTCTGTAAGAGATATGGAGTCAAAGATTGGAGAAAAGTTCCAGCAACGTTGGAGTCCGTTTTGGGACTCAATGACATCTGCAACACGTAGTCACATATTGAATTACTGACTAAGCCAATATGACTTATAAAGATCAGGGGAGGGAGGGAAAGGGAAAGGGGGGGAAGGGGGGTGGGGGGGAGAAGGGAGAAAAGCTTTCAAAAAGATAATAGAAAACAAAATTAATACAGAACATTGTATGTATAATTATATGAAGACAGTTTGTTAAAGCTTTATTTTCACAAGTGTATGGAAGAATTGTGTAAATACGAGGTAACATATGATTGTTCTTTAATAAAAATAGATTTAAACATAAATATACTAAAAAGCAGCAGTCCTAGCACAGACCCCTGAGGAACCCCACTAACTACCCTTCTCCATTGTGAATACTGCCCATTTAACCCCACTCTCTGTTTCCTATCCTTCAACCAGTTTTTAATCCACAATAGGACATTTCTTCCTATCCCATGACCCTCCAATTTCCTCTGTAGCCTTTCATGAGGCACTGTTGCGTTCGTCACCTTGTCAAACACCTTTTGAAAATCCAGATACACAATATCAACCCGCTCCCCTTTGTCCACATGTTTGTTTACTCCTTCAAAGAATTGAAGTAAATTGGTCAGGCAAGATTTCCCCACGCAAAAGCTGTGCTGACTTGGTCTCAGTAATCCATGTCCATGGATGTGCTCTGTAATTTTGTTTTTGATAATAGCCTCTACCATTTTCCCCGGCACCGACGTCAGACTCACCGGTCTATAATTTCCCGGATCTCCCCTGGAACCTTTTTTAAAAATCGGCGTTACGTGTGACAGGTCCAGATATTATGGCCATTCCTAAGAAAGCAGCAAGAAAGTGGATGAAGTAGCCTAGTGGTCAGTGCAGTGAACAATGGGACCCAGGTTCAATTTCCATTTTACTTACATTTACAAATGTGAGCCCTCCTGGAACACAGAAATACCTCCTGTACCTAAATATATAAGTGACCTGCAAGCCTGGGGGCTATTGTACTGGTGAATCTTTAGATACAGTAGATTTTCTCTGTTCGTGGAGGGCTCACCATACAATATAAAGGGGTTTAGGTAGGATTTGTACCTGGGTCCTTTTATGTGAAGTCCACTGCACTGACCACTAGGTCGCCCCTCTGCACTGGTAAGATGTCTGTGTGGCCAGTTTTCTAGGAATGCTGCCAGATGTCACTATGGCTTGTTTTTCCATGATTTTCCTTGGAACTTTTTTTTTTTTAATGGTACTTACAAATGGATGTGTTGAGCATGAAATGTCAAGCTCAAAGCCATAATCGAACCAGAAATGTAGACATTTTTCTGGTTCAGTTACGGCTGTGAGCAATACGTTTCTTTAAGATGTTTTTTGGCAAAAAGTCTCAAGTCAGACTTAGACATAATATTGAAAATGTTCCTCAGGTAAAATAATAGTTCCCAGTAGCACACCCCCCATCCCCCCTGCACCTCTGAGCCTAACCAAGCCCCTCCCCCAGTATGAGCCTCCCTCTGAAACTATTCCCCCATTCCCATGCAAAAAGTGTCCCCTAGGAGCCCACCCCAGAATCTCCTGGAACCTAGTCAGGGGTCTTCATGATGGTACAGTGGGCCTAAGGGGGGTCCTCCTTTAATCTAGCTCAGGATTGCACCAAGACCCAAAATTTTGATGGTGGCCCTCATCAGTAGTCTTGTGGCATTGCAGCTAGGGGGCATCCTTCCATATAAGGAAACAATCTCCTTATATGGAAGGATGACCCCCCTTGTGGTAGTAAATATATAAATACAGCAATGATACCATTCGGTACCACAGATAAAGAATCTAGTGGCCAGTGCTGCTACCCCCATTGTCTGGTGAGAATGACAGCAATGCAGAAGTTGAGGTTTGCATGTTAAGAATGAGAGAAAAGGGTGTGTGGCAAGGGTTTTGTGACTGCTTTCACTTCATGGAGAGGATAGCTGTGAATGAATGGTGCAGGACAAAGAGAGTGGGCATGGTTAAAAAGTGTTATTTTTATTTGAAAGCATGTTGCCTTTGCATTCTGGCAAGTTTTCATACACTCTATCTTGCTATGGTTTTAATAGTTTGTTTTCTTATATTAATTGTTCTTATCTATTTGTGAGAATGCTGTAGATTTTCCTATTGATTCCTATGGAATCAGGGTGCTTAAAGTTTGCAAATGAGACAGCATAGAGACAAAGTGTGTGATTTTATTTATTTTTAAACTTTTATTATTTATAGTTTGGGATTACATCACAACACAAGAATGCTCAGTGTGATTTCACCACATCTTGCATCACCAGAGTCCCTTAATGTATTTGCAGTTTGTAGGTCCAGTAAGTATTGATGGGGATCACTCATAGGGAAATCAGGTAGCAAATGTATTAGATGTCTTGGAATTTCTACTATATCTTGGAATAGCAAATCTTTTTGTGCTGGCCTTCCTTAATTGTTGCCTGCCTCATTCTCTTTTCCATTTTCAAAATGGGCGAATCACTCTTTTGTTTTGTTTTTTTCTTTTTTGAAATTAAACATTTCCTTTAAGCACTCTTATTTCCTAGGAGCCAGAGAGATGGTGTGGTGTCTTTCAAATTAATCTTCCGAGACTTCAGACTTCTCCATTTTAAAGAGATTTAATTGGTCTCAGCTGCTTCTTCTCTCGGCCTAATTAATCTGATAGGCAGGCTGGTATCCTGGCCCATCCAGTCTCCAGGACTTCACCTTGTCAATCTGCCCTGATGGCAGAATGAAATTTATGTAAAATCAACACAAAGATTGGAGTATGTCCATGTATCAGATTTTTTGCTTCCTGGGTTAAAGTGACTTCTGCTAACAATGGACTTGGACATACCATCACAGTCATACACACATTATATTATTGTACACTTCTAATTTTCCCAGCATACAGTGGCCTTAGAGCATCCTTACTCACACTAAGGCCATTTTTACCGCGGCTGTAAAATGTCTGTTTTTTTTTTTGTATTAATGGCCATGTGCTAATGTTAATCTAAACCATAAAAAAAAGTTTATTTTGAGTGGAACTTTTTTTTGTTTATTGTTTATGGTTTAGACTATTTATGTTTCCACACCTATTTTGAGTTTTGCATGAGCTAATGTTGCCATTTTGTACGCAGTAAGGGCTCACATGGTATTCCTGCGGTAACCAGTTAGTGCACGCTAATGTAGATGCACTAACTTTAGCACAGCAATGCCCACTCTCCGTTCCCTGACATGCACCTGAAAAAAAATATTTTTTAGCACGTGCACATTTGGCAGTTACCGCAGAGCACCTGAACGAGTCCCTGGAACACTATTTTAAGCTGTATAAGGTGTGTGTTAGCAGCTTAGTAAAAGAGCCCCTTATCTCTTAGAATTTTAGATATGATGTGAGTAGTTGGCAAATCACATATTTTTTTCTGCCAATTAAAAAAGATATGCATTTCATGCTGCATATCAAGCTAATTTTAGGTCCCATTTTGCACTGGATCTTGAGGTAGGAATTGGGAGTTTCAAGCTGGGATATTCAGTTTCCTTAGTGGCATGGGCGTAGTTTGGGGGGCGAGGGGGGCATTGCCCCCCCAAATGCAGGACTGGCACAATGTGCTCTCAGTCCCTCCTTCCCGCCCTCAGCTCCCCGACAGCCCTCCTCTCCATTCCTTCCATCCTGCCTCCCCCCCCCCGCACGTTTAAACCTTTTATTTACAGCAGCAACGACAGTGAAGAACAGATCAGCAAGCGGGCTTGCCTCCAGCCTTTCCCTTCCATCACAGACAGTGTCCCGCCTTCCTATGATGATGTATTTCCTGTTTCCGTGAGGGCGGGACACTGTCTTTGAGGGAAGGGAAAGGCTGGAGGCGAGCCCACTTGCTGTTCTGTTCTTCATTGTCATCGCTGCTAAAAATAAAAGGTTTAAACCTGTGTGGGGGGGCAGGAAGGAACGGGGAGAGAGGTGAAATCACTGGATATGGAGGGGAGGGCAGGACCAGAAAAGAATCGCTGGACATGGAGGGAAGGGGCCGTGGAGAATCGCTGGACATGGAGGGCAGGAAAGGGCAGGGGAGAGAAGAGAAATCGCTGGACATGGAGGGGAGGGCAGAGGAGTGAGGAGAATTGCTGGATGGATGGAGGGGGCATGGGAGAGAGGACATTTGCTGGACATGGATGGATGGAGGGGAGGGAAGTCAGGAAGGAGATGCACATGGATGGAGGGGAGGGAAGAGAGGAGAAATGTTGGACAAGGATGGAGGGAAGGAAAGACGAAGGAGATGCACACGGATGGAGGGGAAGGGAGAGAGGAGAAATGCTGGACATGGATGGAGGGGAGAGTAGTGAGGAGAAATGCTGGATATGGATGGAGGAGAAACTGCTGAATTTAAGGACTGGATCGGAACACTTTGAGGGCAGATGCTGAAACTGGAGGAAGGATAGGGACAGGGCTACAGATGGTAGACAGGACGCATATGGACACAGGAGGATGGTGGACATGGTGAGAGAAAAAATATCAAATGGAAAGAAGACACTGCATAAAACAGAAGACACTGGGACCAAAGCGAATAGAAAAACTAAATGATCAGACAACAAAGGTAGAAAAAAGTATTTTATTCAGAATTTATTATATCAGCTTTTGGAAATGTGCATCTGTGATATTTTGCATGTAAGTTTCAATTTTTCTAGTATTGCTGCATGCTGAGTCTAACTTCTTGAGGTAACTTTCCAGATCAGTATTTTGCCTTCATATTTTTTTTTATTTCTAGTTCCTTGTGTCATATCTGTTGTCATGTGTTTTTCATGTGTGATCAAGGTGCAGTATTCTGCTAGTAGTATTTGCAGCCCTTTTTGTTTTTTTTTTGTCACTAGGTAATGTACTGGTGTTTTAGAGCCCGGTGTAATTACAGTGCTGCCTTTCCACACATAAGGTTGTAGCTTGTCCTGTCCTTGGAATTAGTGCTGTTATGGTTTGGTAAGGTTTTGAGTGTGTTTTTGCACAAGTTTGTGTATAGTGTTTTGCAGTGGAGAGATTGTGTGTTGGCCTTACTGAGTTGGCACCAAAACATCAGAAAGGGTTTTAGAGCCTAAATCATGACACACTACCTCTTGAAGGATCTACTTATACAGCTTATGCATTTCTAAGGTCTACACTGGCATGGTATGGGAAAGGGGTGGGGAAGAGGGAGTTCTGGATAAGGAGGAAAGAAGGAAGGAAGGAAGGAAGGAAGAGCTGGCTTTATTGGGAATAACCATAATGTATATGTATGAGATATCTTGTATTGTATGGGGAGCCCCCAGGTATACATCTTACTATTACCCTCCTTATATTGTATGGGGAGTCCTCCAAAACCCACCAAAAACCTACTGTACCCAACTGTACACTACTACAATAGCCCTTATGGCTGCAGGTGTCACCTATATGTGGGCACAGTACATTTTTGGTGAGTTTTGGTGGGCTCACACATTCCACCACAAGTGTAACAGAGTGATATATGGGCCTGGGTCCCCTTCTCTACAGTGCACTGCACTGACCACTAGGCTACTCCAGGGACCTGGTTTCTGCTGTAATAGGATTGGCCATAACATCTGAAGCTGTCATAGAGGCTGGTATATAGTGTGCTATGAAAAACACACTAAAACTTTGGGGGGTGGAAAGAGGTCAGTGACCACTGGAGGAATAAGGGGGGATCATGCCTTAATCTCTCTTGTGGTCATCTGGGCATTTGTGATTGAAACGGGAGCAGACCAAAATGACCAACCTTTAGACCTGGAGATTTTTGCTTTGTTCCATTATGGCAGAAAATGTCCAAGTTGTGGAAATGCCCAAATCCCACCCCAACATGTCCCTGACATGTTCCTTTGTGATTGGAAGCACTGCACATGAACTGCATAAAAAAGTTACTAAAATGAGTTCCGAAAATAGCGAACTGGATGTTTTGGGAAAAAAAATCCAAATGCCACTTTGTGGCACTTTTTGGACATATTTCTGTTTTGAAAATGAGTTCCTTAGTATCTTTCACTGTGGAAGTGCTGTTTTTTGATACTTCCATTTATAAATGCCAAAAACTATACATATCGTAGCCAATTAAAGAAAAAGACCCCAAAGGTAAGCATTTCTAATTTTAAAGCTCATAGACAGCATATGGTGGTGGGGGGCAAAACACAAATACTTTATCCTTCACTGATTTCAGGTTCTGGCCAAAACAATCACTTTGTAGGAACTTATGCATGTCTCAGAGGAGATTCTAAAACCTATACAGAATTTTTTCATAATATCAAATTCTCAAATCAAATTAGGTCTTATATACCACTGAAATACCCTAACCAGGGTTCAGAGCGGTTTACAACAATTAGATTATATAATCATTACATTATGTACAAAATCTACAGTAGACTTTGGAGGAGAAGGAGCACAGTCACAGGGAAGTAGCCACACTTGTGGACATGTGGGGCCAACAGCGATGATGGTTACAGGGTGGATTATGGGAAAACAAATGTTTTTAGTTTCTTCCTAAAGTTGAAGTAGGTGGCGTCTATTCTGATGGCAATGGGGAGTGAGTTCCATAGGGATGTGTCTGCCACAGGGAAGCGTGAGTTGAAGTATCTCTGATATCTTGAGCCCTTGTAGGGCTCAGAGGATATGAATAGCTGGTTTCTTAATCTTTCGTATCAGGCCAGGTATGATGATGATATGACAGTTAGCAGACTGGATGTGATGCTGTACGAAATTTGAAAAACAATGCATGCGGCCTTGAAGCTAATTCTTTCAGTTACCGGGAGCCAATGTGGTTTGGCCAAGAATGGT